>NC_139146.1:95204108-95906027 GCF_964270905.1 Leucopleurus acutus
TGAGATCAATATAAATACCACTCCAGGCAGCAAAAGCCCCTGCAGCTGTGCCTGACGCCATTTTCTCTGCCCTGTCAGCAGTCTCGGGGCTGGGCTGGTGGGAGGGAGTGAGAGGCCACGGCTTTGTGGGTGGCCCAGTGTGAGTGGGGCTCTGCTGGACTTTCTGCAGCAGTTGCCAGGCTGCCACCTGCTAAAGAAGAGGATGTGTCACCCATACCTGCTGCTGGAATTTCTCCCTGGGCAGAGGTGAGGAAGGAAAAAAGCAGTGGGGGCAGGGACAGGACGGGTATCTCAGGCAGGGAAATGGAAATCTTCCAGAAGAGCACCCAGGGCCAGGACCATCCTGGCTGGTCTGCAGGCACCAAGTCAGCTGGCATGCTGTCACTCGTGTGGCTCCATGGCCCTTCCTCTAGGCTTTCAAGTCCTTGTATATATTCAGGTGTTTTACCTGGGAAGGGCGGGAACAGTTCAGCAGCAACTGGCCTGGGGCTCAGCTCACGTTTACTCACAGATGCCTCGGCACGGTGCCCCAGCTTTGCAATGAGGACGCTTGTTGTGTGGGGGCTGCTGGCTGAATGGGAGACGATTCCCCACCACTGACCAACTTCAGAATTGTTTACAACTGGAGCAAGTGCCCTGATACGGTTTTCCTCTGAGTAACTGGTGGGTTCTGTTTTTTTTTTTCTCTTTTTCGTTTTTGGTTCAAGGTAGATTTTATTCCTCTTTTTTGTATTTACAGATATAAGCATGGAAATAATTTATTCATATAAATACATGTATGTGAAGGGAATAATTGTTTTTTCTGTTTTATTTTTTAAATTTTATTTCTTTTTAATTTTGAATTTTATTTTATATTTTTATACAGCAGGTTCTCATTGGTTATCTATTTTATACATATAAATGTTTACATGCCAATCCCAATCTCTCAACTCCTCCCACCACCACCCCTCCAAGAGCTTTCCCCCCTTGTTGTCCATACGATTGTTGTCTACATCTGTTGCTCTATTTATGCCTTGCAAAACGGTTAATCTGTACAGTTTTTCTAGGTTCCACATATATGCATGAATATACAAGATTTGTTTTTCTCTTTCTGACTTACTTCACTCTGTATGACAGTCTCTAGATCCATCGACGTCTCTACAAATGACCCAATTTCATTCCTTTCATGGCTTAGTAATATTCCATTTTATATATGTACCACAGCTTTATGCATTCGTCTGTCTGTGGGCATTTAGGTTGCTTCCATTACCTCGATATTGTAAATAGTGATGCAATGAACATTGCGGTGAATGTCTCTTTTTGATTTATGGTTTTGTCTGGGTATATGTCCAGTCCTGGGATTGCTGTATCATATGGTAATACTATTATTAGTTTCTTAAGAAACTCCATATTGTTCTCCATAGTGAATGTATCAATTTATATTCCCAACAATAGTGGAAGAGGGTTCCTTTTCTCTACACCCTTTCCAGCATTTGTTGTTTGTAGATTTTCAGATGATGCCCATTCTAACAGGTGTGAGGTGATACCTCATTGTTGAGTCCATTTCGTTGAGCAGGGGGTAGGTCTTGTCTATTACATATTTGGCTTATGGAACGGTATCTGTGCTAATTTCAAACTCTGGTTTTATGCAGCACCCCCTTAACTCACCTTTCCCCTTAAGCAAGCATAAGTTGGTTTTCTAATCTTGAGACCCTGTTCTGTTTTGTAATTCAGTTCATGTGTAGCCAAGTTTACATTCCGTGCATTAGTGATACCTTATGATGTTTCTTTTTCTGTGTGACTTATTTCACTTAGAATCATCATGCCTCAATCCACTCATTATGCTGGTACAGGCCTGGTGACACAGATTTCATTGCTGAGTGGTATTCTGTTGTACGTAAGTACCGCAACTTCTTTATCAATTATTTGTTCTCTGGGATATTTAACTCGTACTGTAGAAGAGGTTCCTGTAAACAGAGCCGTCCCAAATTTTGGGGTGGCTGTGTCTTTTTGATTTTAATTTCCCTAAGCTATAGGACCATAAGTGGAAATGCCCTAGACTCTGTTGCTTGGTTTTTCAGATGTATCAGGAAACACCATACACTTCTCCAGAGTGGCTGTTGGCAATTTACATCCCGCCCATCAGCATAACAAGGCTCCTTTTTCCCCATGGCCTGTCTTGCCTTTCTGGATTTTACACTTTTCTCAGATGGCCCTTTAGACCGGGGGGAAGTGACACTCATAGTTCGGATTTCCATTGCAAGCTTGCTTGGTTTGCCAAAAAGGGCGTATGTGTTTTTTCCTGAATATATTCAGGAACAAACTCATACGCCCTTTGTTGCCAAGTGCATCATTGTCGATGTTCTGCCTCTTTTCCTATGCTTTAAATGCAAATCCAGTCTACCTCCTGAAATCGGTTTCCTGAAATTCTGCCCCGCTTTCAAGTCCTCTTCGCAGCCTTACTTCAATATATTTTTGGACGTTATCTGTCATTTATAACTCTCCAGGTTTGTGAATTACAGGGCCCCTGAGCTCCTTTCTTCAACTCGCTTTCTTGTGAGCTGGCCGCAAACCCGCAAGACTGCTTCAGGCCCTAATCTGCTTCTGGCAGGGCACGCTGAGCCTTTGGTTAATTTCTCTTCCTGGTGGGAAATGAGTGTTAAATATGCCCGTCCAGACACCTACCTCACTCTCAACCCCTTGGTGATGTGGGTCCTCTGGTTTGTGGCCACCTTTTCTGGATTCCTCACCTTTCGATGATGTGGCCCCACTAGTGTGAGGACACTCCTGCCTGGTTCTCATCCACGTGGTTATGTGGACCCCCTGGTGAGAGTCTGTTCCTGGCTTTGTTCCTCACCCACCTGTGAGGGAGACCCTCTGCTGATAGGTCACTCCTGCATGGCTGGCACACATTGCCTTGGTGAAGTCAGCCGTGTGGTGGCAGTTGGAGCGTGCTGGGAATCTCCTCCCCCCGGTGATGAGGGCCCTCTTGTGTCAGGCCCTAACTGCTGGGCTCACCAACTTTTCTTAGGGAGCCCAGTGATGCTTTGGCACTCCTCTTAGGATCCCATCTCCATGGAGATGTGGGCCTTCTGCTCTGAGGTCCCAACGGCTGGGTTGTTCACATTTTCATGATGTGGGCTCTCTGGTGTTCACAGAGGCCTGGATCCCATAGCCTCTGTGCTCTTGGCCGCCTGCTGGGAGGTTCCAACTGCTGGATTCCTCACTTTTTTAATTTTTTGGGCCCTCTGTTGTGAGGATCCTCCTGCCTGCCTCACTCCCAGCCCCTTCGTGATGTGTGTCGTCTGCTTTGAGGCCACATGTGCTGGGTTCCTCACCTTTCGATGATGTGGGACCAATGGTCTTAGGAGACTCCTGCCTGGTTCACATCCCCTTGGTGATGTGGGCCCTCTGTTGAGAGTCTGATCCTGGCTGGGTTCCTCACCCATCTGTGAGGTGGGCCGTCTGCTGTGAGGTCACTCCTGCCTGGCTTGCTCACCTCGCCTTGTGGACATGAGCCCTCTGGTGGCACTTGGAGCCTGCTGGGAGCCTCCTCTCCTCGGTGATGAGGGCCCTCTGGCGTCAGGCCCTAACTGCTGGGCTCCCCACATTTTGTGATGTGCGCCCAGTGGTGTGAGGACACTCCAGCCAGGTTCACATCCCCATTGGGATGTGGGCCTTCTGCTCTGAGGTCCCAAAGCCTGGGTTGCTCACAGTTTCATGATGTGGGCTCTCTGGTATTAGTTCACTCCTGCCTGCATCCCATAGCTTCTGTGCTCTGGGCCGCCTGCTGGGAGGTTCCAACTGCTGGATTCCTCACCTTTCTTATTCTTTGGGCCCTCTGTTTTTAGGCTACTCCTGCCTGCCTCACTCCCATTCCCTTTGTGATATGTGTCCTCTGATTTGAGGCCACATGTGCTGGGTTCCGCACCTTTCGATGATGTGACCCCACTGGAGGGAAGACAGTCCTGACTGGTTCCCATCCCCTTGCTGATGTGGGCCCTCAGGTGAGAGTCTGATCCTGGCTGGGTTCCTCACCCTTCTGTGAGGTGGGCCCTCTGCTGTGAGGTCAATCATGCCTGTCTGGCACACGTCACCTTGGCGACGTGGGCCCTCTGGTGGCAGTTGGAGTGTGCTGGGATCCTCCTCCCCTCGGTGATGAGGGCCCTCTTGCCTTAGGCCATAACTGCTGGGCTCCCCACATTTTCTGATGTGCGCCAAGTGAGTGAGGACACTCTTGCCAGGTTCCCATCCCCATGGCGATATGGGCCTTCTGCTCTGAGGTCAAAACGGCTGGCTTGCTCACAGTACCAAGATGTGGGCCCTCTGCTGTGAGTTCACTCCGGCAAGGATCCCTTATCATCGGTGCTCTGAGCCGCCTGCTGGGAGGTTCCAACTGCTGGATTCCTCAACTTTTTTATTCTATGTGCCCTCTGTTGTGAGGCTCCTCCTGCCTGCCTCACTGCCAGCCCCTTGGTGATGACTGTCCTATGGCTTGAGGCCACATGTGCTGCGTTCCTCACCTTTCGATGATGTGACCCCACTCGTGTGAGGACACTCCTGCCTGGTTCCCATCCCCTTGGTGAGGTGGGCCCTCTGGCGAGAGTCTAATCCTGGCTGGGTTCCTCAACGTTCTGTGAGGTAGGCCCTCTGCTGTGAGGTCACTCCTGCCTGGCTGGCACACGTCACCTTGGAGACGTGAGCCCTCTGGTGGCAGTTGGAGCGTGCAGGGCGCCTCCTCCTCTCGGTGATGACGGCCCTCTGGCGTCAGGCCCTAAATGGTGGGCTCCCCACATTTTCTGATGTGCGCCCAGTGGTGCGAGGACACTCCAGCCAGGTTCCCATTCCCATGGGGATGTGGTCCTTCTGCGCTGAGGTCTCAACTCCTGGGTTGCTCACAGTTTTGTGATGTGGGCCCTCTGCTGTGAGTTCACTGTGGTCTGGATCCCATAGCCTCGGTGTTCTGGGCCACCTGCTGGAAGGTCTAAATGCTGGAATCCTCACGTTTTTTATATTATGTGCCCTGTGTTGTGAGGCTACTCCTGCCTGCCTCACTCCAAGGCCCTTGGTGATGTGGGTCCTCTGGTTTGAGGACACATGTGCTGGGTTCCTCACCTTAAGATGATGAGGCCCCACTGGTGTGAGGATAATCCTGACTGGGTCCCATCCCCTTTGTGATGTGGGCCCTCTGGTGAGAGTCTGATCCTGGCTGGGTTCCTCACCCATCTGTGAGGTGGGCCCTCTACTATCAGGTAACTCTTGCCTGGGTTGCTCAGCTCGCCTTGTTGACATGAGCCCTCTGGTGGCAATTGGACCCTGCTGGGATCCTCCTCAGCTCTGTGATGAGGGCCCTCTGACGTCAGGCCCTAACTGCTGGGCTCCCCAACTTTTCTTAGTGAGCCCAGTGTTGCTCAAGCACTCCTCTTAGGTTCCCATCCCCATGGGGATGTGGGCCTTCTGCTCTGAGGTTCCAACTGCTGGGTTGATCACAATTTCATGATGTGGGCTCTCTGGTGTTAGTTCACTGTGGCCTGGATCCCATAGCCTCTGTGGTCTTGGCTGCCTGCTGGGAGGTTCCAACTGCTCGATTCCTCAACTTTTGTATTCTATGGGTCCTGTGTTGTGATGCTCCTCCTGCCTGCCTCACTCGCAACCCCTTCGTGGTGTGGGTCTTCTGGTTTGAGGCCACATGTGCTGGGTTAGGCAACTTTCAATGATGTGGCCCCACTGGTGTGAGGACACTCCTGCCTGGTTCCCATCCCCTTGGTGATGTGGGCCTTCTGGTGACAGTCTTATCCTGGCTGGGTTCCTCACTCTTCTGTGAGGTAGGCCCTCTGCTGTGAGGTCAATCCTGCCTGACTTGCACACATCACCTTGGCGACGTGGGCCCTCTGTTGGCACATGGAACCTGCTGGGAGCCTCCTGCCCTCGGTGATGACGGCCCTCTAGCATCAGGCTCTAACTGCTGGGCTCCCCACGTTTTCTGATGTGAGCCCAGTGATGCCAGGACACTCCTGTCAGGTTCCCATCCCCATGGGGATGTGGGCTTTCTGCTCTGAGGTCCCAATGCCTGGGTTGCTCACAGTTTCATGATGTGGGCTCTCTGGTGTTAGTTAACTCCTGCCTGCATCCCATAGCTTCTGTGCTCTCGGCCGCCTGCTGGGAGGTTCCAAATGCTGGATTCCTCACTTTTTTTATTCTTTGGGCCCTCTGTTTTTAGGCTACTCCTACCTGCCTCACTCCCATCCCCTTTGTGATGTATGTCCTCTGATATGAGGCCACATGTGCTGGGTTCCTCACCTTTCGATGATGTGGCCCCACTGGTGGGAGGACAGTCCTGACTGGTTCCCATCCCCTTGGTGTTGTGGGCCCTCTGGTGAGAGTCTCATCCTGCCTCAGTTCCTCACCCTTCTGTGAGATAGGCCCTCTGCTGTGAGGTCACTACTGCCTGGCTGGCGCATGCCACCTTGTAGACGTGGTCCCTCTGTTGGCAGTTGGAACCTGCTGGGAGTCTCCTCCCCTCAGTTATGAGGGCCCCCTGGCATCAGGCCCTAACTGCTGGGCTCCTAACATTTTCTGATATGTGCTAAGTGGTGCAAAGCCACTCCTGCCAGGTTCCCATCCCAATGGGGATGTGGGCCTTCTGTTCTGAGGTCCCAACAGCTGGGCTGCTCACAGGTTCATGATGTGGGCCCTCTGCTGTGAGTTCACTGCGGCCTGGATCCCATAGCCTCGGTGCTCTGGGCCACTTGCTGGGAGGTTCCAACTGCTGGATTCCTCAACTTTTATATTCTATGGACCCTGTGTTGTGAGGCCAGTCCTGCCAGCCTCATTCCGAACCCCTTGGTGATGTGGTTCCTCTGGTTTGAGGACACATGTGCTGGGATCCTCACCTTTCGATGATGTTGTCCCACTGGTGTGGGGACACTCCTGCCTGGTTCCCATCCCCTTGGTGATGTGGGCCCTCTGGTGAGAGTCTGATCCTGGCTGTGTTCCTCACCCTTCTGTGAGGTGGGCCCTCTGCTGTGAGGTCATTCGTGCCTGGTTGGCACACATCGCCTTGGCGACGTCAGCCCTCTGGTGGCAGTTGGAGCCTGCTGGGAGCCTCCTTCCCTTGGTGATGAGGGTCCTCTGGCGTCAGGCCCTAACTGCTGGTCGCCCAAAATTTTCTGATACATTCTCAGTGGTGCGAGGACACTCCTACCAGAATTCCATCCCCATGGGGATGTGGGCCTCCTGCTCTGAGGTCCCAATGGCTGGGTTGCTCAGTTTCATGACATGGGCCCTGTTCTGTGAGTTCACTGTGGCCTGGATCCCATAGCCTCGGTGCTCTGGGCCGCCTGCTGGGAGGTTCCAACTGCTGGATTCCTCACTTTTTTATTCTATGTGCCCAGTGTTGTGAGGCTACTCCTGCCTGCCTCACTCCGAGGTCCTTGGTGATGTGGGTCCTCTGGTTTGAGGACACATGTGCTGAGTACCTCAGCTTTCGATGATGTGGCCCCACTGATGTGAAGACACTCCTGCCTGGTTCCCATCCCCTTGGTGATGTGGGCCCTCTGGTGAGAGTCTGATGTTGGCTGGGTTTCTCACCCTTCTGTGAGGTGGGACCTCTGCTGTGAGGTAACTCCTGCCTGGCATGCTCACGTTGCCTTGGCAATGTGAGCCCTCAGGTGGCACTTGGAGCCTGCTGGGAATCTCCTCCCCTCAGTTATGAGAGCTCTGGATAAAACACATATGCCCTTTTTTGCCAAGTGCATTATTTTCCAAGTTCTGTCTCTTTTCCTATGCTTTAAGAGCTACTCCCGTGTACGTTCTGAAATCAGTTTCCAGCAATTCTGCCCCGCATTCAAGTCCTCTTCGCAGCCTTACTTCAGTATAATTTTGGATGATAGCTGTCATTTATAACTCCGCAGATTTCTGAATTACAGTGCCCCTGAGCTCCTTTCTTCAACTCGCTTTCTTGTGAGCTGGCCGCAACACTGCAGGATCTCCTCAGGCCCTAATTTAGTTCCAGCATGGCACACGGAGCCTTTGGTTCATTTATCTTCCTGGTGGGATATGAGAGTTAAATTTGCCCGTCCAGACACCTACAGATAGTCTCCCATTGCTTCTCCTTATTCCTGTTCATCTTCCGAAGAAATTGCAAACTGGGCCAAACAGGAGGTTAAAGGCACTGACTCTCCAAGTGGGGAGAGTGTTAGTAAAGCATCTGGAATGTTGCACCCGAGTACCAGGGGACGAAAACTGAGACACATTTGAACACGTTTCCCGATCACACGGTGGATCATACTCTGGGTTCCACATGCATGTTTTAGCTGAAGGAAGAATCCCTTAAACCTGGAGAGTTGAGACCCATGGAATGGGTACCATGCAATATGACTTCAAAGAGTCTGCATTTGCTAACCGAACCTCACCAATCCTATCACTGCTGCGTTTATGACACTGTACACACGCTTGATTCTCTTTCGGAGACATATAAATCCATAGGTTTTAAGATTCTTACTAGTCAGGTATATTCTTAGTCGTTTAATACGGGGTGTTGAGTCCACTTCGTTGAGCAAGGAGTAGCTCTTGTCTATTACATATTTGGCTTATGGAACAGTATCTGTGCTAATTTCAATCTCTGATTTTATGCCGCACCCCAACTCACCTTTCCCCTTAAGCAAGCATAAGTTGGTTTTCTACATTTGACACCCTGTTCTGTTTTGTAATTCAGTTCCTGTGTAGCCAAGTTTACATTCCGTGTAGTAGTGATATCTTATGATGTTTCTTTTTCTGTGTGACTTATTTCTCTTAGAATCATCATACCTGAATCCACTCATTATGCTGTCACGGGCCTGATGACATAGATTTCTTTGCTGAGTGATATTGCATTGTACGTAAGTACCACAATTTCTTTATCCATTTTTCGCTTTCTGCGATATTGAACCTGTACCGTAAACGAGGTTCTTGTAAACAGAGCCATCCCAAACTTTGGGGAGGCTGTGTCTTTTTGATTATTATTTCCCTAAGCTATACGACCATAAGTGGAAATGCCCTAGGCTCTGTTGCTTGGTTTTTTGGATGTTTCAGGAAACACCATACACTTCTCCAGAGTGGCTGTTGGCAATTTACATCCCGCCCATCAGCATAACAAGGCTCCCAGTTCTCCATGGCCTGTCCTGCCTTTCTGGATTTTACACTTTTTTCAGATGGCCCTTTTGACCGGGGGGCAGTGAGACTTCATTGTAGTGCAGATTTCCTTTGCAAGCTTGCTTGGTTGGCCAAAAAGGGCGTATGCGTTTTTTTCTGAATATATTCAGGAAAAAACGCATACGCCCTTTTTGGCCAAGTGCATCATTGTGGACATTCTGCCTCTTTTCCTATGCTTTACATGCAATTCCAGTCTACCTCCTGAAATCGGTTTCCTGCAATTCTGCCCCGCTTTCAACTCCTCTTGGCAGCCTTACTTTAATATATTTTTGGAAGATGGCTGTCATTTATAACTCTGCAGGTTTGTGAATTACAGTGCCCCTGAGCTCCTTTCTTCAACTCGCTTTCTTGTGAGCTGGCCGCAACACCGCAGGATTGCTTCGGGCCCTAGTGTGGTTCCGGCATGGCACGCTGAGCCTTTGGTTAATTCCTCTTCCTGGTGGGAAATGAGAGTTAAATTTGCCCGTCCGGACACCTCCACCTAGTCTCTCATTGGTTCTCCCTATTCCTGTTCATTTTCCACAGAAATTGCAAACTGGGCCAAACAGGAGGTTAAAGGCACTGACATTCCAAGTGGGGAGAGTGTTAGTAAAGCATCTGGAATGTTGCACCCGAGTACCAGGGGACGAAAACTGAGACACATTTGAACACGTTTTCCGATCACACGGTGGATCATACTCTGGGTTCCACATGCATGTTTTAGCTGAAGGAAGAATCCCTTAAACCTGGAGAGTTGACACCCATGGAATGGGTACCATGCAATATGACTTCAAAGGGTCTGCATTTGCTCACCGAACCTCACCAATCCTATCACTGCTGCGCTTATGCCGCTGTACACACGCTTGATTCTCTTTTGGAGACATATAAATCCATAGGTTTTAAGATTCTTACTAGTCAGGTATATTCTTAGGCGTTTAATATGGGGTGTTGAGTCCACTTCGTTGAGCAAGGAGTAGCTCTTGTCGATTACATATTTGGCTTATGGAACGGTATCTGTGCTAATTTCAATCTCTGGCTTTATGAAGCACCCCAACTCACCTCTCCCCTTAAGCAAGTATAAGTTGGTTTTCTACATTTGAGGCCCTGTTCTGTTTTGTAATTCAGTTCTTGTCTGGCCAAGTTTACATTCCGTGTAGTAGTGATATCTTATGATGTTTCTTTTTCTGTGTGACTTATTTCACTTAGAATCATTGTACCTGAATCCACTCATTATGCTGCTACGGGCCTGATGACATAGATTTCATTGCTGAGTGATATTGCATTGTACGTAAGTACCACAACTTCTTTATTCATTTTTCGCTTTCTGTGATATTGAACTTGTACCGTAAACGAGGTTCTTGTAAACAGAGCCGGCCCAAACTTTGGGGTGGCTGTGTCTTTTTTATTTTAATTTCCCTAAGCTATAGGACCATAAGTGGAAGTGCCCTAGGCTCTGTTGCTTTGTTTTTTGGATGTTTCAGGAAACACCATACACTTCTCCTGAGTGGCTGCTGGCAATTTACATGCCGCCCATCAGCATAACAAGGCTCCCAGTTCTCCATGGCCTGTCCTGCCTTTCTGGATTTTACACTTTTTTCAGATAGCCCTTTTGACCAGGGGGCAGTGAGACTTCATTGTAGTGCAGATTTCCTTTGCAAGCTTGCTTGGTTGGCCAAAAATGGCGTATGCGTTTTTTCCTGAATATATTCAGGAAAAAAAGCATATGCCCTTTTTGACCAAGTGCATCATTGTGGACGTTCTGCCTCTTTTCCTATGCTTTACATACAATTCCAGTCTACCTCCTGAAATCGGTTCCCTGCAATTCTGCCCCGCATTCAACTCCTCTTGGCAGACTTACTGCAATATATTTTTGGCAGATAGCTGTCATTTATAACTCTGTAGGTTTGTGAATTACAGTGCCCCTGAGCTCCTTTCTTCAACTCGCTATCTTGTGAGCTGGCCGCAACACCGCAGTATTGCTTCAGGCCCTAGTTTGGTTCCGGCACGGCATGCTGAGCCTTTGGTTAATTCCTCTTCCTGGTGGGAAATGAGAGTTAAATTTGCCCGTCCAGACACCTCCACCTAGTCTCTCATTGGTTCTCCCTATTCCTGTTCATTTTCCACAGAAATTGCAAACTGGGCCAAACAGGAGCTTAAAGGCACTGACTCTCCAAGTGGGGAGAGTGTTAGTAAAGCATCTGGAATGTTGCACCCGAGTACCAGGGGACGAAAACTGAGACACATTTGAACACGTTTTCCGATCACACGGTGGATCATACTCTGGGTTCCACATGCATGTTTTAGCTGAAGGAAGAATCCCTTAAACATGGAGAGTTGAGACCCATGGAATGGGTACCATGCAATATGACTTCAAAGGGTCTGCATTTGCTCACCGAACCTCACCAATCCTATCACTGCTGCGCTTATGCCGCTGTACACACGCTTGATTCTCTTTCGGAGACATATAAATCCATAGGTTTTAAGATTCTTAATAGTCAGGTATATTCTTAGGCGTTTAATATGGGGTGTTGAGTCCACTTCGTTGAGCAAGGAGTAGCTCTTGTCTATTACATATTTGGCTTATGGAACGGTGTCTGTGCTAATTTCAATCTCTGGTTTCATGCAGCACCCCAACTCACCTTTCCCCTTAAGCAAGCATAAGTTGGTTTTCTACATTTGACACCCTGTTCTGTTTTGTAATTCAGTTCCTGTGTAGCCACGTTTACATTCCGTGTAGTAGTGATATCTTATGATATTTCTTTTTCTGTGTGACTTATTTCTCCTAGAATCATCATACCTGAATCCACTCATTATGCTGCTACGGGCCTGATGACATAGATTTCTTTGCTGAGTGATATTGCATTGTACGTAAGTACCACAACTTCTTTATCCATTTTTCGCTTTCTGCGATATTGAACCTGTACCGTAAACGAGGTTCTTGTAAACAGAGCCGTCCCAAGCTTTGGGGAGGCTGTGTCTTTTTGATTATTGTTTCCCTAAGCTATACGACCATAAGTGGAAATGCCCTAGGCTCTGTTGCTTGGTTTTTTGGATGTTTCAGGAAACACCATACACTTCTCCAGAGTGGCTTCTGGCAATTTACATCCCGCCCGTCAGCCTAACAGGGCTCCCAGTTCTCCATGGCCTGTCCTGCCTTTCTGGATTTTACACTTTTTTCAGATAGCCCTTTTGACCAGGGGGCAGTGAGACTTCATTGTAGTGCAGATTTCCTTTGCAAGCTTGCTTGGTTGGCCAAAAAGGGCGTATGCGTTTTTTCCTGAATATATTCAGGAAAAAACGCATATGCCCTTATGGCCAAGTGAATCATTGTGGACATACTGCCTCTTTTCCTATACTTTACATGCAATTCCAGTCTACCTCCTGAAATCGGTTTCCTGCAATTCTGCCCCGCTTTCAAGTCCTCTTGGCAGCCTTCCCTCAATATATTTTTGGACGATAGCTGTCATTTATAACTCTGCAGGTTTGTGAATTACAGTGCCCCTTAGCTCCTTTCTTCAACTCGTTTTCTTGTGAGTTGGCCGCAACACTGCAGGATTGCTTCAGGCCTTAGTTTGGTTCCGGCATCACATGCTGAGCCTTTGGTTAATTCCTCTTCCTGGTGAGAAATGAGAGTTAAATTTGTCCGTCCAGACACATCCAGCTAGTCTCTCATTGGTTCTCCCTCTTCCTGTTCATCTTACGCAGAAATTGCAAACTGGGCCAAACAGGAGGTTAAAGGCACTGACTCTCCAAGTGGGGAGAGTGTTAGTAAAGCGTCTGGAATGTTGCACCCGAGTACCAGGGGACGAAAACTGAGACACATTCGAACACGTTTCCCGATCTCACGGTGGATCATATTCTGGGTTCCACATGCATGTTTTAGCTGAAGGAAGAATCCCTTACACATGGAGAGTTGAGACCCATGGAATGGGTATCATGCAATATGACTTCAAAGGGTCTGCATTTGCTAACCGAACCTCACCAGTCCTATCACTGCTGCGTTTATGCCGCTGTACACACCCTTGATTCTCTTTCGGAGACATACAAATCCATAGGTTTTAAGATTCTTACTAGTCAGGTATATTCTTAGGCGTTTAATATGGGGTGTTGAGTCCTCTTCGTTGAGCAAGGAGTAGCTCTTGTCTATTACATATTTGGCTTATGGAACGGTATCTGTGCTAATTTCAATCTCTGGTTTTATGCCGCACCCCAACTCACCTTTCCCCTTAAGCAAGCATAAGTTGGTTTTCTATATTTGACACCCTGTTCTGTTTTGTAATTCAGTTCCTGTGTAGCCAAGTTTACATTCCGTGTAGTAGTTATATCTTATGATGTTTCTTTTTCTGTGTGACTTATTTCACTTAGAATCATCGTACCTGAATCCACTCATTATGCTTCTACGGGCCTGATGACATAGATTTCATTGCTGAGTGATATTGCATTGTACGTAAGTACCACAACTTCTTTATCCATTTTTCGCTTTCTGTGATATTGAACTTGTACCGGAAACGAGATTCTTCTAAACAGAGCCAGCCGAAACATTGGGGTGGCTGTGTCTTTTTAATTTTAATTTCCCTAAGCTATAGGACCATAAGTGGAAGTGCCCTAGGCTCTGTTGCTTTGTTTTTTAGATGTTTCAGGAAACACCATACACTTCTCCAGAGTGGCTGTTGGCAATTTACATCCCGCCCATCAGCATAACAAGGCTCCCAGTTCTCCATGGCCTGTCCTGCCTTTTTGGATTTTACACTTTTTTCAGATAGCCCTTTTGACCGCGGGGCAGTGAGACTTCATTGTAGTGCACATTTCCTTTGCAAGCTTGCTTGGTTGGCTAAAAAGGGCGTATGCGTTTTTTCCTGAATGTATTCAGGAAAAAACGCATACGCCCATTTAGGCCAAGTGCATCATTTTGGACGTTCTGCCTCTTTTCCTATGCTTTACATGCAATTCCAGTCAACCTCCTGAAATCGGTTTCCTGCAATTCTGCCCCGCATTCAACTCCTCTTGGCACCCTTACTTCAATATATTTTTGGAAGATAGCTGTCATTTATAACTCTGCAGGTTTGTGAATTACAGTGCCCCTGAGCTCCTTTCTACAACTCGCTTTCTTGTGAGCTGGCCGCAACACAGCAGGATTGCTTCAGGCCCTAGTTTGGTTCCGGCATGGCATGCTGAGCCTTTGGTTAATTCCTCTTCCTGGTGGGAAATGAGAGTTAAATTTGCCTGTCCAGACACCTACACCTAGTCTCTCATTGGTTCTCCCTATTCCTGTTCATTTTCCACAGAAATTGCAAACTGGGCCAAACAGGAAGTTAAAGGCACTGACTCTACAAGTGGGGAGAGTGTTAGTAAAGCATCTGGAATGTTGCACCCGAGTACCAGGGGACGAAAACTGAGACACATTTGAACACGTTTCCCGATCACACCTTGGATCATACTCTGGATTCCTCATGCATGTTTTAGCTGAAGGAAGAATCCCTTAAACATGGAGAGTTGAGACCCATGGAATGGGTACCATGCAATATGACTTCAAAGGGTCTGCATTTGCTCACCGAACCTCACCAATCCTATCACTGCTGCGTTTATGCCGCTGTACACACGCTTGATTCTCTTTCAGAGACATATAAATCCATAGGGTTTAAGATTCTTACTAGTCAGGTAGATTCTTACTAGTCAGGTATATTCTTAGGCGTTTATTATGGGGTGTTGAGTCCACTTCGTTGAGCAAGGAGTAGCTCTTGTCTATTACATATTTGGCTTATGGAACGGTACCTGTGCTAATTTCAATCTCTGGTTTTATGCCGTACCCCAACTCACCTTTCCCCTTAAGCAAGCATAAGTTGGTTTTCTACATTTGACACCCTGTTCTGTTTTGTAATTCAGTTCCTGTGTAGCCAAGTTTACATTCCGTGTAGTAGTGATATCTTATGATGTTTCTTTTTCTGTGTGATTTATTTCACTTAGAAACATCGTACCTGAATCCACTCATTATGCTGCTACGGGCCTGATGACATAGATTTCATTGCTGAGTGATATTGCATTGTACGTAATTACCACAACTTCTTTATCCATTTTTCGCTTTCTGTGATATTGAACTTGTACCGTAAACGCGGTTCTTGTAAACAGAGCCGGCCCAAACTTTGGGGTGGCTCTGTCTTCTTGATTTTAATTTCCCTAAGCTATAGGACCATAAGTGGAAATGCCCTAGGCTCTGTTGCTTTGTTTTTTGGATGTTTCAGGAAACACCATACACTTCTCCAGAGTGGCTGCTGGCAATTTACATCCCGCCCATCAGCATAACAAGGCTCCCAGTTCTCCATGGCCTGTCCTGCCTTTCTGGATTTTACACTTTTTTCAGATGGCCCTTTTGACCAGGGGGCAGTGAGACTTCATTGTAGTGCAGATTTCCTTTGCAAGCTTGCTTGGTTGGCCAAAAAGAGCGTATGCGTTTTTTCCTGAATATGTTCAGGAAAAAACGCATACGCCCTTTTTGGCCAAGTGCATCATTGTGGACGTTCTGCCTCTTTTCCTATGCTTTACATGCAATTCCAGTCTACCTCCTGAAATCGGTTTCCTGCAATTCTGCCCCGCTTTCAACTCCTCTTGGCAGCCTTACTTCAATATATTTTTGGAAGATAGCTGTCATTTATAACTCTGCAGGTTTTTGAATTACAGTGCCCCTGAGCTCCTTTCTTCAACTCGCTTTCTTGTGAGCTGGCCGCAACACCGCATGATTGCTTCGGGCCCTAGTGTGGTTCCGCATGGCATGCTGAGCCTTTGGTTAATTCCTCTTCCTGGTGGGAAATGAGAGTTAAATTTGCCCGTCCATACACCTCCACCTAGTCTCTCATTGGTTCTCCCTATTCCTGTTCATGTTCCACAGAAATTGCAAACTGGGCCAAACAGGAGGTTAAAGGCAGTGACTCTCCAAGTGGGGAGAGTGTTAGTAAAGCGTCTGGAATGTTGAACCCGAGTACCAGGGGATGAAAACTGAGACACATTTGAACACGTTTCCCGATCACACGGTGGATCATATTCTGGGTTCCACATGCATGTTTTAGCTGAAGGAAGAATCCCTTAAACATGGAGAGTTGAGACCCATGGAATGGGTACCATGCAGTATGACTTCAAAGGGTCTGCATTTGCTCACCGAACCTCACCAATCCTATCACTGCTGCGTTTATGCCGCTGTACACATGCTGGATTCTCTTTTGGAGACATATAAATCCTTAGGTTTTAAGATTATTACTAGTCAGGTATATTCTTAGGCGTTTAATATGGGGTGTTGAGTCCACTTCGTTGAGCAAGGAATAGCTCTTGTCTATTACATATTTGGCTTATGGAACGGTATCTGTGCTAATTTCAATCTCTGGTTTTATGCAGCACCCCAACTCACCCGTCCCCTTAAGCAAGCATAAGTTGGTTTTCTACATTTGACACCCTGTTCTGTTTTGTAATTCAGTTCTTGTGTAGCCAAGTTTACATTCCGTGTACTAGTGATATCTTATGATGTTTCTTTTTCTGTGTGACTAATTTCACTTAGAATCATCGTACCTGAATCCACTCATTATGCTGCTATGGGCCTGATGACATAGATTTCATTGCTGAGTGATATTGCATTGTACGTAAGTACCACAACTTCTTTATCCATTTTTCGCTTTCTGTGATATTGAACTTGTACCGTAAACGAGGTTCTTGTAAACAGAGCCGTCCCAAACTTTGGGGTGGCTGTGTCTTTTTGATTTTAATTTCCCTAAGCTATAGGACCATAAGTGGAAGTGCCCTAGGCTCTGTTGCTTTGTTTTTTGGATGTTTCTGGAAACACCATACACTTCTCCACAGGGGCTGCTGGCAATTTACATCCCGCCCATCAGCATAACTAGGCTCCCAGTTCTCCATGGCCTGTCCTGCCTTTCTGGATTTTACACTTTTTTCAGATGGCCCTTTTGACCGGGGGGCAGTGAGACTTCATTGTAGTGCAGATTTCCTTTGCAAGCTTGCTTGGTTTGCCAAAAAGGGCGTATGCGTTTTTTCCTGAATATATTCAGGAAAAAACGCATACGCCCTTTTTGGCCAAGTGTATCATTGTGGACATTCTGCCTCTTTTACTATGCTTTACATGAAATTCCAGTGTACCTCCTGAAATCGGTTTCGTGCAATTCTGCCCCGCTTTCAACTTCTCTTGGCAGACTTACTTCAATATATTTTTGGAAGATAGCTGTCATTTATAACTCTGCAGGTTTGTGAATTACAGTGTCCCTGAGCTCCTTTCTTCAACTGGCTTTCTTGTGAGCTGGCCGCAACACCGCAGGATTGCTTCTGGCCCTAGTGTGGTTCCGGCACGGCACGCTGAGCCTTTGGTTAATTCCTCTTCCTTGTGGGAAATGAGAGTTAAATTTACCCGTCCGGACACCTCCACCTAGTCTCTCATTGGTTCTCCCTATTCCAGTTCATTTTCCACAGAAATTGGAAACTGAGCCACACAGGAGTTTAAAGGCACTTACTCTCCAAGTGGGGAGAGTGTTAGTAAAGCGTCTGGAATGTTGCACCCGAGTACCAGGGGACAAAAACTGAGACACATTTGAACACGTTTCCCGATCACACGGTGGATCATACTCTGGGTTCCACATGCATGTTTTAGCTGAAGGAAGAATCCCTTAAACCTGGAGAGTTGAGACCCATGGAATGGGTACCATGCAATATGACTTCAAAGGGTCTGCATTTGCTCACCGAACCTCACCAATCCTATCACTGCTGCGTTTATGCCGCTGTACACACGCTTGATTCTCTTTCGGAGACATATAAATCCATAGGTTTTAAGATTCTTACTAGTCAGGTATATTCTTAGGCGTTTAATATGGGGTGTTGAGTCCACTTCGTTGAGCAAGGAGTAGCTCTTGTCTATTACATATTTGGGTTATGGAACGGTATCTGTGCTAATTTCAATCTCTTGTTGTATGCAGCACCCCAACTCACCTTTCCCCTTAAGCAAGCATAAGTTGCTTTTCTACATTTAACACCCTGTTCTGTTTTGTAATTCAGTTCCTGTGTAGCCAAGTTTACATTCCGTGTAGTAGTGATATCTTATGATGTTTCTTTTTCTGTGTGACTTATTTCACTTAGAATCATCGTACCTGAATCCACTCATTATGCTGCTACGGGCATGATGACATAGATTTCATTGCTGAGTGATATTGCATTGTACGTAAGTACCACAACTTCTTTATCTATTTTTCGCTTTCTGTGATATTCAACTTGTACCGTAAACGAGGTTCTTGTAAACAGAGCCGTCCCAAACTTTGGGGTGGCTGTGTCTTTTTGATTTTAATTTCCCTAAGCTATAGGACCATAAGTGGAAGTGCCCTAGGCTCTGTTGCTTTGTTTTTTGGATGTTTCAGGAAACACCATACACTTCTCCAGAGTGGCTGCTGGCAATTTACATCCCGCCCATCAGCATAAGAAGGCTCCTAGTTCTCCTTGGCCTGTCCTGTCTTTCTGGATTTTACACTTTTTTCAGATGGCCCTTTTGACCGGAGGGCAGTGAGACTTCATTGTAGTGCAGATTTCCTTTGCAAGCTTGCTTGGTTGGCCAAAGGGGCGTATGCCTTTTTTCCTGAATATATTCAGGAAAAAACGCATACGCCCTCTTTGGCCAAGTGCATCATTGTGGACGTTCTGCCTCTTTTCCTATGCTTTACATGCAATTCCAGTCTACCTCCTGAAATCGGTTTCCTGCAATTCTGCCCCGCTTTCAACTCCTCTTGGCTGCCTTACTTCAATATATTTTTGGAAGATAGCTGTCATTTATAACTCTGCAGTTTTGTGAATTACAGTGCCCGTGAGCTCCTTTCTTCAACTCGCTTTCTTGTGAGCTGGCCGCAACACCGCAGGATTGCTTCAGGCCCTAGTTTGGTTCTGGCATGGCATGTTGAGCCTTTGGTTAATTCCTCTTCCTGGTGGGAAATGAGAGTTAAATTTGCCCGTTCAGACACCTGCACCTAGTCTCTCATTGGTTCTCCCTATTCCTGTTCATTTTCCACAGAAATTGCAAACTGGACCAAACAGGAGGTTAAAGGCACTGACTCTCCAAGTGGGGAGAGTGTTAGTAAAGCGTCTGGAATGTTGCACCCCAGTACCAGGGGACGAAAACTGAGACACATTTGAAGACGTTTCCTGATCACACAGTGGATCATACTCTGGATTCCACATGCATGTTTTAGCTGAAGGAAGAATCCCTTAAACCTGGAGAGTTGAGACCCATGGAATGGGTACCATGCAGTATGACTTCAAAGGGTCTGCATTTGCTCACCGAACTTCACCAATCCTATCACTGCTGCGTTTATGCCGCTGTACACACGCTTGATTCTCTTTCGGAGACATATAAATCCATAGGTTTTAAGATTCTTACTAGTCAGGTAGATTCTTACTAGTCAGGTATATTGTTAGGCGTTTAATATGGGGTGTTGAGTCCACTTCGTTGAGCAAGGAGTAGCTCTTGTCTATTACATATTTGGCTTATGGAACGGTATCTGTGCTAATTTCAATCTCTGGTTTTATGCAGCACCCCAACTCACCCGTCCCCTTAAGCAAGCATAAGTTGGTTTTCTACATTTGACACCCTGTTCTGTTTTGTAATTCAGTTCTTGTGTAGCCATTTTACATTCTGTGTATTAGTGATATCTTATCATGTTTCTTTTTCTGTGTGACTAATTTCACTTAGAATCATCGTACCTGAATCCACTCATTATGCTGCTACGGGCCTGATGACATAGATTTCATTGCTGAGTGATATTGCATTGTACGTAAGTACCACAACTTCTTTATCCATTTTTCGCTTTCTGTGATATTGAACTTGTACCGTAAACGAGGTTCTTGTAAACAGAGCCGTCCCAAACTTTGGGGTGGCTGTGTCTTTTTGATTTTAATTTCCCTAAGCTATAGGACCATAAGTGGAAGTGCCCTAGGCTCTGTTGCTTTGTTTTTTGGATGTTTCAGGAAACACCATACACTTCTCCACAGTGGCTGCTGGCAATTTACATCCCGCCCATCAGCATAAGAAGGCTCCTAGTTCTCCTTGGCCTGTCCTGCCTTTCTGGATTTTACACTTTTTTCAGATGGCCCTTTTGATCGGCGGGCTGTGAGACTTCATTGTAGTGCATATTTCCTTTGCAAGCTTGCTTGGTTGGCCAAAAAGGGCGTATGCGTTTTTTCCTGAATATATTCAGGAAAAAACGCATACGCCCTTTTTGTCCAAGTGCATCATTGTGGACGTTCTGCCTCTTTTCCTATGCTTTACATGCAATTCCAGTCTACCTCCTGAAATCAGTTTCCTGCAATTCTGCCCCGCTTTCAAGTTGTCTTGGCAGCCTTCCTTCAATATATTTTTGGACGATAGCTGTCATTTATAACTGCAGGTTTGTGAATTACAGTGCCCCTGAGCTCCTTTCTTCAACTCGCTTTCTTGTGAACTGGCCGCAACACCGCAGGATTGCTTCAGGCCCTAGTTTGGTTCTGGCACGGCATGCTGAGCCTTTGGTTAATTCCTCTTCCTGGTGGGAAATGAGAGTTAAATTTGCCCGTGCAGACACCTCCACCTAGTCTCTCATTGGTTCTCCCTATTGCTGTTCATTTTCCACAGAAATTGCAAACTGGGCCAAACAGGTGGTTAAAGGCACTGACTCTCCAAGTGGGGAGAGTGTTAGTAAAGCGTCTGGAATGTTGCACCCGATTACCAGGGTACGAAAACTGAGACACATTTGAACACGTTTTCCGATCACACGGTGGATCGTACTCTGGGTTCCACATGCATGTTTTAGCTGAAGGAAGAATCCCTTAAACATGGAGAGTTGAGACCCATGGAATGGGTACCATGCAATATGACTTCAAAGGGTCTGCATTTGCTCACCGAACCTCACCAATCCTATCACTGCTGCGTTTATGCCGCTGTACACACACTTGATTCTCTTTCGGAGACATATAAATACATAGGTTTTAAGATTCTTACTAGTCATGTATATTCTTAGACGTTTAATATGGGGTGTTGAGTCCACTTCGTTGAGCAAGGAGTAGCTCTTGTCTATTACATATTTGGCTTATGGAACGGTATCTGTGCTAATTTCAATCTCTGGTTTTATGCCGCACCCCAACTCACCTTTCCCCTTAAGCAAGCATAAGTGGGTTTTCTATATTTGAGACCCTGTTCTGTTTTGTAATTCAGTTCCTGTGTAGCCAAGTTTACATTCCTTGTAGTAGTGATATCTTATGATGTTTCTTTTTCTGTGTGACTTATTTCACTTAGAATCATCGTACCTGAATCCACTCATTATGCTGCTACGGGCCTAATGACATATATTTCATTGCTGAGTGATATTGCATTGTACGTAAGTACCACAAATTCTTTATCCATTTTTCGCTTTCTGTGATATTCACCTTGTACCGTAAACGAGTTTCTTGTAAACAGAGCCGTCCCAAACTTTGAGGTGGCTGTGTTTTTTGGATTTTATTTTCCCTAGCTATAGGACCATAAGTGGAAGTGCCCTAGGCTCTGTTGCTTTGTTTTTCAGATGTTTCAGGAAACACCATACACTTCTCCAGAGTTGCTGTTGGCAATGTACATCCCGCCCATCAGCATAACAAGGCTCCCAGTTCTCCATGGCCTGTCCTGCCTTTCTGGATTTTACACTTTTTTCAGATGGCCCTTTTGACCGGGGGGCAGTGAGACTTCATTTTAGTGCAGATTTCCTTTGCAAGCTTGCTTGGTTGGCCAAAAAGGGCGTATGCGTTTTTTCCTGAATATATTCAGGAAAAAATGCATACGCCCTTTTTGGCCAAGTGCATCATTGTGGACTTTCTGCCTCTTTTCCTATGCTTTACATGCAATTCCAGTCTACCTCCTGAAATCGATTTCCTGCAATTCTGCCCCGCTTTCAAGTCCTCTTGGCAGCCTTCCTTCAATATATTTTTGGACGATAGCTGTCATTTATAACTCTGCAGGTTTGTGAATTACAGTGCCCCTTAGCTCCTTTCTTCAACTCGTTTTCTTGTGAGCTGGCCGCAACACCGCAGGATTGCTTCAGGCCTTAGTTTGGTTCCGGCATCACATGCTGAGCCTTTGGTTAATTCCTCTTCCTGGTGGGAAATGAGAGTTAAATTTGTCCGTCCAGACACCTCCAGCTAGTCTCTCATTGGTTCTCCCTCTTCTTGTTCATCTTACGCAGAAATTGCAAACTGGGCCAAACAGGAGGTTAAAGGCACTGACTCTCCAAGTGGGGAGAGTGTTAGTAAAGCGTCTGGAATGTTGCACCCGAGTACCAGGGGACGAAAACTGAGACACATTTGAACACGTTTCCTGATCACATGGTGGATCATACTCTGGGTTCCACATGCATGTTTTAGCTGAAGGAAGAATCCCTTAATCCTGAAGAGTTGAGACCCATGGAATGGGTACCATGCAATATGACTTCAAAGGGTCTGCATTTGCTCACCGAACCTCACCAATCCTATCACTGCTGCGTATATGCCGCTGTACACACGCTTGATTCTCTTTCGGAGACATATAAATCTTTAGGTTTTAAGATTCTTACTAGTCAGGTATATTCTTAGGCGTTTAATGTGGGGTGTTGAGTCCACTTCGTTGAGCAAGGAGTAGCTCTTGTCTATTACATATTTGGCTTATGGAACGGTATCTGTGCTACTTTCAATCTCTGGTTTTATGCAGCACCCCAACTCACCTTTCCCCTTAAGCAAGCATAAGTTGGTTTTCTACATTTGACACCCTGTTCTGTTTTGTAATTCAGTTCTTGTGTAGCCAAGTTTACATTCCGTGTAGTAGTGATATCTTATGATGTTTCTTTTTCTGTGTGACTTATTTCACTTAGAATCATCGTACTTGAATCCAGTCATTATGCTGCTACGGGCCTGATGACATAGATTTCATTGCTGAGTGATATTGCATTGTACGTAAGTACCACAACTTCTTTATCCATTTTTCGCTTTCTGTGATATTGAACTTGTACTGTAAACGAGGTTCTTGTAAACAGAGCCGTCCCAAACTTTGGGGTGGCTGTGTCTTTTTGATTTTAATTTCCCTAAGCTATAGGACCATAAGTGTAAGTGCCCTAGACTCTGTTGCTTTATTTTTTTGATGTTTCAGGAAACACCATACACTTCTCCAGAGTGGCTGCTGGCAATTTACATCCCGTCCATCAGCATAACAAGGCTCCCAGTTCTCCATGGCCTGTCCTGCCTTTCTGGATTTTACACTTTTTTCAGATGGCCCTTTTGACCGGTGGGCAGTGAGACTTCATTGTAGTACAGATTTCCTTTGCAAGCTTGCTTGGTTGGCCAAAACGGGCGTATGCGTTTTTTCCTGTATATATTCAGAAAAAAACGCATATGCCCTTTTTGGCCAAGTGGATCATTGTGGACGTTCTGCCTCTTTTCCTATTCTTTACATGCAATTCCAGTCTACCTCCTGAAATCGGTTTCCTGCAATTCTGCCCCGATTTCAACTCCTCTTGGCAGCCTTACTTCAATATATTTTTGGAAGATAGCTGTCATTTTTAACTCTGCAGGTTTGTGAATTACAGTGCCCCTGAGCTCCTTTCTTCAACTGGCTTTCTTGTGAGCTGGCCGCAACACCGCAGGATTGCTGCAGGCCCTAGTTTGGTTCCGGCACAGAACACTGAGCCTTTGGTTAATTCCTCTTCCTGGTGGGTAATGAGAGTTAAATTTGCCCGTCCAGACACCTCCACCTAGTCTCTCATTGGTTCTCCCTATTCCTGTTCATTTTCCACAGAAATTGCAAACTGGGCCAAACAGGAGGTTAAAGGCACTGACTCTCCAAGTGGGGAGAGTGTTAGTAAAGCGTCTGGAATGTTGCACCCGAGTACCAGGGGACGAAAACTGAGACACATTTGAACACGTTTCCCGATCACACGGTGGATCATACTCTGGGTTCCACATACATGTTTTAGCTGAAGGAAGAATCTCTTAAACGTGGAGAGTTCAGACCCATGGAATGGGTACCATGCAATATAATTTCAAAGGGTCTGCATGTACTCACCGAACCTCACCAATCCTATCACTGCTGCGTTTATGCCGCTGTACACACGCTTCATTCTCTTTCGGAGACATATAAATCCTTAGGTTTTAAGATTCTTACTAGTCAGGTATATTCTTTGGTGTTTAATATGGGGTGTTGAGTCCATTTCGTTGAGCAAAGAGTAGCTCTTGTCTATTACATATTTGGCTAATGGAACGGTATCTGTGCTAATTTCAATCTCTGGTTTTATGCCGCACCCCAACTCACCTTTCCCCTTAAGCAAGCATAAGTTGGTTTTCTACATTTGACACCCTGTTCTGTTTTGTAATTCAGTTCTTGTGTAGCCAAGATTACATTCCGTGTACTAGTGATATCTTATGATGTTTCTTTTTCTGTGTGACTTATTTTACTTAGAATCATCGTACCTGAATCCACTCATTATGCTGCTACGGGCCTGATGACATAGATTTCATTGCTGAGTGATATTGCATTGTACGTAAGTACCACAACTTCTTTATCCATTTTTCGCTTTCTGTGATATTGAACTTGTACGGTAAAATGGGTTCTTGTAAACAGAGCCGTCCCAAATTTTGGGGTGGCTTTGTCTTTTTGATTTTAATTTCCCTAAGCTATAGGACCATAAGTGGAAGTGCCCTAGGCTCTGTTGCTTTGTTTTTTGGATGTTTCAGGAAACACCATACACTTCTCCAGAGTGGCTGCTGGCAATTTACATCCCGTCCATCAGCATAACAAGGCTCCCAGTTCTCCATGGCCTGTCCTGCCTTTCTGGATTTTACACTTTTTTCAGATGGCCCTTTTGACCGGGGGGCAGTGAGACTTCATAGTAGTGCAGATTTCTTTGCAAGCCTGCTTGGTTGGCCAAAAAGGGCGTATGCGTTTTTTCCTGGACAGGAAAAAACGCATATGCCCTTTTTGGCCAAGTGCATCATTGTTGACGTTCTGCCTCTTTTCCTATGCTTTACATGCAATTCCAGTCTACCTCCTGAAATCGGTTTCCTGCAATTCTGCCCCGCTTTCAAGTCCTCTTGGCAGCCTTCCTTCAATATATTTTTGGACGATAGCTGTCATTTATAACTCTGCAGGTTTGTGAATTACAGTGCCCCTGAGCTCCTTTCTTTAACTCGCTTTCTTGTGAGCTGGCCGCAACACTGCAGGATTGCTTCAGGCCCTAGTTTGGTTCCGGCATCGCATGCTGAGCCTTTGGTTAATTCCTCTTCCTGGTGGGAAATGAGAGTTAAATTTGCCCGTCCAGACGCCTCCAGCAGGTCTCTCATTTGTTCTCCCTCTTCCTGTTCATCTTCCGCAGAAATTGCAAACTGGGCCAAACAGGAAGTTAAAGGCACTGACTCTCCAAGTGGGGAGAGTGTTAGTAAAGCGTCTGGAATGTTACACCGGAGTACCAGGGGATGAAAACTGAGACACATTTGAACACGTTTTCCGATCACACGGTGGATCATACTCTGGGTTCCACATGCATGCTTAGCTGAAGGAAGAATCCCTTAAACCTGGAGAGTTGAGACCCATGGAATGTGTACCATGCAATATGACTTCAAAGGGTCTGCATTTGCTCACCGAACCTCACCAATCCTATCACTGCTGTGTTTATGCCGCTATACACACACTTGATTCTCTTTCGGAGACATATAAATCCATGGTTTTAAGATTCTTACTTGTCAGGTATATTCTTAGGCGTTTGTTATGGGGTGTTGAGTCCACTTCGTTGAGCAAGGAGTAGCTCTTGTCTATTACATATTTGGCTTACAGAACGGTATCTGTGCTAATTTCAATCTCTGGTTTTATGCCGCACCCCAACTCACCTTTCCCCTTAAGCAAGCATAAGTTGGTTTTCTACATTTGACACCCTGTTCTGTTTTGTAATTCAGTTCCTGTGTAGCCAAGTTTACATTCCGTGTAGTAGTGATATCTTATGATGTTTCTTTTTCTGTGTGACTTATTTCACTTAGAATCATCGTACTTGAATCCACTCATTATGCTGCTACGGGCCTGATGACATAGATTTCATTGCTGAGTGTTATTGCATTGTACGTAAGTACCACAACTTCTTTATCCATTTTTCACTTTCCGTGATATTGAACTTGTACCGTAAACGAGGTTGTTGTAAACAGAGCCGGCCCAAACTTTGGGGTGGCTGTGACTTTTTGATTTTAATTTCCCTAAGCTATAGGACCATAAGTGGAAGTGCCCTAGGCTCTGTTGCTTTGTTTTTTGGATGTTTCATGAAACACCATACACTTCTCCCGAGTGGCTGTTGGCAATTTACATGCCGCCCATCAGCATAACAAGGCTCCCAGTTCTCCATGGCCTGTCCTGCCTTTCTGGATTTTACACTTTTTTCAGATGGCCCTTTTGACCTTGGGGCAGTGAGACTTCATTGTAGTGCAGATTTCCTTTGCAAGCTTGCTTGGTTGGCCAAAACGGGCGTATGCGTTTTTTCCTGTATATATTCAGGAAAAAACGCATATTCCCTTTTTGGCCAAGTGCATCATTGTGGACGTTCTGCCTCTTTTCCTATGCTTTACATGCAAATCCAGTCTACCTCCTGAAATCAGTTTCCTGCAATTCTGCCCCGCTTTCAAGTCCTCTTGGCAGCCTTCCTTCAATATATTTTTGGACGATAGCTGTCATTTATAACTGCAGGTTTGTGAATTACAGTGCCCCTGAGCTCCTTTCTTCAACTCGCTTTCTTGTGAACTGGCCGCAACACCGCAGGATTGCTTCAGGCCCTAGTTTGGTTCTGGCACGGCATGCTGAGCCTTTGGTTAATTCCTCTTCCTGGTGGGAAATGAGAGTTAAATTTGCCCGTCCAGACACCTCCACCTAGTCTCTCATTGGTTCTCCCTATTGCTGTTCATTTTCCACAGAAATTGCAAACTGGGCCAAACAGGTGGTTAAAGGCACTGACTCTCCAAGTGGGGAGAGTGTTAGTAAAGCGTCTGGAATGTTGCACCCGATTACCAGGGTACGAAAACTGAGACACATTTGAACACGTTTTCCGATCACACGGTGGATCGTACTCTGGGTTCCACATGCATGTTTTAGCTGAAGGAAGAATCCCTTAAACATGGAGAGTTGAGACCCATGGAATGGGTACCATGCAATATGACTTCAAAGGGTCTGCATTTGCTCACCGAACCTCACCAATCCTATCACTGCTGCGTTTATGCCGCTGTACACACACTTGATTCTCTTTCGGAGACATATAAATCCATAGGTTTTAAGATTCTTACTAGTCAGGTATATTCTTAGACGTTTAATATGGGGTGTTGAGTCCACTTCGTTGAGCAAGGAGTAGCTCTTGTCTATTACATATTTGGCTTATGGAACGGTATCTGTGCTAATTTCAATCTCTGGTTTTATGCCGCACCCCAACTCACCTTTCCCCTTAAGCAAGCATAAGTGGGTTTTCTATATTTGAGACCCTGTTCTGTTTTGTAATTCAGTTCCTGTGTAGCCAAGTTTACATTCCGTGTAGTAGTGATATCTTATGATGTTTCTTTTTCTGTGTGACTTATTTCACTTAGAATCATCGTACCTGAATCCACTCATTATGCTGCTACGGGCCTAATGACATATATTTCATTGCTGAGTGATATTGCATTGTACGTAAGTACCACAAATTCTTTATCCATTTTTCTCTTTCTGTGATATTCAACTTGTACCGTAAACGAGTTTCTTGTAAACAGAGCCGTCCCAAACTTTGGGGTGGCTGTGTATTTGGATTTTATTTTCCCTAGCTATAGGACCATAAGTGGAAGTGCCCTAGGCTCTGTTGCTTTGTTTTTCAGATGTTTCATGAAACACCATACACTTCTCCAGAGTTGCTGTTGGCAATGTACATCCCACCCATCAGCATAACAAGGCTCCCAGTTCTCCATGGCCTGTCCTGCCTTTCTGGATTTTACACTTTTTTCAGATGGCCCTTTTGACCGGGGGGCAGTGAGACTTCATTGTAGTGCAGATTTCCTTTGCAAGCTTGCTTGGTTGGCCAAAAAGGGCGTATGCGTTTTTTCCTGAATATATTCAGGAAAAAACGCATACGCCCTTTTTGTCCAAGTGCATCATTGTGGACGTTCTGCCTCTTTTCCTATGCTTTACATGCAATTCCAGTCTACCTCCTGAAATCGGTTTCCTGCAATTCTGCCCCGCTTTCAATTCCTCTTGGCTGCCTTACTTCAATATATTTTTGGAAGATAGCTGTCATTTATAACTCTGCAGGTTTGTGAATTACAGTGCCCCTGAGCTCCTTTCTTCAACTCGCTTTCTTGTGAGCTGGCCGCAACACCGCAGGATTGCTTCAGGCCCTACTTTGGTTCCGGCACGGCATTTTGAGCCTTTGGTTAATTCCTCTTCCTGGTGGGAAATGAGAGTTAAATTTGCCCGTCCAGACACCTCCACTTAGTCTCTCATTGGTTCTCCCTATTCCTGTTCATTTTCCACAGAAATTGCAAACTGGGCCAAACAGGAGGTTAAAGGCACCGACTCTCCAAGTGGGGAGAGTGTTAGTAAAGCGTCTGGAATGTTGCACCCGAGTACCAGGGGACGAAAACTGAGACACATTTGAACACGTTTCCCGATGACACCGTGGATCATACTCTGGGTTCCACATGCATGTTTTAGCTGAAGGAAGAATCCCTTAAACATTGAGAGTTGAGACTCATGGAATGGGTACCATGCAATATGACTTCAAAGGGTCTGCATTTGCTCACTGAACCTCAACAATCCTATCACTGCTGCGCTTATGCCGCTGTACACACGCTTGATTCTCTTTCGGAGACATATAAATCCATAGGTTTTAAGATTCTTACTAGTCAGGTATATTCTTAGGCGTTTAATATGGGGTGTTGAGTCCACTTCGTTGAGCAAGGAGTAGCTCTTGTCTATTACATATTTGGCTTATGGAACGGTATCTGTGCTAATTTCAATCTCTGGTTTTATGCAGCACCCCAACTCACCTTTCCCCTTTAGCAAGCATAAGTTGGTTTTCTACATTTGACACCCTGTTCTGTTTTGTAATTCAGTTCTTGTGTAGCCAAGTTTACATTCCGTGTAGTAGTGATATCTTATGATGTTTCTTTTTCTGTGTGACTTATTTCACTTAGAATCATCGTACCTGAATCCACTCATTATGCTGCTACGGGCCTGATGACATAGATTTCATTGCTGAGTGATATTGCATTGTACGTAAGTACCACAACTTCTTTATCCATTTTTCGCTTTCTGTGATATTCAACTTGTATCATAAACGAGGTTCTTGTAAACAGAGCCGTCCCAAACTTTGGGGTGGCTGTGTCTTTTTGATTTTAATTTCCCTAAGCTATAGGACCATAAGTGGAAGTGCCCTAGGCTCTGTTGCTTTGTTTTTTGGATGTTTCAGGAAACACCATACACTTCTCCACAGTGGCTGCTGGCAATTTACATCACGCCCATCAGCATAACTAGGCTCCCAGTTCTCCATGGCCTGTCCTGCCTTTCTGGATTTTACACTTTTTTCAGATGGCCCTTTTGACCGGGGGGCAGTGAGACTTCATTGTAGTGCAGATTTCCTTTGCAAGCTTGCTTGGTTGGCCAAAAAGGGCGTATGCGTTTTTTCCTGAATATATTCAGGAAAAAACGCATACGCCCTTTTTGGCCAAGTGCATCATTGTGGACGTTCTGCCTCTTTTCCTATGCTTTACATGCAATTCCAGTCTACCTCCTGAAATCGGTTTCCTGCAATTCTGCCCCGCTTTCAACTATTCTTGGCTGCCTTACTTCAATATATTTTTGGAAGATAGCTGTCATTTATAACTCTGCAGGTTTGTGAATTACAGTGCCCCTGAGCTCCTTTCTTCAACTCGCTTTCTTGTGAGCTGGCCGCAAAACCGCAGGATTGCTTCAGGCCCTACTTTGGTTCCGGCACGGCATGTTGAGCCTTTGGTTAATTCCTCTTCCTGGTGGGAAATGAGAGTTAAATTTGCCCGTCTGGACACCTCCACCTAGTCTCTCATTGGTTCTCCCTATTCCTGTTCATTTTCCACAGAAATTGCAAACTGGGCCAAACAGGAGGTTAAAGGCACCGACTCTCCAAGTGGGGAGAGTGTCAGTAAAGCGTCTGGAATGTTGCACCCGAGTACCAGGGGACGAAAACTGAGATACATTTGAACACGTTTTCCGATCGCACGGTGGATCATACTCTGGGTTCCACATGCATGTTTTAGCTGAAGGAAGAATCCCTTAAATATGGAGAGTTGAGACCCATGGATGGGTACCATGCAATATGAATTCAAAGAGTCTGCATTTGCTCACCGAACCTCACCAATCCTATCACTGCTGCGTTTATGCCGCTGTACACACGCTTGATTCTCTTTCGGAGACATATAAATCCATAGGTTTTAAGATTCTTACTAGTCAGGTAGATTCTTACTAGTCAGGTATATTCTTAGGCGTTTAATATGGGGTGTTGAGTCCACTTCGTTAAGCAAGGAGTAGCTCTTGTCTATTACATATTTGGCTTATGGAACAGTATCTGTGCTAATTTCAATCTCTGGTTTTATGCCGCACCCCAAGTCACCTTTCCCCTTAAGCAAGCATAAGTTGGTTTTCTACATTTGAGACCCTGTTCTGTTTTGTAATTCAGTTCCTGTGTAGCCAAGTTTACATTCCGTGTAGTAGTGATATCTTATGATGTTTCTTTTTCTGTGTGACTTATTTCAGTTAGAATCATCGTACCTGAATCCACTCATTATGCTGCTACGGGCCTGATGACATAGATTTCATTGCTGAGTGATATTGCATTGTACGTAAGTACCACAACTTCTTTATCCATTTTTCGCTTTCTGTGATATTCAACTTGTACTGTAAACGAGGTTCTTGTAAACACAGCCGTCCCAAACATTGGGGTGGCTGTGTCATTTTGATTTTCATTTCCCTAAGCTATAGGACCATAAGTGGAAGTGCCCTAGACTCTGTTGCTTTATTTTTTGGATGTTTCAGGAAACACCATACACTTCTCCAGAGTGGCTGCTGGCAATTTACATCCCGTCCATCAGCATAAAAAGGCTCCTAGTTCTCCTTGGCCTGTCCTGCCTTTCTGGATTTTACACTTTTTTCGGATGGCCCTTTTGACCGGGGGGCAGTGAGACTTCATTTTAGTGCAGATTTCATTTGCAAGCTTGCTTGGTTGGCCAAAAAGGGCGTATGCGTTTTTTCCTGAATATATTCAGGAAAAAACGCATACGCCCTTTTTGGCCAAGTGCATCATTGTGGACGTTCTGCCTCTTTTCCTATGCTTTACATACAATTCCAGTCTACCTCCTGAAATCGGTTTCCTGCAATTCTGCCCCGCTTTCAACTCCTCTTGGCCCCCTTACTTCAATATATTTTTGGAAGATAGCTGTCATTTATAACTCTGCAGGTTTGTGAATTACAGTGCCCCTGAGCTCCTTTCTTCAACTCGCTTTCTTATGAGCTGCCGCAATACCGCAGGATTCTTTCTGGCCCTAGTGTGGTTCCGGCATGGCACGCTGAGCCTTTGGTTAATTCCTCTTCCTGGTGGGAAATGAGAGTTAAATTTGCCCGTCCGGACACCTCCACCTAGTCTCTCATTGGTTCTCCCTATTCCTGTTCATTTTCCACAGAAATTGCAAACTTGGCCAAACAGGAGGTTAAAGGCACTGACTCTCCAAGTGGGGAGAGTGTTAGTAAAGCGTCTGGAATGTTGCACCCGAGTACCAGGGGACGAAAACTGAGACACATTTGAACACGTTTCCCGATCACATGGTGGATCATACTCTGGGTTCCACATGCATGTTTTAGCTGAAGGAAGAATCCCTTAAACATGGAGAGTTGAGACCCATGGAATGGGTACCATGCAATATGACTTCAAAGGGTCTGTATTTGCTCACCGAACCTCACCAGTCCTATCACTGCTGCGTTTATGCCGCTGTACACACGTTTGATTCTCCTTCGGAGACATATAAATCCATAGGTTTTAAGATTCTTACTAGTCAGGTAGATTTTTACTAGTCAGGTATATTCTTAGGGGTTTAATATGGGGTGTTGAGTCCACTTCGTTGAGCAAGGAGTAGCTCTTGTCTATTACATATTTGGCTTATGGAACGGTATCTGTGCTACTTTCAATCTCTGGTTTTATGCAGCATCCCAACTCACCTTTCCCCTTAAGCAAGCATAAGTTGGTTTTCTACATTTGACACCCTGTTCTGTTTTGTAATTCAGTTCTTGTGTAGCCAAGTTTACATTCCGTGTAGTAGTGATATCTTATGATGTTTCTTTTTCTGTGTGACTTATTTCACTTAGAATCATCGTACCTGAATCCACTCATTATGCTGCTACGGGCCTGATGACATAGATTTCATTGCTAAGTGATATTGCATTGTTCGTATGTACCACAACTTCTTTATCCATTTTTCGCTTTCTGTGATATTGAACTTGTACCGTAAACGAGGTTCTTGTAAACAGAGCCGTCCCAAAATTTGGGGTGGCTGTGTCTTTTTGATTTTAATTTCCCTAAGCTATAGGACCATAAGTGGAAGTGCCCTAGGCTCTGTTGCTTTGTTTTTTGGATGTTTCAGGAAACACCATACACTTCTCCAGAGTGGCTGCTGGCAAATTACACCCCGCCCATCAGTATAACAAGGTTCCCAGTTCTCCATGGCCTGTCCTGCCTTTCTGGATTTTACACTTTTTTCAGATGGCCCTTTTGACCGGGGGGCAGTGAGACTTCATTGTAGTGCAGATTTCCTTTGCAAGGTTGCTTGGTTGGCCAAAAAGGGCGTATGCGTTTTTTCCTGAATATATTCAGGAAAAAACGCATACGCCCTTTTTGGCCAAGTGCATCATTGTGGACGTTCTGCTTCTTTTCCTATGCTTTACATGCAATTCCAGTCTACCTCCTGAAATTGGTTTCCTGCAATTCTGCCCCGCTTTCAACTCCTCTTGGCAGCCTTACTTCAATATATTTTTGGAAGATAGCTGTCATTTATAACTCTGCAGGTTTGTGAATTACAGTGCCCCTGAGCTCCTTTCTTCAACTCGCTTTCTTGTGAGCTGGCCGCAACACCGCAAGATTGCTTCTGGCCCTAGTGTGGTTCCGGCATGGCACGCTGAGCCTTTGGTTAATTCCTCTTCCTGGTGGGAAATGAGAGTTAAATTTGCCCGTCTGGACACCTCCACCTATTCTCTCATTGGTTCTCCCTATTCCTGTTCATTTTCCACAGAAATTGCAAACTGGGCCAAACAGGAGGTTAAAGGCACTGACTCTCCAAGTGGGGAGAGTGTTAGTAAAGCGTCTGGAATGTTGCACCCGAGTACCAGGGGACGAAAACTGAGACACATTTGAACACGTTTCCCGATCACATGGTGGATCATACTCTGGGTTCCACATGCATGTTTTAGCTGAAGGAAGAATCCCTTAAACATGGAGAGTTGAGACCCATGGAATGGGTACCATGCAATATGACTTCAAAGGGTCTGTATTTGCTCACCGAACCTCACCAGTCCTATCACTGCTGCGTTTATGCCGCTGTACACACGTTTGATTCTCCTTCGGAGACATATAAATCCATAGGTTTTAAGATTCTTACTAGTCAGGTAGATTTTTACTAGTCAGGTATATTCTTAGGGGTTTAATATGGGGTGTTGAGTCCACTTCGTTGAGCAAGGAGTAGCTCTTGTCTATTACATATTTGGCTTATGGAACGGTATCTGTGCTACTTTCAATCTCTGGTTTTATGCAGCATCCCAACTCACCTTTCCCCTTAAGCAAGCATAAGTTGGTTTTCTACATTTGACACCCTGTTCTGTTTTGTAATTCAGTTCTTGTGTAGCCAAGTTTACATTCCGTGTAGTAGTGATATCTTATGATGTTTCTTTTTCTGTGTGACTTATTTCACTTAGAATCATCGTACCTGAATCCACTCATTATGCTGCTACGGGCCTGATGACAGAGATTTCATTGCTAAGTGATATTGCATTGTTCGTATGTACCACAACTTCTTTATCCATTTTTCGCTTTCTGTGATATTGAACTTGTACCGTAAACGAGGTTCTTGTAAACAGAGCCGTCCCAAAATTTGGGGTGGCTGTGTCTTTTTGATTTTAATTTCCCTAAGCTATAGGACCATAAGTGGAAGTACCCTAGGCTCTGTTGCTTTGTTTTTTGGATGTTTCAGGAAACACCATACACTTCTCCAGAGTGGCTGCTGGCAAATTACACCCCGCCCATCAGCATAACAACGTTCCCAGTTCTCCATGGCCTGTCCTGCCTTTCTGGATTTTACACTTTTTTCAGATGGCCCTTTTGACCGGGGGGCAGTGAGACTTCATTGTAGTGCAGATTTCCTTTGCAAGCTTGCTTGGTTGGCCAAAAAGGGCGTATGCCTTTTTTCCTGAATATATTCAGGAAAAAACGCATACGCCCTTTTTGGCCAAGTGCATCATTGTGGACGTTCTGCCTCTTTTCCTATGCTTTACATGCAATTCCAGTCTACCTCCTGAAATCGGTTTCCTGCAATTCTGCCCCGTTTTCAACTATTCTTGGCTGCCTTACTTCAATATATTTTTGGAAGATAGCTGTCATTTATAACTCAGCAGGTTTGTGAATTACAGTGCCCCTGAGCTCCTTTCTTCAACTCGCTTTCTTGTGAGCTGGCCGCAACACCGCAGGATTGCTTCAGGCCCTAGTTTGGTTCCGGCACGGCATGCTGAGCCTTTGGTTAATTCCTCTTCCTGGTGGGAAATGAGAGTTAAATTTGCCGGTCCAGACACCTCCACCTAGTCTCTCATTGGTTCTCCCTATTCCTGTTCATTTTCCACAGAAATTGCAAACTGGGCCAAACAGGAGGTTAAAGGCACTGACTCTCCAATTGGTGAGAGTGTTAGTAAAGCGTCTGGAATGTTGCACCCGAGTACCAGGGGACGAAAACTGAGACACATTTGAACACGTTTTCCGATCACACGGTGGATCATACTCTGGGTTCCACATGCATGTTTTAGCTGAAGGAAGAATCCCTTAAACATGGAGAGTTGAGACCCATGGAATGGGTACCATGCAATATGACTTCAAAGGGTCTGCATTTGCTCACCGAACCTCACCAATCCTATCACTGCTGCGTTTATGCCACTGTACACACGCTTGATTCTCTTTCGGAGACATATAAATCCATAGGATTTAGGAGTCTTAATAGTCATGTATATTGTTAGGCGTTTAATATGGGGTGTTGAGTCCACTTCGTTGAGCAAGGAGTAGCTCTTGTCTATTACATATTTGGCTTATGGAACGGTATCTGTGCTAATTTCAATCTCTTGTTGTATGTAGCACCCCAACTCACCTTTCCCCTTAAGCAAGCATAAGTGGGTTTTCTACATTTGACACCCTGTTCTGTTTTGTAATTCAGTTCCTGTGTAGCCAAGTTTACATTCCGTGTAGTAGTGATAACTTATGATGTTTCTTTTTCTGTGTGACTTATTTCACTTAGAATCATCGTACCTGAATCCACTCATTATGCTGCTACGGGCCTGATGACATAGATTTCATTGCTGAGTGATATTGCATTGTACGTAAGTACCACAACTTCTTTATCCATTTTTCACTTTCTGTGATATTGAACTTGTACCGTAAACGGGGTTCTTGTAAACAGAGCTGTTCCAAAATTTGGGGTGGCTGTGTCTTTTTGATTTTAATTTCCCTAAGCTATAGGACCATAAGTGGAAATACCCTAGGCTCTGTTGCTTTGTTTTTTGGATGTTTCAGGAAACACCATACACTTCTCCAGAGTGGCTGCTGGCAATTGACATCCCGCCCATCAGCATAAGAAGGCTCCTAGTTCTCCTTGGCCTGTCCTGCCTTTCTGGATTTTACACTTTTTTCAGATGGCCCTTTTGACCGGGGGGCAGTGAGACTTCATTGTAGTGCAGATTTCCTTTGCAAGCTTGCTTGCTTGGCCAAAAAGGGCGTATGCGTTTTTTCCTGAATATATTCAGGAAAAAACGCATACGCACTTTTTGGCCAAGTGCATCATTGTGGATGTTCTGCCTCTTTTCCTATGCTTTACATGCAATTCCAGTCTACCTCCTGAAATCGGTTTCCTGCAATTCTGCCCCGCTTTCAATTCCTCTTGGCTGCCTTACTTCAATATATTTTTGGAAGATAGCTGTCATTTATAACTCTGCAGGTTTGTGAATTACAGTGCCCCTGAGCTCCTTTCTTCAACTCGCTTTCTTGTGAGCTGGCCGCAACACCGCAGGATTGCTTCAGGCCCTAGTTTGGTTCCGGCACGGCATTTTGAGCCTTTGGTTAATTCCTCTTCCTGGTGGGAAATGAGAGTTAAATTTGCCCGTCCAGACACCTCCACCTAGTCTCTCATTGGTTCTCCCTATTCCTGTTCATTTTCCACAGAAATTGCAAACTGGGCCAAACAGGAGGTTAAAGGCACCGACTCTCCAAGTGGGGAGAGTGTTAGTAAAGCGTCTGGAATGTTGCACCCGAGTACCAGGGGACGAAAACTGAGACACATTTGAACACGTTTCCCGATGACACCGTGGATCATACTCTGGGTTTCACATGCATGTTTTAGCTGAAGGAAGAATCCCTTAAACATTTAGAGTTGAGACTCATGGAATGGGTACCATGCAATATGACTTCAAAGGGTCTGCATTTGCTCACTGAACCTCAACAATCCTATCACTGCTGCGCTTATGCCGCTGTACACACGCTTGATTCTCTTTCGGAGACATATAAATCCATAGGTTTTAAGATTCTTACTAGTCAGGTATATTCTTAGGCGTTTAATATGGGGTGTTGAGTCCACTTCGTTGAGCAAGGAGTAGCTCTTGTCTATTACATATTTGGCTTATGGAACGGTATCTGTGCTAATTTCAATCTCTGGTTTTATGCAGCACCCCAACTCACCTCTCCCCTTAAGCAAGCATAAGTTGGTTTTCTACATTTGACACCCTGTTCTGTTTTGTAATTCAGTTCTTGTGTAGCCAAGTTTACATTCCGTGTAGTAGTGATATCTTATGATGTTTCTTTTTCTGTGTGACTTATTTCACTTAGAATCATCGTACCTGAATCCACTCATTATGCTGCTACGGGCCTGATGACATAGATTTCATTGCTGAGTGATATTGCATTGTACGTAAGTACCACAACTTCTTTATCCATTTTTCGCTTTCTGTGATATTCAACTTGTACCATAAACGAGGTTCTTGTAAACAGAGCCGTCCCAAACTTTGGGGTGGCTGTGTCTTTTTGATTTTAATTTCCCTAAGCTATAGGACCATAAGTGGAAGTGCCCTAGGCTCTGTTGCTTTGTTTTTTGGATGTTTCAGGAAACACCATACACTTCTCCACAGTGGGTGCTGGCAATTTACATCCCGCCCATCAGCATAACTAGGCTCCCAGTTCTCCATGGCCTGTCCTGCCTTTCTGGATTTTACACTTTTTTCAGATGGCCCTTTTGACCGGGGGGCAGTGAGACTTCATTGTAGTGCAGATTTCCTTTGCAAGCTTGCTTGGTTGGCCAAAAAGGGCGTATGCGTTTTTTCCTGAATATATTCAGGAAAAAACGCATACGCCCTTTTTGGCCAAGTGCATCATTGTGGACGTTCTGCCTCTTTTCCTATGCTTTACATGCAATTCCAGTCTACCTCCTGAAATCGGTTTCCTGCAATTCTGCCCCGCTTTCAACTATTCTTGGCTGCCTTACTTCAATATATTTTTGGAAGATAGCTGTCATTTATAACTCTGCAGGTTTGTGAATTACAGTGCCCCTGAGCTCCTTTCTTCAACTCGCTTTCTTGTGAGCTGGCCGCAACACCGCAGGATTGCTTCAGGCCCTACTTTGGTTCCGGCACGGCATGTTGAGCCTTTGGTTAATTCCTCTTCCTGGTGGGAAATGAGAGTTAAATTTGCCCGTCCAGACACCTCCACCTAGTCTCTCATTGGTTCTCCCTATTCCTGTTCATTTTCCACAGAAATTGCAAACTGGGCCAAACAGGAGGTTAAAGGCACCGACTCTCCAAGTGGGGAGAGTGTTAGTAAAGCGTCTGGAATGTTGCACCCGAGTACCAGGGGACGAAAACTGAGATACATTTGAACACGTTTTCCGATCACACGGTGGATCATACTCTGGGTTCCACATGCATGTTTTAGCTGAAGGAAGAATCCCTTAAATATGGAGAGTTGAGACCCATGGATGGGTACCATGCAATATGAATTCAAAGAGTCTGCATTTGCTCACCGAACCTCACCAATCCTATCACTTCTGCGTTTATGCCGCTGTACACACGCTTGATTCTCTTTCGGAGACATATAAATCCATAGGTTTTAAGATTCTTACTAGTCAGGTAGATTCTTACTAGTCAGGTATATTCTTAGGCGTTTAATATGGGGTGTTGAGTCCACTTCGTTAAGCAAGGAGTAGCTCTTGTCTATTACATATTTGGCTTATGGAACAGTATCTGTGCTAATTTCAATCTCTGGTTTTATGCCGCACCCCAACTCACCTTTCCCCTTAAGCAAGCATAAGTTGGTTTTCTACATTTGAGACCCTGTTCTGTTTTGTAATTCAGTTCCTGTGTAGCCAAGTTTACATTCCGTGTAGTAGTGATATCTTATGATGTTTCTTTTTCTGTGTGACTTATTTCAGTTAGAATCATCGTACCTGAATCCACTCATTATGCTGCTACGGGCCTGATGACATAGATTTCATTGCTGAGTGATATTGCATTGTACGTAAGTACCACAACTTCTTTATCCATTTTTCGCTTTCTGTGATATTCAACTTGTACCGTAAACGAGGTTCTTGTAAACAGAGCCGGCCGAAACTTTGGGGTGGTTGTGTCTTTTTGATTTTAATTTCCCTAAGCTATAGGACCATAAGTGGAAGTGCCCTAGGCTCTGTTGCTTTGTGTTTTAGATGTTTCAGGAAACACCATACACTTCTCCAGAGTGGCTGTTGGCAATTTACATCCCGCCCATCAGCATAACAAGGCTCCTAGTTCTCCATGGCCTGTCCTGCCTTTCCGGATTTTACACTTTTTTCAGATGGCCCTTTTGACCTGGGGGCAGTGAGTCTTCATTGTAGTGCAGATTTCCTTTGCAAGCTTGCTTGGTTGGCCAAAAAGGGCGTATGCGTTTTTTCCTGAATATATTCAGGAAAAAACGCATACGCCCTTTTTGGCCAAGTGCATCATTGTGGACGTTCTGCCTCTTTTCCTATGCTTTACATACAATTCCAGTCTACCTCCTGAAATCGGTTCCCTGCAATTCTGCCCCACATTCAACTCCTCTTGGCAGCCTTACTGCAATATATTTTTGGTAGATAGCTGTCATTTATAACTCTGTAGGTTTGTGAACTACAGTGCCCCTGAGCTCCTTTCTTCAACTCGCTTTCTTGTGAGCTGGCCGCAACACCGCAGGATCTCCTCAGGCCCTAATCTAGTTCCAGCATGGCACACGGAGCCTTTGGTTAATTCCTCTTCCTGGTGGGAAATGAGAGTTAAATTTGCCCGTCCAGACACCTCTACCTAGTCTCTCATTGGTTCTCCCTCTTCCTGTTTATCTTACGCAGAAATTGCAAACTGGGCCAAACAAGAGGTTAAAGGCACTGACTCTCCAAGTGGGGAGAGTGTTAGTAAAGCGTCTGGAATGTTGCACCCGAGTACCAGGGGACGAAAACTGAGACACATTTGAACACGTTTCCCGATCACACGGTGGATTATACTCTGGGTTCCACATGCATGTTTTAGCTGAAGGAAAAATCCCTTAAAGCTGGAGAGTTGAGACCCATGGAATGGGTACCATGCAATATGACTTCAAAGGGTCTGCATTTGCTCACCGAACCTCACCAATCCTATCACTGCTGCGTTTATGCCACTGTACACACCCTTGATTCTCTTTCGGAGACATATAAATCCATAGGTTTTAAGATTCTTACTAGTCAGGTATATTCTTAGGCGTTTAATATTGGGTGTTGAGTCCACTTCGTTGAGCAAGGAGTAGCTCTTGTCTATTATATATTTGGCTTATGGAACGGTGTCTGTGCTAATTTCAATCTCTGGTTTCATGCAGCACCCCAACTCACCTTTCCCCTTAAGCAAGCATAAGTTGGTTTTCTACATTTGACACCCTGTTCTGTTTTGTAATTCAGTTCCTGTGTAGCCAAGTTTACATTCCGTGTAGTAGTGATATCTTATGATATTTCTTTTTCTGTGTGACTTATTTCTCTTAGAATCATCATACCTGAATCCACTCATTATGCTGTCACGGGCCTGATGACATAGATTTCTTTGCTGAGTGATATTGCATTGTACGTAAGTACCACAATTTCTTTATCCATTTTTCGCTTTCTGCGATATTGAACCTGTACCGTAAACGAGGTTCTTGTAAACAGAGCCGTCCCAAACTTTGGGGTGGCTGTGTCTTTTTGATTATTATTTCCCTAAGCTATACGACCATAAGTGGAAATGCCCTAGGCTCTGTTGCTTGGTTTTTTGGATGTTTCAGGAAACACCATACACTTCTCCAGAGTGGTTGTTGGCAATTTACATCCCGCCCATCAGCATAACAAGGCTCCCAGTTCTCCATGGCCTGTCCTGCCTTTCTGGATTTTACACTTTTTTCGGATGGCCCTTTTGACCGGGGGGCAGTGAGACTTCATTGTAGTGCAGATATCCTTTGCAAGCTTGCTTGGTTGGCCAAAAAGGGCGTATGTGTTTTTTCCTGAATATATTCAGGAAGAAATGCATACGCCCTTTTTGGCCAAGTGCATCATTGTGGACGTTCTGCCGCTTTTCCTATGCTTTACATGCAATTCCAGTCTACCTCCTGAAATCGGTTTCCTGCAATTCTGCCCCGCTTTCAACTCCTCTTGGCAGCCTTACTTTAAGATATTTTTGGAAGATGGCTGTCATTTATAACTCTGTAGGTTTGTGAATTACAGTGCCCCTGAGCTCCTTTCTTCAACTCGCTTTCTTGTGAGCTGGCCGCAACACCGCAGGATTGCTTCCGGCCCTAGTTTGGTTCCGGCACGGCATGCTGGGCCTTTGGTTAATTCCTCTTCCTGGTGGGAAATGAGAGTTAAATTTGCCCGTCCAGACACCTCCACCTAGTCTCTCATTGGTTCTCCCTATTCCTGTTCATTTTCCACAGAAATTGCAAAATGGGCCAAACAGGAGGTTAAAGGCACTGACTCTCCAAGTGGGGAGAGTGTTAGTAAAGCATCTGGAATGTTGCACCCGAGTACCAGGGGACGAAAACTGAGACACATTTGAACACGTTTTCCGATCACACGGTGGATCATACTCTGGGTTCCACATGCATGTTTTAGCTGAAGGAAGAATCCCTTAAACCTGGAGAGTTGAGAACCATGGAATGGGTACCATGCAATATGACTTCAAAGGGTCTGCATTTGCTCACCGAACCTCACCAATCCTATCACTGCTGCGCTTATGCCGCTGTACACACGCTTGATTCTCTTTCGGAGACATATAAATCCATAGGTTTTAAGATTCTTACTAGTCAGGTATATTCTTAGGCGTTTAATATGGGGTGTTGAGTCCACTTCGTTGAGCAAGGAGTAGCTCTTGTCTATTACATATTTGGCTTATGGAACGGTATCTGTGCTAATTTCAATCTCTGGTTTTATGCAGCACCCCAACTCACCTTTCCCCTTAAGCAAGCATAAGTTGGTTTTCTACATTTGACACCTTCTTCTGTTTTGTAATTCAGTTCCTGTGTAGCCAAGTTTACATTCCGTGTATTAGTGATACCTTATGATGTTTCTTTTTCTGTGTGACTTATTTCACTTAGAATCATCGTACCTGAATCCACTCATTATGCTGCTACGGGCCTGATGACATAGATTTCATTGCTGAGTATATTGCATTGTACGTAAATACCACAACTTTTTTATCCATTTTTCGCTTTCTGTGATATTGAACTTGTACCGTAAATGAGGTTCTTGTAAACAGAGCCAGCCCAAACTTTGGGGTGGCTGTGTCTTTTTGATTTTAATTTCCCTAAGCTATAGGACCATAAGTGAAAGTGCCCTAGGGTCTGTTGCTTTGTTTTTTGGATGTTTCAGGAAACACCATACACTTCTCCAGTGTGGCTTCTGGCAATTTACATCGCGCCCGTCAGCATAACAGGGCGCCCAGTTCTCCATGGCCTGTCCTGCCTTTCTGGATTTTACACTTTTTTCAGATGGCCCTTTTGACCGGGGGGCAGTGAGACTTCATTGTAGTGCAGATTTCCTTTGCAAGCTTGCTTGGTTGGCCAAAAAGTGCGTATGCGTTTTTTCCTGAATATATTCAGGAAAAAATGCATACGCGCTTTTTGGCCAAGTGCATCATTGTGGACGTTCTGCCTCTTTTCCTATGCTTTACATGCAATTCCAGTCTACCTCCTGAAATCGGTTCCCTGCAATTCTGCCCCGCATTCAACTCCTCTTGGCAGCCTTCCTTCAATATATTTTTGGAAGATAGCTGTCATTTATAACTCTGCAGGTTTGTGAATTACAGTGCCCCTGAGCTCCTTTTTTCAACTCGCTTTCTTGTGAGCTGGCCGCAACACCGCAGGATTGCTTCAGGCCCTAGTTTGGTTCTGGCAAGGCATGCTGAGCCTTTGGTTAATTCCTCTTCCTGGTGGGAAATGAGAGTTAAATTTGCCCGTCCAGACACCTCCACCTAGTCTCTCATTGGTTCTCCCTATTCCTGTTCATTTTCCACAGAAATTGCAAACTGGGCCAAACAGGAGTTTAAAGGCACTGACTCTCCAATTGGGGAGAATGTTAGTAAAGCGTCTGGAATGTTGCACCCGAGTACCAGGGGACGAAAACTGAGACACATTTGAACACGTTTTCCGATCACACGGTGGATCATACTCTGGGTTCCACATGCATGTTTTAGCTGAAGGAAGAATCCCTTAAACATAGAGAGTTGAGACCCATGGAATGGGTACCATGCAATATGACTTCAAAGGGTCTGCATTTGCTCACCGAACCTCACCAATCCTATCACTGCTGCGTTTATGCCACTGTACACACACTTGATTCTCTTTCGGAGACATATAAATCCATAGGTTTTAAGATTCTTACTAGTCAGGTATATTCTTAGGCGTTTAATGTGGGCTGTTGAGTCCACTTCGTTGAGCAAGGAGTAGCTCTTGTCTATTCCATATTTGGTTAATGGAACGGTATCTGTGCTAATTTCAATCTGTGGTTTTATGCTGCACCCCAACTCACCTTTCCCCTTAAGCAAGCATAAGTTGGTTCTGTACATTTGAGACCCTGTTCTGTTTTGTAATTCAGTTCCTGTGCAGCCAAGTTTACATTCCGTGTAGTAGTGATATCTTATGATGTTTCTTTTTCTGTGTGACTTATTTCACTTAGAATCATCGTACCTGAATCCACTCATTATGCTTCTACGGGCCTGATGAAAAAGATTTCATTGCTGAGTGATATTGCATTGTACGTAAGTACCACAAATCCTTTATCCATTTTTAGCTTTCTGTGATATTGAACTTGTACCGTAAACGAGGTTCTTGTAAACAGAGCCGGCCCAAACTTTGGGGTGGCTGTGTCTTTCGGATTTTAATTTCCCTAAGCTATAGGACCATAAGTGGAAGTGCCCTAGGCTCTGTTGCTTTGTTTTTTGGATGTTTCAGGAAACACCATACACTTCTCCACAGTGGCTGTTGGCAATTTACATGCCGCCCATCAGCATAACAAGGCTCCCAGTTCTCCATGGCCTGTCCTGCCTTTCTGGATTTTACACTTTTTTCAGATAGCCCTTTTGACCGGGGGACAGTGAGACTTCATTGTAGTGCAGATTTCCTTTTCAAGCTTGCTTGGTTGGCCAAAAAGGGCGTATGCGTTTTTTCCTGAATATATTCAGGAAAAAACGCATACGCCCTTTTTGGCCAAGTGCATCATTGTGGACGTTCTGCCTCTTTTCCTATGCTTTACATACAATTCCAGTCTACCTCCTGAAATCGGTTCCCTGCAATTCTGCCCCGCATTCAACTCCTCTTGGCAGCCTTACTGCAATATATTTTTGGAAGATAGCTGTCATTTATAACTCTGTAGGTTTGTGAATTACAGTGCCCCTGAGCTCCTTTCTTCAACTCGCTTTCTTGTGAGCTGGCCGCAACACCGCAGGATCTCCTCAGGCCCTAATCTAGTTCTAGCATGGCACACGGAGCCTTTGGTTAATTCCTCTTCCTGGTGGGAAATGAGAGTTAAATTTGCCCGTCCAGACACCTCCACCTAGTCTCTCATTGGTTCTCCCTCTTCCTGTTTATCTTACACAGAAATTGCAAACTGGGCCCAACAAGAGGTTAAAGGCACTGACTCTCCAAGTGGGGAGAGTGTTAGTAAAGCGTCTGGAATGTTGCACCCGAGTACCAGGGGACTAAAACTGAGACACATTTGAACACGTTTCCCGATCACACGGTGGATTATACTCTGGGTTCCACATGCATGTTTTAGCTGAAGGAAAAATCCCTTAAACCTGGAGAGTTGAGACCCATGGAATGGGTACCATGCAATATGACTTCAAAGGGTCTGCATTTGCTCACCGAACCTCACCAATCCTATCACTGCTGCGTTTATGCCGCTGTACACACCCTTGATTCTCTTTCGGAGACATATAAATCCATAGGTTTTAAGATTCTTACTAGTCAGGTATATTCTTAGGCGTTTAATATTGAGTGTTGAGTCCACTTCGTTGAGCAAGGAGTAGCTCTTGTCTATTACATATTTGGCTTATGGAAAGGTGTCTGTGCTAATTTCAATCTCTGGTTTCATGCAGCACCCCAACTCACCTTTCCCCTTAAGCAAGCATAAGTTGGTTTTCTACATTTGACACCCTGTTCTGTTTTGTAATTCAGTTCCTGTGTAGCCAAGTTTACATTCCGTGTAGTAGTGATATCTTATGATATTTCTTTTTCTGTGTGACTTATTTCTCTTAGAATCATCATACCTGAATCCACTCATTATGCTGTCACGGGCCTGATGACATAGATTTCTTTGCTGAGTGATATTGCATTGTACGTAAGTACCACAATTTCTTTATCCATTTTTCGCTTTCTGCGATATTGAACCTGTACCGTAAACGAGGTTCTTGTAAACAGAGCCGTCCCAAACTTTGGGGTGGCTGTGTCTTTTTGATTATTATTTCCCTAAGCTATACGACCATAAGTGGAAATGCCCTAGGCTCTGTTGCTTTGTTTTTTGGATGTTTCAGGAAACACCATACACTTCTCCAGAGTGGTTGTTGGCAATTTACATCCCGCCCATCAGCATAACAAGGCTCCCAGTTCTCCATGGCCTGTCCTGCCTTTCTGGATTTTACACTTTTTTCGGATGGCCCTTTTGACCGGGGGGCAGTGAGACTTCATTGTAGTGCAGATTTCCTTTGCAAGGTTGCTTGGTTGGCCAAAAAGGGCGTATGCGTTTTTTCCTGAATATATTCAGGAAGAAACGCATACACCCTTTTTGGCCAAGTGCATCATTGTGGACGTTCTGCCTCTTTTCCTATGCTTTACATGCAATTCCAGTCTACCTCCTGAAATCGGTTTCCTGCAATTCTGCCCCGCTTTCAACTCCTCTTGGCAGCCTGACTTTAAGATATTTTTGGAAGATGGCTGTCATTTATAACTCTGTAGGTTTGTGAATTACAGTGCCCCTGAGCTATTTTCTTCAACTCGCTTTCTTGTGAGCTGGCCGCAACACCGCAGGATTGCTTCCGGCCCTAGTTTGGTTCCGGCACGGCATGCTGGGCCTTTGGTTAATTCCTCTTCCTGGTGGGAAATGAGAGTTAAATTTGCCCGTCCAGACACCTCCACCTAGTCTCTCATTGGTTCTCCCTATTCCTGTTCATTTTCCACAGAAATTGCAAAATGGGCCAAACAGGAGGTTAAAGGCACTGACTCTCCAAGTGGGGAGAGTGTTAGTAAAGCATCTGGAATGTTGCACCCGAGTACCAGGAGACGAAAACTGAGACACATTTGAACTCGTTTTCCGATCACACGGTGGATCATACTCTGGGTTCCACATGCATGTTTTAGCTGAAGGAAGAATCCCTTAAACCTGGAGAGTTGAGAACCATGGAATGGGTACCATGCAATATGACTTCAAAGGGTCTGCATTTGCTCACTGAACCTCAACAATCCTATCACTGCTGCGCTTATGCTGCTGTACACACGCTTGATTCTCTTTCGGAGACATATAAATCCATAGGTTTTAAGATTCTTACTAGTCAGGTATATTCTTAGGCGTTTAATATGGGGTGTTGAGTCCACTTCGTTGAGCAAGGAGTAGCTCTTGTCTATTACATATTTGGCTTATGGAACGGTATCTGTGCTAATTTCAATCTCTGGTTTTATGAAGCACCCCAACTCACCTTTCCCCTTAAGCAAGCATAAGTTGGTTTTCTACATTTGACACCTTCTTCTGTTTTGTAATTCAGTTCCTGTGTAGCCAAGTTTACATTCCGTGTATTAGTGATACCTTATGATGTTTCTTTTTCTGTGTGACTTATTTCACTTAGAATCATCGTAACTGAATCCACTCATTATACTGCTACGGGCCTGATGACATAGATTGCATTGCTGAGTATATTGCATTGTACGTAAGTACCACAACTTTTTTATCCATTTTTCGCTTTCTGTGATATTGAACTTGTACCGTAAATGAGGTTCTTGTAAACAGAGCCGTCCCAAACTTTGGGGTGGCTGTGTCTTTTTGATTTTAATTTCCCTAAACTATAGGACCATAAGTGGAAGTGCCCTAGGCTCTGTTGCTTTGTTTTTTGGATGTTTCAGGAAACACCATACACTTCTCCAGAGTGGCTGCTGGCAATTTACATCCCGCCCATCAGCATAACAAGGCTCCCAGTTCTCCATGGCCTGTCCTGCCTTTCTGGGTTTTACACTTTTTTCAGATGGCCCTTTTGACCGGGGGGCAGTGAGACTTCATTGTAGTGCAGATTTCCTTTGCAAACTTGCTTGGTTGGCCAAAAAGGGCGTATGCGTTTTTTCCTGAATATATTCAGGAAAAAACGCATACGCCCTTTTTGGCCAAGTGCATCATTGTGGACATTCTGCCTCTTTTCCTATGCTTTACATGCAATTCCAGTCAACCTCCTGAAATCGGTTTCCTGCAATTCTGCCCCGCTTTCAACTCCTCTTGGCAGCCTTACTTCAATATATTTTAGGAAGATAGCTGTCATTTATAACTCTGCAGGTTTGTGAATTACAGTGCCCCTGAGCTCCTTTTTTCAACTCACTTTCTTGTGAGCTGGCCGCAACATCGCAGGATTATTTCAGGCCCTAGTTTGGTTCCGGCACGGCATGCTGCGACTTTGGTTAATTCCTCTTCCTGGTGGGAAATGAGAGTTAAATTTTCCCGTCCAGACACCTCCACCTAGTCTCTCATTGGTTCTCCCTATTCCTGTTCATTTTCCACAGAAATTGCAAACTGGGCCAAACAGGAGGTTAAAGGCACTGACTCTCCAAGAGGGGGAGTGTTAGTGAAGCGTCTGGAATGTTGCACCCGAGTACCAGGGGACGAAAACTGAGACACATTTGAACACGTTTTCCGATCACAGGGTGGATCATACTCTGGGTTCCACATGCATGTTTTAGCTGAAGGAAGAATCCCTTAAAGCTGGAGAGTTGAGACCCATGGAATGGGTACCATGCAATATGACTTCAAAGGGTCTGCATTTGCTCACCGAACCTCACCAATCCTATCACTGCTGCGTTTATGCCGCTGTACACACGCTTGATTCTCTTTCGGAGACATATAAATCCATAGGTTTTAAGATTCTTACTAGTCAGGTATATTCTTAGGCGTTTAATATGGGGTGTTGAGTCCACTTCGTTGAGCAAGGAGTAGCTCTTGTCTATTACATATTTGGCTTATGGAACGGTATCTGTGCTAATTTCAATCTCTGGTTTTATGCAGCACCCCAACTCACCCTTCCCCTTAAGAAAGCATAAGTTGGTTTTCTACATTTGACACCCTGTTCTGTTTTGTAATTCAGTTCTTGTGTAGCCAAGTTTACATTCCTTGTAGTAGTGATATCTTATGATGTTTCTTTTTCTGTGTGACTTATTTCACTTAGAATCATCGTACCTGAATCCACTCATTATGCTGCTACGGGCCTGATGACATAGATTTCATTGCTGAGTGATATTGCATTGTACGTAAGTACCACAACTTCTTTATCCATTTTTCGCTTTCTGTGATATTCAACTTGTACCGTAAACGAGGTTCTTGTAAACAGAGCCGTCCCAAACTTTGGGGTGGCTGTGTCTTTTTGATTTTAATTTCCCTAAGCTATAGGACCATAAGTGGAAGTGCCCTAGGCTCTGTTGCTTTGTTTTTTGGATGTTTCAGGAAACACCATACACTTCTCCACAGTGGCTGCTGGCAATTTACATCACGCCCATCAGCATAACTAGGCTCCCACTTCTCCATGGCCTGTCCTGCCTTTCTGGACTTTACACTTTTTACAGATGGCCCTTTTTACCGGGGGGCAGTGAGACTTCATTGTAGTGCAGATTTCCTTTGCAAGCTTGCTTGGTTGGCCAAAAAGTGCGTATGCGTTTTTTCCTGAATATATTCAGGAAAAAACGCATACGCCCTTTTTGGCCAAGTGCATCATTGTGGACGTTCTGCCTCTTTTCCTATGCTTTACATGCAATTCCAGTCTACCTCCTGAAATCGGTTTCCTGCAATTCTGCCCCGCTTTCAACTATTCTTGGCTGCCTTACTTCAATATATTTTTGGAAGATAGCTGTCATTTATAACTCTGCAGGTTTGTGAATTACAGTGCCCCTGAGCTCCTTTCTTCAACTCGCTTTCTTGTGAGCTGGCCGCAACACCGCAGGATTGCTTCAGGCCCTAGTTTGGTTCCGGCACGGCAGGCTGAGCCTTTGGTTAATTCCTCTTCCTGGTGGGAAATGAGAGTTAAATTTGCCCGTCCAGACACCTCCACCTAATCTCTCATTGGTTCTCCCTATTCCTGTTCATTTTCCACAGAAATTGCAAACTGGGCCAAACAGGAGGTTAAAGGCACCGACTCTCCAAGTGGGGAGAGTGTTAGTAAAGCGTCTGGAATGTTGCACCCGAGTACCAGGGGACGAAAACTGAGACACATTTGAACACGTTTTCCGATCACACGGTGGATCATACTCTGGGTTCCACATGCATGTTTTAGCTGAAGGAAGAATCCCTTAAACATGGAGAGTTGAGACCCATGGATGGGTACCATGCAATATGACTTCAAAGGGTCTGCATTTGCTCACCGAACCTCACCAATCCTATCACTGCTGCGTTTATGCCACTGTACACACGCTTGATTCTCTTTCGGAGACATATAAATCCATAGGTTTTAAGATTCTTACTAGTCAGGTATATTCTTAGGCGTTTAATATTGCGTGTTGAGTCCACTTCGTTGGGGAAGGAGTAGCTCTTGTCTATTACATATTTGGCTTATGGAACGGTGTCTGTGCTAATTTCAATCTCTGGTTTCATGCAGCACCCCAACTCACCTTTCCCCTTAAGCAAGCATAAGTTGGTTTTCTACATTTGACACCCTGTTCTGTTTTGTAATTCAGTTCCTGTGTAGCCAAGTTTACATTCCGTGTAGTAGTGATATCTTATGATATTTCTTTTTCTGTGTGACTTATTTCTCTTAGAATCATCATACCTGAATCCACTCATTATGCTGTCACGGGCCTGATGACATAGATTTCTTTGCTGAGTGATATTGCATTGTACGTAAGTACCACAATTTCTTTATCCATTTTTCGCTTTCTGCGATATTGAACCTGTACCGTAAACGAGGTTCTTGTAAACAGAGCCGTCCCAAACTTTGGGGTGGCTGTGTCTTTTTGATTATTATTTCCCTAAGCTATATGACCATAAGTGGAAATGCCCTAGGCTCTGTTGCTTGGTTTTTTGGATGTTTCAGGAAACACCATACACTTCTCCAGAGTGGTTGTTGGCAATTTACATCCCGCCCATCAGCATAACAAGGCTCCCAGTTCTCCATGGCCTGTCCTGCCTTTCTGGATTTTACACTTTTTTCGGATGGCCCTTTTGACCGGGGGGCAGTGAGACTTCATTGTAGTGCAGATTTCCTTTGCAAGCTTGCTTGGTTGGCCAAAAAGGGCGTATGCGTTTTTTCCTGAATATATTCAGGAAAAAACGCATACGCCGTTTTTGGCCAAGTGCATCATTGTGGACGTTCTGCCTCTTTTCCTATGCTTTACATGCAATTCCAGTCTACCTCCTGAAATCGGTTTCCTGCAATTCTGCCCCGCTTTCAACTCCTCTTGGTAACCTTACTTTAAGATATTTTTGGAAGATGGCTGTCATTTATAACTCTGTAGGTTTGTGAATTACAGTGCCCCTGAGCTATTTTCTTCAACTCGCTTTCTTGTGAGCTGGCCGCAACACCGCAGGATTGCTTCCGGCCCTAGTTTGGTTCTGGCACGGCATGCTGGGCCTTTGGTTAATTCCTCTTCCTGGTGGGAAATGAGAGTTAAATTTGCCCGTCCAGACACCTCCACCTAGTCTCTCATTGGTTCTCCCTATTCCTGTTCATTTTCCACAGAAATTGCAAAATGGGCCAAACAGGAGGTTAAAGGCACTGACTCTCCAAGTGGGGAGAGTGTTAGTAAAGCATCTGGAATGTTGCACCCGAGTACCAGGAGACGAAAACTGAGACACATTTGAACACGTTTTCTGATCACACGGTGGATCATACTCTGGGTTCCACATGCATGTTTTAGCTGAAGGAAGAATCCCTTAAACCTGGAGAGTTGAGAACCATGGAATGGGTACCATGCAATATGACTTCAAAGGGTCTGCATTTGCTCACTGAACCTCAACAATCCTATCACTGCTGCGCTTATGCCGCTGTACACACGCTTGATTCTCTTTCGGAGACATATAAATCCATAGGTTTTAAGATTCTTACTAGTCAGGTATATTCTTAGGCGTTTAATATGGGGTGTTGAGTCCACTTCGTTGAGCAAGGAGTAGCTCTTGTCTATTACATATTTGGCTTATGGAACGGTATCTGTGCTAATTTCAATCTCTGGTTTTATGAAGCACCCCAACTCACCTTTCCCCTTAAGCAAGCATAAGTTGGTTTTCTACATTTGACACCTTCTTCTGTTTTGTAATTCAGTTCCTGTGTAGCCAAGTTTACATTCCGTGTATTAGTGATACCTTATGATGTTTCTTTTTCTGTGTGACTTATTTCACTTAGAATCATCGTACCTGAATCCACTCATTATGCTTCTACGGGCCTGATGACATAGATTGCATTGCTGAGTATATTGCATTGTACGTAAGTACCACAACTTTTTTATCCATTTTTCGCTTTCTGTGATATTGAACTTGTACCGTAAATGAGGTTCTTGTAAACAGAGCCAGCCCAAACTTTGGGGTGGCTGTGTCTTTTTGATTTTAATTTCCCTAAGCTATAGGACCATAAGTGAAAGTGCCCTAGGGTCTGTTGCTTTGTTTTTTGGATGTTTCAGGAAACACCATACACTTCTCCAGAGTGGCTTCTGGCAATTTACATCCCGCCCGTCAGCATAACAGGGCTCCCAGTTCTCCATGGCCTGTCCTGCCTTTCTGGATTTTACACTTTTTTCAGATAGCCCTTTTGACCGGGGGGCAGTGAGACTTCATTGTAGTGCAGATTTCCTTTGCAAGCTTGCTTGGTTGGCCAAAAAGGGCGTATGCGTTTTTTCCTGAATATATTCAGGAAAAAATGCATATGCGATTTTTGGCCAAGTGCATCATTGTGGACGTTCTGCCTCTTTTCCTATGCTTTACATGCAATTCCAGTCTACCTCCTGAAATCGGTTCCCTGCAATTCTGCCCCGCATTCAACTCCTCTTGGCAGCCTTACTTCAATATATTATTGGAAGATAGCTGTCATTTATAACTCTGCAGGTTTGTGAATTACAGTGCCCCTGAGCTCCTTTTTTCAACTCGCTTTCTTGTGAGCTGGCCGCAACACCGCAGGATTGCTTCAGGCCCTAGTTTGGTTCTGGCACAGCATGCTGAGCCTTTGGTTAATTCCTCTTCCTGGTGGGAAATGAGAGTTAAATTTGCCCGTCCAGACACCTCCACCTAGTCTCTCATTGGTTCTCCCTATTCCTGTTCATTTTCCACAGAAATTGCAAACTGGGCCAAACAGGAGTTTAAAGGCAATGACTCTCCAATTGGGGAGAGTGTTAGTAAAGCGTCTGGAATGTTGCACCCGAGTACCAGGGGACGAAAACTGAGACACATTTGAACACGTTTTCCGATCACACGGTGGATCATACTCTGGGTTCCACATGCATGTTATAGCTGAAGGAAGAATCCCTTAAACATAGAGAGTTGAGACCCATGGAATGGGTACCATGCAATATGACTTCAAAGGGTCTGCATTTGCTCACCGAACCTCACCAATCCTATCACTGCTGCGTTTATGCCGCTGTACACACGCTTGATTCTCTTTCGGAGACATATAAATCCGTAGGTTTTAAGATTATTTGTAGTCAGGTATATTCTTAGGCGTTTAATATGGGGTGTTGAGTCCACTTCGTTGAGCAAGGAGTAGCTCTTGTCTATTACATATTTGGCTTATGGAACGGTATCTGTGCTAATTTCAATCTCTTGTTGTGTGTAGCACCCCAACTCACCTTTCCCCTTAAGCAAGCATAAGTGGGTTTTCTACATTTGACACCCTGTTCTGTTTTGTAATTCAGTTCCTGTGTAGCCAAGTTTACATTCCGTGTAGTAGTGATAACTTATGATGTTTCTTTTTCTGTGTGACTCATTTCACTTAGAATCATCGTACCTGAATCCACTCATTATGCTGCTACGGGCCTGATGACATAGATTTCATTGCTGAGTGATATTGCATTGTACGTATGTACCACAACTTCTTTATCCATTTTTCGCTTTCTGTGATATTGAACTTGTACCGTAAACGAGGTTCTTGTAAACAGAGCTGTCCCAAACTTTGGGGTGGCTGTGTCTTTTTGATTTTAATTTCCCTAAGCTATAGGACCATAAGTGGAAATACCCTAGGCTCTGTTGCTTTGTTTTTTGGATGTTTCAGGAAACAACATACACTTCTCCAGAGTGGCTGCTGGCAATTGACATCCCGCCCATCAGCATAAGAAGGCTCCTAGTTCTCCTTGGCCTGTCCTGCCTTTCTGGATTTTACACTTTTTTCAGATGGCCCTTTTGACCGGGGGGCAGTGAGACTTCATTGTAGTGCAGATTTCCTTTGCAAGCTTGCTTGCTTGGCCAAAAAGGGCGTATGCGTTTTTTCCTGAATATATTCAGGAAAAAACGCATACGCCCTTTTTGGCCAAGTGCATCATTGTGGACGTTATGCCTCTTTTCCTATGCTTTACATGCAATTCCAGTCTACCTCCTGAAATCAGTTTCCTGCAATTCTGCCCCGCTTTCAGTTCCTCTTGGCTGCCTTACTTCAATATATTTTTGGAAGATAGCTGTCATTTATAACTCTGCAGGTTTGTGAATTACAGTGCCCCTGAGCTCCTTTCTTCAACTCGCTTTCTTGTGAGCTGGCCGCAACACCGCAGGATTGCTTCAGGCCCTAGGTTGTTTCCGGCACGGCATTTTGAGCCTTTGGTTAATTCCTCTTCCTGGTGGGAAATGAGAGTTAAATTTGCCCGTCCAGACACCTCCACCTAGTCTCTCATTGGTTCTCCCTATTCCTGTTCATTTTCCACAGAAATTGCAAACTGGGCCAAACAGGAGGTTAAAGGCACCGACTCTCCAAGTGGGGAGAGTGTTAGTAGAGCGTCTGGAATGTTGCACCCGAGTACCAGGGGACGAAAACTGAGACATATTTGAACACGTTTCCCGATGACACCGTGGATCATACTCTGGGTTCCACATGCATGTTTTAGCTGAAGGAAGAATCCCTTAAACATGGAGAGTGGAGACTCATGGAATGGGTACCATGCAGTATGACTTCAAAGGGTCTGCATTTGCTCACCGAACCTCACCAGTCCTATCACTGCTGGGTTTATGCCGCTGTACACACGCTTGATTCTCTTTCGGAGACATATAAATCCATAGGTTTTAAGATTCTTACTAGTCAGGTATATTCTTAGGCATTTAATATGGGGTGTTGAGTCCACTTCATTGAGCAAGGAGTAGCTCTTGTCTATTACATATTTGGCTTATGGAACGGTATCTGTGCTGATTTCAATCTCTGGTTTTATGCAGCACCCCAACTCACCTTTCCCCTTAAGCAAGCATAAGTTGGTTTTCTACATTTGACACCCTGTTCTGTTTTGTAATTCAGTTCTTGTGTAGCCAAGTTTACTTTCCTTGTAGTAGTGATATCTTATGATGTTTCTTTTTCTGTGTGACTTATTTCACTTAGAATCATCGTACCTGAATCCACTCATTATGCTGCTACGGGCCTGATGACATAGATTTCATTGCTGAGTGATATTGCATTGTACGTAAGTACCACAACTTCTTTATCCATTTTTCGTTTTCTGTGATATTCAACTTGTACCGTAAACGAGGTTCTTGTAAACAGAGCCGTCCCAAACTTTGGGGTGGCTGTGTCTTTTTGATTTTAATTTCCCTAAGCTATAGGACCATAAGTGGAAGTGCCCTAGGCTCTGTTGCTTTTTTTTTTGGATGTTTCAGGAAACACCATACACTTCTCCACAGTGGCTGCTGGCAATTTACATCACGCCCATCAGCATAACTAGGCTCCCAGTTCTCTATGGCCTGTCCTGCCTTTCTGGACTTTACACTTTTTTCAGATGGCCCTTTTGACCGGGGGGCAGTGAGACTTCATTGTAGTGCAGATTTCCTTTGCAAGCTTGCTTGGTTGGCCAAAAAGTGCGTATGCGTTTTTTCCTGAATATATTCAGGAAAAAACGCATATGCCCTTTTTGGCCAAGTGCATCATTGTGGACGTTCTGCCTCTTTTCCTATGCTTTACATGCAATTCCAGTCTACCTCCTGAAATCGGTTTCCTGCAATTCTGCCCCGCTTTCAACTATTCTTGGCTGCCTTACTTCAATATATTTTTGGAAGATAGCTGTCATTTATAACTCTGCAGGTTTGTGAATTACAGTGCCCCTGAGCTCCTTTCTTCAACTCGCTTTCTTGTGAGCTGGCCGCAACACCGCAGGATTGCTTCAGGCCCTAGTTTGGTTCCAGCACGGCAGGCTGAGCCTTTGGTTAATTCCTCTTCCTGGTGGGAAATGAGAGTTAAATTTGCCCGTCCAGACACCTCCACCTAGTCTCTCATTGGTTCTCCCTATTCCTGTTCATTTTCCACAGAAATTGCAAACTGGGCCAAGCAGGAGGTTAAAGGCACCGACTCTCCAAGTGGGGAGAGTGTTAGTAAAGCGTCTGGAATGTTGCACCCGAGTACCAGGGGACGAAAACTGAGACACATTTGAACACGTTTTCCGATCACACGGTGGATCATACTCTGGGTTCCACATGCATGTTTTAGCTGAAGGAAGAATCCCTTAAACATGGAGAGTTGAGACCCATGGATGGGTACCATGCAATATGACTTCAAAGGGTCTGCATTTGCTCACCGAACCTCACCAATACTATTACTGCTGCGTTTATGCCACTGTACACACGCTTGATTCTCTTTCGGAGACATATAAATCCATAGGTTTTAAGATTCTTACTAGTCAGGTATATTCTTAGGCGTTTAATATGGGGTGTTGAGTCCACTTCGTTGAGCAAGGAGTAGCTCTTGTCTATTACATATTTGGCTTATGGAACGGTATCTGTGCTAATTTGAATCTCTGGTTTTATGCAGCACCCCAACTCACCTTTCCCCTTAAGCAAGCATAAGTTGGTTTTCTACATTTGACACCCTGTTCTGTTTTGTAATTCAGTTCCTGTGTAGCCAAGTTTACATTCCGTGTAGTAGTGATATCTTATGATGTTTCTTTTTCTGTGTGACTTATTTCACTTAGAATCATCGTACCTGAATCCACTCATTATGCTGCTACGGGCCTGATGACATAGATTTCATTGCTGAGTGATATTGCATTGTACGTAAGTACCACAACTTCTTTATCCATTTTTCGCTTTCTGTGATATTCAAATTGTACCGTAAACGAGGTTCTTGTAAACAGAGCCGTCCCAAACTTTGGGGTGGCTGTGTCTTTTTGATTTTAATTTCCCTAAGCTATAGGACCATAAGTGGAAGTGCCCTAGGCTCTGTTGCTTTGTTTTTTGGATGTTTCAGGAAACACCATACACTTCTCCACAGTGGCTGCTGGCAATTTACATCCCGCCCATCAGCATAACAAGGCTCCCAGTTCTCCATGGCCTGTCCTGCCTTTCTGGGTTTTACACTTTTTTCAGATGGCCCTTTTGACCGGAGGGCAGTGAGACTTCATTGTAGTGCAGATTTCCTTTGCAAGCTTGCTTGGTTGGCCAAAAAGGGCGTATGCGTCTTTTCCTGAATATATTCAGGAAAAAACGCATACGCCCTTTTTGGCCAAGTGCATCATTGTGGACGTTCTGCCTCTTTTCCTATGCTTTACATGCAATTCCAGTCTACCTCCTGAAATCGGTTTCCTGCAATTCTGCCCCGCTTTCAACTATTCTTGGCTGCCTTACTTCAATATATTTTTGGAAGATAGCTGTCATTTATAACTCTGCAGGTTTGTGAATTACAGTGCCCCTGAGCTCCTTTCTTCAACTCGCTTTCTTGTGAGCTGGCCGCAACACCACAGGATTGTTTCTGGCCCTAGTGTGGTTCCGGCACGGCACGCTGAGCCTTTGGTTAATTCCTCTTCCTGGTGGCAAATGAGAGTTAAATTTGCCCGTCCGGACACCTCCACCTAGTCTCTCATTGGTTCTCCCTATTCCTGTTCATTTTCCACAGAAATTGCAAACTGGGCCAAACAGGAGGTTAAAGGCACTTACTCTCCAAGAGGGGGAGTGTTAGTGAAGCGTCTGGAATGTTGCACCCGAGTACCAGGGGACGAAAACTGAGACACATTTGAACACGTTTTCCGATCACAGGGTGGATCATACTCTGGGTTCCACATGCATGTTTTAGCTGAAGGAAGAATCCCTTAAACCTGGAGAGTTGAGACCCATGGAATGGGTACCATGCAATATGACTTCAAAGGGTCTGCATTTGCTCACCGAACCTCACCAATCCTATCACTGCTGCGTTTATGCCGCTGTACACACGCTTGATTCTCTTTCGGAGACATATAAATCCATAGGTTTTAAGATTCTTACTAGTCAGGTATATTCTTAGGCGTTTAATATGGGGTGTTGAGTCCACTTCGTTGAGCAAGGAGTAGCTCTTGTCTATTACATATTTGGCTTATGGAACGGTATCTGTGCTAATTTCAATCTCTGGTTTTATGCAGCACCCCAACTCACCCTTCCCCTTAAATAAGCATAAGTTGGTTTTCTACATTTGACACCCTGTTCTGTTTTGTAATTCAGTTCTTGTGTAGCCAAGTTTACATTCCTTGTAGTAGTGATATCTTATGATGTTTCTTTTTCTGTGTGACTTATTTCACTTAGAATCATCGTACCTGAATCCACTCATTATGCTGCTACGGGCCTGATGACATAGATTTCATTGCTGAGTGATATTGCATTGTACGTAAGTACCACAACTTCTTTATCCATTTTTCGCTTTCTGTGATATTCAACTTGTACCGTAAACGAGGTTCTTGTAAACAGAGCCGTCCCAAACTTTGGGGTGGCTGTGTCTTTTTGATTTTAATTTCCCTAAGCTATAGGACCATAAGTGGAAGTGCCCTAGGCTCTGTTGCTTTGTTTTTTGGATGTTTCAGGAAACACCATACACTTCTCCACAGTGGCTGCTGGCAATTTACATCACGCCCATCAGCATAACTAGGCTCCCAGTTCTCCATGTCCTGTCCTGCCTTTCTGGACTTTACACTTTTTTCAGATGACCCTTTTGACCAGGGGGCAGTGAGACTTCATTGTAGTGCAGATTTCCTTTGCAAGCTTGCTTGGTTGGCCAAAAAGTGCGTATGCGTTTTTTCCTGAATATATTCAGGAAAAAACGCATACGCCCTTTTTGGCCAAGTGCATCATTGTGGACGTTCTGCCTCTTTTCCTATGCTTTACATGCAATTCCAGTCTACCTCCTGAAATCGGTTTCCTGCAATTCTGCCCCGCTTTCAACTATTCTTGGCTGCCTTACTTCAATATATTTTTGAAAGATAGCTGTCATTTATAACTCTGCAGGTTTGTGAATTACAGTGCGCCTGAGCTCCTTTCTTCAACTCGCTTTCTTGTGAGCTGGCCGCAACACCGCAGGATTGCTTCAGGCCCTAGTTTGGTTCCGGCACGGCAGGCTGAGCCTTTGGTTAATTCCTCTTCCTGGTGGGAAATGAGAGTTAAATTTGCCCGTCCAGACACCTCCACCTAGTCTCTCATTGGTTCTCCCTATTCCTGTTCATTTTCCCCAGAAATTGCAAACTGGGCCAAACAGGAGGTTAAAGGCACCGACTCTCCAAGTGGGGAGAGTGTTAGTAAAGCGTCTGGAATGTTGCACCCGAGTACCAGGGGACGAAAACTGAGACACATTTGAACACGTTTTCCGATCACACGGTGGATCATACTCTGGGTTCCACATGCATGTTTTAGCTGAAGGAAGAATCCCTTAAACATGGAGAGTTGAGACCCATGGATGGGTACCATGCAATATGACTTCAAAGGGTCTGCATTTGCTCACCGAACCTCACCAATACTATTACTGCTGCGTTTATGCCACTGTACACACGCTTGATTCTCTTTCGGAGACATATAAATCCATAGGTTTTAAGATTATTACTAGTCAGGTATATTCTTAGGCGTTTAATATGGGGTGTTGAGTCCACTTCGTTGAGCAAGGAGTAGCTCTTGTCTATTACATATTTGGCTTATGGAACGGTATCTGTGCTAATTTGAATCTCTGGTTTTATGCAGCACCCCAACTCACCTTTCCCCTTAAGCAAGCATAAGTTGGTTTTCTACATTTGACACCCTGTTCTGTTTTGTAATTCAGTTTTTGTGTAGCCAAGTTTACATTCCTTGTAGTAGTGATATCTTATGATGTTTCTTTTTCTGTGTGACTTATTTCACTTAGAATCATCGTACCTGAATCCACTCATTATGCTGCTACGGGCCTGATGACATAGATTTCATTGCTGAGTGATATTGCATTGTACGTAAGTACCACAACTTCTTTATCCATTTTTCGCTTTCTGTGATATTCAACTTGTACCGTAAACGAGGTTCTTGTAAACAGAGCCGTCCCAAACTTTGGGGTGGCTGTGTCTTTTTTTTTTTTTTTTTAACATCTTTATTGGAGTATAATTGCTTTACAATGGTATGTTAGTTTCAGCTTCACAACAAAATGAATCAGTTATATATATACATATATTCCCATATATCTTCCCGCTTGCGTCTCCCTCCCTCCCACCCTCCCTATCCCACCCCTCCAGGCGGTCACAAAGCACCGAGCTGATCTCCCTGTGCTATGCGGCTGCTTCCCACTAGCTATCTACCTTACGTTTGGTAGTGTATATATGTCCATGCCTCTTTATCGCTTTGTCACCGTTTACCCTTCCCCCTCCCCATAGCCTCAAGTCCATTCTCTAGTAAGTCTGTGTCTTTATTGTCTTTTTGATTTTAATTTCCCTAAGCTATAGGACCATAAGTGGAAGTGCCCTAGGCTCTGTTGCTTTGTGTTTTAGATGTTTCAGGAAACACCATACACTTCTCCAGAGTGGCTGTTGGCAATTTACATGCCGCCCATCAGCATAACAAGGCTCCCAGTTCTCCATGGCCTGTCCTGCCTTTCTGGATTTTACACTTTTTTCAGATAGCCCTTTTGACCGGGGGGCAGTGAGACTTCATTGTAGTGCAGATTTCCTTTGCAAGCTTGCTTGGTTGGCCAAAAAGGGCGTATGCGTTTTTTCCTGAATATATTCAGGAAAAAACGCATACGCCCTTTTTGGCCAAGTACATCATTGTGGACATTCTGCCTCTTTTCCTATGCTTTACATGCAATTCCAGTCTACCTCCTGAAATCGGTTTCCTGCAATTCTGCCCCGCTTTCAACTCCTCTTGGCAGCCTTACTTCAATATATTTTAGGAAGATAGCTGTCATTTATAACTCTGCAGGTTTGTGAATTACAGTGCCACTGAGCTCCTTTTTTCAACTCACTATCTTGTGAGCTGGCCGCAACATCGCAGGATTACTTCAGGCCCTAGTTTGGTTCCGGCACGGCATGCTGCGACTTTGGTTAATTCCTCCTCCTGGTGGGAAATGAGAGTTAAATTTGCCCGTCCAGACACCTCCACCTAGTCTCTCATTGGTTCTCCCTATTCCTGTTCATTTTCCACAGAAATTGCAAACTGGGCCAAACAGGAGGTTAAAGGCACTGACTCTCCAAGAGGGGGAGTGTTAGTGAAGCGTCTGGAATGTTGCACCCGAGTACCAGGGGACGAAAACTGAGACACATTTGAACACGTTTCCCGATGACACCGTGGATCATACTCTGGGTTCCACATGCATGTTTTAGCTGAAGGAAAAATCCCTTAAAGCTGGAGAGTTGAGACCCATGGAATGGGTACCATGCAATATGACTTCAAAGGGTCTGCATTTGCTCACCGAACCTCACCAATCCTATCACTGCTGCGTTTATGCCGCTGTACACACGCTTGATTCTCTTTCGGAGACATATAAATCCATAGGTTTTAAGATTCTTACTAGTCAGGTATATTCTTAGGCGTTTAATATGGGGTGTTGAGTCCACTTCGTTGAGCAAGGAGTAGCTCTTGTCTATTACATATTTGGCTTATGGAACGGTATCTGTGCTAATTTCAATCTCTGGTTTTATACAGCACCCCAACTCACCCTTCCCCTTAAGAAAGCATAAGTTGGTTTTCTACATTTGACACCTTCTTCTGTTTTGTAATTCAGTTCCTGTGTAGCCAAGTTTACATTCCGTGTATTAGTGATACCTTATGATGTTTCTTTTTCTGTGTGACTTATTTCACTTAGAATCATCGTACCTGAATCCACTCATTATGCTGCTTCGGGCCTGATGACATAGATTGCATTGCTGAGTATATTGCATTGTACGTAAGTACCACAACTTTTTTATCCATTTTTCGCTTTCTGTGATATTGAACTTGTACCGTAAATGAGGTTCTTGTAAACAGAGCCAGCCCAAACTTTGGGGTGGCTGTGTCTTTTTGATTTTAATTTCCCTAAGCTATAGGACCATAAGTGAAAGTGCCCTAGGGTCTGTTGCTTTGTTTTTTGGATGTTTCAGGAAACACCATACACTTCTCCAGAGTGGCTGCTGGCAATTTACATCCCGCCCGTCAGCATAACAGGGCTCCCAGTTCTCCATGGCCTGTCCTGCCTTTCTGGATTTTACACTTTTTTCAGATAGCCCTTTTGACCAGGGGGCAGTGAGACTTCATTGTAGTGCAGATTTCCTTTGCAAACTTGCTTCCTTGGCCAAAAAGGGCGTATGCGTTTTTTCCTGAATATATTCAGGAAATAACGCATACGACTTTTTTGGCCAAGTGCATCATTGTGGACGTTCTGCCTCTTTTCCTATGCTTTACATGCAATTCCAGTCTACCTCCTGAAATCGGGTTTACTGCAATTCTGCCCCGGTTTCAACTCCTCTTGGCAGCCTTACTTCAATATATTTTTGGAAGATAGCTGTCATTTATAACTCTGCATGTTTGTGAATTACAGTGCCCCTGAGCTCCTTTCTTCAACTCGCTTTCTTGTGAGCTGGCCGCAACACCGCAGGATTGCTTCTGGCCCTAGTGTGCTTCTGGCATGCCACGCTGAGCCTTTGGTTAATTCCTCTTCCTGGTGGGAAATGAGAGTTAAATTTGCCCGTCCAGACACCTCCACCTAGTCTCTCATTGGTTCTCCCTATTCCTGTTCATCTTACGCAGATATTGCAAACTGGGCCAAACAGGAGGTTAAAGGCACTGACTCTCCAAGTGGGGAGAGTGTGAGTAAAGCGTCTGGAATGTTGCACCCGAGTACCAGGGGATGAAAACTGAGACACATTTGAACACGTTTCCCAATCGCACGGTGGATCATACTCTGTGTTCCACATGCATGTTTAGCTGAAGGAAGAATCCCTTCAACCTGGAGAGTTGAGACCCATGGAATAGGTACCATGCAATATGACTTCAAAGGGTCTGCATTTGCTCACCGAACCTCACCAATCCTATCACTGCTGCGTTTATGCCGCTGTACACACGATTGATTCTCTTTTGGAGACATATAAATCCATAGGTTTTAAGATTCTTACTAGTCACGTATATTCTAGGCGTTTATTATGGGGTGTTGAGTCCACTTCGTTGAGCAAGGAGTAATTCTTGTCTATTACATATTTGGCTTACGGAATGGTATCTGTGCTAATTTGAATCTCTGGTTTTATGCAGCACCCCAACTCACCTTTCCCCTTAAGCAAGCATGAGTTGGTTTTCTACATTTGACACCCTGTTCTGTTTTGTAATTCAGTTCCTGTGTAGCCAAGTTTACAATCCGTGTAGTAGTGATATCTTATGATGTTTCTTTTTCTGTGTGACTTATTTCACTTAGAATCATCGTACCTGAATCCACTCATTATGCTGCTACGGGCCTGATGACATAGATTTCATTGCTGAGTGATATTGCATTGTACGTAAGTACCACAACTTCTTTATCCATTTTTTGCTTTCTGTGATATTGAACTTGTACCGTAAACGAGATTCTTGTAAACAGAGCCGGCCCAAACTTTGGGGTGGCTGTGTCTTTTTGATTTTAATTTCCCTAAGCTATAGGACCATAAGTGGAAATGCCCTAGGCTCTGTTGCTTTGTTTTTTGGATGTTTCAGGAAACACCATACACTTCTCCAGAGTGGCTGCTGGCCATTTACATCCCGACCATCAGCATAACAAGGCTCCCAGTTCTCCATGGCCTGTCCTGCCTTTCTGGATTTTACACTTTTTTCAGATGGCCCTTTTGACCGGGGGGCAGTGAGACTTCATTGTAGTGCAGATTTCCTTTGCAAGCTTGCTTGTTTGGCCAAAAAGGGCGTATGCATTTTTTCCTGAATATACTCAGGAAAAGATGCATACGCCCTTTTTGGCCAAGTGCATCATTGTGGACGTTCTGCCTCTTTTCCTATGCTTTACATGCAATTCCAGTCTACCTCCTGAAATCGGTTTCCTGCAATTCTGCCCCGCTTTCAAGTCCTCTTGGCTGCCTTCCTTCAATATATTTTTGGAAGACAGCTGTCATTTATAACTCTGCAGGTTTGTGAATTACAGTGCCCCTGAGCTCCTTTCTTCAACTCGCTTTCTTGTGAGCTGGCCGCAACACCGCAGGATTGCTTCAGGCTCTAGTTTGGTTCCGGCACGGCATGCTGAGCCTTTGGTTAATTCCTCTTCCTGGTGGGAAATGAGAGTTAAATTTGCCCGTCCAGACACGTCCACCTAGTCTCTCATTGGTTCTCCCTATTCCTGTTCATTATCCACAGAAGTTGCAAACTGGGCCAAACAGGAGGTTAAAGACACTGACTCTCCAAGTGGGGAGAGTGTTAGTAAAGCGTCTGGAATGTTGCACCCGAGTACCAGGGGACGAAAACTGAGACACATTTGAACACGTTTCCCGATCACACGGTGGATCATACTCTGGGTTCCACATGCATGTTTTAGCTGAAGGAAGAATCCCTTAAACCTGGAGAGTTGAGACCCATGGAATGGGTACCATGCAATATGACTTCAAAGGGTCACCATTTGCTCACCGAACCTCACCAATCTTATCACTGCTGCGTTTATGCCGCTGTACACACGCTTGATTCTCATTCGGAGACATATATATCCATAGGTTTTAAGATTCTTACTAGTCAGGTATATTCTTAGGCGATTAATATGGGGTGTTGAGTCCACTTCGTTGAGCAAGGAGTACCTCTTGTCTATTACATATTTGGCTTATGGAACGGTATCTGTGCTAATTTCAATCTCTGGTTTTATGCACCACCCCAACTCACCTTTCCACTTAAGCAAGCATAAGTTGGGTTTCTACTTTTGAGACCCTGTTCTGTTTTGTAATTCAGTTCTTGTGTAGCCAAGTTTACATTCCGTGTATTAGTGATACCTTATGATATTTCTTTTTCTGTGTGACTTATTTCACTTAGAATCAGAATACCTGAATCCACTAATTACGCTGCTACGGGCCTGATGACAAAGATTTCATTGCTGAATGATATTGCATTGTACGTAATTACCACAACTTCTTTATCCATTTTTCGCTTTCTGTGATATTAAACTTGTACCGTAAACGAGGTACTTGTAAACAGAGCCGGCCCAAACTTTGGGGTGGCTGTGTCTTTTTGATTTTAATTTCCCTGTGTTATAGGACCATAAGTGGAAGTGCCCTAGGCTCTGTTGCTTTGCTTTTTAGATGTTTCAGGAAACACCATACACTTCTCCAGAGTGGCTGTTGGCAATTTACATCCCGCCCATCAGCATAACAAGGCTCCCAGGTCCCCATGGCCTGTCCTGCCTTTCTGGATTTTACACTTTTTTCAGATAGCCCTTTTGACCTGGGGGCAGTGAGACTTCATTGTAGTGCAGATTTCCTTTGCAAACTTGCTTGGTTGGCCAAAAAGGGCGTATGCGTTTTTTCCTGAATATATTCAGGAAAAAACGCATACGCCCTTTTTGGCCAAGTGCATCATTGTGGACGTTCTGCCTCTTTTCCTATGCTTTACATGCAATTCCAGTCTACCTCCTGAAATCGGTTTCCTGCAATTCTGCCCCGCTTTCAAGATCTCTTCGCAGCCTTACTTCAATATATTTTTGGAAGATAGCTGTCATTTATAACTCTGCAGGTTTGTGAATTACAGTGCCCGTGAGCTCCTTTCTTCAACTCGATTTCTTGTGAGCTGGCCGCAACTCCGCAGGATTGCTTCAGGCCCTAGTTTGGTTCCGGCACGGCATGCTGAGCCTTTGGTTAATTCCTCTTCCTGGTGGGAAATGAGAGTTAAATTTGCCCGTCCAGACACCTCCACCTAGTCTCTCATTGGTTCTCCCTATTCCTGTTCATCTTACGCAGAAATTGCAAACTGGGCCAAACAGGAGGTTAAAGGCACTCACTCTCGAAGTGGGGAGAGTGTTAGTAAAGCGTCTGGAATGTTGCACCCGAGTACCAGGGGACGAAAACTGAGATACATTTGAACACGTTTCCCGATCACACGGTGGATCATACTCTGGGTTCCACATGAATGTTTTAGCTGAATTAAGAATCCCTTAAACATGGAGAGTTGAGACCCATGGAATGGGTACCATGCAATATGACTTCGAAGGGTCTGCATTTGCTCACCGAACCTCACCAATCCTATCACTGCTGCGTTTATGCCGCTGTACACACGCTTGATTCTCTTTCGGCGACATATAAATCCATAGTTTTTAAGATTCTTATTAGTCAGGTATATTCTTAGGCGTTTAATATGGGGTGTTGAGTCCACTTCGTTGAGCAAGGAGTAGCTCTTGTCTATTACATATTTGGCTTATGGAACAGTATCTGTGCCAATTTCAATCTCTGGTTTCATGCAGCACCCCAACTCACCATTCCCCTTAAGCAAGCATAAGTTGGTTTTCTACATTTGAGACCCTGTTCTGTTTTGTAATTCAGTTCCTGTGTAGCCAAGTTTACATTCCGTGTGTTAGTGATACCTTATGATGTTTCTTTTTCTGTGTGACTTATTTCACTTAGAATCATCGTACCTGAATCCACTCATTATGCTGCTCCGGCCCTGATGACATAGATTTCATTGCTGTGTGATACTGCATTGTACGTAAGTACCACAACTTCTTTATCCATTTTTCGCTTTCTGTGATATTGAACTTGTACCGTAAACGAGGTTCTTGTAAACAGAGCCGGCCCAAACTTTGGGGTGGCTGTGTCTTTTTGATTTTAATTTCCCTAAGCTATAGGACCATAAGTGGAAATGCCCTAGGCTCTGTTGCTTTGTTTTTTGGATATTTCAGGAAACACCATACACTTCTCCAGAGTGGCTTCTGGCAATTTACATCCCGCCCATCAGCATAACAAGTCTTCCAGTTCTCCAGGGCCTGTCCTGCCTTTCTGGATTTTACACTTTTTTCAGATGGCCCTTTTGACCGGGGGGCAGTGAGACTTCATTGTAGTGCAGATTTCCTTTGCAAGCTTGCTTGGTTGGCCAAAAAGGGCGTATGCATTTTTTCCTTAATATATTCAGGAAAAAACGCATACGCCCTTTTTGGCCAAGTGCATCATTGTGGACGTTCTGCCTCTTTTCCTATGCTTTACATGCAATTCCAGTCTACCTCCTGAAATCGGTTTCCTGCAATTCTGCCCCGCTTTCAACTCCTCTTGGCAGCCTTACTTCAATATATTTTTGGAAGATAGCTGTCATTTATAACTCTGCAGGTTTGTGAATTACAGTGCCGCTGAGCCCCTTTCTTCAACTCGCTTTCTTGTGAGCTGGCCGCAACACCGCAGGATTGCTTCAGGCCCTTGTTTGGTTCCGGCACGACATGCTGAGCCTTTGGTTAATTCCTCTTCCTTGTGGGAAATGAGAGTTAAATTTGCCCGTCCAGACACCTCCACCTAGTCTCTCATTGGTTCTCCCTATTCCTGTTCATCTTACGCAGAAATTGCAAACTGGGCCAAACAGGAGGTTAAAGGCACTCACTCTCCAAGTGGGGAGAGTGTTAGTAAAGCGTCTGGAATGTTGCACCCGAGTACCACAGGACAAAAACTGAGAAACATTTAAACAGGTTTCCCGATCACACCGTGTATCATACTCTGAGTTCCCCATGCATATTTTAGCTGAAAGAAGAATCCCTTAAACCTGGAGAGTTGAGACCCATGGAATGGGTACCATGCAATATGACTTCAAAGGGTCTGCATTTGCTCACCGAACCTCACCAATCCTATCACTGCTGCGTTTATGCCGCTGTACAGACGTTTGATTCTCTTGCGGAGACATATAAATCCATAGGTTTTAAGATTCTTACTAGTCAGGTATATTCTTAGGCGTTTAATATGGGGTGTTGAATCCACTTCATTGAGCAAGGAGTAGCTCTTGTCTATTACATATTTGGCTTATGGAACAGTATCTGTGCTAATTTCAATCTCTTGTTTTATGCAGCACCCCAACTCACCTTTCCCCTTAAGCAAGCATAAGTTGGTTTTCTACATTTGAGACACTGTTCTGTTTTGTAATTCAGTTCCTTTCTAGCCAAGTTTACATTTCGTGTATTAGTGATATCTTATGATGTTTCTTTTTCTGTGTGACTTATTTCACTTACAATCATCGTACCTGAATCCACTCATTATGCTGCTGCTGGACTGATGACATAGATTTCATTGCTGAGTGATATTGCATTGTACGTAAGTACCACAACTTCTTTATCCATTTTTCGCTTTCTGTGATATTCAACTTGTACCGTAAACGAGGTTCTTGTAAACAGAGCCGTCCCAAACTTTGGGGTGGCTGTGTCTTTTTGATTTTAATTTTCCTAAGCTATAGGACCATAAGTGGAAGTGCCCTAGGCTCTGTTGCTTTGTTTTTTGGATGTTTCAGGAAACACCATACACTTCTCCAGAGTGGCTGTTGGCAATTTACATCCCGCCCATCAGCATAACAAGGCTCCCAGTTCTCCATACCCTGTCCTGCCTTTCTGGAATTTACACTTTTTTCAGATGGCCCTTTTGACAGGGGGGCAGTGAGACTTCATTGTAGTGCAGATTTCCTTTGCAAGCTTGCTTGGTTGGCCAAAAAGGGCGTATGCGTTTTTTCCTGAATATATTCAGGAAAAAACGCATACGCCCTTTTTGGCCAAGTGCATCATTGTGGACGTTCTGCCTCTTTTCCTATGCTTTACATGCAATTCCAGTCTACCTCCTGAAATCGGTTTCCTGCAATTCTGCCCCACTTTCAACTCCTCTTGGCAGACTTCCTTCAATATATTTTTGGACGATAGCTGTCATTTATAACTCTGCAGGTTTGTGAATTACAGTGCCCCTGAGCTCCTTTCTTCAACTCGCTTTCTTGTGAGCTGGCCGCAACACCACAGGATTGCTTCAGGCCCTAGTTTGGTTCCGGCATGGCATGTTGAGCCTTTGGTTAATTCCTCTTCCTGGTGGGAAATGAGAGTTAAATTTGCCCGTTCAGACAACTCCACCTAGTCTCTCATTGGTTCTCCCTATTCCTGTTCATTTTCCACAGAAATTGCAAACTGGGCCAAACAGGAGGTTAAAGGCACTGACTCTCCAAGTGGGGAGAGTGTTAGTAAAGCGTGTGGAATGTTGCACCCGAGTACCAGGGGACGAAATCTGAGACACATTTGAACACGTTTTCCGATCACACGGTGGATCATACTCTGGGTTCCACATGCATGTTTTAGCTGAAGGAAGAATCCCTTAAACCTGGAGAGTTGAGACCCATGGAATGGGTACCATGCAATATGACTTCAAAGAGTCTGCATTTGCTCACCGAACCTCACCAATCCTATCACTGCTGCGTTTATGCCACTGTACACATGCTTGATTCTCTTTCGGAGACATATAAATCCACAGGTTTTAAGATTCTTACTAGTCAGGTATATTCTTAGGCGTTTAATATGGGGTGTTGAGTCCACTTCGTTGAGCAAGGAGTAGCTCTTGTCTATTACATATTTGGCTTATGGAACGGTATCTGTGCTAATTTCAATCTCTGGTTTTATGCAGCACCCCAACTCACCTTTCCCCTTAAGCAAGCATAAGTTGGTTTTCTACATTTGAGACCATTTTCTGTTTTGTAATTCAGTTCCTGTGTAGCCAAGTTTACATTCCGTGTAGTAGTGATATCTTATGATGTGTCTTTTTCTGTGTGACTTATTTCACTTAGAATCATCGTACCTGAATCCACTCATTATGCTGCTACCGGCCTGATGACATAGATTTCATTGCTGAGTGATATTGCATTGTACGTAAGTACCACAACTTCTTTATCCATTTTTCGCTTTCTGTGTTATTGAACTTGTACCGTAAACGAGGTTGTTGTAAACAGAGCCGGCCCAAAATTTGGGGTGGCTGTGTGTTTTTTATTTTAATTTCCCTAAGCTATAGGACCATAAGTGGAAGTGCCCTAGGCTGTGTTGCTTTGTTTTTTGGATGTTTCCGGAAACACCATACACTTCTCCAGAGTGGCTGTTGGCAATTTACATCCCGCCCATCAGCATAACAAGGCTCCCAGTTCTCCGTAGCCTGTCCTGCCTTTCTGGATTTTACACTTTTTTCAGATAGCCCTTTTGACCTGGGGGCAGTGAGACTTCATTGTAGTGCATATTTCCTTTGCAAGCTTGCTTGGTTGGCCAAAACGGGCGTATGCATTTTTTCCTGTATATATTCAGGAAAAAACACATATGCCCTTTTTGGCCAAGTGCATCATTGTGGACGTTCTGCCTCTTTTCCTATGCTTTACATGCAATTCCAGTCTACCTCCTGAAATCGGTTTCCTGCAATTCTGCCCCGCTTTCAACTCCTCATGGCAGCCTTCCTTCAATATATTTTCGGACGATAGCTGTCATTTATAACTCTGCAGGATTGTGAATGACAGTGACCCTGAGCTCCTTTCTTCAACTCGCTTTCTTGTGAGCTGGCCGCAACACCGCAGGATTGCTTCAGGCCCTATTTTGGTTCCGGCATCGCATGCTGAGCCTTTGGTTAATTCCTCTTCCTGGTGGGAAATGAGAGTTAAATTTGCCCGTCCATACACCTCCACCAAGTCTCTCATTGGTTCTCCCTATTCCTGTTCATTTTCCACAGAAATTGCAAACTGGGCCAAACAGGAGGTTAAAGACACTGACTCTCCAAGTGGGGAGAGTGTTAGTAAAGCGTCTGGAATGTTGCACCCGAGTAACAGGGGACGAAAACTGAGACACATTTGAACACGTTTCCCGATCACACGGTGGATCATACTCTGGGTTCCACATGCATGTTTTAGCTGAAGGAAGAATCCCTTAAAACTGGAGAGTTGAGACCCATGGAATGGGTACCATGCAATATGACTTCAAAGGGTCTCCATTTGCTCACCGAACCTCAACAATCCTATCACTGCTGCGTTTATGCCGCTGTACACACGCTTGATTCTCATTCGGAGACAAATATATCCATAGGTTTTAAGATTCGTACTAGTCAGGTATATTCTTAGGCGTTTAATATGGGGTGTTGAGTCGACTTCATTGAGCAAGGAGTAGCTCTTGTCTATTACATATTTGGCTTATGGAACGGTATCTGTGCTAATTTCAATCTCTGGTTTTATGCACCACCCCAACTCACCTTTCCACTTAAGCAAGCATAAGTTGGGTTTCTACTTTTGAGACCCTGTTCTGTTTTGTAATTCAGTTCTTGTGTATCCAAGTTTACATTCCGTGTATTAGTGATACCTTATGATATTTCTTTTTCTGTGTGACTTATTTCACTTAGAATCATCGTACCTGAATCCACTCATTATGCTGCTACGGGCCTGATGACATAGATTTCATTGCTGAATGATATTGCATTGTACGTAATTCCCACAACTTCTTTATCCATTTTTCGCTTTCTGTGATATTAAACTTGTACCGTAAACGAGGTTCTTGTAAACAGAGCCGTCCCAAACTTTGGGGTGGCTGTGTCTTTTTGATTTTAATTTCCCTAAGCTATAGGACCATAAGTGGAAGTGCCCTAGGCTCTGTTGCTTTGTTTTTTAGATGTTTCAGGAAACACCATACACTTCTCCAGAGTGGCTGTTGGCAATTTACATCCCGCCCATCAGCATAACAAGGCTCCCAGTTCTCCATGGCCTGTCCTGCCTTTCTGGATTTTACACTTTTTTCAGATAGCCCTTTTGACCTGGGGGCAGTGAGACTTCATTGTAGTGCAGATTTCCTTTGCAAGCTTGCTTGGTTGGCCAAAAAGGGCGTATGCGTTTTTTCCTGAATATATTCTGGAAAAAACGCATACGCCCTTTTTGGCCAAGTGCATCATTGTGGACGTTCTGCCTCTTTTCCTATGCTTTACATGCAATTCCAGTCTACCTCCTGAAATCGGTTTCCTGCAATTCTGCCCCGCTTTCAAGTCCTCTTGGCAGCCTTCTTTCAATATATTTTTGGAAGATAGCTGTCATTTATAACTCTGCAGGTTTGTGAATGACAGTGCCCCTGAGCTCCTTTCTTCAACTCGCTTTCTTGTGAGCTGGCCGCAACACCGCAGGATTGCTTCAGACCCTAGTTTGGTTCCGGCACGGCATGCTGAGCCTTTGGTTAATTCCTCTTCCTTGTGGGAAATGAGAGTTAAATTTGCCCGTCCAGACACGTCCACCTAGTCTCTCATTGGTTCTCCCTATTCCTGTTCATTTTCCACAGAAATTGCAAACTGGGCCAAAAAGGAGGTTAAAGGCACTGACTCTCCAAGTGGGGAGAGTGTTAGTAAAGCGTCTGGAATGTTGCACCCGAGTACCAGGGGACGAAAACTGAGACATATTTGAACACGTTTCCCGATCACACCGTGAATCATACTCTGAGTTCCACATGCATGTTTTAGCTGAAGGAAGAATCCCTTAAACATGGAGAGTTGAGACCCATGGAATGGGTACCATGCAATATGACTTCAAAGGGTCTGCGTTTGCTCATCAAACCTCAACAATCCTATCACTGCTGCGCTTATGCCGCTGTACACACGCTTGATTCTCTTTCGGAGACATATAAATCCATAGGTTTTAAGATTCTTACTAGTCAGGTATATTCTTAGGCGTTTAATATGGGGTGTTGAGTCCACTTCGTTGAGCAAGGAGTAGCTCTTGTCTATTACATATTTGGCTTATGGAACGGTATCTGTGCCAATTTCAATCTCTGGTTTCATACAGCACCCCAACTCACCATTCCCCTTAAGCAAGCATAAGTTGGTTTTCTACATTTGACTCCCTGTTCTGTTTTGTAATTCAGTTCCTGTGTAGCCAAGTTTACATTCCGTGTGTTAGTGATACCTTATGATGTTTCTTTTTCTGTGTGACTTATTTCACTTAGAATCATCGTACCTGAATCCACTCATTATGCTGCTACGGCCCTGATGACATAGATTTCATTGCTGTGTGATACTGCATTGTACGTAAGTACCACAACTTCTTTATCCATTTTTCGCTTTCTGTGATATTCAACTTGTACCGTAAACGAGGTTCTTGTAAACAGAGCCGGCCCAAACTTTGGGGTGGCTGTGTCTTTTTGATTTTAATTTCCCTAAGCTATAGGACCATAAGTGGAAGTGCCCTAGGCTCTGTTGCTTTGTTTTTTGGATGTTTCAGGAAACAACATACACTTCTCCAGAGTGGGTGTTGGCAATTTACATCCCGCCCATCAGCATAACAAGGCTCCCAGTTCTCCATGGACTGTCCTGCCTTTCTGGATTTTACACTTTTTTCAGATGGCCCTTTTGACCGGGGGGCAGTGAGACTTCATTGTAGTGCAGATTTCCTTTGCAAGCTTGCTTGGTTGGCCAAAAAGTGCGTATGCGTTTTTTCCTGAATATATTCAGGAAAAAACGCATACGCCCTTTTTGGCCAAGTGCATCATTGTGGACGTTCTGCCTCTTTTCCTATGCTTTACATGCAATTCCAGTCTACCTCCTGAAATCGGTTTCCTGCAATTCTGCCCCGCTTTCAAGTCCTCTTGGCAACCTTCCTTCAATATATTTTTGGACGAAAGCTGTCATTTATAACTCTGCAGGTTTGTGAATTACAGTGCCCCTGAGTTCCTTCCTTCAACTCGCTTTCTTGTGAGCTGGCCGCAACACCGCAGGATTGCTTCAGGCCCTAGTGTGCTTCTGGCATGCCACGCTGAGCCTTTGGTTAATTCCTCTTCCTGGTGGGAAATGAGAGTTAAATTTGCCCGTCCAGACACCTCCAGCTAGTCTCTCATTGGTTCTCCCTATTCCTGTTCATCTTACGCAGAAATTGCAAACTGGGCCAAACAGGAGGTTAAAGGCACTGACTCTCCAAGTGGGGAGAGTGTTAGTAAAGCGTCTGGAATGTTGCACCCGAGTACCAGGGGACGAAAACTGAGACACATTTGAACACGTTTCCCGATCACACAGTGGATCATACTCTGTGTTCCACATGCATGTTTAGCTGAAGGAAGAATCCCTTAAACCTGGAGAGTTGAGACCCATGGAATGGGTACCATGCAATATGACTTCAAAGGGTCTGCATTTGCTCACCGAACCTCACCAATCCTATCACTGCTGCGTTTATGCCGCTGTACACACGATTGATTCTCTTTTGGAGACATATAAATCCATAGGTTTTAAGATTCTTACTAGTCAGGTATATTCTTAGGCGTTTATTATGGGGTGTTGAGTCCACTTCGTTGAGCAAGGAGTAATTCTTGTCTATTACTAATTTGGCTTACGGAACGGTATCTGTGCTAATTTCAATCTCTGGTTTTATGCAGCACCCCAGCTCACCTTTTCCCTTAAGCAAGCATAAGTTGGTTTTCCACATTTGACACCCTGTTCTGTTTTGTAATTCAGTTCTTGTGTAGCCAAGTTTACATTCCGTGTAGTAGTGATATCTTATGATGTTTCTTTTTCTGTGTGATTTATTTCACTTAGAATCATCGTACCTGAATCCACTCATTATGCTGCTACGGGCCTGATGACATAGATTTCATTGCTGAGTGATATTGCATTGTACGTAATTACCACAACTTCTTTATCCATTTTTCGCTTTCTGTGATATTGAACTTGTACCGTAAATGAGGTTCTTGTAAACAGAGCCGGCCCAAACTTTGGGGTGGCTGTGTCTTTTTGATTTTACTTTCCCTAAGCTATAGGACCATAAGTGGAAATGCCCTAGGCTCTGTTGCTTTGTTTTTTGGATGTTTCAGGAAACACCATACACTTCTCCAGAGTGGCTTCTGGCAATTTACATCCCGCCCATCAACATAACAAGTCTTCCAGTTCTCCAGGGCCTGTCCTGCCTTTCTGGATTTTACACTTTTTTCAGATGGCCCTTTTGACCAGGGGGCAGTGAGACTTCATTGTAGTGCAGATTTCCTTTGCAAGCTTGCTTGGTTGGCCAAAAAGGGCGTATGCGTTTTTTCCTGAATATATTCCGGAAAAAACGCATACGACCTTTTTGGCCAAGTGCATCATTGTGGACGTTCTGCCTCTTTTCCTATGCTTTACATGCAATTCCAGTCTACCTCCTGAAATCGGTTTCCTGCAATTCTGCCCCGCTTTCAAGTCCTCTTGGCAGCCTTCCTTCAATATATTTTTGGACGAAAGCTGTCATTTATAACTCTGCAGGTTGGTGAATTACAGTGCCCCTGAGTTCCTTTCTTCAACTCGCTTTCTTGTGAGCTGGCCGCAACACCGCAAGATTGCTTCAGGCCCTAGTGTGCTTCTGGCATGGCACGCTGAGCCTTTGGTTAATTCCTCTTCCTGGTGGGAAATGAGATTTTAATTTGCCCGTCCAGACACCTCCACCTAGTCTCTCATTGGTTCTCCCTATTCCTGTTCATCTTACGCAGAAATTGCAAACTGGGCGAAACAGGAGGTTAAAGGCACCGACTCTCCAAGTGGGGAGAGTGTTAGTAAAGCGTCTGGAATGTTGCACCCGAGTACCAGGGGACGAAAACTGAGACACATTTGAACACGTTTCCCGATCACATGGTGGATCATACTCTGGGTTCCACATGCATGTTTAGCTGAAGGAAGAATCCCTTAAACCTGGAGAGTTGAGACCCATGAAATGGGTACCATGCAATATGACTTCAAAGGGTCTGCATTTGCTCATCGAACCTCACCAATCCTATCACTGCTGCGCTTATGCCGCTGTACACACGCTTGATTCTCTTTCGGAGACATATAAATCCATAGGTTTTAAGATTCTTACTAGTCAGGTGTATTCTTAGGCGTTTAATATGGGGTGTTGAGTCCACTTCGTTGAGCAAGGAGTAGCTCTTGTCTATTACATATTTGGCTTATGGAACGGTATCTGTGCCAATTTCAATCTCTGGTTTCATGCAGCACCCCAACTCACCATTCCCCTTAAGCAAGCATAAGTTGGTTTTCTACATTTGAGACCCTGTTCTGTTTTGTAATTCAGTTCCTGTGTAGCCAAGTTTACATTCCGTGTGTTAGTGATACCTTATGATGTTTCTTTTTCAGTGTGACTTAGAATCATCTTACCTGAATCCACTCATTATGCTGCTACGGCCCTGATGACATAGATTTCATTGCTGTGTGATACTGCATTGTACGTAAGTACGACAACTTCTTTATCCATTTTTCGCTTTCTGTGATATTCAACTTGTACCGTAAACGAGGTTCTTGTAAACAGAGCCGGCCCAAACTTTGGGGTGGCTGTGTCTTTTTGATTTTAATTTCCCTAAGCTATAGGACCATATGTGGAAATGCCCTAGGCTCTGTTGCTTTGTTTTTTGGATGTTTCTGGAAACACCATACACTACTCCAGAGTGGCTGCTGGCAATTTACATCCCGCCCATCAGCATAACAAGGCTCCCAGTTCTCCATGGCCTGTCCTGCCTTTCTGGATTTTACACTTTTTTCAGATAGCCCTTTTGAACAAGGGGCAGTGAGACTTCATTGTAGTGCAGATTTCCTTTGCAAGCTTGCTTGGTTGGCCAAAAAGGGCGTATGCGTTTTTTCCTGAATATATTCTGGAAAAAACGCATATGCCCTTTTTGGCCAAGTGCATCATTGTGGACGTTCTGCCTCTTTTCCTATGCTTTACATGCAATTCCAGTCTACCTCCTGAAATCTGTTTCCTGCAATTCTGCCCCGCTTTCAACTCCTCTTGGCAGCCTTCCTTCAATATATTTTTGGAAGATAGCTGTCATTTATAACTCTGCAGGTTTGTGAATTACAGTGCCCCTGAGCTCCTTTCTTCAACTCGCTTTCTTGTGAGCTGGCCGCAACACCGCAGGATTGCTTCAGACCCTAGTTTGGTTCCGGCATGGCATGCTGAGCCTTTGGTTAATTCCTCTTCCTGGTGGGAAATGAGAGTTAAATTTGCCCGTCCAGACACGTCCACCTAGTCTCTCATTGGTTCTCCCTATTCCTGTTCATTTTCCACAGAAATTGCAAACTGGGCCAAACAGGAGGTTAAAGGCACTCACTCTCCAAGTGGGGAGAGTGTTAATAAAGCGTCTGGAATGTTGCACCCGAGTACCAGGGGACGAAAACTGAGACACATTTGAACACGTTTCCTGATCACACGGTGGATCATACTCTGGGTTCCACATGCATGTTTTAGCTGAAGGAAGAATCCTTTAAACCTGGAGAGTTGAGACCCATGGAATGGGTACCATGAAATATGACTTCAAAGGGTCTGCATTTGCTCACCGAACCTCACCAATCCTATCACTGCTGCGTTTATGCCGCTGTACACACGCTTGATTCTCTTTCGGAGACATATAAATCCATAGGTTTTAAGATTCTTTCTAGTCAGGTATATTCTTAGGCGTTTAATATTGGGTGTTGTGTCCTCTTCGTTGAGCAAGGAGTAGCTCTTGTCTATTACATATTTGGCTTATGGAACGGTATCTGTGCCAATTTCAATCTCTGGTTTCATGCAGCACCCCAACTCACCATTCCCCTTAAGCAAGAATAAGTTGGTTTTCTACATTAGAGACCCTGTTCTGTTTTGTAATTCAGTTCCTGTGTAGCCAAGTTTACATTCCGTGTAGTAGTGATATCTTATGATGTTTCTTTTTCTGTGTGACTTATTTCACTTAGAATCATCGTACCTGAATCCACTCATTATGCTGCTACGGCCCTGATGACATAGATTTCATTGCTGTGTGATACTGCATTGTACGTAAGTACCACAACTTCTTTATCCATTTTTCGCTTTCTGTGATATTCAACTTGTACCGTAAACGAGGTTCTTGTAAACAGAGCCGGCCCAAACTTTGGGGTGGCTGTGTCTTTTTGAGTTTAATTTCCCTAAGCTATAGGACCATAAGTGGAAGTGTCCTAGGCTGTGTTGCTTTCTTTTTTAGATGTTTCAGGAAACACCATACACTTCTCCAGAGTGGCTGCTGGCAATTTACATCCCGCCCATCAGCATAACAAGGCTCCCAGTTCTCCATGGCCTGTCCTGCCTTTCTGGATTTTACACTTTTTTCAGATGGCCCTTTTGACTGGGGGGCAGTGAGACTTCATTGTAGTGCAGATTTCTTTTGCAAGCTTGCTTGGTTGGCCAAAAAGGGCGTATGCAGTTTTTCCTGAATATATTCAGGAAAAAACGCATACGCCCTTTTTGGCCAAGTGCATCATTGTCGACATTCTGAGTCTTTTCATATGTTTTCAGTGCAATTCCAGTCTACCTCCTGAAATCGGTTTCCTGCAGTTCTGCCTTGCTCTCAGTGCCTCTTCATAGCCTTACCTCAATATACGTTTGGAAAATAGTTGGCCTTTATAACTCTGCAGGTTTTTGAATTGCAGTGGCCCTTAGCTCCATTTTTCTGCTCTTATTTTTGTGATCTTGCCTCATATCCACAGGATTTCTTCAGGCCCTATTCTTCTTCTGGGACGCCTTGCTCTGCCTTTGGTTAATTCTTCTTCCTGATGTGAAATTAGAGTGACATGTGCCCATTGAAACCGCTACAGCTATTTTCTCACTGGTTCCCCCTATTCCCATTCATCCTCCGCACTAACTGCAGACTGTGCGATACCGGAACTTAAAGGCATTGACTCTCCATGTGGAGATGTTGTTAGTAAAGTGGCTGGAATGTTGTTCCGGAGCCCCAGGAGAGGAAAATGAGGTGCATTTTAGAAACCTTTCCCGATCATATGGTATACCATCCGCTGGATTTCCCATGCATGGTTTAGCTGTAGGAAGATTCCCTTCAACCTGGAGTGTTGGGACCCTTGGAATGAGTAGCATGAAGTATTGCATTAAACTTTCGGCAGTTGCTCACCAAAGCTCACCAATCCTTTCAGCCCCAAGTGTCCAGCCTTATGTCTTATCCAGCTGTGGGTTTATATGTGGTCATTCCAGGTTGCATCACAGCCCCTGAGCGAATTTTGTAAGAATTTTTCTCTCTTTCATTGTTTCTGCGTTTTGGTTTTAAAATTTATTTCTATAAAGGGGTTTAGCTCATTTTCACTGCTGTGTTTGTGCCGCTCTGCGCACACTTGATTCCCTTATGGAGATATATCAATACATGGGTTTTAAGATTCTTATTACTCAGATATATTTCTCTGCGGTGTATAGGGTGTGTTGAGGCCAGTTCATTGAGCGAGGTGTAGATCTTGTCTGATACCTATTTGGTTTATTGAACGGTATCTGTGCTAATTTCAAACTCTGGTTTTATGCATCACCCCACCTCTCCTTTCCCCTTAAGCTGACATAAGTGTGTTTTCTAAATGTGAGACACTGTTCTGTTTTGTAATTAATTTTTTGTGCAGCCATATTTATCCTCCCTCTATAAGTGATATCTGATGATATGTTTCTTTTTCTGTTTGACTTATTTCAAGTAGTATTATCGGACCTCAATCCACTCTTTATCCTTCTACTAGCCTTATTACATTGATTTCATGGTGAAGAGATATTCCATTGTACATAAGTACCACATTTTCTTTATCCATTGTTCTCTTTCCTGGGATATTTAAGGTGTACTGAAGTTGAGGTTCTTGTAAACAGAGTAGCCCTAAACTGTGGTGTGCTTGTGTCTTGTTGATTTTTAGACTTCCCTAGATATACTCCCGTGATTGGAAGTGCCCTATGCTCTGTCGCTCTGTTTTTTAGATGATTTAGGAACCACCATACACTTCTCCAGAGTGGCTCTCGGCAGTTCACACACTGTCCATCAGCGTATAAAGGCTTCCTGTTCTCCATGGCCTGTCCTGCATTTCTGGTTTTTACAATTTTTTCGGATGGCCCTTTTGACCAGTGGGAAATGAGACTTCTTTATTGTGCACATTTGCATTGCTTGCTTGCTTGGTTGCCCATAAAGTGCGTATGCGTTTTTTCCTGGATATATTCAGGAAAAAACGCATACTCCCTTTTGGGCCAACCGCATCATTGTCGAAATTCTGTCGCTTTTCATGTGCTTTAAAGGCGAGTCCAATCTATCTCTTGAAATCTGTTTCTTGCAATTCTGTCTTGCATTCAGATCCTCTTCTTTGCCTTACCTCAACATATTTTTGGACGTTAGTTTTCATTTATAACTCTGCAGGTTTGTGAATTGCAGTGACCCTGAGCTCCATTTTTTAAGTTGCTCTTTTGTGAGCTGGCCTCAAAACCGCAGGATTGCTTCAGGCCCTATTTTGGCTCTGGCGAGGCGGGCTGAGCCTTTTTTTAATTCTTATTCTTAATGGGAAATTAGAGTGACATGTACCCGTCCAAACCCCTACAACTATTCTCTCATTGTTTCCCCCTGTTCCCGTTCATCCTCCTCACAATTTGCAAAATGTGTGAAACAGAAGTTTAAATGTGCTGATTCTCTAAGTGGGGAGATTCTAAGTAACGTGGCTGGAATGATGAACAGGAGCACCAGGAGAGATAAATGAGGTGCATTTTAGACACATCTCCCGATCACATGGTGTACAGTCCTCTGGGTTTTCCATGCATGTTTTAGCTGTAGGAAGATTCCTTGAACCTGCAGATTTGGGACCCATTGAATGGGTACCAGGTAGTATTACTTTAAAGGGTGTGCATTTCCTCACCCAACCTCACATTTCTCTTAGCGCGAACAGTTTCCAGCCTTATGTCTCATCCTGCTGTGGGTCTAGATGTGTTCAATCCATGTTGCATCACCGTCCCTGAGGAAAAGTTGTAAGAGGTTTTCTCTGTCTCTCTGTCGTTTATTTTTTTCAATTTATTACTATATTGGTTACAGCTGATTTTCAAAGCTCTGTTTCTTGCTGCTGTACATCCACTTGATTCACGTACAGAGAGACATCAATAAATTCTTTTTCAGATTCTTACCAGTCATAGATATTCTTTTCCGGTGACTTGAGTGTGCTGAGTGCAGTTCTTTTAGCTACCGTGTAGGCCTTGTTGATTATCAGTTTGGTATTTGGAATGGTATCTTTGCTAATTTCAACCTCCTGGATGATGCCTCACCCCTCCCCACCTTTCCCGTTTAGCAGCCTCACGCGTGTTTTCTACATATTTGACTATGTTTTTGTTTTGTAATTTATTTCATGTGTAGCCATTTTGGATTCCACCTTTAAGTGATATCTTATGATATGTGTCTTTTTCTTTTTGAATTATGTCACTTAGAATGATCATACGTAACTCCTCCGGAGTTGTTACAACTGGCCATATTTCATTGATTTCCAGGCTGAATAATATTCCACTCTACATAAGTACCACATCTCTATTCATTTTTTCCCTCCAGAGACATTTAAGTTATATCCTAGTCGAGGATCTTTTAAACAGAGAGGCAGTAAACATTGGGGTGCCTGTGTCCTCTCGATTTTTGTTTTTCCCAAGATATACGCCCATGAGTGCAAGTGCCCTATGCTCTGTAGCTCATTTTTTAGATGCTTTAGTAAACACAATACACTTCTCCAGAATGGCCGTTGGCAATATACATTTCCACTATAAGCCTCACAGGGCTCCCTCTTCTCCTTGCCCTGTCCTGCATTTCTGGCGTTTACACTTTATGAGGATGGCTCTTCTGACTGATGCGAAGTGATATCTTTTGTAGTATTGATTTCCAGTGCCCACCTGTTTGGTTGGCTAAAAAAGTGTATGCCCTTTTCTTGAATATATACAGAAAAAAACGCATACAGCCTTTTTGGCCAACTGCAATGTTGGCAATGTTCAGCCCCTTTTCTTGTGCTTAATGGCAAGTCCTTTCTACCTCCTCAAATCCCTTTCCTGTCATTCTCCCTTGCTTGCCAATCCTTTTCTCTGACTTTCCTCAAGACATTTTTCAGTGATAGATATTTTCAACTCTGCAGTTTCGTGAATTTTACTGCCCCTGAGTTCCATTGTTCAACTTGTGTTTATGGGAACTGGCCACAAAGCAGTGGGATTTCCTCAAGCCCTATACTGTTTCCATGGGCAACCCTAGCCTTTGGTCAATTCATCTTCCTGATTGGAAATTAGAGTGACATGTGCCTGTCTGAACACCTAGGAGTTGTCTCTCATTGTTCCTCATCCTTCCGCTTCATCCTCTGGACAAATTCCAAACTGTACGCAACGGGATGTTGACAGTGTTGACATCTCCAAGTGGGGAGACTGTTAGTAAAGACGCTGGAGGGGTGAACCCGAGCACCAGGAGATGAGGAGATGAGATGCCTTTTCCAAACTCTTCCCGATCAGACGGTATACCATCCTCTGGATGTGACAGACATGTTTTAGCAGTAGGAAGAGTCCCATTCATGTAAGGAGAACACCAGGGCTTTTTCAAAATCAGTGTCTCCCCGAAACCCAAACTGGGGAGTTTTTTAAGCTACGGCTACACATATGTTCATTAAGGGCCTTGGGAAGTAGGCAGAGTCCAAACTTTAGATGACTGAAGTCTTCAGGGTCAGAAGCACTCACCACCGGCTTCCCTTAGGTTACACTTTAACTGTCATTGATAGATGATGTCAATAAAAATATCTGTTCTTTTTCCGATTATTTCCCCTTATAGGTTATTGCACAATATTGAGTGTAGTTCCCTGTGCTATACAGTAGTTCCTTGTTGATGATCTATTTTATACATAGCAGTGTGTATGTGTTAATTCCAAACTGTTAATTTATCCCTCCTCCCACCTTTCCCCTTTGGTAATAATAAATTATAAGATTTTATACTTCTCAGAAATGGGGGAGCTGAAAGAGAGGTATCATTTTCAATGGAAAAGCATTTAAAACAAGATTGAAGCTTTAACCAAGATTATTAGATGTACATCCTTGGAAAGAAATCACTTCATTTCTCTAATATTGACCTGACAAATAAGACAAACCTTTTCACTGAACTTGCTTATAATAAAGTGATGGAAATATCAAATGGAAGTGTTAGAAACATCTTATTTTACCCGAGCCTTATAAACTGTTCTATGTTAACTACAGTTTGGCTCACACATCTGTTCATTGAAGTTACAATAGTCTCAATTTCTGTTACTGATCCTCCAGAGTGGACCCCAACAAGGGTCCCCCTGCCCAGTGTCATTGGGGCCAACAGATCGAGACTGAGTTTGGTTCCCAAGCAAAGGAAACTTTATATTTTCATCAGAGAATGGAGAGGTGAGAGCATGCACTACCCTGTGGGCTGTGGGCTGGGCTGCTGTGTAGAGATCCTGTCAGAGTCAGTGGGAGGGAGGGGGCGGAGCTCTCAAGGGCCGGGTTGGCTGCAGCTCAGGCTCTATATCTCGGAGTCTGCACTGGGCCCCAGGAGCTGAGGTGTCGACCCAGCCATTCTGCACCAGGAAATCTGGTCTGAAGTGCCGGGTGTGGAACCTCTGCATGCGGGACCCTAGGAGCACGTGAAATTAGACAAAGCACAAAGGATAAAAATGGTCAGACTTGACTTTATTGCCCAGATTCTATTTTTATCTCCCAGGGATTTTTAATGGGCTTTGCTGGGGACAAACCCCTCCTCTGCCTTTTGTCCCGTTCCTCATTCTTGGAGTGCTGAGGGTGCAGACCCTTCTTCTGTAACTGCTGAGTGCTGAGTTGGGAGCCCTCATACCAGGGGACGAGGGTCAGAACTTCTCCCCAGCAGCCTCCAGGTGACGTTGATTGGCCCCAGGACCCCTGCCTCCCTGCTCGTCCGCCTGAGCACCAGCATTGGAAGTGTTATAGATTCTAATGACCTTTAAGGGTCCAGGAAAGAGATGTGCAGAGACGCTGTGGGGGCCGGTTTCACCCTGCCCCACATTTGTTCGGCCACCTTAGGCTGACCGTTTCTGCCAGCCTAGATGCTCTGACCAGTAGTCTGCTCTTTCTTCAATTAGGCCCCTGAATTAACGTAAAAACAGCACCAGGTGTCAGAGCCCTGCCCGCTCAACTCCCAGACAGTCCAGGGTCGGTGGTGATCAAGGACCATGATGGCCACTGAGTCAACAGCCTTTTGAAGTAAACAGGAGTCCAGCCGGTCTTATTGGCCACCATCATCACGGTGTCTGTAGGCTTTTCTATGGTGACAGTGTGATATACGGTTCCCCCGCCAAGATTATTAGCTCCCCTCTGGGTGCAGGAAGTCCTGCAAGCAGTAGTCTACTCCTTCGGGACACACTATTGTTGTTTTATGAGAGAAACTCCAGGTCAAGTGATGTTCACACGAGTCGTCATGGTGCCCTGTTGCCCCCGGTTATCTCTCTGGATGTTGGAGTTGGAGGGCCTCCTCACTCGAGGTCGGTGTGCCCACGGAGCGAACCCTGCAACTTCAGGGCATGGTTGGTGATTAGGATCACCACGTGGGGTACTTTTCCCTTAGGAGGGAGGTGGCCTTTTGGGCTGCTGATTTCCAGGTTTTTAGATACCGCCAGTATCTTGGCCAGATGTGGCAGTGGGCCAAGCCCCTTGGTGACTGTAGTTTATCCTACCTGGATGGCATTCTTGCGTTGTTCCATTTCAAGTGGTCCCAGTTTTTGCACTAATTCTCCAATGGCGATTCACCTTTCACCGGGAATGGAAAGGTCAAAGGGTTTAGCTCAATTAGGGAGTTCCAGGGCAAGGGTCTGAATTGACTGCTCTTTCCATTCTTGAAAGGCCACTTCTGGATTCTGTTCAAAAGGATCATCATCTTTTCCTTTCAGTGTTTCATATAGAGGCCCAGCTAGTAGACTGTAGTTAGGGATCCAGAAGCAGCAAACCCTGGCCTCCCCAGGAACCCCTAAGCTGTCTTCTAGTTTTAGAAAGGGGTAAGGCTGCAAATGGTTTCTTCCCTTTCCTGGGATGGGCTTCTCTGACCTTGTGTGAGAATGAAGCCCCGGCAGGTCACCGCAGTCTGTGATATTTGAGCTTTTACTTGGACAACTTCTATCCTTTATTGGCTTGGTAGTTCAGAGGCCTCCTTAGTAGGGCTGGCGATCAGAATGTCGTCTGCATATTGAAGGAGGGTTTCCTTTTCCAGAGGTAGAACTTTTCGGTCTTTAGCTAAGCTTTCCCCAAAGATGGTGTGGGAATTTTTGAACCCTTGGGGCAAGACGGCCCGGAAGTATTGTTTTAGTTGTATGTTGAGTCCTGCCACTCACAAGCCAAAATTTCTTGTGACTCTGGGACTAATGGAATACAAAAGAAGGCATCATTGAAGACTAATACAGAATACCATGTCCTGGTGGTTGGTAGAATGACCAGCAGGGTGTAGGAATCAGGAGCAACTGGAGGTATATCCTCGGTGGCTTCACTGACTGTCCTGACATCCTTTACCAGGTCCCCAGCAGCCCATGGGGCTCTCGTGGTCAGGCCAATCCCAGGATATGGAGCTCTCCTGGGCAGGTACCCCACCCCCAACCCAGCCCACGGGGCTCTCATGATCAGGCCCCTCCCAGGATACAGAGCTACCCTTGCAGGTACCGTGGCAGGGCTGGGCACACAGGAACCGTGCACATAGCCCTCATTGAAGAGCACCCCCAGCTCACCTGTCGCTCAGAGCTGACACAGAGCACCTCAGAGCAGGACTTGAACTAACAAACAGCAGCTCCGACAGGTCTGTGACCCTGAGCATCACTCTGTGTGGCCTCCCTCCATCTGGTCTTCCAGAGACTTCCACTGCACCCAGGGCACCAGGCCTCTGTCTCCAACCACCACCCACCCCTCCTCTCCCTGACTCCTGGGTTCGTCTCATTAGGAGAGGGTTTTCTTGAAGTTGTCTCCCACTCATGGGCCAGATAAAATGATTAGAAAACAAGCCAAAGCTGCAGCCCCTTGTCTATCCTGACTCTCAGGAGCCCACACCTGTTCCTTGGACCTGGCCCGTTCAGCAAGTTCCATTTTCTGCAACTGTGAGCCCCTGAGGGGTGATGATTGGCTACCTGGGCAGCCTTACCATGCCGGCCAGCCCTCCCCAGGTGTGCCTGGGTTGAGATCAATATAAATACCACTCCAGGCAGCAAAAGCCCCTGCAGCTGTGCCTGACGCCATTTTCTCTGCCCTGTCAGCAGTCTCGGGGCTGGGCTGGTGGGAGGGAGTGAGAGGCCACGGCTTTGTGGGTGGCCCAGTGTGAGTGGGGCTCTGCTGGACTTTCTGCAGCAGTTGCCAGGCTGCCACCTGCTAAAGAAGAGGATGTGTCACCCATACCTGCTGCTGGAATTTCTCCCTGGGCAGAGGTGAGGAAGGAAAAAAGCAGTGGGGGCAGGGACAGGACGGGTATCTCAGGCAGGGAAATGGAAATCTTCCAGAAGAGCACCCAGGGCCAGGACCATCCTGGCTGGCCTGCAGGCACCAAGTCAGCTGGCATGCTGTCACTCGTGTGGCTCCATGGCCCTTCCTCTAGGCTTTCAAGTCCTTGTATATATTCAGGTGTTTTACCTGGGAAGGGCGGGAACAGTTCAGCAGCAACTGGCCTGGGGCTCAGCTCACGTTTACTCACAGATGCCTCGGCACAGTGCCCCAGCTTTGCAATGAGGACGCTTGTTGTGTGGGGGCTGCTGGCTGAATGGGAGACGATTCCCCACCACTGACCAACTTCAGAATTGTTTACAACTGGAGCAAGTGCCCTGATACGGTTTTCCTCTGAGTAACTGGTGGGTTCTGTTTTTTTTTTTTTCTCTTTTTTGTTTTTGGTTCAAGGTAGATTTTATTCCTCTTTTTTGTATTTACAGATATAAGCATGGAAATAATTTATTCATATAAATACATGTATGTGAAGGGAATAATTGTTTTTTCTGTTTTATTTTTTAAATTTTATTTCTTTTTAATTTTGAATTTTATTTTATATTTTTATACAGCAGGTTCTCATTGGTTATCTATTTTATACATATAAATGTTTACATGCCAATCCCAATCTCTCAATTCCTCCCACCACCACCCCTCCAAGAGCTTTCCCCCCTTGTTGTCCATACGATTGTTGTCTACATCTGTTGCTCTGTTTATGCCTTGCAAAACGGTTAATCTGTACAGTTTTTCTAGGTTCCACATATATGCATGAATATACAAGATTTGTTTTTCTCTTTCTGACTTACTTCACTCTGTATGACAGTCTCTAGATCCATCGACGTCTCTACAAATGACCCAATTTCATTCCTTTCATGGCTTAGTAATATTCCATTTTATATATGTACCACAGCTTTATGCATTCGTCTGTCTGTGGGCATTTAGGTTGCTTCCATTACCTCGATATTATAAATAGTGATGCAATGAACATTGCGGTGAATGTCTCTTTTTGATTTATGGTTTTGTCTGGGTATATGTCCAGTCCTGGGATTGCTGTATCATATGGTAATTCTATTATTAGTTTCTTAAGAAACTCCATATTGTTCTCCATAGTGACTGTATCAATTTATATTCCCAACAATAGTGGAAGAGGGTTCCTTTTCTCCACACCCTTTCCAGCATTTGTTGTTTGTAGATTTTCAGATGATGCCCATTCTAACAGGTGTGAGGTGATACCTCATTGTTGAGTCCATTTCGTTGAGCAGGGGGTAGGTCTTGTCTATTACATATTTGGCTTATGGAACGGTATCTGTGCTAATTTCAAACTCTGGTTTTATGCAGCACCCCCTTAACTCACCTTTCCCCTTAAGCAAGCATAAGTTGGTTTTCTAATCTTGAGACCCTGTTCTGTTTTGTAATTCAGTTCATGTGTAGCCAAGTTTACATTCCGTGCATTAGTGATACCTTATGATGTTTCTTTTTCTGTGTGACTTATTTCACTTAGAATCATCATGCCTCAATCCACTCATTATGCTGGTACAGGCCTGGTGACACAGATTTCATTGCTGAGTGGTATTCTGTTGTACATAAGTACCGCAACTTCTTTATCAATTATTTGTTCTCTGGGATATTTAACTTGTACTGTAGAAGAGGCTCCTGTAAACAGAGCCGTTGTAAATTTTGGGGTGGCTGTGTCTTTTTGATTTTAATTTCCCTAAGCTATAGGACCATAAGTGGAAATGCCCTAGACTCTGTTGCTTTGTTTTTCAGATGTATCAGGAAACACCATACACTTCTCCAGAGTGGCTGTTGGCAATGTACATCCCGCCCATCAGCATAACAAGGCTCCTTTTTCCCCATGGCCTGTCTTGCCTTTCTGGATTTTACACTTTTCTCAGATGGCCCTTTAGACCGGGGGGAAGTGACACTTCATAGTAGTTCGGGTTTCCATTGCAAGGTTGCTTGGTTTGCCAAAAAGGGTGTATGTGTTTTTTCCTGAATATATTCAGGAACAAACTCATACGCCCTTTGTTGCCAAGTGCATCATTGTCGATGTTCTGCCTCTTTTCCTATGCTTTAAATGCAAATCCAGTCTACCTCCTGAAATCGGTTTCCTGAAATTCTGCCCCGCTTTCAAGTCCTCTTCGCAGCCTTACTTCAATATATTTTTGGACGTTATCTGTCACTTATAACTCTCCAGGTTTGTGAATTACAGGGCCCCTGAGCTCCTTTCTTCAACTCGCTTTCTTGTGAGCTGGCCGCAAACCCGCAAGACTGCTTCAGGCCCTAATCTGCTTCTGGCAGGGCACGCTGAGCCTTTGGTTAATTTCTCTTCCTGGTGGGAAATGAGTGTTAAATATGCCCGTCCAGACACCTACCTCACTCTCAACCCCTTGGTGATGTGGGTCCTCTGGTTTGTGGCCACCTTTGCTGGGTTCCTCACCTTTCGATGATGTGGCCCCACTAGTGTGAGGACACTCCTGCCTGGTTCTCATCCACGTGGTTATGTGGACCCCCTGGTGAGAGTCTGTTCCTGGCTTTGTTCCTCACCCACCTGTGAGGGAGACCCTCTGCTGATAGGTCACTCCTGCATGGCTGGCACACATTGCCTTGGTGAAGTCAGCCGTGTGGTGGCAGTTGGAGCGTGCTGGGAATCTCCTCCCCCCGGTGATGAGGGCCCTCTTGCGTCAGGCCCTAACTGCTGGGCTCACCAACTTTTCTTAGTGAGCCCAGTGATGCTTTGGCACTCCTCTTAGGATCCCATCTCCATGGGGATGTGGGCCTTCTGCTCTGAGGTCCCAACGGCTGGGTTGTTCACATTTTCATGATGTGGGCTCTCTGGTGTTCACAGAGGCCTGGATCCCATAGCCTCTGTTCTCTTGGCCGCCTGCTGGGAGGTTCCAACTGCTGGATTCCTCACTTTTTTAATTTTTTGGGCCCTCTGTTGTGAGGCTCCTCCTGCCTGCCTCACTCCCAGCCCCTTCGTGATGTGTGTCGTCTGGTTTGAGGCCACATGTGCTGGGTTCCTCACCTTTCGATGATGTGGGACCAATGGTCTTAGGAGACTCCTGCCTGGTTCACATCCCCTTGGTGATGTGGGCCCTCTGTTGAGAGTCTGATCCTGGCTGGGTTCCTCACCCATCTGTGAGGTGGGCCGTCTGCTGTGAGGTCACTCCTGCCTGACTTGCTCACCTCGCCTTGTGGACATGAGCCCTCTGGTGGCACTTGGAGCCTGCTGGGAGCCTCCTCTCCTCGGTGATGAGGGCCCTCTGGCGTCAGGCCCTAACTGCTGGGCTCCCCACATTTTGTGATGTGCGCCCAGTGGTGCGAGGACACTCCAGCCAGGTTCACATCCCCATTGGGATGTGGGCCTTCTGCTCTGAGGTCCCAAAGCCTGGGTTGCTCACAGTTTCATGATGTGGGCTCTCTGGTATTAGTTCACTCCTGCCTGCATCCCATAGCTTCTGTGCTCTGGGCCGCCTGCTGGGAGGTTCCAACTGCTGGATTCCTCACCTTTCTTATTCTTTGGGCCCTCTGTTTTTAGGCTACTCCTGCCTGCCTCACTCCCATTCCCTTTGTGATATGTGTCCTCTGATTTGAGGCCACATGTGCTGGGTTCCGCACCTTTCGATGATGTGACCCCACTGGAGGGAAGACAGTCCTGACTGGTTCCCATCCCCTTGCTGATGTGGGCCCTCAGGTGAGAGTCTGATCCTGGCTGGGTTCCTCACCCTTCTGTGAGGTGGGCCCTCTGCTGTGAGGTCAATCATGCCTGTCTGGCACACGTCTCCTTGGCGACGTGGGCCCTCTGGTGGCAGTTGGAGTGTGCTGGGATCCTCCTCCCCTCGGTGATGAGGGCCCTCTTGCCTTAGGCCATAACTGCTGGGCTCCCCACATTTTCTGATGTGCGCCAAGTGAGTGAGGAGACTCTTGCCAGGTTCCCATCCCCATGGCGATATGGGCCTTCTGCTCTGAGGTCAAAACGGCTGGCTTGCTCACAGTACCATGATGTGGGCCCTCTGCTGTGAGTTCACTCCGGCAAGGATCCTTTATCATCGGTGCTCTGAGCCGCCTGCTGGGAGGTTCCAACTGCTGGATTCCTCAACTTTTTTATTCTATGTGCCCTCTGTTGTGAGGCTCCTCCTGCCTGCCTCACTGCCAGCCCCTTGGTGATGACTGTCCTATGGCTTGAGGCCACATGTGCTGCGTTCCTCACCTTTCGATGATGTGACCCCACTCGTGTGAGGACACTCCTGCCTGGTTCCCATCCCCTTGGTGAGGTGGGCCCTCTGGCGAGAGTCTAATCCTGGCTGGGTTCCTCAACGTTCTGTGAGGTAGGCCCTCTGCTGTGAGGTCACTCCTGCCTGGCTGGCACACGTCACCTTGGAGACGTGAGCCCTCTGGTGGCAGTTGGAGCATGCAGGGCGCCTCCTCCTCTCGGTGATGACGGCCCTCTGGCGTCAGGCCCTAAATGGTGGGCTCCCCACATTTTCTGATGTGCGCCCAGTGGTGCGAGGACACTCCAGCCAGGTTCCCATTCCCATGGGGATGTGGTCCTTCTGCGCTGAGGTCTCAACTCCTGGGTTGCTCACAGTTTTGTGATGTGGGCCCTCTGCTGTGAGTTCACTGTGGCCTGGATCCCATAGCCTCAGTGTTCTGGGCCACCTGCTGGAAGGTCTAAATGCTGGAATCCTCACGTTTTTTATATTATGTGCCCTGTGTTGTGAGGCTACTCCTGCCTGCCTCACTCCAAGGCCCTTGGTGATGTGGGTCCTCTGGTTTGAGGACACATGTGCTGGGTTCCTCACCTTAAGATGATGAGGCCCCACTGGTGTGAGGATAATCCTGACTGGGTCCCATCCCCTTTGTGATGTGGGCCCTCTGGTGAGAGTCTGATCCTGGCTGGGTTCCTCACCCATCTGTGAGGTGGGCCCTCTACTATCAGGTAACTCTTGCCTGGCTTGCTCACCTCGCCTTGTTGACATGAGCCCTCTGGTGGCAATTGGACCCTGCTGGGAGCCTCCTCAGCTCTGTGATGAGGGCCCTCTGACGTCAGGCCCTAACTGCTGGGCTCCCCAACTTTTCTTAGTGAGCCCAGTGTTGCTCAAGCACTCCTCTTAGGTTCCCATCCCCATGGGGATGTGGGCCTTCTGCTCTGAGGTTCCAACGGCTGGGTTGATCACAATTTCATGATGTGGGCTCTCTGGTGTTAGTTCACTGTGGCCTGGATCCCATAGCCTCTGTGGTCTTGGCTGCCTGCTGGGAGGTTCCAACTGCTCGATTCCTCAACTTTTGTATTCTATGGGTCCTGTGTTGTGATGCTCCTCCTGCCTGCCTCACTCGCAACCCCTTCGTGATGTGGGTCTTCTGGTTTGAGGCCACATGTGCTGGGTTAGGCAACTTTCAATGATGTGGCCCCACTGGTGTGAGGACACTCCTGCCTGGTTCCCATCCCCTTGGTGATGTGGGCCTTCTGGTGACAGTCTTATCCTGGCTGGGTTCCTCACTCTTCTGTGAGGTAGGCCCTCTGCTGTGAGGTCAATCCTGCCTGACTTGCACACATCACCTTGGCGACGTGGGCCCTCTGTTGGCACATGGAACCTGCTGGGAGCCTCCTGCCCTCGGTGATGACGGCCCTCTAGCATCAGGCTCTAACTGCTGGGCTCCCCACGTTTTCTGATGTGAGCCCAGTGATGCCAGGACACTCCTGTCAGGTTCCCATCCCCATGGGGATGTGGGCTTTCTGCTCTGAGGTCCCAATGCCTGGGTTGCTCACAGTTTCATGATGTGGGCTCTCTGGTGTTAGTTAACTCCTGCCTGCATCCCATAGCTTCTGTGCTCTCGGCCGCCTGCTGGGAGGTTCCAAATGCTGGATTCCTCACTTTTTTTATTCTTTGGGCCCTCTGTTTTTAGGCTACTCCTACCTGCCTCACTCCCATCCCCTTTGTGATGTATGTCCTCTGATATGAGGCCACATGTGCTGGGTTCCTCACCTTTCGATGATGTGGCCCCACTGGTGGGAGGACAGTCCTGACTGGTTCCCATCCCCTTGGTGTTGTGGGCCCTCTGGTGAGAGTCTCATCCTGCCTCGGTTCCTCACCCTTCTGTGAGATAGGCCCTCTGCTGTGAGGTCACTACTGCCTGGCTGGTGCATGCCACCTTGTAGACGTGGGCCCTCTGTTGGCAGTTGGAACCTGCTGGGAGTCTCCTCCCCTCAGTTATGAGGGCCCCCTGGCATCAGCCCCTAACTGCTGGGCTCCTAACATTTTCTGATATGTGCTAAGTGGTGCAAAGCCACTCCTGCCAGGTTCCCATCCCAATGGGGATGTGGGCCTTCTGTTCTGAGGTCCCAACAGCTGGGCTGCTCACAGGTTCATGATGTGGGCCCTCTGCTGTGAGTTCACTGCGGCCTGGATCCCATAGCCTCGGTGCTCTGGGCCACTTGCTGGGAGGTTCCAACTGCTGGATTCCTCAACTTTTATATTCTATGGACCCTGTGTTGTGAGGCCAGTCCTGCCAGCCTCATTCTGAACCCCTTGGTGATGTGGTTCCTCTGGTTTGAGGACACATGTGCTGGGATCCTCACCTTTCGATGATGTTGTCCCACTGGTGTGGGGACACTCCTGCCTGGTTCCCATCCCCTTGGTGATGTGGGCCCTCTGGTGAGAGTCTGATCCTGGCTGTGTTCCTCACCCTTCTGTGAGGTGGGCCCTCTGCTGTGAGGTCACTCCTGCCAGGCTGGCACACATCACCTTGGCGACGTTGGCCCTCTGGTGGCAGCTGGAGCCTGCTGGGAGCCTCCTCCTCTCGGTGATGAGTGCCCTCTAGCGTCAGGCCCTAACTTCTGAGCACCCCACGTTTTCTGATGTGAGCCCAGTGATGCCAGGACACTCCTGTCATGTTCCCATCACCATGGGGATGTGGGCCTTCTGCTCTGAGGTCCCAATGTCTGGGTTGCTCACAGTTTCATGATGTGGGCTGTCTGGTGTTAGTTCACTCTGGCCTGGTTCCTCTAGCCTCTGTGCTCTGGGCCGCCTGCTGGGAGGTTCCAACTGCTGGATTCCTCACCTTTCTTATTTTTGGGCCCTCTGTTATGAGGCTCCTCCTGCCTGCCTCACTCCCAGCCCCTTGGTGATGGGTGTCCTATGGTTTGAAGCCACATGTTCTGGGTTCCTCACCTTTAGATGATGTGGCCCTACTCATGTGAGGACACTCCTGCCTGGTTCCAATCCATTTGGTGATGTGGGCCCTCTGGTGCGAGTCTGATCCTGACTGGGTTCGTCACACTTCTCTGAGGTGGGCCCTCTGCTGTGAGGTCATTCGTGCCTGGTTGGCACACATCGCCTTGGCGACGTCAGCCCTCTGGTGGCAGTTGGAGCCTGCTGGGAGCCTCCTTCCCTTGGTGATGAGGGTCCTCTGGCGTCAGGCCCTAACTGCTGGTCGCCCAAAATTTTCTGATACGTTCTCAGTGGTGCGAGGACACTCCTACCAGAATTCCATCCCCATGGGGATGTGGGCCTCCTGCTCTGAGGTCCCAATGGCTGGGTTGCTCAGTTTCATGACATGGGCCCTCTTCTGTGAGTTCACTGTGGCCTGGATCCCATAGCCTCGGTGCTCTGGGCCGCCTGCTGGGAGGTTCCAACTGCTGGATTCCTCACTTTTTTATTCTATGTGCCCAGTGTTGTGAGGCTACTCCTGCCTGCCTCACTCCGAGGTCCTTGGTGATGTGAGTCCTCTGGTTTGAGGACACATGTGCTGAGTACCTCAGCTTTCGATGATGTGGCCCCACTGATGTGAAGACACTCCTGCCTGGTTCCCATCCCCTTGGTGATGTGGGCCCTCTGGTGAGAGTCTGATGTTGGCTGGGTTTCTCACCCTTCTGTGAGGTGGGACCTCTGCTGTGAGGTAACTCCTGCCTGGCATGCTCACGTTGCCTTGGCAATGTGAGCCCTCAGGTGGCAGTTGGAGCCTGCTGGGAATCTCCTCCCCTCAGTTATGAGAGCTCTGGATAAAACACATATGCCCTTTTTTGCCAAGTGCATTATTTTCCAAGTTCTGTCTCTTTTCCTATGCTTTAAGAGCTACTCCCGTGTACGTTCTGAAATCAGTTTCCAGCAATTCTGCCCCGCATTCAAGTCCTCTTGGCAGCCTTACTTCAATATATTTTTGGAAGATAGCTGTCATTTATAACTCTGCAGGTTTGTGAATTACAGTGCCCCTGAGCTCCTTTCTTCAACTCGCTTTCTTGTGAGCTGGCCGCAACACCGCAGGATTGCTGCAGGCCCTAGTTTCGTTCTGGCACGGCATGCTGAGCCTTTGGTTAATTCCTCTTCCTGGTGGGAAATGAGAGTTCAATTTGCCCGTCCAGACACCTCCACCTAGTCTCTCATTGGTTCTCCCTATTCCTGTTCATTTTCCACAGAAATTGCAAACTGGGCCAAACAGGAGGTTAAAGGCACTCACTCTCCAAGTGGGGAGAGTGTTAATAAAGCGTCTGGAATGTTGCACCCGAGTACCAGGGGACGAAAACTGAGACACATTTGAACACGTTTCCTGATCACACGGTGGATCATACTCTGGGTTCCACATGCATGTTTTAGCTGAAGGAAGAATCCTTTAAACCTGGAGAGTTGAGACCCATGGAATGGGTACCATGCAATATGACTTCAAAGGGTCTGCATTTGCTCACCGAACCTCACCAATCCTATCACTGCTGCGTTTATGCCGCTGTACACACGCTTGGTTCTCTTTCGGAGACATATAAATCCATAGGTTTTAAGATTCTTACTAGTCAGGTATATTCTTAGGCGTATAATATGGGGTGTTGTGTCCTCTTCGTTGAGCAAGGAGTAGCTCTTGTCTATTACATATTTGGCTTATGGAACGGTATCTGTGCTAATTTCAATCTCTGGTTTTATGCAGCACCCCAACTCACCTTTCCCCTTAAGCAAGCATAAGTTGGTTTTCTACATTTGAGATGCTTTTCTGTTTTGTAATTCAGTTTCTGTGTAGCCAAGTTTACATTCCGTGTATTAGTGATATCTTATGATGTTTCTTTTTCTGTGTGACTTATTTCACTTAGAATCATCGTAGCTGAATCCACTCATTATGCTGCTACCGGCCTGATGACATAGATTTCATTGCTGAGTGATATTGCATTGTACGTAAGTACCACAACTTCTTTATCCATTTTTCACTTTCTGCAATTTTGAACCTGTACCATAAACGAGGTTCTTGTAAACAGAGCCGTCCCAAACTTTGGGGTGGCTGTGTCTTTTTGAGTTTAATTTCCCTAAGCTATAGGTCCATAAGTGGAAGTGTCCTAGGCTGTGTTGCTTTCTTTTTTAGATGTTTCAGGAAACACCATACACTTCTCCAGAGTGGCTGTTGGCAATTTACATCCCGCCCATCAGCATAACAAGGCTCCCAGTTCTCCATGGCCTGTCCTGCCTTTCTGGATTTTACACTTTTTTCAGATGGCCCTTTTGACTGGGGGGCAGTGAGACTTCATTGTAGTGCAGATTTCTTTTGCAAGCTTCCTTGGTTGGCCAAAAAGGGCGTATGCAGTTTTTCCTGAATATATTCAGGAAAAAACGCATACGCCCTTTTTGGCCAAGTGCATCATTGTCGACATTCTGAGTCTTTTCATATGTTTTCAGTGCAATTCCAGTCTACCTCCTGAAATTGGTTTCCTGCAGTTCTGCCTTGCTCTCAGTGCCTCTTCATAGCCTTACCTCAATATACGTTTGGAAAATTGTTGGCCTTTATAACTCTGCAGGTTTTTGAATTTCAATGGCCCTTAGCTCCATTTTTCAGCTCTTATTTTTGTGATCTTGCCTCATATCCACAGGATTTCTTCAGGCCCCATTCTTCTTCTGGGGCGCCTTGCTCTGCCTTGGTTAATTCTTCTTCCTGATGTGAAATTAGAGTGACATGTGCCCTTTGAAACCGCTACAGCTATTTTCTCACTGGTTCCCCCTATTCCCATTCATTTTCCGCACTAACTGCAGACTGTGCGATACCGGAACTTAAAGGCATTGACTCTCCATGTGGAGATGTTGTTAGTAAAGTGGCTGGAATGTTGATCCGGAGCCCCAGGAGAGGAAAATGAGGTGCATTTTAGAAACCTTTCCCGATCATATGGTATACCATCCGCTGGATTTCCCATGCATGGTTTAGCTGTAGGAAGATTCCCTTCAACTTGGAGTGTTGGGACCCTTGGAATAAGTAGCATGAAGTATTGCATTAAACTTTCGGCAGTTGCTCACCAAAGCTCTCCAATCCTTTCAGCCCCAAGTGTCCAGCCTTATGTCTTATCCAGCTGTGGGTTTATATGTGGTCATTCCAGGTTGCATCACAGCCCCTGAGCGAATTTTGTAAGAATTTTTCTCTCTTTCATTGTTTCTGCGTTTTGGTTTTAAAATTTATTTCTATAAAGGGGTTTAGCTCATTTTCACTGCTGTGTTTGTGCCGCTCTGCGCACACTTGATTCCCTTATGGAGATATATCAGTACATGGGTTTTAAGATTCTTATTACTCAGATATATTTCTCTGCGGTGTATAGGGTGTGTTGAGGCCAGTTCATTGAGCGAGGTGTAGATCTTGTCTGATACCTATTTGGTTTATTGAACGGTATCTGTGCTAATTTCAAACTCTGGTTTTATGCATCACCCCACCTCTCCTTTCCCCTTAAGCTGACATAAGTGTGTTTTCTAAATGTGAGACACTGTTCTGTTTTGTAATTAATTTTTTGTGCAGCCATATTTATCCTCCCTCTATAAGTGATATCTTATGATATGTTTCTTTTTCTGTTTGACTTATTTCAAGTAGTATTATCGGACCTCAATCCACTCTTTATCCTTCTACTAGCCTTATTACATTGATTTCATGGTGAAGAGATATTCCATTGTACATAAGTACCACATTTTCTTTATCCATTGTTCTCTTTCCTGGGATATTTAAGGTGTACTGAAGTTGAGGTTCTTGTAAACAGAGTAGCCCTAAACTGTGGTGTGCTTGTGTCTTGTTGATTTTTAGACTTCCCTAGATATACTCCTGTGATTGGAAGTGCCCTATGCTCTGTCGCTCTGTTTTTTAGATGATTTAGGAACCACCATACACTTCTCCAGAGTGGCTCTCGGCAGTTCACACACTGTCCATCAGCGTATAAAGGCTTCCTGTTCTCCATGGCCTGTCCTGCATTTCTGGTTTTTACAATTTTTTCGGATGGCCCTTTTGACCGGTGGGAAATGAGACTTCTTTGTTGTGCACATTTGCATTGCTTGCTTGCTTGGTTGCCCATAAAGTGCGTATGCGTTTTTTCCTGGATATATTCAGGAAAAAACGCATACTCCCTTTTGGGCCAACTGCATCATTGTCGAAATTCTGCCGCTTTTCATGTGCTTTAAAGGCGAGTCCAATCTATCTCTTGAAATCTGTTTCTTGCAATTCTGTCTTGCATTCAGATCCTCTTCTTTGCCTTACCTCAACATATTTTTGGACGTTAGTTTTCATTTATAACTCTGCAGGTTTGTGAATTGCAGTGACCCTGAGCTCCATTTTTTAAGTTGCTCTTTTGTGAGCTGGCCTCAAAACCGCAGGATTGCTTCAGGCCCTATTTTGGCTCCGGCGAGGCGGGCTGAGCCTTTTTTTAATTCTTATTCTTAATGGGAAATTAGAGTGACATGTGCCCGTCCAAACCCCTACAACTATTCTCTCATTGTTTCCCCCTGTTCCCGTTCATCCTCCTCACAATTTGCAAAATGTGTGAAACAGAAGTTTAAATGTGCTGATTCTCTAAGTGGGGAGATTCTAAGTAACGTGGCTGGAATGATGAACAGGAGCACCAGGAGAGGATAAATGAGGTGCATTTTAGACACATCTCCCGATCACATGGTGTACAGTCCTCTGGGTTTTCCATGCATGTTTTAGCTGTAGGAAGATTCCTTGAACCTGCAGATTTGGGACCCATTGAATGGGTACCAGGTAGTATTACTTTAAAGGGTGTGCATTTCCTCACCCAACCTCACATTTCTCTTAGCGCGAACAGTTTCCAGCCTTATGTCTCATCCTGCTGTGGGTCTAGATGTGTTCAATCCATGTTGCATCACCGTCCCTGAGGAAAAGTTGTAAGAGGTTTTCTCTGTCTCTCTGTCGTTTATTTTTTTCAATTTATTACTATATTGGTTACAGCTGATTTTCAAAGCTCTGTTTCTTGCTGCTGTACATCCACTTGATTCACGTACAGAGAGACATCAATAAATTCTTTTTCAGATTCTTACCAGTCATAGATATTCTTTTCCGGTGACTTGAGTGTGCTGAGTGCAGTTCTTTTAGCTACCGTGTAGGCCTTGTTGATTATCAGTTTGGTATTTGGAATGGTATCTTTGCTAATTTCAACCTCCTGGATGATGCCTCACCCCTCCCCACCTTTCCCGTTTAGCAGCCTCACGCGTGTTTTCTACATATTTGACTATGTTTTTGTTTTGTAATTTATTTCATGTGTAGCCATTTTGGATTCCACCTTTAAGTGATATCTTATGATATGTGTCTTTTTCTTTTTGAATTATGTCACTTAGAATGATCATACGTAACTCCTCCGGAGTTGTTACAACTGGCCATATTTCATTGATTTCCAGGCTGAATAATATTCCACTCTACATAAGTACCACATCTCTATTCATTTTTTCCCTCCAGAGACATTTAAGTTATATCCTAGTCGAGGATCTTTTAAACAGAGAGGCAGTAAACATTGGGGTGCCTGTGTCCTCTCGATTTTTGTTTTTCCCAAGATATACGCCCATGAGTGCAAGTGCCCTATGCTCTGTAGCTCATTTTTTAGATGCTTTAGTAAACACAATACACTTCTCCAGAATGGCCGTTGGCAATATACATTTCCACTATAAGCCTCACAGGGCTCCCTCTTCTCCTTGCCCTGTCCTGCATTTCTGGCGTTTACACTTTATGAGGATGGCTCTTCTGACTGATGCGAAGTGATATCTTTTGTAGTATTGATTTCCAGTGCCCACCTGTTTGGTTGGCTAAAAAAGTGTATGCCCTTTTCTTGAATATATACAGAAAAAAACGCATACAGCCTTTTTGGCCAACTGCAATGTTGGCAATGTTCAGCCCCTTTTCTTGTGCTTAATGGCAAGTCCTTTCTACCTCCTCAAATCCCTTTCCTGTCATTCTCCCTTGCTTGCCAATCCTTTTCTCTGACTTTCCTCAAGACATTTTTCAGTGATAGATATTTTCAACTCTGCAGTTTCGTGAATTTTACTGCCCCTGAGTTCCATTGTTCAACTTGTGTTTATGGGAACTGGCCACAAAGCAGTGGGATTTCCTCAAGCCCTATACTGTTTCCATGGGCAACCCTAGCCTTTGGTCAATTCATCTTCCTGATTGGAAATTAGAGTGACATGTGCCTGTCTGAACACCTAGGAGTTGTCTCTCATTGTTCCTCATCCTTCCGCTTCATCCTCTGGACAAATTCCAAACTGTACGCAACGGGATGTTGACAGTGTTGACATCTCCAAGTGGGGAGACTGTTAGTAAAGACGCTGGAGGGGTGAACCCGAGCACCAGGAGATGAGGAGATGAGATGCCTTTTCCAAACTCTTCCCGATCAGACGGTATACCATCCTCTGGATGTGACAGACATGTTTTAGCAGTAGGAAGAGTCCCATTCATGTAAGGAGAACACCAGGGCTTTTTCAAAATCAGTGTCTCCCCGAAACCCAAACTGGGGAGTTTTTTAAGCTACGGCTACACATATGTTCATTAAGGGCCTTGGGAAGTAGGCAGAGTCCAAACTTTAGATGACTGAAGTCTTCAGGGTCAGAAGCACTCACCACCGGCTTCCCTTAGGTTACACTTTAACTGTCATTGATAGATGATGTCAATAAAAATATCTGTTCTTTTTCCGATTATTTCCCCTTATAGGTTATTGCACAATATTGAGTGTAGTTCCCTGTGCTATACAGTAGTTCCTTGTTGATGATCTATTTTATACATAGCAGTGTGTATGTGTTAATTCCAAACTGTTAATTTATCCCTCCTCCCACCTTTCCCCTTTGGTAATAATAAATTATAAGATTTTATACTTCTCAGAAATGGGGGAGCTGAAAGAGAGGTATCATTTTCAATGGAAAAGCATTTAAAACAAGATTGAAGCTTTAACCAAGATTATTAGATGTACATCCTTGGAAAGAAATCACTTCATTTCTCTAATATTGACCTGACAAATAAGACAAACCTTTTCACTGAACTTGCTTATAATAAAGTGATGGAAATATCAAATGGAAGTGTTAGAAACATCTTATTTTACCCGAGCCTTATAAACTGTTCTATGTTAACTACAGTTTGGCTCACACATCTGTTCATTGAAGTTACAATAGTCTCAATTTCTGTTACTGATCCTCCAGAGTGGACCCCAACAAGGGTCCCCCTGCCCAGTGTCATTGGGGCCAACAGATCGAGACTGAGTTTGGTTCCCAAGCAAAGGAAACTTTATATTTTCATCAGAGAATGGAGAGGTGAGAGCATGCACTACCCTGTGGGCTGTGGGCTGGGCTGCTGTGTAGAGATCCTGTCAGAGTCAGTGGGAGGGAGGGGGCGGAGCTCTCAAGGGCCGGGTTGGCTGCAGCTCAGGCTCTATATCTCGGAGTCTGCACTGGGCCCCAGGAGCTGAGGTGTCGACCCAGCCATTCTGCACCAGGAAATCTGGTCTGAAGTGCCGGGTGTGGAACCTCTGCATGCGGGACCCTAGGAGCACGTGAAATTAGACAAAGCACAAAGGATAAAAAAGGTCAGACTTGACTTTATTGCCCAGATTCTATTTTTATCTCCCAGGGATTTTTAATGGGCTTTGCTGGGGACAAACCCCTCCTCTGCCTTTTGTCCCGTTCCTCATTCTTGGAGTGCTGAGGGTGCAGACCCTTCTTCTGTAACTGCTGAGTGCTGAGTTGGGAGCCCTCATACCAGGGGACGAGGGTCAGAACTTCTCCCCAGCAGCCTCCAGGTGACGTTGATTGGCCCCAGGACCCCTGCCTCCCTGCTCGTCCGCCTGAGCACCAGCATTGGAAGTGTTATAGATTCTAATGACCTTTAAGGGTCCAGGAAAGAGATGTGCAGAGACGCTGTGGGGGCCGGTTTCACCCTGCCCCACATTTGTTCGGCCACCTTAGGCTGACCGTTTCTGCCAGCCTAGATGCTCTGACCAGTAGTCTGCTCTTTCTTCAATTAGGCCCCTGAATTAACGTAAAAACAGCACCAGGTGTCAGAGCCCTGCCCGCTCAACTCCCAGACAGTCCAGGGTCGGTGGTGATCAAGGACCATGATGGCCACTGAGTCAACAGCCTTTTGAAGTAAACAGGAGTCCAGCCGGTCTTATTGGCCACCATCATCACGGTGTCTGTAGGCTTTTCTATGGTGACAGTGTGATATACGGTTCCCCCGCCAAGATTATTAGCTCCCCTCTGGGTGCAGGAAGTCCTGCAAGCAGTAGTCTACTCCTTCGGGACACACTATTGTTGTTTTATGAGAGAAACTCCAGGTCAAGTGATGTTCACACGAGTCGTCATGGTGCCCTGTTGCCCCCGGTTATCTCTCTGGATGTTGGAGTTGGAGGGCCTCCTCACTCGAGGTCGGTGTGCCCACGGAGCGAACCCTGCAACTTCAGGGCATGGTTGGTGATTAGGATCACCACGTGGGGTCCTTCTCCCTTAGGAGGGAGGTGGCCTTTTGGGCTGCTGATTTCCAGGTTTTTAGATACCGCCAGTATCTTGGCCAGATGTGGCAGTGGGCCAAGCCCCTTGGTGACTGTAGTTTATCCTACCTGGATGGCATTCTTGCGTTGTTCCATTTCAAGTGGTCCCAGTTTTTGCACTAATTCTCCAATGGCGATTCACCTTTCACCGGGAATGGAAAGGTCAAAGGGTTTAGCTCAATTAAGGAGTTCCAGGGCAAGGGTCTGAATTGACTGCTCTTTCCATTCTTGAAAGGCCACTTCTGGATTCTGTTCAAAAGGATCATCATCTTTTCCTTTCAGTGTTTCATATAGAGGCCCAGCTAGTAGACTGTAGTTAGGGATCCAGAAGCAGCAAACCCTGGCCTCCCCAGGAACCCCTAAGCTGTCTTCTAGTTTTAGAAAGGGGTAAGGCTGCAAATGGTTTCTTCCCTTTCCTGGGATGGGCTTCTCTGACCTTGTGTGAGAATGAAGCCCAGGCAGGTCACCGCAGTCTGTGATATTTGAGCTTTTACTTGGACAACTTCTATCCTTTATTGGCTTGGTAGTTCAGAGGCCTCCTTAGTAGGGCTGGCGATCAGAATGTCGTCTGCATATTGAAGGAGGGTTTCCTTTTCCAGAGGTAGAACTTTTCGGTCTTTAGCTAAGCTTTCCCCAAAGATGGTGTGGGAATTTTTGAACCCTTGGGGCAAGACGGCCCGGAAGTATTGTTTTAGTTGTATGTTGAGTCCTGCCACTCACAAGCCAAAATTTCTTGTGACTCTGGGACTAATGGAATACAAAAGAAGGCATCATTGAAGACTAATACAGAATACCATGTCCTGGTGGTTGGTAGAATGACCAGCAGGGTGTAGGAATCAGGAGCAACTGGAGGTATATCCTCGGTGGCTTCACTGACTGTCCTGACATCCTTTACCAGGTCCCCAGCAGCCCATGGGGCTCTCGTGGTCAGGCCAATCCCAGGATATGGAGCTCTCCTGGGCAGGTACCCCACCCCCAACCCAGCCCACGGGGCTCTCATGATCAGGCCCCTCCCAGGATACAGAGCTACCCTTGCAGGTACCGTGGCAGGGCTGGGCACACAGGAACCGTGCACATAGCCCTCATTGAAGAGCACCCCCAGCTCACCTGTCGCTCAGAGCTGACACAGAGCACCTCAGAGCAGGACTTGAACTAACAAACAGCAGCTCCGACAGGTCTGTGACCCTGAGCATCACTCTGTGTGGCCTCCCTCCACCTGGTCTTCCAGAGACTTCCACTGCACCCAGGGCACCAGGCCTCTGTCTCCAACCACCACCCACCCCTCCTCTCCCTGACTCCTGCCTTCGTCTCATTAGGAGAGGGTTTTCTTGAAGTTGTCTCCCACTCATGGGCCAGATAAAATGATTAGAAAACAAGCCAAAGCTGCAGCCCCTTGTCTATCCTGACTCTCAGGAGCCCACACCTGTTCCTTGGACCTGGCCGGTTCAGCAAGTTCCATTTTCTGCAACTGTGAGCCCCTGAGGGGTGATGATTGGCTACCTGGGCAGCCTTACCATGCCGGCCAGCCCTCCCCAGGTGTGCCTGGGTTGAGATCAATATAAATACCACTCCAGGCAGCAAAAGCCCCTGCAGCTGTGCCTGACGCCATTTTCTCTGCCCTGTCAGCAGTCTCGGGGCTGGGCTGGTGGGAGGGAGTGAGAGGCCACGGCTTTGTGGGTGGCCCAGTGTGAGTGGGGCTCTGCTGGACTTTCTGCAGCAGTTGCCAGGCTGCCACCTGCTAAAGAAGAGGATGTGTCACCCATACCTGCTGCTGGAATTTCTCCCTGGGCAGAGGTGAGGAAGGAAAAAAGCAGTGGGGGCAGGGACAGGACGGGTATCTCAGGCAGGGAAATGGAAATCTTCCAGAAGAGCACCCAGGGCCAGGACCATCCTGGCTGGCCTGCAGGCACCAAGTCAGCTGGCATGCTGTCACTCGTGTGGCTCCATGGCCCTTCCTCTAGGCTTTCAAGTCCTTGTATATATTCAGGTGTTTTACCTGGGAAGGGCGGGAACAGTTCAGCAGCAACTGGCCTGGGGCTCAGCTCACGTTTACTCACAGATGCCTCGGCACAGTGCCCCAGCTTTGCAATGAGGACGCTTGTTGTGTGGGGGCTGCTGGCTGAATGGGAGACGATTCCCCACCACTGACCAACTTCAGAATTGTTTACAACTGGAGCAAGTGCCCTGATACGGTTTTCCTCTGAGTAACTGGTGGGTTCTGTTTTTTTTTTTCTCTTTTTTGTTTTTGGTTCAAGGTAGATTTTATTCCTCTTTTTTGTATTTACAGATATAAGCATGGAAATAATTTATTCATATAAATACATGTATGTGAAGGGAATAATTGTTTTTTCTGTTTTATTTTTTAAATTTTATTTCTTTTTAATTTTGAATTTTATTTTATATTTTTATACAGCAGGTTCTCATTGGTTATCTATTTTATACATATAAATGTTTACATGCCAATCCCAATCTCTCAATTCCTCCCACCACCACCCCTCCAAGAGCTTTCCCCCCTTGTTGTCCATACGATTGTTGTCTACATCTGTTGCTCTATTTATGCCTTGCAAAACGGTTAATCTGTACAGTTTTTCTAGGTTCCACATATATGCATGAATATACAAGATTTGTTTTTCTCTTTCTGACTTACTTCACTCTGTATGACAGTCTCTAGATCCATCGACGTCTCTACAAATGACCCAATTTCATTCCTTTCATGGCTTAGTAATATTCCATTTTATATATGTACCACAGCTTTATGCATTCGTCTGTCTGTGGGCATTTAGGTTGCTTCCATTACCTCGATATTATAAATAGTGATGCAATGAACATTGCGGTGAATGTCTCTTTTTGATTTATGGTTTTGTCTGGGTATATGTCCAGTCCTGGGATTGCTGTATCATATGGTAATTCTATTATTAGTTTCTTAAGAAACTCCATATTGTTCTCCATAGTGACTGTATCAATTTATATTCCCAACAATAGTGGAAGAGGGTTCCTTTTCTCCACACCCTTTCCAGCATTTGTTGTTTGTAGATTTTCAGATGATGCCCATTCTAACAGGTGTGAGGTGATACCTCATTGTTGAGTCCATTTCGTTGAGCAGGGGGTAGGTCTTGTCTATTACATATTTGGCTTATGGAACAGTATCTGTGCTAATTTCAAACTCTGGTTTTATGCAGCACCCCCTTAACTCACCTTTCCCCTTAAGCAAGCATAAGTTGGTTTTCTAATCTTGAGACCCTGTTCTGTTTTGTAATTCAGTTCATGTGTAGCCAAGTTTACATTCCGTGCATTAGTGATACCTTATGATGTTTCTTTTTCTGTGTGACTTATTTCACTTAGAATCATCATGCCTCAATCCACTCATTATGCTGGTACAGGCCTGGTGACACAGATTTCATTGCTGAGTGGTATTCTGTTGTACATAAGTACCGCAACTTCTTTATCAATTATTTGTTCTCTGGGATATTTAACTTGTACTGTAGAAGAGGCTCCTGTAAACAGAGCCGTTGTAAATTTTGGGGTGGCTGTGTCTTTTTGATTTTAATTTCCCTAAGCTATAGGACCATAAGTGGAAATGCCCTAGACTCTGTTGCTTGGTTTTTCAGATGTATCAGGAAACACCATACACTTCTCCAGAGTGGCTGTTGGCAATGTACATCCCGCCCCTCAGCATAACAAGGCTCCTTTTTCCCCATGGCCTGTCTTGCCTTTCTGGATTTTACACTTTTCTCAGATGGCCCTTTAGACCGGGGGGAAGTGACACTTCATAGTAGTTCGGATTTCCATTGCAAGCTTGCTTGGTTTGCCAAAAAGGGTGTATGTGTTTTTTCCTGAATATATTCAGGAACAAACTCATACGCCCTTTGTTGCCAAGTGCATCATTGTCGATGTTCTGCCTCTTTTCCTATGCTTTAAATGCAAATCCAGTCTACCTCCTGAAATCGGTTTCCTGAAATTCTGCCCCGCTTTCAAGTCCTCTTCGCAGCCTTACTTCAATATATTTTTGGACGTTATCTGTCATTTATAACTCTCCAGGTTTGTGAATTACAGGGCCCCTGAGCTCCTTTCTTCAACTCGCTTTCTTGTGAGCTGGCCGCAAACCCGCAAGACTGCTTCAGGCCCTAATCTGCTTCTGGCAGGGCACGCTGAGCCTTTGGTTAATTTCTCTTCCTGGTGGGAAATGAGTGTTAAATATGCCCGTCCAGACACCTACCTCACTCTCAACCCCTTGGTGATGTGGGTCCTCTGGTTTGTGGCCACCTTTGCTGGGTTCCTCACCTTTCGATGATGTGGCCCCACTAGTGTGAGGACACTCCTGCCTGGTTCTCATCCACGTGGTTATGTGGACCCCCTGGTGAGAGTCTGTTCCTGGCTTTGTTCCTCACCCACCTGTGAGGGAGACCCTCTGCTGATAGGTCACTCCTGCATGGCTGGCACACATTGCCTTGGTGAAGTCAGCCGTGTGGTGGCAGTTGGAGCGTGCTGGGAATCTCCTCCCCCCGGTGATGAGGGCCCTCTTGCGTCAGGCCCTAACTGCTGGGCTCACCAACTTTTCTTAGTGAGCCCAGTGATGCTTTGGCACTCCTCTTAGGATCCCATCTCCATGGGGATGTGGGCCTTCTGCTCTGAGGTCCCAACGGCTGGGTTGTTCACATTTTCATGATGTGGGCTCTCTGGTGTTCACAGAGGCCTGGATCCCATAGCCTCTGTTCTCTTGGCCGCCTGCTGGGAGGTTCCAACTGCTGGATTCCTCACTTTTTTAATTTTTTGGGCCCTCTGTTGTGAGGCTCCTCCTGCCTGCCTCACTCCCAGCCCCTTCGTGATGTGTGTCGTCTGGTTTGAGGCCACATGTGCTGGGTTCCTCACCTTTCGATGATGTGGGACCAATGGTCTTAGGAGACTCCTGCCTGGTTCACATCCCCTTGGTGATGTGGGCCCTCTGTTGAGAGTCTGATCCTGGCTGGGTTCCTCACCCATCTGTGAGGTGGGCCGTCTGCTGTGAGGTCACTCCTGCCTGGCTTGCTCACCTCGCCTTGTGGACATGAGCCCTCTGGTGGCACTTGGAGCCTGCTGGGAGCCTCCTCTCCTCGGTGATGAGGGCCCTCTGGCGTCAGGCCCTAACTGCTGGGCTCCCCAAATTTTGTGATGTGCGCCCAGTGGTGCGAGGACACTCCAGCCAGGTTCACATCCCCATTGGGATGTGGGCCTTCTGCTCTGAGGTCCCAAAGCCTGGGTTGCTCACAGTTTCATGATGTGGGCTCTCTGGTATTAGTTCACTCCTGCCTGCATCCCATAGCTTCTGTGCTCTGGGCCGCCTGCTGGGAGGTTCCAACTGCTGGATTCCTCACCTTTCTTATTCTTTGGGCCCTCTGTTTTTAGGCTACTCCTGCCTGCCTCACTCCCATTCCCTTTGTGATATGTGTCCTCTGATTTGAGGCCACATGTGCTGGGTTCCGCACCTTTCGATGATGTGACCCCACTGGAGGGAAGACAGTCCTGACTGGTTCCCATCCCCTTGCTGATGTGGGCCCTCAGGTGAGAGTCTGATCCTGGCTGGGTTCCTCACCCTTCTGTGAGGTGGGCCCTCTGCTGTGAGGTCAATCATGCCTGTCTGGCACACGTCTCCTTGGCGACGTGGGCCCTCTGGTGGCAGTTGGAGTGTGCTGGGATCCTCCTCCCCTCGGTGATGAGGGCCCTCTTGCCTTAGGCCATAACTGCTGGGCTCCCCACATTTTCTGATGTGCGCCAAGTGAGTGAGGAGACTCTTGCCAGGTTCCCATCCCCATGGCGATATGGGCCTTCTGCTCTGAGGTCAAAACGGCTGGCTTGCTCACAGTACCATGATGTGGGCCCTCTGCTGTGAGTTCACTCCGGCAAGGATCCTTTATCATCGGTGCTCTGAGCCGCCTGCTGGGAGGTTCCAACTGCTGGATTCCTCAACTTTTTTATTCTATGTGCCCTCTGTTGTGAGGCTCCTCCTGCCTGCCTCACTGCCAGCCCCTTGGTGATGACTGTCCTATGGCTTGAGGCCACATGTGCTGCGTTCCTCACCTTTCGATGATGTGACCCCACTCGTGTGAGGACACTCCTGCCTGGTTCCCATCCCCTTGGTGAGGTGGGCCCTCTGGCGAGAGTCTAATCCTGGCTGGGTTCCTCAACGTTCTGTGAGGTAGGCCCTCTGCTGTGAGGTCACTCCTGCCTGGCTGGCACACGTCACCTTGGAGACGTGAGCCCTCTGGTGGCAGTTGGAGCATGCAGGGCGCCTCCTCCTCTCGGTGATGACGGCCCTCTGGCGTCAGGCCCTAAATGGTGGGCTCCCCACATTTTCTGATGTGCGCCCAGTGGTGCGAGGACACTCCAGCCAGGTTCCCATTCCCATGGGGATGTGGTCCTTCTGCGCTGAGGTCTCAACTCCTGGGTTGCTCACAGTTTTGTGATGTGGGCCCTCTGCTGTGAGTTCACTGTGGCCTGGATCCCATAGCCTCAGTGTTCTGGGCCACCTGCTGGAAGGTCTAAATGCTGGAATCCTCACGTTTTTTATATTATGTGCCCTGTGTTGTGAGGCTACTCCTGCCTGCCTCACTCCAAGGCCCTTGGTGATGTGGGTCCTCTGGTTTGAGGACACATGTGCTGGGTTCCTCACCTTAAGATGATGAGGCCCCACTGGTGTGAGGATAATCCTGACTGGGTCCCATCCCCTTTGTGATGTGGGCCCTCTGGTGAGAGTCTGATCCTGGCTGGGTTCCTCACCCATCTGTGAGGTGGGCCCTCTACTATCAGGTAACTCTTGCCTGGCTTGCTCACCTCGCCTTGTTGACATGAGCCCTCTGGTGGCAATTGGACCCTGCTGGGAGCCTCCTCAGCTCTGTGATGAGGGCCCTCTGACGTCAGGCCCTAACTGCTGGGCTCCCCAACTTTTCTTAGTGAGCCCAGTGTTGCTCAAGCACTCCTCTTAGGTTCCCATCCCCATGGGGATGTGGGCCTTCTGCTCTGAGGTTCCAACGGCTGGGTTGATCACAATTTCATGATGTGGGCTCTCTGGTGTTAGTTCACTGTGGCCTGGATCCCATAGCCTCTGTGGTCTTGGCTGCCTGCTGGGAGGTTCCAACTGCTCGATTCCTCAACTTTTGTATTCTATGGGTCCTGTGTTGTGATGCTCCTCCTGCCTGCCTCACTCGCAACCCCTTCGTGATGTGGGTCTTCTGGTTTGAGGCCACATGTGCTGGGTTAGGCAACTTTCAATGATGTGGCCCCACTGGTGTGAGGACACTCCTGCCTGGTTCCCATCCCCTTGGTGATGTGGGCCTTCTGGTGACAGTCTTATCCTGGCTGGGTTCCTCACTCTTCTGTGAGGTAGGCCCTCTGCTGTGAGGTCAATCCTGCCTGACTTGCACACATCACCTTGGCGACGTGGGCCCTCTGTTGGCACATGGAACCTGCTGGGAGCCTCCTGCCCTCGGTGATGACGGCCCTCTAGCATCAGGCTCTAACTGCTGGGCTCCCCACGTTTTCTGATGTGAGCCCAGTGATGCCAGGACACTCCTGTCAGGTTCCCATCCCCATGGGGATGTGGGCTTTCTGCTCTGAGGTCCCAATGCCTGGGTTGCTCACAGTTTCATGATGTGGGCTCTCTGGTGTTAGTTAACTCCTGCCTGCATCCCATAGCTTCTGTGCTCTCGGCCGCCTGCTGGGAGGTTCCAAATGCTGGATTCCTCACTTTTTTTATTCTTTGGGCCCTCTGTTTTTAGGCTACTCCTACCTGCCTCACTCCCATCCCCTTTGTGATGTATGTCCTCTGATATGAGGCCACATGTGCTGGGTTCCTCACCTTTCGATGATGTGGCCCCACTGGTGGGAGGACAGTCCTGACTGGTTCCCATCCCCTTGGTGTTGTGGGCCCTCTGGTGAGAGTCTCATCCTGCCTCGGTTCCTCACCCTTCTGTGAGATAGGCCCTCTGCTGTGAGGTCACTACTGCCTGGCTGGTGCATGCCACCTTGTAGACGTGGGCCCTCTGTTGGCAGTTGGAACCTGCTGGGAGTCTCCTCCCCTCAGTTATGAGGGCCCCCTGGCATCAGCCCCTAACTGCTGGGCTCCTAACATTTTCTGATATGTGCTAAGTGGTGCAAAGCCACTCCTGCCAGGTTCCCATCCCAATGGGGATGTGGGCCTTCTGTTCTGAGGTCCCAACAGCTGGGCTGCTCACAGGTTCATGATGTGGGCCCTCTGCTGTGAGTTCACTGCGGCCTGGATCCCATAGCCTCGGTGCTCTGGGCCACTTGCTGGGAGGTTCCAACTGCTGGATTCCTCAACTTTTATATTCTATGGACCCTGTGTTGTGAGGCCAGTCCTGCCAGCCTCATTCTGAACCCCTTGGTGATGTGGTTCCTCTGGTTTGAGGACACATGTGCTGGGATCCTCACCTTTCGATGATGTTGTCCCACTGGTGTGGGGACACTCCTGCCTGGTTCCCATCCCCTTGGTGATGTGGGCCCTCTGGTGAGAGTCTGATCCTGGCTGTGTTCCTCACCCTTCTGTGAGGTGGGCCCTCTGCTGTGAGGTCACTCCTGCCAGGCTGGCACACATCACCTTGGCGACGTTGGCCCTCTGGTGGCAGCTGGAGCCTGCTGGGAGCCTCCTCCTCTCGGTGATGAGTGCCCTCTAGCGTCAGGCCCTAACTTCTGAGCACCCCACGTTTTCTGATGTGAGCCCAGTGATGCCAGGACACTCCTGTCATGTTCCCATCACCATGGGGATGTGGGCCTTCTGCTCTGAGGTCCCAATGTCTGGGTTGCTCACAGTTTCATGATGTGGGCTGTCTGGTGTTAGTTCACTCTGGCCTGGTTCCTCTAGCCTCTGTGCTCTGGGCCGCCTGCTGGGAGGTTCCAACTGCTGGATTCCTCACCTTTCTTATTTTTGGGCCCTCTGTTATGAGGCTCCTCCTGCCTGCCTCACTCCCAGCCCCTTGGTGATGGGTGTCCTATGGTTTGAAGCCACATGTTCTGGGTTCCTCACCTTTAGATGATGTGGCCCTACTCATGTGAGGACACTCCTGCCTGGTTCCAATCCATTTGGTGATGTGGGCCCTCTGGTGCGAGTCTGATCCTGACTGGGTTCGTCACACTTCTCTGAGGTGGGCCCTCTGCTGTGAGGTCATTCGTGCCTGGTTGGCACACATCGCCTTGGCGACGTCAGCCCTCTGGTGGCAGTTGGAGCCTGCTGGGAGCCTCCTTCCCTTGGTGATGAGGGTCCTCTGGCGTCAGGCCCTAACTGCTGGTCGCCCAAAATTTTCTGATACGTTCTCAGTGGTGCGAGGACACTCCTACCAGAATTCCATCCCCATGGGGATGTGGGCCTCCTGCTCTGAGGTCCCAATGGCTGGGTTGCTCAGTTTCATGACATGGGCCCTCTTCTGTGAGTTCACTGTGGCCTGGATCCCATAGCCTCGGTGCTCTGGGCCGCCTGCTGGGAGGTTCCAACTGCTGGATTCCTCACTTTTTTATTCTATGTGCCCAGTGTTGTGAGGCTACTCCTGCCTGCCTCACTCCGAGGTCCTTGGTGATGTGAGTCCTCTGGTTTGAGGACACATGTGCTGAGTACCTCAGCTTTCGATGATGTGGCCCCACTGATGTGAAGACACTCCTGCCTGGTTCCCATCCCCTTGGTGATGTGGGCCCTCTGGTGAGAGTCTGATGTTGGCTGGGTTTCTCACCCTTCTGTGAGGTGGGACCTCTGCTGTGAGGTAACTCCTGCCTGGCATGCTCACGTTGCCTTGGCAATGTGAGCCCTCAGGTGGCAGTTGGAGCCTGCTGGGAATCTCCTCCCCTCAGTTATGAGAGCTCTGGATAAAACACATATGCCCTTTTTTGCCAAGTGCATTATTTTCCAAGTCCTGTCTCTTTTCCTATGCTTTAAGAGCTACTCCCGTGTACGTTCTGAAATCAGTTTCCAGCAATTCTGCCCCGCATTCAAGTCCTCTTCGCAGCCTTACTTCAATATATTTTTGGAAGATAGCTGTCATTTATAACTCTGCAGGTTTGTGAATTACAGTGCCCCTGAGCTCCTTTCTTCAACTCGCTTTCTTGTGAGCTGGCCGCAACACCGCAGGATTGCTGCAGGCCCTAGTTTCGTTCTGGCACGGCATGCTGAGCCTTTGGTTAATTCCTCTTCCTGGTGGGAAATGAGAGTTCAATTTGCCCGTCCAGACACCTCCACCTAGTCTCTCATTGGTTCTCCCTATTCCTGTTCATTTTCCACAGAAATTGCAAACTGGGCCAAACAGGAGGTTAAAGGCACTGACTCTCCAAGTGGGGAGAGTGTTAGTAAAGCGTCTGGAATGTTGCACCCGAGTACCAGGGTACGAAAACTGAGACACATTTGAACACGTTTTCCGATCACACGGTGGATCGTACTCTGGGTTCCACATGCATGTTTTAGCTGAAGGAAGAATCCCTTAAACCTGGAGAGTTGAGACCCATGGAATGGGTACCATGCAATATGACTTCAAAGGGTCTGCATTTGCTCACCGAACCTCACCAATCCTATCACTGCTGCGTTTATGCCACTGTACACACGCTTGATTCTCTTTCGGAGACATATAAATCCATAGGTTTTAAGATTCTTACTAGTCAGGTATATTGTTAGGCGTTTAATATGGGGTGTTGAGTCCACTTCATTGAGCAAGGAGTAGCTCTTGTCTATTACATATTTGGCTAATGGAACGGTATCTGTGCTAATTTCAATCTCTGGTTTTATGCCGCACCCCAACTCACCTTTCCACTTAAGCAAGCATAAGTTGGGTTTCTACATTTGAGACCCTGTTCTGTTTTGTAATTCAGTTCCTGTGTAGCCAAGTTTACATTCCGTGTAGTAGTGATATCTTATGATGTTTCTTTTTCTGTGTGACTTATTTCACTTAGAATCATCGTACCTGAATCCACTCATTATGCTGCTACGGGCCTGATGACATAGATTTCATTGCTGAGTGATATTGCATTGTACGTAAGTAGCACAACTTCTTTATCCATTTTTCAGTTTCTGTGATATTGAACTCGTACCGTAAACGAGGTTCTTGTAAACAGAGCCGGCCCAAACTTTGGGGTGGCTGTGTCTTTTTGATTTTAATTTCCCTAAGCTATAGGACCATAAGTGGAAGTGCCCTAGGCTCTGTTGCTTTGTTTTTTGGATGTTTCAGGAAACACCATACACTTCTCCAGAGTGGCTGTTGGCAATTTACATCCCACCCATCAGCATAACAAGGCTCCCAGTTCTCCATGGCCTGTCCTGCCTTTCTGGATTTTACACTTTTTTCAGATAGCCTTTTGACCAGGGGGCAGTGAGACTTCATTGTAGTGCAGATTTCCTTTGCAAGCTTGCTTGGTTGGCCAAAAAGAGCGTATGCGTTTTTTCCTGTATATATTCAGGAAAAAAACGCATACGCACTTTTTGGCCAAGTGCATCATTGTGGATGTTCTGCTTCTTTTCCTATGCTTTACATGCAATTCCAGTCTACCTCCTGAAATCGGTTTCCTGCAATTCTGCCCCGCTTTCAAGTCCTCTTGGCAGCCTTCCTTCAATATATTTTTGGACGATAGCTGTCATTTATAAATGCAGGTTTGTGAATTACAGTGTCCCTGAGCTCCTTTCTTCAACTCGCTTTCTTGTGAGCTGGCCGCAACACCGCAGGATTGCTTCAGGCCCTAGTTTGGTTCCGGCATCTCATGCTGAGCCTTTGGTTAATTCCTCTTCCTGGTGGGAAATGAGAGTTAAATATGCCCGTCCAGACACCTCCAGCAGGTCTCTCATTTGTTCTCCCTCTTCCTGTTCATCTTACGCAGAAATTGCAAACTGGGCCAAACAGGAGGTTAAAGGCACTGACTCTCCAAGTGGGGAGAGTGTTAGTAAAGCGTCTGGAATGTTGCACCCGAGTACCAGGGGACGAAAACTGAGACACATTTGAACACGTTTTCCGATCACACGGTGGATCATACTCTGGGTTCCACATGCATGTTTAGCTGAAGGAAGAATCCCTTAAACCTGGAGAGTTGAGACCCATGGAATGGGTACCATACAGTATGACTTGAAAGGGTCTGCATTTGCTCACCGAACCTCACCAATCCTATCACTGCTGCGTTTATGCCGCTGTACACACGATTGATTCTCTTTTGGAGACATATAAATCCATAGGTTTTAAGATTCTTACTAGTCAGGTATATTCTTAGGCGTTTAATATGGGGTGTTGAGTCCACTTCGTTGAGCAAGGAGTAGCTCTTGTCTATTACATATTTGGCTTATGGAACGGTATCTGTGCTAATTTCAATCTCTGGTTTTATGCAGCACTCCAACTCACCTTTCCCCTTAAGCAAGCATAAGTTGGTTTTCTACATTTGAGACCCTGTTCTGTTTTGTAATTCAGTTCCTGTGTAGCCAAGTTTACATTCCGTGTAGTAGTGATATCTTATGATGTTTCTTTTTCTGTGTGACTTATTTCACTTAGAATCATCGTACCTGAATCCACTCATTATGCTGCTACGGGCCTGATGACATAGATTTCATTGCTTAGTGATATTGTATTGTACGTAATTACCACAACTTCTTTATCCATTTTTCGGTTTCTGTGATATTGAACTTGTACCGTAAACGAGGTTCTTGTAAACAGAGCCGGCCCAAACTTTGGGGTGGCTGTGTCTTTTTGATTAAATTTTCCTAAGCTATAGGACCATAAGTGGAAATGCCCTAGGCTCTGTTGCTTTGTTTTTTGGATGTTTCAGGAAACACCATACACTTCTCCAGAGTGGCTGCTGGCAATTTCCATCCCGCCCATCAGCATAACAAGGCTCCCAGTTCTCCATGGCCTGTCCTGCCTTTCTGGATTTTACACTTTTTTCAGATAGCCTTTTGACCAGGGGGCAGTGAGACTTCATTGTAGTGCAGATTTCCTTTGCAAGCTTGCTTGGTTGGCCAAAAAGAGCGTATGCGTTTTTTCCTGTATATATTCAGGAAAAAAACGCATACGCACTTTTTGGCCAAGTGCATCATTGTGGATGTTCTGCTTCTTTTCCTATGCTTTACATGCAATTCCAGTCTACCTCCTGAAATCGGTTTCCTGCAATTCTGCCCCGCTTTCAAGTCCTCTTGGCAGCCTTCCTTCAATATATTTTTGGACGATAGCTGTCATTTATAAATGCAGGTTTGTGAATTACAGTGTCCCTGAGCTCCTTTCTTCAACTCGCTTTCTTGTGAGCTGGCCGCAACACCGCAGGATTGCTTCAGGCCCTAGTTTGGTTCCGGAATCTCATGCTGAGCCTTTGGTTAATTCCTCTTCCTGGTGGGAAATGAGAGTTAAATATGCCCGTCCAGACACCTCCAGCAGGTCTCTCATTTGTTCTCCCTCTTCCTGTTCATCTTACGCAGAAATTGCAAACTGGGCCAAACAGGAGGTTAAAGGCACTGACTCTCCAAGTGGGGAGAGTGTTAGTAAAGCGTCTGGAATGTTGCACCCGAGTACCAGGGGACGAAAACTGAGACACATTTGAACACGTTTTCCGATCACACGGTGGATCATACTCTGGGTTCCACATGCATGTTTAGCTGAAGGAAGAATCCCTTAAACCTGGAGAGTTGAGACCCATGGAATGGGTACCATACAGTATGACTTGAAAGGGTCTGCATTTGCTCACCGAACCTCACCAATCCTATCACTGCTGCGTTTATGCCGCTGTACACACGATTGATTCTCTTTTGGAGACATATAAATCCATAGGTTTTAAGATTCTTACTAGTCAGGTATATTCTTAGGCGTTTAATATCGGGTGTTGAGTCCACTTCGTTGAGCAAGGAGTAGCTCTTGTCTATTACATATTTGGCTTATGGAACGGTATCTGTGCTAATTTCAATCTCTGGTTTTATGCAGCACTCCAACTCACCTTTCCCCTTAAGCAAGCATAAGTTGGTTTTCTACATTTGAGACCCTGTTCTGTTTTGTAATTCAGTTCCTGTGTAGCCAAGTTTACATTCCGTGTAGTAGTGATATCTTATGATGTTTCTTTTTCTGTGTGACTTATTTCACTTAGAATCATCGTACCTGAATCCACTCATTATGCTGCTACGGGCCTGATGACATAGATTTCATTGCTTAGTGATATTGTATTGTACGTAATTACCACAACTTCTTTATCCATTTTTCGGTTTCTGTGATATTGAACTTGTACCGTAAACGAGGTTCTTGTAAACAGAGCCGGCCCAAACTTTGGGGTGGCTGTGTCTTTTTGATTAAATTTTCCTAAGCTATAGGACCATAAGTGGAAATGCCCTAGGCTCTGTTGCTTTGTTTTTTGGATGTTTCAGGAAACACCATACACTTCTCCAGAGTGGCTGCTGGCAATTTCCATCCCGCCCATCAGCATAACAAGGCTCCCAGTTCTCCATGGCCTGTCCTGCCTTTCTGGATTTTACACTTTTTTCAGATAGCCTTTTGACCAGGGGGCAGTGAGACTTCATTGTAGTGCAGATTTCCTTTGCAAGCTTGCTTGGTTGGCCAAAAAGAGCGTATGCGTTTTTTCCTGTATATATTCAGGAAAAAAACGCATACGCACTTTTTGGCCAAGTGCATCATTGTGGATGTTCTGCTTCTTTTCCTATGCTTTACATGCAATTCCAGTCTACCTCCTGAAATCGGTTTCCTGCAATTCTGCCCCGCTTTCAAGTCCTCTTGGCAGCCTTCCTTCAATATATTTTTGGACGATAGCTGTCATTTATAAATGCAGGTTTGTGAATTACAGTGTCCCTGAGCTCCTTTCTTCAACTCGCTTTCTTGTGAGCTGGCCGCAACACCGCAGGATTGCTTCAGGCCCTAGGTTGGTTCCGGAATCTCATGCTGAGCCTTTGGTTAATTCCTCTTCCTGGTGGGAAATGAGAGTTAAATATGCCCGTCCAGACACCTCCAGCAGGTCTCTCATTTGTTCTCCCTCTTCCTGTTCATCTTACGCAGAAATTGCAAACTGGGCCAAACAGGAGGTTAAAGGCACTGACTCTCCAAGTGGGGAGAGTGTTAGTAAAGCGTCTGGAATGTTGCACCCGAGTACCAGGGGACGAAAACTGAGACACATTTGAACACGTTTTCCGATCACACGGTGGATCATACTCTGGGTTCCACATGCATGTTTAGCTGAAGGAAGAATCCCTTAAACCTGGAGAGTTGAGACCCATGGAATGGGTACCATACAGTATGACTTGAAAGGGTCTGCATTTGCTCACCGAACCTCACCAATCCTATCACTGCTGCGTTTATGCCGCTGTACACACGATTGATTCTCTTTTGGAGACATATAAATCCATAGGTTTTAAGATTCTTACTAGTCAGGTATATTCTTAGGCGTTTAATATGGGGTGTTGAGTCCACTTCGTTGAGCAAGGAGTAGCTCTTGTCTATTACATATTTGGCTTATGGAACGGTATCTGTGCTAATTTCAATCTCTGGTTTTATGCAGCACTCCAACTCACCTTTCCCCTTAAGCAAGCATAAGTTGGTTTTCTACATTTGAGACCCTGTTCTGTTTTGTAATTCAGTTCCTGTGTAGCCAAGTTTACATTCCGTGTAGTAGTGATATCTTATGATGTTTCTTTTTCTGTGTGACTTATTTCACTTAGAATCATCGTACCTGAATCCACTCATTATGCTGCTACGGGCCTGATGACATAGATTTCATTGCTTAGTGATATTGTATTGTACGTAATTACCACAACTTCTTTATCCATTTTTCGGTTTCTGTGATATTGAACTTGTACCGTAAACGAGGTTCTTGTAAACAGAGCCGGCCCAAACTTTGGGGTGGCTGTGTCTTTTTGATTAAATTTTCCTAAGCTATAGGACCATAAGTGGAAATGCCCTAGGCTCTGTTGCTTTGTTTTTTGGATGTTTCAGGAAACACCATACACTTCTCCAGAGTGGCTGCTGGCAATTTCCATCCCGCCCATCAGCATAACAAGGCTCCCAGTTCTCCATGGCCTGTCCTGCCTTTCTGGATTTTACACTTTTTTCAGATAGCCTTTTGACCAGGGGGCAGTGAGACTTCATTGTAGTGCAGATTTCCTTTGCAAGCTTGCTTGGTTGGCCAAAAAGAGCGTATGCGTTTTTTCCTGTATATATTCAGGAAAAAAACGCATACGCACTTTTTGGCCAAGTGCATCATTGTGGATGTTCTGCTTCTTTTCCTATGCTTTACATGCAATTCCAGTCTACCTCCTGAAATCGGTTTCCTGCAATTCTGCCCCGCTTTCAAGTCCTCTTGGCAGCCTTCCTTCAATATATTTTTGGACGATAGCTGTCATTTATAAATGCAGGTTTGTGAATTACAGTGTCCCTGAGCTCCTTTCTTCAACTCGCTTTCTTGTGAGCTGGCCGCAACACCGCAGGATTGCTTCAGGCCCTAGTTTGGTTCCGGCATCTCATGCTGAGCCTTTGGTTAATTCCTCTTCCTGGTGGGAAATGAGAGTTAAATTTGCCCTTCCAGACACCTCCACCTAGTCTCTCATTGGTTCTCCCTATTCCTGTTCATTTTCCATAGAAATTGCAAACTGGGCCAAACAGGAGATTAAAGACACTGACTCTCCAAGTGGGGAGAGTGTTAGTAAAGCGTCTGGAATGTTGCACCTGAGTAACAGGGGACGAAAACTGAGACACATTTGAACACGTTTCCCGATCACATGGTGGACGATACTCTGGGTTCCACATGCATGTTTTAGCTGAAGGAAGAATCCCTTAAACCTGGAGAGTTGAGACCCATGGAATGGGTACCATGCAATATGACTTCAAAGGGTCTCCATTTGCTCACCGAACCTCACCAATCCTATCACTGCTGCGTTTATGCCGCTGTACACACGCTTGATTCTCATTCGGAGACATATATATCCATAGGTTTTAAGATTCTTACTAGTCAGGTATATTCTTAGGCGATTAATATGGGGTGTTGAGTCCACTTCGTTGAGCAAGGAGTAGCTCTTGTCTATTACATATTTGGCTTATGGAACGGTATCTGTGCTAATTTCAATCTCTGGTTTTATGCACCACCCCAACTCACCTTTCCACTTAAGCAAGCATAAGTTGGGTTTCTACTTTTGAGACCCTGTTCTGTTTTGTAATTCAGTTCTTGTGTAGCCAAGTTTACATTCCGTGTATTAGTGATACCTTATGATATTTCTTTTTCTGTGTGACTTATTTCACTTAGAATCATCATACCTGAATCCACTAATTATGCTGCTACGGGCCTGATGACATAGATTTCATTGCTGAATGATATTGCATTGTACGTAATTACCACAACTTCTTTATCCATTTTTCGCTTTCTGTGATATTAAACTTGTACCGTAAATGAGGTTCTTGTAAACAGAGCCGGCCCAAACTTTGGGGTGGCTGTGTCTTTTTGATTTTAATTTCCCTAAGTTATAGGACCATAAGTGGAAGTGCCCTAGGCTCTGTTGCTTTGTTTTTTAGATGTTTGAGGAAACACCATACACTTCCCCAGAGTGGCTGTTGGCAATTAACATCCCACCCATCAGCATAACAAGGCTCCCAGTTCTCCATGGCCTGTCCTGCCTTTCTGGATTTTACACTTTTTTCAGATAGCCCTTTTGACCTGGGTTCAGTGAGACTTCATTGTAGTGCAGATTTCCTTTGCAAGCTTGCTTGGTTGGCCAAAAAGGGCGTATGCGTTTTTTCCTGAATATATTCAGGAAAAAACGCATACGCCCTTTTTGGCCAAGTGCATCATTGTGGACGTTCTGCCTCTTTTCCTATGCTTTACATGCAATTCCAGTCTACCTCCTGAAATCGGTTTCCTGCAATTCTGCCCCGCTTTCAAGTCCTCTTGGCAGCCTTACTTCAATATATTTTTGGACGATAGCTGTCATTTATAAATGCAGGTTTGTGAATTACAGTGTCCCTGAGCTCCTTTCTTCAACTCGCTTTCTTGTGAGCTGGCCGCAACACCGCAGGATTGCTTCAGGCCCTAGTTTGGTTCCGGCACGGCATGCTGAGCCTTTGGTTAATTCCTCTTCCTGGTGGGAAATGAGAGTTAAATTTGCCCGTCCAGACACGTCCACCTAATCTCTCATTGGTTCTCCCTATTCCTGTTCATTTTCCACAGAAATTGCAAACTGGGCCAAACAGGAGGTTAAAGGCACTGACTCTCCAAGTGGGGAGAGTGTTAGTAAAGCGTCTAGAATGTTGCACCCGAGTACCAGGGGACGAAAACTGAGACACATTTGAACACGTTTCCCGATCACACAGTGAATCATACTCTGGGTTCCACATGCATGTTTTAGCTGAAGGAAGAATCCCTTAAACATGGAGAGTTGAGACCCATGGAATGGGTACCATGCAATATGAATTTAAAGGGTCTGCGTTTGCTCATCGAACCTCACCAGTCGTATCACTGCTGCGCTTATGCCGCTGTACACACGCTTGATTCTCTTTCGGAGACATATAAATCCATAGGTTTTAAGCTTCTTACTAGTCAGGTATATTCTTAGGCGATTAATATGGGGTGTTGAGTCCACTTCGTTGAGCAAGGAGTAGCTCTTGTCTATTACATATTTGGCTTATGGAACGGTATCTGTGCTAATTTCAATCTCTGGTTTTATGCACCACCCCAACTCACCTTTCCACTTAAGCAAGCATAAGTTGGGTTTCTACTTTTGAGACCCTGTTCTGTTTTGTAATTCAGTTCTTGTGTAGCCAAGTTTACATTCCGTGTATTAGTGATACCTTATGATATTTCTTTTTCTGTGTGACTTATTTCACTTAGAATCATCATACCTGAATCCACTCATTATGCTGCTACGGGCCTGATGACATAGATTTCATTGCTGAATGATATTGCATTGTACGTAAGTACCACAACTTCTTTATCCATTTTTCTCTTTCTGTGATATTGAACTTGTACGGTAAACGAGGTTCTTGTAAACACAGCCGTCCCAAACTTTGGGGTGGCTGTGTCTTTTTGATTTTCATTTCCATAAGCTATAGGACCATAAGTGGAAGTGCCCTAGGCTCTGTTGCTTTGTTTTTTGGATGTTTCAGGAAACACCATACACTTCTCCAGAGTGGCTGCTGGCAATTTACATCCCGCCCATCAGCATAACAAGGCTCGTAGTTCTCCTTGGCCTGTCCTGCCTTTCTGGATTTTACACCTTTTTCCGATGGCCCTTTTGACCGGGGGGCAGTGAGACTTCATTGTAGTGCAGATTTCCTTTGCAAGCTTGCTTAGTTGGCCAAAAAGGGCGTATGCGTTTTTTCCTGAATATATTCAGGAAAAAACGCATACGCCCTTTTTGGCCAAGTGCATCATTGTGGACGTTCTGCCTCTTTTCCGATGCTTTACATGCAATTCCAGTCTACCTCCTGAAATCGGTTTCCTGCAATTCTGCCCCGCATTCAACTCCTCTTGGCATCCTTACTTCAATATATTTTTGGAAGATAGCTGTCATTTATAACTCTGCAGGTTTGTGAATTACAGTGCCCCTGAGCTCCTTTCTTCAACTCGCTTTCTTGTGAGCTGGCCGCAACACCGCAGGATTGCTTCAGGCCCTAGTTTGGTTCCGGCACGGCATGCTGAGCCTTTGGTTAATTCCTCTTCCTGGTGGGAAATGAGAGTTCAATTTGCCCGTCCAGACACCTCCACCTAGTCTCTCATTGGTTCTCCCTATTCCTGTTCATTTTCCACAGAAATTGCAAACTGGGCCAAACAGCAGGTTAAAGGCACTGACTCTCCAAGTGGGGAGAGTGTTAGTAAAGCATCTGGAATGTTGAACCCGAGTACCAGGGTACGAAAACTGAGACACATTTGAACACGTTTCCTGATCACACGGTGGATCGAACTCTGGGTCCACATGCATGTTTTAGCTGAAGGAAGAATCCCTTAAACCTGGAGAGTTGAGACCCATGGAATGGGTACCATGCAATATGACTTCAAAGGGTCTGCATTTGCTCACCGAACCTCACCAATCCTATCACTGCTGCGTTTATGCCGCTGTACACATGCTTGATTCTCTTTCGGAGACATATAAATCCATAGGTTTTAAGATTCTTACTAGTCAGGTATATTCTTAGGCGTTTAATATGGGGTGTTGAGTCCACTTCGTTGAGCAAGGAGTAGCTCTTGTCTATTACATATTTGGCTTATGGAATGGTATCTGTGCTAATTTCAATCTCTGGTTTTATGCACCACCCCAACTCACCTTTCCCCTTAAGCAAGCATAAGTTGGTTTTCTACATATGAAACCCTGTTCTGTTTTGTAATTCAGTTCCTGTGTAGCCAAGTTTACATTCCGTGTAGTAGTGATATCTTATGATGTTTCTTTTTCTGTGTGACTTATTTCACTTAGAATCATCGTACCTGAATCCACTCATTATGCTGCTACGGGCCTGATGACATAGATTTCATTGCTGAGTGATATTGCATTGTACGTAAGTAGCACAACTTCTTTATCCATTTTTCAGTTTCTGTGATATTGAACTCGTACCGTAAACGAGGTTCTTGTAAACAGAGCCGGCCCAAACTTTGGGGTGGCTGTGTCTTTTTGATTTTAATTTCCCTAAGCTATAGGACCATAAGTGGAAATGCCCTAGGCTCTGTTGCTTTGTTTTTTGGATGTTTCAGGAAACACCATACACTTCTCCAGAGTGGCTGCTGGCAATTTACATCCCGCCCATCAGCATAACAAGTCTCCCAGTTCTCCATGACCTGTCCTGCCTTTCTGGATTTTACACTTTTTTCAGATGGCCCTTTTGACCGGGGGGCAGTGAGACTTCATTGTAGTGCAGATTTCCTTTGCAAGCTTGCTTGGTTGGCCAAAAAGGGCGTATGCATTTTTTCCTGAATATATTCAGGAAAAAACGCATACGCCCTTTTTGGCCAAGTGCATCATTGTGGACGTTCTGCCTCTTTTCCTATGCTTTACATGCAATTCCAGTCTACCTCCTGAAATCGGTTTCCTGCAATTCTGCCCCGCTTTCAAGTCCTCTTGGCAGCCTTACTTCAATATATTTTTGGAAGATAGCTGTCATTTATAACTCTGCAGGTTTGTGAATTACAGTGCCCCTGAGCTCCTTTCTTCAACTCGCTTTCTTGTGAGCTGGCCGCAACACCGCAGGATTGCTTCAGGCCCTAGTTTGGTTCCGGCACGGCATGCTGAGCCTTTGGTTAATTCCTCTTCCTTGTGGGAAATGAGAGTTAAATTTGCCCGTCCTGACAGCTCCAGCTAGTCTCTCATTGGTTCTCCCTCTTCCTCTTCATCTTCCGCAGAAATTGCAAACTGGGCCAAACAGGAGGTTAAAGGCACTGACTCTCCAAGTGGGGAGAGTGTTAGTAAAGCGTCTGGAATGTTGCACCCGAGTACCAGGGAACGAAAACTGAGACACATTTGAACACGTTTCCCGATCACACGGTGGATCATACTCTGGGTTCCACATGCATGTTTTAGCTGAAGGAAGAATCCCTTAAATCTGGAGAGTTGAGACCCATGGAATGGGTACCATGCAATATGACTTCAAAGAGTCTGAATTTGCTCACCGAACCTCACCAATCCTATCACTGCTGCATTTATGACACTGTAAACATGCTTGATTCTCTTTCGGAGACATATAAATCCATAGGTTTTAAGATTCTTACTAGTCAGGTATATTCTTAGGCGTTTAATATGGGGTGTTGAGTCCACTTCGTTGAGCAAGGAGTAGCTCTTGTCTTTTACATATTTGGCTTATGGAACGGTATCTGTGCTAATTTCAATCTCTGGTTTTATGCCGCACCCCAACTCACCTTTCCCCTTAAGCAAGCATAAGTTGGGTTTCTACTTTTGATACCATGTTCTGTTTTGTAATTCAGTTCCTGTGTAGCCAAGTTTACATTCCGTGTAGTAGTGATATCTTATGATGTTTCTTTTTCTGTGTGACTTATTTCACTTAGAATCATCGTACCTGAATCCACTCATTATGCTGCTACGGGCCTGATGACATAGATTTCATTGCTGAGTGATATTGCATTGTACGTAAGTACCACAACTTCTTTATCCATTTTTCAGTTTCTGGGATATTGAACTCGTACCGTAAACGAGGTTCTTGTAAACAGAGCCGGCCCAAACTTTGGGGTGGCTGTGTCTTTTTGATTTTAATTTCCCTAAGCTATAGGACCATAAGTGGAAATGCCCTAGGCTCTGTTGCTTTGTTTTTTGGATGTTTCAGGAAACACCATACACTTCTCCAGAGTGGCTGCTGGCAATTTACATCCCGCCCATCAGCATAACAAGTCTCCCAGTTCTCCATGGCCTGTCCTGCCTTTCTGGATTTTACACTTTTTTCAGATGGCCCTTTTGACCGGGGGGCAGTGAGACTTCATTGTAGTGCAGATTTCCTTTGCAAGCTTGCTTGGTTGGCCAAAAAGGGCATATGCGTTTTTTCCTGAATATATTCAGGAAAAAACGCATATGCCCTTTTTGGCCAAGTGCATCATTGTGGACGTTCTGCCTCTTTTCCTATGCTTTACATGCAATTCCAGTCTACCTCCTGAAATCGGTTTCCTGCAATTCTGCCCCGCTTTCAAGTCCTCTTGGCAGCCTTACTTCAATATATTTTTGGAAGATAGCTGTCATTTATAACTCTGCAGGTTTGTGAATTACAGTGCCCCTGAGCTCCTTTCTTCAACTCGCTTTCTTGTGAGCTGGCCGCAACACCGCAGGATTGCTTCAGGCCCTAGTGTGGTTCCGGCATGGCACGCTGAGCCTTTGGTTAATTCCTCTTCCTGGTGGGAAATGAGTGTTAAATTTGCCCGTCCAGACACCTCCACCTAGTCTCTCATTGGTTCTCCCTATTCCTGTTCATTTTCCACAGAAATTGCAAACTGGGCCAAACAGGAGGTTAAAGACACTGACTCTCCAAGTGGGGAGAGTGTTAGTAAAGCGTCTGGAATGTTGCACCCGAGTACCAGGGGATGAAAACTGAGACACATTTGAACACGTTTCCCGATCACATGGTGGATCATACTCTGGGTTCCACATGCATGTTTTAGCTGAAGGAAGAATCCCTTAAACCTGGAGAGTTGAGACCCATAGAATGGGTACCATGCAATATGACTTCAAAGGGTCTGCATTTGCTCACCGAACCTCACCAATCCTATCACTGCTGCGTTTATGCCGCTGTACACATGCTTGATTCTCATTCGGAGACATATATATCCATAGGTTTTAAGATTCTTACTAGTCAGGTATATTCTTAGGCGATTAATATGGGGTGTTGAGTCCACTTCGTTGAGCAAGGAGTAGCTCTTGTCTATTACATATATGGCTTATGGAACGGTATCTGTGCTAATTTCAATCTCTGGTTTTATGCACCACCCCAACTCACCTTTCCACTTAAGCAAGCATAAGTTGGGTTTCTACTTTTGAGACCCTGTTATGTTTTGTAATTCACTTCTTGTGTAGCCAAGTTTACATTCCGTGTATTAGTGATACCTTATGATATTTCTTTTTCTGTGTGACTTATTTCACTTAGAATCATCATACCTGAATCCACTCATTATGCTGCTACGGGCCTGATGACCTAGATTTCATTGCTGAATGATATTGCATTGTACGTAAGTACCACAACTTCTTTATCCATTTTTCGCTTTCTGTGATATTGAACTTGTACGGTAAACGAGGTTCTTGTAAACACAGCCATCCCAAACTTTGGGGTGGCTGTGTCTTTTTGATTTTCATTTCCATAAGCTATAGGACCATAAGTGGAAGTGCCCTAGGCTCTGTTGCTTTGTTTTTTGGATGTTTCAGGAAACACCATACACTTCTCCAGAGTGGCTGCTGGCAATTTACATCCCGCCCATCAGCATAACAAGGCTCGTAGTTCTCCTTGGCCTGTCCTGCCTTTCTGGATTTTACACCTTTTTCTGATGGCCCTTTTGACCAGGGGGCAGTGAGACTTCATTGTAGTGCAGATTTCCTTTGCAAGCTTGCTTAGTTGGCCAAAAAGGGCGTATGCGTTTTTTCCTGAATATATTCAGGAAAAAACGCATACGCCCTTTTTGGCCAAGTGCATCATTGTGGACGTTCTACCTCTTTTCCGATGCTTTACATGCAATTCCAGTCTACCTCCTGAAATCGGTTTCCTGGAATTCTGCCCCGCATTCAACTCCTCTTGGCAGCCTTACTTCAATATATTTTTGGAAGATAGCTGTCATTTATAACTCTGCAGGTTTGTGAATTACAGTGCCCCTGAGCTCCTTTCTTCAACTCGCTTTCTTGTGAGCTGGCCGCAACACCGCAGGATTGCTTCAGGCCCTAGTATGGTTCCGGCAGGGCATGCTGAGCCTTTGGTTAATTCCTCTTCCTGGTGGGAAATGAGAGTTAAATTTGCCCGTCCAGACACCTCCACCTAGTCTCTCATTGGTTCTCCCTATTCCTGTTCATTTTCCACAGAAATTGCAAACTGGGCCAAACAGCAGGTTAAAGGCACTGACTCTCCAAGTGGGGAGAGTGTTAGTAAAGCATCTGGAATGTTGAACCCGAGTACCAGGGTACGAAAACTGAGACACATTTGAACACGTTTCCTGATCACACGGTGGATCGAACTCTGGGTTCCACATGCATGTTTTAGCTGAAGGAAGAATCCCTTAAACCTGGAGAGTTGAGACCCATGGAATGGGTACCATGCAATATGACTTCAAAGGGTCTGCATTTGCTCACCGAACCTCACCAATCCTATCACTGCTGCGCTTATGCCGCTGTACACACGCTTGATTCTCTTTCGGAGACATATAAATCCATAGGTTTTAAGATTCTTACTAGTCAGGTATATTCTTAGGCGTTTAATATGGGGTGTTGAGTCCACTTCGTTGAGCAAGGAGTAGCTCTTGTCTATTACATATTTGGCTTATGGAACGGTATCTGTGCTAATTTCAATCTCTGGTTTTATGCCGCACCCCAACTCACCTTTCCCCTTAAGCAAGCATAAGTTGGGTTTCTACTTTTGATACCCTGTTCTGTTTTGTAATTCAGTTCTTGTGTAGCCAAGTTTACATTCCGTGTATTAGTGATACCTTATTATGTTTCTTTTTCTGTGTGACTGATTTCACTTAGAATCATTCTACCTGAATCCACTCATTATGCTGCTACGGGCCTGATGACATAGATTTCATTGCTGAGTGATATTGCATTGTACGTAAGTAGCACAACTTCTTTATCCATTTTTCGCTTTCTGCAATATTGAACTTGTACCGTAAACGAGGTTCTTGTAAACAGAGCCGTCCCAAGCTTTGGGGTGGCTGTGTCTTTTTAATTTTAATTTCCCTAAGCTATAGGACCGTAATTGGAAGTGCCCTAAGCTCTGTTGCTTTGTTTTTTGGATGTTTCAGGAAACACCATACACTTCTCCAGAGTGGCTCTTGGCAATTTACATGCCGCCCATCACCATAACAAGGCTCCCAGTTCTCCATGGCCTGTCCTGCCTTTCTGGATTTTACACTTTTTTCAGATGGCCCTTTGACCGGGGTGAAGTGAGACTTCATTGTAGTGCACATTTCCTTTGCGAGTTTGCTTGGTTGGCCAGAAAGGGCGTATGCGTTTCTTCCTGAATATATTCAGGAAAAAACGCATACGCCCTTTTTGGCCAAGTGCATCATTGTGGACGTTCTGCCTCTTTTCCTATGCTTTACATGCAATTCCAGTCTACCTCCTGAAATCGGTTTCCTGCAGTTCTGCCTTGCTCTCAGTGCCTCTTCACAGCCTTACCTCAATATACTTTTGGAAAATAGTTGGCCTTCATAACTCTGCAGGTTTTTGAATTTCAATGGCCCTTAGCTCCATTTTTCAGCTCTTATTTTTGTGATCTTGCCTCATATCCACAGGATTTCTTCAGGCCCCATTCTTCTTCTGGGGCGCCTTGCTCTGCCTTGGTTAATTCTTCTTCCTGATGTGAAATTAGAGTGACATGTGCCCTTTGAAACCGCTACAGCTATTTTCTCACTGGTTCCCCCTATTCCCATTCATTTTCCGCACTAACTGCAGACTGTGCGATACCGGAACTTAAAGGCATTGACTCTCCATGTGGAGATGTTGTTAGTAAAGTGGCTGGAATGTTGATCCGGAGCCCCAGGAGAGGAAAATGAGGTGCATTTTAGAAACCTTTCCTGATCATATGTTATACCATCCGCTGGATTTCCCATGCATGGTTTAGCTGTAGGAAGATTCCCTTCAACTTGGAGTGTTGGGACCCTTGGAATAAGTAGCATGAAGTATTGCATTAAACTTTCGGCAGTTGCTCACCAAAGCTCACCAATCCTTTCAGCCCCAAGTGTCCAGCCTTATGTCTTATCCAGCTGTGGGTTTATATGTGGTCATTCCAGGTTGCATCACAGCCCCTGAGCGAATTTTGTAAGAATTTTTCTCTCTTTCATTGTTTCTGCGTTTTGGTTTTAATATTTATTTCTATAATGGGGTTTAGCTCATTTTCACTGCTGTGTTTGTGCTGCTCTGCGCACACTTGATTCCCTTATGGAGAGATATCAATACATGGGTTTTAAGATTCTTATTACTCAGATATATTTCTCTGCGGTGTATAGGGTGTGTTGAGGCCAGTTCATTGAGCGAGGTGTAGATCTTGTCTGATACCTATTTGGTTTATTGAACGGTATCTGTGCTAATTTCAAACTCTGGTTTTATGCATCACCCCACCTCTCCTTTCCCCTTAAGCTGACATAAGTGTGTTTTCTAAATGTGAGACACTGTTCTGTTTTGTAATTCATTTTTTGTGCAGCCATATTTATCCTCCCTCTATAAGTGATATCTTATGATATGTTTCTTTTTCTGTTTGACTTATTTCAAGTAGTATTATCGGACCTCAATCCACTCTTTATCCTTCTACTAGCCTTATTACATTGATTTCATGGTGAAGAGATATTCCATTGTACATAAGTACCACATTTTCTTTATCCATTGTTCTCTTTCCTGGGATATTTAAGGTGTACTGAAGTTGAGGTTCTTGTAAACAGAGTAGCCCTAAACTGTGGTGTGTTTGTGTCTTGTTGATTTTTAGACTTCCCTAGATATACTCCCATGATTGGAAGTGCCCTATGCTCTGTCGCTCTGTGTTTTAGATGATTTAGGAACCACCATACACTTCTCCAGAGTGGCTCTCGGCAGTTCACACACTGTCCATCAGCGTATAAAGGCTCCCTGTTCTCCATGGCCTGTCCTGCATTTCTGGTGTTTACAATTTTTTCGGATGGCCCTTTTGACCGGTGGGAAATGAGACTTCTTTGTTGTGCACATTTGCATTTCTTGCTTGCTTGGTTGCCCATAAAGTGCGTATGCGTTTTTTCCTGGATATATTCAGGAAAAAACGCATACTCCCTTTTGGGCCAACTGCATCGTTGTCGAAATTCTGCCGCTTTTCATGTGCTTTAAAGGCGAGTCCAATCTATCTCTTGAAATCTGTTTCTTGCAATTCTGTCTTGCATTCAGATCCTCTTCTTTGCCTTACCTCAACATATTTTTGGACGTTAGTTTTCATTTATAACTCTGCAGGTTTGTGAATTGCAGTGACCCTGAGCTCCATTTTTTAAGTTGCTCTTTTGTGAGCTGGCCTCAAAACCGCAGGATTGCTTCAGGCCCTATTTTGGCTCCGGCGAGGCGGGCTGATCCTTTTTTTAATTCTTATTCTTAATGGGAAATTAGAGTGACATGTGCCCGTCCAAACCCCTACAACTATTCTCTCATTGGTTCCCCCTGTTCCCGTTCATCCTCCTCACAATTTGCAAAATGTGTGAAACAGAAGTTTAAATGTGCTGATTCTCTAAGTGGGGAGATTCTAAGTAACGTGGCTGGAATGATGAACAGGAACACCAGGAGAGGATAAATGAGGTGCATTTTAAACACATCTCCCGATCACATGGTGTACAGTCCTCTGGGTTTTCCATGCATGTTTTAGCTGTAGGAAGATTCCTTGAACCTGCAGATTTGGGACCCATTGAATGGGTACCAGGTAGTATTACTTTAAAGGGTGTGCATTTCCTCACCCAACCTCACATTTCTCTTAGCACGAACAGTTTCCAGCCTTATGTCTCATCCTGCTGTGGGTCTAGATGTGTTCAATCCATGTTGCATCACCGTCCCTGAGGAAAAGTTGTAAGAGGTTTTCTCTGTCTCTCTGTCGTTTATTTTTTTCAATTTATTACTATATTGGTTACAGCTGATTTTCAAAGCTCTGTTTCTTGCTGCTGTACATCCACTTGATTCACGTACAGAGAGACATCAATAAATTCTTTTTCAGATTCTTACCAGTCATAGATATTCTTTTCCGGTGACTTGAGTGTGCTGAGTGCAGTTCTTTTAGCTACCGTGTAGGCCTTGTTGATTATCAGTTTGGTATTTGGAATGGTATCTTTGCTAATCTCAACCTCCTGGATGATGCCTCACCCCTCCCCACCTTTCCCGTTTAGCAGCCTTACGCGTGTTTTCTACATATTTGACTATGTTTTTGTTTTGTAATTTATTTCATGTGTAGCCATTTTGGATTCCACCTTTAAGTGATATCTTATGATATGTGTCTTTTTCTTTTTGAATTATGTCACTTAGAATGATCATACGTAACTCCTCCGGAGTTGTTACAACTGGCCATATTTCATTGATTTCCAGGCTGAGTAATATTCCACTCTACATAAGTACCACATCTCTATCCATTTTTTCCCTCCAGAGACATTTAAGTTATATCCTAGTCGAGGATCTTTTAAACAGAGAGGCAGTAAACATTGGGGTGCCTGTGTCCTCTCGATTTTTGTTTTTCCCAAGATATACGCCCATGAGTGCAAGTGCCCTATGCTCTGTAGCTCATTTTTTAGATGCTTTAGTAAACACAATACACTTCTCCAGAATGGCCGTTGGCAATATACATTTCCACTATAAGCCTCACAGGGCTCCCTCTTCTCCTTGCCCTGTCCTGCATTTCTGGCGTTTACACTTTATGAGGATGGCTCTTCTGACTGATGCGAAGTGATATCTTTTGTAGTATTGATTTCCAGTGCCCACCTGTTTGGTTGGCTAAAAAAGTGTATGCCCTTTTCTTGAATATATACAGAAAAAAACACATACAGCCTTTTTGGCCAACTGCAATGTCGGCAATGTTCAGCCCCTTTTCTTGTGCTTAATGGCGAGTCCTTTCTACCTCCTCAAATCCCTTTCCTGCCATTCTCCCTTGCTTGCCAATCCTTTTCTTTGACTTTCCTCAAGACATTTTTCAGTGATAGATATTTTCAACTCTGCAGTTTCGTGAATTTTACTGCCCCTGAGTTCCATTGTTCAACTTGTGTTTATGGGAACTGGCCACAAAGCAGTGGGATTTCCTCAAGCCCTATACTGTTTCCATGGCAACACTAGCCTTTGGTCAATTCATCTTCCTGATTGGAAATTAGAGTGACATGTGCCTGTCTGAACACCTAGGACTTGTCTCTCATTGTTCCTCATCCTTCCGCTTCATCCTCTGGACAAATTCCAAACTGTACGCAACGGGATGTTGACAGTGTTGACATCTCCAAGTGGGGAGACTGTTAGTAAAGACGCTGGAGGGGTGAACCCGAGCACCAGGAGATGAGGAGATGAGATGCCTTTTCCAAACTCTTCCCGATCAGACGGTATACCATCCTCTGGATGTGACAGACATGTTTTAGCAGTAGGAAGAGTCCCATTCATGTAAGGAGAACACCAGGGCTTTTTCAAAATCAGTGTCTCCCCGAAACCCAAACTGGGGAGTTTTTTAAGCTACGGCTACACATATGTTCATTAAGGGCCTTGGGAAGTAGGCAGAGTCCAAACTTTAGATGACTGAAGTCTTCAGGGTCAGAAGCACTCACCACCGGCTTCCCTTAGGTTACACTTTAACTGTCATTGATAGATGATGTCAATAAAAATATCTGTTCTTTTTCCGATTATTTCCCCTTATAGGTTATTGCACAATATTGAGTGTAGTTCCCTGTGCTATACAGTAGTTCCTTGTTGATGATCTATTTTATACATAGCAGTGTGTATGTGTTAATTCCAAACTGTTAATTTATCCCTCCTCCCACCTTTCCCCTTTGGTGATAATAAATTATAAGATTTTATACTTCTCAGAAATGGGGGAGCTGAAAGAGAGGTATCATTTTCAATGGAAAAGCATTTAAAACAAGATTGAAGCTTTAACCAAGATTATTAGATGTACATCCTTGGAAAGAAATCACTTCATTTCTCTAATATTGACCTGACAAATAAGACAAACCTTTTCACTGAACTTGCTTATAATAAAGTGATGGAAATATCAAATGGAAGTGTTAGAAACATCTTATTTTACCCGAGCCTTATAAACTGTTCTATGTTAACTACAGTTTGGCTCACACATCTGTTCATTGAAGTTACAATAGTCTCAATTTCTGTTACTGATCCTCCAGAGTGGACCCCAACAAGGGTCCCCCTGCCCAGTGTCATTGGGGCCAACAGATCGAGACTGAGTTTGGTTCCCAAGCAAAGGAAACTTTATATTTTCATCAGAGAATGGAGAGGTGAGAGCATGCACTACCCTGTGGGCTGTGGGCTGGGCTGCTGTGTAGAGATCCTGTCAGAGTCAGTGGGAGGGAGGGGGCGGAGCTCTCAAGGGCCGGGTTGGCTGCAGCTCAGGCTCTATATCTCGGAGTCTACACTGGGCCCCAGGAGCTGAGGTGTCGACCCAGCCATTCTGCACCAGGAAATCTGGTCTGAAGTGCCGGGTGTGGAACCTCTGCATGCAGGACCCTAGGAGCACGTGAAATTAGACAAAGCACAAAGGATAAAAAAGGTCAGACTTGACTTTATTGCCCACATTCTATTTTTATCTCCCAGGGATTTTTAATGGGCTTTGCTGGGGACAAACCCCTCCTCTGCCTTTTGTCCCGTTCCTTATTCTTGGAGTGCTGAGGGTGCAGACCCTTCTTCTGTAACTGCTGAGTGCTGAGTTGGGAGCCCTCATACCAGGGGACGAGGGTCAGAACTTCTCCCCAGCAGCCTCCAGGTGACGTTGATTGGCCCCAGGACCCCTGCCTCCCTGCTCGTCCGCCTGAGCACCAGCATTGGAAGTGTTATAGATTCTAATGACCTTTAAGGGTCCAGGAAAGAGATGTGCAGAGACGCTGTGGGGGCCGGTTTCACCCCGCCCCACATTTGTTCGGCCACCTTAGGCTGACCGTTTCTGCCAGCCTAGATGCTCTGACCAGTAGTCTGCTCTTTCTTCAATTAGGCCCCTGAATTAACGTAAAAACAGCACCAGGTGTCAGAGCCCTGCCCGCTCAACTCCCAGACAGTCCAGGGTCAGTGGTGATCGAGGACCATGATGGCCACTGAGTCAACAGCCAACAGTCAACAGTAAACAGGAGTCCAGCCGGTCTTATTGGCCACCATCATCACGGTGTCTGTAGGCTTTTCTATGGTGACAGTGTGATATACGGTTCCCCCGCCAAGATTATTAGCTCCCCTCCGGGTGCAGAAAGTCCTGCAAACAGTAGTCTACTCCTTCGGGACACACTATTGTTGTTTTATGAGAGAAACTCCAGGTCAAGTGATGTTCACACGAGTCGTCATGGTGCCCTGTTGCCCCCGGTTATTTCTCTGGATGTTGGAGTTGAAGGGCCTCCTCACTCGAGGTCGGTGTGCCCACGGAGCGAACCCTGCAACTTCAGGGCATGGTTGGTGATTAGGATCACCACGTGGGGTCCTTTTCCCTTAGGAGGGAGGTGGCCTTTTGGGCTGCTGATTTCCAGGTTTTTAGATACTGCCAGTATCTTGGCCAGATGTGGCAGTGGGCCAAGCCCCTTGGTGACTGTAGTTTATCCTACCTGGATGGCATTCTTGGGTTGTTCCATTTCAAGTGGTCCCAGTTTTTGCATTAATTCTCCAATGGCGATTCACCTTTCACCGGGAATGGAAAGGTCAAAGGGTTTAGCTCAATTAAGGAGTTCCAGGGCAAGGGTCTGAATTGACTGCTCTTTCCATTCTTGAAAGGCCACTTCTGTATTCTGTTCAAAAGGATCATCATCTTTTCCTTTCAGTGTTTCATATAGAGGCCCAGCTAGTAGACTGTAGTTAGGGATGCAGAAGCAGCAAACCCTGGCCTCCCCAGGAACCCCTAAGCTGTCTTCTAGTTTTAGAAAGGGGTAAGGCTGCAAATGGTTTCTTCCCTTTCCTGGGATGGGCTTCTCTGACCTTGTGTGAGAATGAAGCCCAGGCAGGTCACCGCAGTCTGTGATATTTGAGCTTTTTCTTGGACAACTTCTATCCTTTATTGGCTTGGTAGTTCAGAGGCCTCCTTAGTAGGGCTGGCGATCAGAATGTCGTCTGCATATTGAAGGAGGGTTTCCTTTTCCAGAGGTAGAACTTTTCGGTCTTTAGCTAAGCTTTCCCCAAAGATGGTGTGGGAATTTTTGAACCCTTGGGGCAAGACGGCCCGGAAGTATTGTTTTAGTTGTATGTTGAGTCCTGCCACTCACAAGCCAAAATTTCTTGTGACTCTGGGACTAATGGAATACAAAAGAAGGCATCATTGAAGACTAATACAGAATACCATGTCCTGGTGGTTGGTAGAATGACCAGCAGGGTGTAGGAATCAGGAGCAACTGGAGGTATATCCTCGGTGGCTTCACTGACTGTCCTGACATCCTTTACCAGGTCCCCAGCAGCCCATGGGGCTCTCGTGGTCAGGCCAATCCCAGGATATGGAGCTCTCCTGGGCAGGTACCCCACCCCCAACCCAGCCCACGGGGCTCTCATGATCAGGCCCCTCCCAGGATACAGAGGTACCCTTGCAGGTACCGTGGCAGGGCTGGGCACACAGGAACCGTGCACATAGCCCTCATTGAAGAGCACCCCCAGCTCACCTGTCGCTCAGAGCTGACACAGAGCACCTCAGAGCAGGACTTGAACTAACAAACAGCAGCTCCGACAGGTCTGTGACCCTGGGCATCACTCTGTGTGGCCTCCCTCCACCTGGTCTTCCAGAGACTTCCACTGCACCCAGGGCACCAGGCCTCTGTCTCCAACCACCACCCACCCCTCCTCTCCCTGACTCCTGGGTTCCTCTCATTAGGAGAGGGTTTTCTTGAAGTTGTCTCCCACTCATGGGCCAGATAAAATGATTAGAAAACAAGCCAAAGCTGCAGCCCCTTGTCTATCCTGACTCTCAGGAGCCCACACCTGTTCCTTGGACCTGGCCCGTTCAGCAAGTTCCATTTTCTGCAACTGTGAGCCCCTGAGGGGTGATGATTGGCTACCTGGGCAGCCTTACCATGCCGGCCAGCCCTCCCCAGGTGTGCCTGGGTTGAGATCAATATAAATACCACTCCAGGCAGCAAAAGCCCCTGCAGCTGTGCCTGACGCCATTTTCTCTGCCCTGTCAGCAGTCTCGGGGCTGGGCTGGTGGGAGGGAGTGAGAGGCCACGGCTTTGTGGGTGGCCCAGTGTGAGTGGGGCTCTGCTGGACTTTCTGCAGCAGTTGCCAGGCTGCCACCTGCTAAAGAAGAGGATGTGTCACCCATACCTGCTGCTGGAATTTCTCCCTGGGCAGAGGTGAGGAAGGAAAAAAGCAGTGGGGGCAGGGACAGGACGGGTATCTCAGGCAGGGAAATGGAAATCTTCCAGAAGAGCACCCAGGGCCAGGACCATCCTGGCTGGCCTGCAGGCACCAAGTCAGCTGGCATGCTGTCACTCGTGTGGCTCCATGGCCCTTCCTCTAGGCTTTCAAGTCCTTGTATATATTCAGGTGTTTTACCTGGGAAGGGTGGGAACAGTTCAGCAGCAACTGGCCTGGGGCTCAGCTCACGTTTACTCACAGATGCCTCGGCACGGTGCCCCAGCTTTGCAATGAGGACGCTTGTTGTGTGGGGGCTGCTGGCTGAATGGGAGACGATTCCCCACCACTGACCAACTTCAGAATTGTTTACAACTGGAGCAAGTGCCCTGATACGGTTTTCCTCTGAGTAACTGGTGGGTTCTGTTTTTTTTTTTCTCTTTTTCGTTTTTGGTTCAAGGTAGATTTTATTCCTCTTTTTTGTATTTACAGATATAAACATGGAAATAATTTATTCATATAAATACATGTATGTGAAGGGAATAATTGTTTTTTCTGTTTTATTTTTTAAATTTTATTTCTTTTTAATTTTGAATTTTATTTTATATTTTTATACAGCAGGTTCTCATTGGTTATCTATTTTATACATATAAATGTTTACATGCCAATCCCAATCTCTCAACTCCTCCCACCACCACCCCTCCAAGAGCTTTCCCCCCTTGTTGTCCATACGATTGTTGTCTACATCTGTTGCTCTATTTATGCCTTGCAAAACGGTTAATCTGTACAGTTTTTCTAGGTTCCACATATATGCATGAATATACAAGATTTGTTTTTCTCTTTCTGACTTACTTCACTCTGTATGACAGTCTCTAGATCCATCGACGTCTCTACAAATGACCCAATTTCATTCCTTTCATGGCTTAGTAATATTCCATTTTATATATGTACCACAGCTTTATGCATTCGTCTGTCTGTGGGCATTTAGGTTGCTTCCATTACCTCGATATTGTAAATAGTGATGCAATGAACATTGCGGTGAATGTCTCTTTTTGATTTATGGTTTTGTCTGAGTATATGTCCAGTACTGGGATTGCTGTATCATATGGTAATTCTATTATTAGTTTCTTAAGAAACTCCATATTGTTCTCCATAGTGACTGTATCAATTTATATTCCCAACAATAGTGGAAGAGGGTTCCTTTTCTCCACACCCTTTCCAGCATTTGTTGTTTGTAGATTTTCAGATGATGCCCATTCTAACAGGTGTGAGGTGATACCTCATTGTTGAGTCCATTTCGTTGAGCAGGGGGTAGGTCTTGTCTATTACATATTTGGCTTATGGAACGGTATCTGTGCTAATTTCAATCTCTGGTTTTATGCAGCACCCCCTTAACTCACCTTTCCCCTTAAGCAAGCATAAGTTGGTTTTCTAATCTTGAGACCCTGTTCTGTTTTGTAATTCAGTTCATGTGTAACCAAGTTTACATTCCGTGCATTAGTGATACCTTATGATGTTTCTTTTTCTGTGTGACTTATTTCACTTAGAATCATCATGCCTCAATCCACTCATTATGCTGGTACAGGCCTGGTGACACAGATTTCATTGCTGAGTGGTATACTGTTGTACGTAAGTACCGCAACTTCTTTATCAATTATTTGTTCTCAGGGATATTTAACTCGTACTGTAGAAGAGGTTCCTGTAAACAGAGCCGTCCCAAATTTTGGGATGGCTGTGTCTTTTTGATTTTAATTTCCCTAAGCTATAGGACCATAAGTGGAAATGCCCTAGACTCTGTTGCTTTGTTTTTCAGATGTATCAGGAAACACCATACACTTCTCCAGAGTGGCTGTTGGCAATGTACATCCCGCCCATCAGCATAACAAGGCTCCTTTTTCCCCATGGCCTGTCTTGCCTTTCTGGATTTTACACTTTTCTCAGATGGCCCTTTAGACCGGGGGGAAGTGACACTTCATAGTAGTTCGGATATCCATTGCAAGCTTGGTTGGTTTGCCAAAAAGGGCGTATGTGTTTTTTCCTGAATATATTCAGGAACAAACTCATACGCCCTTTGTTGCCAAGTGCATCATTGTCGATGTTCTGCCTCTTTTCCTATGCTTTAAATGCAATTCCAGTCTACCTCCTGAAATCGGTTTCCTGAAATTCTGCCCCGCTTTCAAGTCCTCTTCGCAGCCTTACTTCAATATATTTTTGGACGTTATCTGTTATTTATAACTCTACAGGTTTGTGAATTACAGGGCCCCTGAGCTCCTTTCTTCAACTCGCTTTCTTGTGAGCTGGCCGCAACACCGCAGGATTGCTTCAGGCCCTAGTTTGGTTCTGGCACGGCATGCTGAGCCTTTGGTTAATTCCTCTTCCTGGTGGGAAATGAGAGTTAAATTTGTCCGTCCAGACACCTCCACCTAGTCTCTCATTGGTTCTCCCTCTTCCTGTTCATCTTACGTAGAAATTGCAAACTGGGCCAAACAGGAGGTTAAAGGCACTGACTCTCCAAGTGGGGAGAGTGTTAGTAAAGCATCAGGAATGTTGCACCCGAGTACCAGGGGACGAAAACTGAGACACATTTGAACACGTTTCCCGATCACATGGTGGATCATACTCTTGGTTCCACATGCATGTTTTAGCTGAAGGAAGAATCCCTTAAACCTGGCGATTTGAGACCCATGGAATGGGTACCATGCAATATGAATTCAAAGGGTCTGCATTTGCTCACCGAACCTCACCAATCCTATCACTGCTTCATTTATGCCGCTGTACACACGCTTGATTCTCTTTCGGAGACATACAAATCCATAGGTTTTAAGATTCTTACTAGTCAGGTATATTCTTAGGCGTTTAATATGGGGTGTTGAGAACACTTCGTTGAGCAAGGAGTAGCTCTTGTCTATTACATATTTGGCTTATGGAACGGTATCTGTGCTAATTTCAATCTCTGGTTTTATGCCGCACCCCAAGTCACCTTTCCCCTTAAGCAAGCATAAGTTGGTTTTCTACATTTGAGACCATGTTCTGTTTTGTAATTCAGTTCCTGTGTAGCCAAGTTTACATTCCGTGTAGTAGTGATATCTTATGATGTTTCTTTTTCTGTGTGACTTATTTCACTTAGAATCATCGTACCTGAATCCACTCATTATGATGCTACGGGCCTGATGACATAGATTTCATTGCTGAGTGATATTGCATTGTACGTAAGTACCACAACTTCTTTATCGATTTTTCGCTTTCTGCGATATTGAACTTGTACCGTAAATGAGGTTCTTGTAAACAGAGCCGGCCCAAACTTTGGGGTGGCTGTGTCTTTTTGATTTTAAATTCCCTAAGCTATAGGACCATAAGTGTAAGTGCCCTAGGCTCTGTTGCTTTGTTTTTTAGATGTTTCAGGAAACACCATACACTTCTCCAGAGTGGCTGTTGTCAATTTACATCCCGCCCATCAGCATAACAAGGCTCCCAGTTCTCCATGGCCTGCCCTGCCTTTCTGGATTTTACACTTTTTCCAGATGGCCCTTTTGACCGGGGGGCAGTGAGACTTTATTGTAGTGCAGATTTCCTTTGCAAGCTTGCTTGGTTGGCCAAAAAGGGCGTATGCGTATTTTCCTGAATATATTCAGGAAAAAACGCATACGCCCTTTTTGGCCAAGTGCATCATTGTGGACGTTCTGCCTCTTTTCCTATGGTTTACATGCAATTCCAGTCTACCTCCTGAAATGGTTTCCTGCAATTCTGCCCCGCTTTCAAGTCCTCTTGGCAGCCCTCCTTCAATATATTTTTGGACGATAGCTGTCATTTAAACTCTGCAGGTTTGTGAATTACAGTGCCCCTGAGCTCCTTTCTTCAACTCGCTTTCTTGTGAGCTGGCCGCAACACTGCAGGATTGCTTCAGGTCCTAGTGTGCTTCCGGCATCGCATGCTGAGCCTTTGGTTAATTCCTCTTCCTGGTAGGAAATGAGAGTTAAATTTGTTCATCCAGACACCTCCAGCTAGTCTCTCATTGGTTCTCCCTCTTACTGTTCATCTTACGCATAAATTGCATACTGGGCCAAACAGGAGGTTAAAGACACTGACTCTCCAAGTGGGGAGAGTGTTAGTAAAGCGTCTGGGATGTTGCACCCGAGTACCAGGGGACGAAAACTGAGACACATTTGAACACGTTTCCTGATCACACAGTGGATCATACTCTGGGTTCAACATGCATGTTTTAGCTGAAGGAAGAATCCCTTAAAACTGGAGAGTTGAGACCCATGGAATGGGAACCATGCAATATGACTTCAAAGGGTCTGCATTTGCTCACCGAACCTCACCAATCCTATCACTGCTGCGTTTATGACACTGTACACACGCTTGATTCTCTTTTGGAGACATATAAATCCATAGGTTTTAAGATTCTTACTAGTCAGGTATATTCTTAGGCGTTTAATATGGGGTGTTGAGTCCACTTCGTTGAGCAAGGAGTAGCTCTATGTCTATTACATATTTGGCTTATGGAACGGTATCTGTGCTAATTTCTATCTCTGGTTTTATGCCGCACCCCAACTCACCTTTCCCCTTAAGCAAGCATAAGTTGGTTTTTTGCATTTGACACCCTGTTCTGTTTTGTAATTCAGTTCCTGTGTAGCCAAGTTTACATTCCGTGTAGTAGTGATATCTTATGATGATTCTTTTTCTGTGTGACTTATTTCACTTAGAATCATCGTACCTGAATCCACTCACTATGCTGCTACGGGCCTGATGACATAGATTTCATTGCTGAGTGATATTGCATTGTACGTAATTACCACAACTTCTTTATCCATTTTTCGCTTTCTGTGATATTGAACTTGTACCGTAAACGAGGTTCTTGTAAACAGAGCCGGCCAAAACTTTGGAGTGGCTGTGTCTTTTTGATTTTAATTTTCCTAAGCTATAGGACCATAAGTGGAAGTGCCCTAGGCTCTGTTGCTTTGTTTTTTGGATGTTTCAGGAAACACCATACACTTCTCCAGAGTGGCTGTTGGAAATTTACATCCCGCCCATCAGCATAACAAGGCTCCCAGTTCTCCATACCCTTTCCTGCCTTTCTGGATTTTACACTTTTTTAAGATGGCCCTTTTGACCGGGGGGCAGTGAGACTTCATTGTAGTGCAGATTTCCTTTGCAAGCTTGCTTGGTTGGCCAAAAAGGGCGTATGCGTTTTTTTCCTGAATATATTCAGGAAAAAACGCATACACCCTTTTTGGCCAAGTGCATCATTGTGGACGTTCTGCCTCTTTTCCTATGCTTTACATGCAATTCCAGTCTACCTCCTGAAATCGGTTTCCTGCAATTCTGCCCCGCTTTCAACTCCTCTTGGCAGCCTTCTTTCAATATATTTTTGGACGATAGCTGTCATTTATAACTCTGCAGGTTTGTGAATTACAGTGCCCCTGAGCTCCTTTCTTCAACTCGCTTTCTTGTGAGCTGGCCGCAACACCGCAGGATTGCTTCAGGCCCTAGTTTGTTTCCGGCATGGCAAGTTGAGCCTTTGGTTAATTCCTCTTCCTGGTGGGAAATGAGAGTTAAATTTGCCCGTCCAGACACCTCCACCTAGTCTCTCATTGGTTCTCCCTATTCCTGTTCATCTTACGCAGAAATTGCAAACTGGGCCAAACAGGAGGTTAAAGGCACTGACTCTCCAAGTGGGGAGAGTGTTAGTAAAGCGTCTGGAATGTTGCACCCGAGTACCAGGGGACGAAAACTGAGACACATTTGAACACGTTTCCCGATCACACGGTGGATCATATTCTGGGTTCCACATGCATGTTTTAGCTGAAGGAAGAATCCCTTAAACATGGAGAGTTGAGACCCATGGAATGGGTACCATGCAATATGACTTCAAAGGGTCTGCATTTGCTCACCAAACCTCACCAATCCTATCACTGCTGCATTTATGCCGCTGTACACATGCTTGTTTCTCTTTTGGAGACATATAAATCCTTAGGTTTTAAGATTATTACTAGTCAGGTATATTCTTAGGCGTTTAATGTGGGGTGTTGAGTCCACTTCGTTGAGCAAGGAGTAGCTCTTGTCTATTACATATTTGGCTTATGGAACGGTATCTGTGCTAATTTCAATCTCTGGTTTTATGCAGCACCCCAACTCACCTTTCCACTTAAGCAAGCATAAGTTGGTTTTCTACATTTGAGACCCTGTTCTGTTTTGTAATTCAGTTCTTGTGTAGCGAAGTTTACATTCCATGTATTAGTGATATCTTATGATGTTTCTTTTTCTGTGTGACTAATTCCACTTAGAATCATCGTACCTGAATCCACTCATTATGATGCTACGGGTCTGATGACATAGATTTCATTGCTGAGTGATATTGCATTGTACGTAAGTACCACAACTTCTTTATCCATTTTTCGCTTTCTGTGATATTGAACTTGTACGGTAAACGAGTTTCTTGTAAACACAGCCGTCCCAAACTTTGGGGTGGCTGTGTCTTTTTGATTTTAATTTCCCTAATCTATAGGACCATAAGTGGAAGTGCCCTAGGCTCTGTTGCTTTGTTTTTTGGATGTTTCAGGAAACACCATACACTTCTCCAGAGTGGCTGCTGGCAATTTACATCCCACCCATCAGCATAACAAGGCTCCCAGTTCTCCATGGCCTGTCCTGCCTTTCTGGATTTTACACTTTTTTCAGATGGCCCTTTAGACCGGAGGGCAGTGAGACTTCATTGTAGTGCAGATTTCCTTTGCAAGCTTGCTTGGTTGGCCAAAAAGGGCGTATGCGTTTTTTCCTGAATATATTCAGGAAAAAACGCATATGCCCTTTTTGGCCAAGTGCATCATTGTGGACGTTCTGCCTCTTTTCCTATGCTTTACATGCAATTCCAGTCTACCTCCTGAAATCGGTTTCCTGCAATTCTGCCCCGCATTCAACTCCCCTTGGCAGCCTTACTTCAATATATTTTTGGACGATAGCTGTCATTTATAACTCTGCAGGTTTGTGAATTACAGTGCCCCTGAGCTCCTTTCTTCAACTCGCTTTCTTGTGAGCTGGCCGCAACCCCGCTGGATTGCTTCAGGCCCTAGTTTGGTTCTGGCACGGCATGCTGAGCCTTTGGTTAATTCCTCTTCCTGGTGGGAAATGAGAGTTCAAATTTCCCGTCCAGACACCTCCACCTAGTCTCTCACTGGTTCTCCCTATTCCTGTTCATTTTCCACAGAAATTGCAAACTGGGCCAAACAGGAGGTTAAAGGCACTGACTCTCCAAGTGGGGAGAGTGTTAGTAAAGCGTCTGGAATGTTGCACCCGAGTACCAGGGTACGAAAACTGAGACATATTTGAACACGTTTTCCGATCACACGGTGGATCATACTCTGGGTTCCACATGCATGTTTTAGCTGAAGGAAGAATCCCTTAAACATGGAGAGTTGAGACCCATGGAATGGGTACCATGCAATATGACTTCAAAGAGTCTGCATTTGCTCACCGAACCTCACCAATCCTATCACTGCTTCATTTATGCCGCTGTACACACGCTTGATTCTCTTTCGGAGACATACAAATCCATAGGTTTTAAGATTCTTACTAGTCAGGTATATTCTTAGGCGTTTAATATGGGGTGTTGAGTCCACTTCGTTGAGCAAGGAGTAGCTCTTGTCTATTACATATTTGGCTTATGGAACGGTATCTGTGCTAATTTCAATCTCTGGTTTTATGCCACACCGCAAGTCACCTTTCCCCTTAAGCAAGCATAAGTTGGTTTTCTACATTTGAGACCCTGTTCTGTTTTGTAATTCAGTTCCTGTGTAGCCAGGTTTACATTCCGTGTAGTAGTGATATCTTATGATGTTTCTTTTTCTGTGTGACTTATTTCACTTAGAATCATCGTACCTGAATCCACTCATTATGCTGCTACGGGCCTGATGACATAGATTTCATTGCTGAGTGATATTGCATTGTACGTAAGTACCACAACTTCTTTATCGATTTTTCGCTTTCTGCGATATTGAACTTGTACCGTAAATGAGGTTCTTGTAAACAGAGCCGGCCGAAACTTTGAGGTGGCTGTGTCTTTTTGATTTTAATTTCCCTAAGCTATAGGACCATAAGTGTAAGTGCCCTAGGCTCTGTTGCTTTGTTTTTTAGATGTTTCAGGAAACACCATACACTTCTCCAGAGTGGCTGTTGTCAATTTACATCCCGCCCATCAGCATAACAAGGCTCCCAGTTCTCCATGGCCTGCCCTGCCTTTCTGGATTTTACACTTTTTCCAGATGGCCCTTTTGACCGGGGGGCAGTGAGACTTTATTGTAGTGCAGATTTCCTTTGCAAGCTTGCTTGGTTGGCCAAAAAGGGCGTATGCGTATTTTCCTGAATATATTCAGGAAAAAACGCATACGCCCTTTTTGGCCAAGTGCATCATTGTGGACGTTCTGCCTCTTTTCCTATGGTTTACATGCAATTCCAGTCTACCTCCTGAAATGGTTTCCTGCAATTCTGCCCCGCTTCCAAGTCCTCTTGGCAGCCCTCCTTCAATATATTTTTGGACGATAGCTGTCATTTAAACTCTGCAGGTTTGTGAATTACAGTGCCCCTGAGCTCCTTTCTTCAACTCGCTTTCTTGTGAGCTGGCCGCAACACCGCAGGATTGCTTCAGGTCCTAGTGTGCTTCCGGCATCGCATGCTGAGCCTTTGGTTAATTCCTCTTCCTGGTAGGAAATGAGAGTTAAATTTGTTCATCCAGACACCTCCAGCTAGTCTCTCATTGGTTCTCCCTCTTACTGTTCATCTTAAGCATAAATTGCATACTGGGCCAAACAGGAGGTTAAAGGCACTGACTCTCCAAGTGGGGAGAGTGTTAGTAAAGCGTCTGGGATGTTGCACCCGAGTACCAGGGGACGAAAACTGAGACACATTTGAACACGTTTCCTGATCACACAGTGGATCATACTCTGGGTTCAACATGCATGTTTTAGCTGAAGGAAGAATCCCTTAAAACTGGAGAGTTGAGACCCATGGAATGGGAACCATGCAATATGACTTCAAAGGGTCTGCATTTGCTCACCGAACCTCACCAATCCTATCACTGCTGCGTTTATGACACTGTACACACGCTTGATTCTCTTTTGGAGACATATAAATCCATAGGTTTTAAGATTCTTACTAGTCAGGTATATTCTTAGGCGTTTAATATGGGGTGTTGAGTCCACTTCGTTGAGCAAGGAGTAGCTCTATGTCTATTACATATTTGGCTTATGGAACGGTATCTGTGCTAATTTCTATATCTGGTTTTATGCCGCACCCCAACTCACCTTTCCCCTTAAGCAAGCATAAGTTGGTTTTTTGCATTTGACACCCTGTTCTGTTTTGTAATTCAGTTCCTGTGTAGCCAAGTTTACATTCCGTGTAGTAGTGATATCTTATGATGATTCTTTTTCTGTGTGACTTATTTCACTTAGAATCATCGTACCTGAATCCACTCACTATGCTGCTACGGGCCTGATGACATAGATTTCATTGCTGAGTGATATTGCATTGTACGTAATTACCACAACTTCTTTATCCATTTTTCGGTTTCTGTGATATTGAACTTGTACCGTAAACGAGGTTCTTGTAAACAGAGCCGGCCGAAACTTTGGGGTGGCTGTGTCTTTTTGATTTTAATTTTCCTAAGCTATAGGACCATAAGTGGAAGTGCCCTAGGCTCTGTTGCTTTGTTTTTTGGATGTTTCAGGAAACACCATACACTTCTCCAGAGTGGCTGTTGGAAATTTACATCCCGCCCATCAGCATAACAAGGCTCCCAGTTCTCCATACCCTTTCCTGCCTTTCTGGATTTTACACTTTTTTAAGATGGCCCTTTTGACCGGGGGGCAGTGAGACTTCATTGTAGTGCAGATTTCCTTTGCAAGCTTGCTTGGTTGGCCAAAAAGGGCGTATGCGTTTTTTTCCTGAATATATTCAGGAAAAAACGCATACACCCTTTTTGGCCAAGTGCATCATTGTGGACGTTCTGCCTCTTTTCCTATGCTTTACATGCAATTCCAGTCTACCTCCTGAAATCGGTTTCCTGCAATTCTGCCCCGCTTTCAACTCCTCTTGGCAGCCTTCTTTCAATATATTTTTGGACGATAGCTGTCATTTATAACTCTGCAGGTTTGTGAATTACAGTGCCCCTGAGCTCCTTTCTTCAACTCGCTTTCTTGTGAGCTGGCCGCAACACCGCAGGATTGCTTCAGGCCCTAGTTTGTTTCCGGCATGGCAAGTTGAGCCTTTGGTTAATTCCTCTTCCTGGTGGGAAATGAGAGTTAAATTTGCCCGTCCAGACACCTCCACCTAGTCTCTCATTGGTTCTCCCTATTCCTGTTCATCTTACGCAGAAATTGCAAACTGGGCCAAACAGGAGGTTAAAGGCACTGACTCTCCAAGTGGGGAGAGTGTTAGTAAAGCGTCTGGAATGTTGCACCCGAGTACCAGGGGACGAAAACTGAGACACATTTGAACACGTTTCCCGATCACACGGTGGATCATATTCTGGGTTCCACATGCATGTTTTAGCTGAAGGAAGAATCCCTTAAACATGGAGAGTTGAGACCCATGGAATGGGTACCATGCAATATGACTTCAAAGGGTCTGCATTTGCTCACCAAACCTCACCAATCCTATCACTGCTGCATTTATGCCGCTGTACACATGCTTGTTTCTCTTTTGGAGACATATAAATCCTTAGGTTTTAAGATTATTACTAGTCAGGTATATTCTTAGGCGTTTAATGTGGGGTGTTGAGTCCACTTCGTTGAGCAAGGAGTAGCTCTTGTCTATTACATATTTGGCTTATGGAACGGTATCTGTGCTAATTTCAATCTCTGGTTTTATGCAGCACCCCAACTCACCTTTCCACTTAAGCAAGCATAAGTTGGTTTTCTACATTTGAGACCCTGTTCTGTTTTGTAATTCAGTTCTTGTGTAGCGAAGTTTACATTCCATGTATTAGTGATATCTTATGATGTTTCTTTTTCTGTGTGACTAATTCCACTTAGAATCATCGTACCTGAATCCACTCATTATGATGCTACGGGTCTGATGACATAGATTTCATTGCTGAGTGATATTGCATTGTACGTAAGTACCACAACTTCTTTATCCATTTTTCGCTTTCTGTGATATTGAACTTGTACGGTAAACGAGTTTCTTGTAAACACAGCCGTCCCAAACTTTGGGGTGGCTGTGTCTTTTTGATTTTAATTTCCCTAATCTATAGGACCATAAGTGGAAGTGCCCTAGGCTCTGTTGCTTTGTTTTTTGGATGTTTCAGGAAACACCATACACTTCTCCAGAGTGGCTGCTGGCAATTTACATCCCACCCATCAGCATAACAAGGCTCCCAGTTCTCCATGGCCTGTCCTGCCTTTCTGGATTTTACACTTTTTTCAGATGGCCCTTTAGACCGGAGGGCAGTGAGACTTCATTGTAGTGCAGATTTCCTTTGCAAGCTTGCTTGGTTGGCCAAAAAGGGCGTATGCGTTTTTTCCTGAATATATTCAGGAAAAAACGCATATGCCCTTTTTGGCCAAGTGCATCATTGTGGACGTTCTGCCTCTTTTCCTATGCTTTACATGCAATTCCAGTCTACCTCCTGAAATCGGTTTCCTGCAATTCTGCCCCGCATTCAACTCCCCTTGGCAGCCTTACTTCAATATATTTTTGGACGATAGCTGTCATTTATAACTCTGCAGGTTTGTGAATTACAGTGCCCCTGAGCTCCTTTCTTCAACTCGCTTTCTTGTGAGCTGGCCGCAACCCCGCTGGATTGCTTCAGGCCCTAGTTTGGTTCTGGCACGGCATGCTGAGCCTTTGGTTAATTCCTCTTCCTGGTGGGAAATGAGAGTTCAAATTTCCCGTCCAGACACCTCCACCTAGTCTCTCACTGGTTCTCCCTATTCCTGTTCATTTTCCACAGAAATTGCAAACTGGGCCAAACAGGAGGTTAAAGGCACTGACTCTCCAAGTGGGGAGAGTGTTAGTAAAGCGTCTGGAATGTTGCACCCGAGTACCAGGGTACGAAAACTGAGACATATTTGAACACGTTTTCCGATCACACGGTGGATCATACTCTGGGTTCCACATGCATGTTTTAGCTGAAGGAAGAATCCCTTAAACATGGAGAGTTGAGACCCATGGAATGGGTACCATGCAATATGACTTCAAAGAGTCTGCATTTGCTCACCGAACCTCACCAATCCTATCACTGCTTCATTTATGCCGCTGTACACACGCTTGATTCTCTTTCGGAGACATACAAATCCATAGGTTTTAAGATTCTTACTAGTCAGGTATATTCTTAGGCGTTTAATATGGGGTGTTGAGTCCACTTCGTTGAGCAAGGAGTAGCTCTTGTCTATTACATATTTGGCTTATGGAACGGTATCTGTGCTAATTTCAATCTCTGGTTTTATGCCACACCGCAAGTCACCTTTCCCCTTAAGCAAGCATAAGTTGGTTTTCTACATTTGAGACCCTGTTCTGTTTTGTAATTCAGTTCCTGTGTAGCCAGGTTTACATTCCGTGTAGTAGTGATATCTTATGATGTTTCTTTTTCTGTGTGACTTATTTCACTTAGAATCATCGTACCTGAATCCACTCATTATGCTGCTACGGGCCTGATGACATAGATTTCATTGCTGAGTGATATTGCATTGTACGTAAGTACCACAACTTCTTTATCGATTTTTCGCTTTCTGCGATATTGAACTTGTACCGTAAATGAGGTTCTTGTAAACAGAGCCGGCCGAAACTTTGAGGTGGCTGTGTCTTTTTGATTTTAATTTCCCTAAGCTATAGGACCATAAGTGTAAGTGCCCTAGGCTCTGTTGCTTTGTTTTTTAGATGTTTCAGGAAACACCATACACTTCTCCAGAGTGGCTGTTGTCAATTTACATCCCGCCCATCAGCATAACAAGGCTCCCAGTTCTCCATGGCCTGCCCTGCCTTTCTGGATTTTACACTTTTTCCAGATGGCCCTTTTGACCGGGGGGCAGTGAGACTTTATTGTAGTGCAGATTTCCTTTGCAAGCTTGCTTGGTTGGCCAAAAAGGGCGTATGCGTATTTTCCTGAATATATTCAGGAAAAAACGCATACGCCCTTTTTGGCCAAGTGCATCATTGTGGACGTTCTGCCTCTTTTCCTATGGTTTACATGCAATTCCAGTCTACCTCCTGAAATGGTTTCCTGCAATTCTGCCCCGCTTCCAAGTCCTCTTGGCAGCCCTCCTTCAATATATTTTTGGACGATAGCTGTCATTTAAACTCTGCAGGTTTGTGAATTACAGTGCCCCTGAGCTCCTTTCTTCAACTCGCTTTCTTGTGAGCTGGCCGCAACACCGCAGGATTGCTTCAGGTCCTAGTGTGCTTCCGGCATCGCATGCTGAGCCTTTGGTTAATTCCTCTTCCTGGTAGGAAATGAGAGTTAAATTTGTTCATCCAGACACCTCCAGCTAGTCTCTCATTGGTTCTCCCTCTTACTGTTCATCTTAAGCATAAATTGCATACTGGGCCAAACAGGAGGTTAAAGGCACTGACTCTCCAAGTGGGGAGAGTGTTAGTAAAGCGTCTGGGATGTTGCACCCGAGTACCAGGGGACGAAAACTGAGACACATTTGAACACGTTTCCTGATCACACAGTGGATCATACTCTGGGTTCAACATGCATGTTTTAGCTGAAGGAAGAATCCCTTAAAACTGGAGAGTTGAGACCCATGGAATGGGAACCATGCAATATGACTTCAAAGGGTCTGCATTTGCTCACCGAACCTCACCAATCCTATCACTGCTGCGTTTATGACACTGTACACACGCTTGATTCTCTTTTGGAGACATATAAATCCATAGGTTTTAAGATTCTTACTAGTCAGGTATATTCTTAGGCGTTTAATATGGGGTGTTGAGTCCACTTCGTTGAGCAAGGAGTAGCTCTATGTCTATTACATATTTGGCTTATGGAACGGTATCTGTGCTAATTTCTATATCTGGTTTTATGCCGCACCCCAACTCACCTTTCCCCTTAAGCAAGCATAAGTTGGTTTTTTGCATTTGACACCCTGTTCTGTTTTGTAATTCAGTTCCTGTGTAGCCAAGTTTACATTCCGTGTAGTAGTGATATCTTATGATGATTCTTTTTCTGTGTGACTTATTTCACTTAGAATCATCGTACCTGAATCCACTCACTATGCTGCTACGGGCCTGATGACATAGATTTCATTGCTGAGTGATATTGCATTGTACGTAATTACCACAACTTCTTTATCCATTTTTCGGTTTCTGTGATATTGAACTTGTACCGTAAACGAGGTTCTTGTAAACAGAGCCGGCCGAAACTTTGGGGTGGCTGTGTCTTTTTGATTTTAATTTTCCTAAGCTATAGGACCATAAGTGGAAGTGCCCTAGGCTCTGTTGCTTTGTTTTTTGGATGTTTCAGGAAACACCATACACTTCTCCAGAGTGGCTGTTGGAAATTTACATCCCGCCCATCAGCATAACAAGGCTCCCAGTTCTCCATACCCTTTCCTGCCTTTCTGGATTTTACACTTTTTTAAGATGGCCCTTTTGACCGGGGGGCAGTGAGACTTCATTGTAGTGCAGATTTCCTTTGCAAGCTTGCTTGGTTGGCCAAAAAGGGCGTATGCGTTTTTTTCCTGAATATATTCAGGAAAAAACGCATACACCCTTTTTGGCCAAGTGCATCATTGTGGACGTTCTGCCTCTTTTCCTATGCTTTACATGCAATTCCAGTCTACCTCCTGAAATCGGTTTCCTGCAATTCTGCCCCGCTTTCAACTCCTCTTGGCAGCCTTCTTTCAATATATTTTTGGACGATAGCTGTCATTTATAACTCTGCAGGTTTGTGAATTACAGTGCCCCTGAGCTCCTTTCTTCAACTCGCTTTCTTGTGAGCTGGCCGCAACACCGCAGGATTGCTTCAGGCCCTAGTTTGTTTCCGGCATGGCAAGTTGAGCCTTTGGTTAATTCCTCTTCCTGGTGGGAAATGAGAGTTAAATTTGCCCGTCCAGACACCTCCACCTAGTCTCTCATTGGTTCTCCCTATTCCTGTTCATCTTACGCAGAAATTGCAAACTGGGCCAAACAGGAGGTTAAAGGCACTGACTCTCCAAGTGGGGAGAGTGTTAGTAAAGCGTCTGGAATGTTGCACCCGAGTACCAGGGGACGAAAACTGAGACACATTTGAACACGTTTCCCGATCACACGGTGGATCATATTCTGGGTTCCACATGCATGTTTTAGCTGAAGGAAGAATCCCTTAAACATGGAGAGTTGAGACCCATGGAATGGGTACCATGCAATATGACTTCAAAGGGTCTGCATTTGCTCACCAAACCTCACCAATCCTATCACTGCTGCATTTATGCCGCTGTACACATGCTTGTTTCTCTTTTGGAGACATATAAATCCTTAGGTTTTAAGATTATTACTAGTCAGGTATATTCTTAGGCGTTTAATGTGGGGTGTTGAGTCCACTTCGTTGAGCAAGGAGTAGCTCTTGTCTATTACATATTTGGCTTATGGAACGGTATCTGTGCTAATTTCAATCTCTGGTTTTATGCAGCACCCCAACTCACCTTTCCACTTAAGCAAGCATAAGTAGGTTTTCTACATTTGAGACCCTGTTCTGTTTTGTAATTCAGTTCTTGTGTAGCGAAGTTTACATTCCATGTATTAGTGATATCTTATGATGTTTCTTTTTCTGTGTGACTAATTCCACTTAGAATCATCGTACCTGAATCCACTCATTATGATGCTACGGGTCTGATGACATAGATTTCATTGCTGAGTGATATTGCATTGTACGTAAGTACCACAACTTCTTTATCCATTTTTCGCTTTCTGTGATATTGAACTTGTACCGTAAACGAGGTTCTTGTAAACAGAGCCGGCCCAAACTTTGGGGTGGCTGTGTCTTTTTGATTTTAATTTCCCTATGCTATAGGACCATAAGTGGAAATGCCCTAGGCTCTGTTGCTTTGTTTTTTGGATGTTTCAGGAAACACCATACACTTCTCCAGAGTGGCTTCTGGCAATTTACATCCCGCCCATCAGCATAACAAGTCCCCCAGTTCTCCATGGCCTGTCCTGCCTTTCTGGATTTTACACTTTTTTCAGATGGCCCTTTAGACCGGAGGGCAGTGAGACTTCATTGTAGTGCAGATTTCCTTTGCAAGCTTGCTTGGTTGGCCAAAAAGGGCGTATGCGTTTTTTCCTGAATATATTCAGGAAAAAACGCATATGCCCTTTTTGGCCAAGTGCATCATTGTGGACGTTCTGCCTCTTTTCCTATGCTTTACATGCAATTCCAGTCTACCTCCTGAAATCGGTTTCCTGCAATTCTGCCCCGCATTCAACTCCCCTTGGCAGCCTTACTTCAATATATTTTTGGACGATAGCTGTCATTTATAACTCTGCAGGTTTGTGAATTACAGTGCCCCTGAGCTCCTTTCTTCAACTCGCTTTCTTGTGAGCTGGCCGCAACCCCGCTGGATTGCTTCAGGCCCTAGTTTGGTTCTGGCACGGCATGCTGAGCCTTTGGTTAATTCCTCTTCCTGGTGGGAAATGAGAGTTCAAATTTCCCGTCCAGACACCTCCACCTAGTCTCTCACTGGTTCTCCCTATTCCTGTTCATTTTCCACAGAAATTGCAAACTGGGCCAAACAGGAGGTTAAAGGCACTGACTCTCCAAGTGGGGAGAGTGTTAGTAAAGCGTCTGGAATGTTGCACCCGAGTACCAGGGTACGAAAACTGAGACATATTTGAACACGTTTTCCGATCACACGGTGGATCATACTCTGGGTTCCACATGCATGTTTTAGCTGAAGGAAGAATCCCTTAAACATGGAGAGTTGAGACCCATGGAATGGGTACCATGCAATATGACTTCAAAGAGTCTGCATTTGCTCACCGAACCTCACCAATCCTATCACTGCTTCATTTATGCCGCTGTACACACGCTTGATTCTCTTTCGGAGACATACAAATCCATAGGTTTTAAGATTCTTACTAGTCAGGTATATTCTTAGGCGTTTAATATGGGGTGTTGAGTCCACTTCGTTGAGCAAGGAGTAGCTCTTGTCTATTACATATTTGGCTTATGGAACGGTATCTGTGCTAATTTCAATCTCTGGTTTTATGCCAAACCGCAAGTCACCTTTCCCCTTAAGCAAGCATAAGTTGGTTTTCTACATTTGAGACCATGTTCTGTTTTGTAATTCAGTTCCTGTGTAGCCAGGTTTACATTCCGTGTAGTAGTGATATCTTATGATGTTTCTTTTTCTGTGTGACTTATTTCACTTAGAATCATCGTACGTGAATCCACTCATTATGCTGCTACGGGCCTGATGACATAGATTTCATTGCTGAGTGATATTGCATTGTACGTAAGTACCACAACTTCTTTATCGATTTTTCACTTTCTGCGATATTGAACTTGTACCGTAAATGAGGTTCTTGTAAACAGAGCCGGCCGAAACTTTGAGGTGGCTGTGTCTTTTTGATTTTAATTTCCCTAAGCTATAGGACCATAAGTGTAAGTGCCCTAGGCTCTGTTGCTTTGTTTTTTAGATGTTTCAGGAAACACCATACACTTCTCCAGAGTGGCTGTTGTCAATTTACATCCCGCCCATCAGCATAACAAGGCTCCCAGTTCTCCATGGCCTGCCCTGCCTTTCTGGATTTTACACTTTTCCCAGGTGGCCCTTTTGACCGGGGGGCAGTGAGACTTCATTGTAGTGCAGATTTCCTTTGCAAGCTTGCTTGGTTGGCCAAAAAGGGCGTATGCGTATTTTCCTGAATATATTCAGGAAAAAACGCATACGCCCTTTTTGGCCAAGTGCATCATTGTGGACGTTCTGCCTCTTTTCCTATGGTTTACATGCAATTCCAGTCTACCTCCTGAAATGGTTTCCTGCAATTCTGCCCCGCTTTCAAGTCCTCTTGGCAGCCCTCCTTCAATATATTTTTGGACGATAGCTGTCATTTAAACTCTGCAGGTTTGTGAATTACAGTGCCCCTGAGCTCCTTCCTTCAACTCGCTTTCTTGTGAGCTGGCCGCAACACCGCAGGATTGTTTCAGGCCCTAGTGTGCTTCTGGCATGCCACGCTGAGCCTTTGGTTAATTCCTCTTCCTCTTGGGAAATGAGAGTTAAATTGGCCCGTCCAGACACCTCCACCTAGTCTCTCATTGGTTCTCCCTATTCCTGTTCATCTTACGCAGAAATTGCAAACTGGGCCAAACAGGAGGTTAAAGGCACTGACTCTCCAAGTGGGGAGATTGTTAGTAAAGCATCTGGAATGTTGCACCCGAGTACCAGGGGACGAAAACTGAGACACATTTGAACACGTTTCCTGATCACATGGTGGATCATACTCTGTGTTCCACATGCATGTTTAGCTGAAGGAAGAATCCCTTAAACCTGGAGAGTTGAGACCCATGGAATGGGTACCATGCAACATGACTTCAAAGGGTCTGCATTTGCTCACCGAACCTCACCAATCCTATCACTGCTGCGTTTATGCCGCTGTACACACGCTTGATTCTCTTTTGGAGACATATAAATCCATAGGTTTTAAGATTCTTACTAGTCAGGTATATTCTTAGGCGTTTATTATGGGGTGTTGAGTCCACTTCGTTGAGCAAGGAGTAGCTCTTGTCTATTACATATTTGGCTTATAGAATGGTATCTGTGCTAATTTCAATCTCTGGTTTTATGCAGCACCCCAACTCACCTTTCCCCTTAAGCAAGCATAAGTTGGTTTTCTACATTTGAGACCCTGTTCTGTTTTGTAATTCAGTTCCTGTGTAGCCAAGTTTACATTCCGTGTGTTAGTGATATCTTATGATGTTTCTTTTTCTGTGTGATTTATTTCACTTAGAATCATCGTACCTGAATCCACTCATTATGCTGCTACGGGCCTGATGACATAGATTTCATTGTTGAGTGATATTGCATTGTACCTAATTACCACAACTTCTTTATCCATTTTTCGGTTTCTGTGATATTGAACTTGTACCGTAAACGAGGTTCTTGTAAACAGAGCCGGCCCAAACTTTGGGGTGGCTGTGTCTTTTTGATTTTAATTTCCCTATGCTATAGGACCATAAGTGGAAATGCCCTAGGCTCTGTTGCTTTGTTTTTTGGATGTTTCAGGAAACACCATACACTTCTCCAGAGTGGCTTCTGGCAATTTACATCCCGCCCATCAGCATAACAAGTCCCCCAGTTCTCCATGGCCTGTCCTGCCTTTCTGGATTTTACACTTTTTTCAGATGGCCCTTTTGACCGGGGGGCAGTGAGACTTCATTGTAGTGCAGATTTCCTTTGCAAGCTTGCTTGGTTGGCCAAAAAGGGCGTATGCGTATTTTCCTGAATATATTCAGGAAAAAACGCATACGCCCTTTTTGGCCAAGTGCATCATTGTGGACGTTCTGCCTCTTTTCCTATGGTTTACATGCAATTCCAGTCTACCTCCTGAAATGGTTTCCTGCAATTCTGCCCCGCTTTCAAGTCCTCTTGGCAGCCCTCCTTCAATATATTTTTGGACGATAGTTGTCATTTAAACTCTGCAGGTTTGTGAATTACAGTGCCCCTGAGCTCCTTCCTTCAACTCGCTTTCTTGTGAGCTGGCCGCAACACCGCAGGATTGTTTCAGGCCCTAGTGTGCTTCTGGCATGCCACGCTGAGCCTTTGGTTAATTCCTCTTCCTCTTGGGAAATGAGAGTTAAATTTGCCCGTCCAGACACCTCCACCTAGTCTCTCATTGGTTCTCCCTATTCCTGTTCATCTTACGCAGAAATTGCAAACTGGGCCAAACAGGAGGTTAAAGGCACTGACTCTCCAAGTGGGGAGAGTGTTAGTAAAGCGTCTGGAATGTTGCACCCGAGTACCAGGGGACGAAAACTGAGACACATTTGAACACGTTTCCCGATCACACGGTGGATCATATTCTGGGTTCCACATGCATGTTTTAGCTGAAGGAAGAATCCCTTAAACATGGAGAGTTGAGACCCATGGAATGGGTACCATGCAATATGACTTCAAAGGGTCTGCATTTGCTCACCAAACCTCACCAATCCTATCACTGCTGCATTTATGCCGCTGTACACATGCTTGTTTCTCTTTTGGAGACATATAAATCCTTAGGTTTTAAGATTATTACTAGTCAGGTATATTCTTAGGCGTTTAATGTGGGGTGTTGAGTCCACTTCGTTGAGCAAGGAGTAGCTCTTGTCTATTACATATTTGGCTTATGGAACGGTATCTGTGCTAATTTCAATCTCTGGTTTTATGCAGCACCCCAACTCACCTTTCCACTTAAGCAAGCATAAGTTGGTTTTCTACATTTGAGACCCTGTTCTGTTTTGTAATTCAGTTCTTGTGTAGCGAAGTTTACATTCCATGTATTAGTGATATCTTATGATGTTTCTTTTTCTGTGTGACTAATTCCACTTAGAATCATCGTACCTGAATCCACTCATTATGATGCTACGGGTCTGATGACATAGATTTCATTGCTGAGTGATATTGCATTGTACGTAAGTACCACAACTTCTTTATCCATTTTTCGCTTTCTGTGATATTGAACTTGTACGGTAAACGAGTTTCTTGTAAACACAGCCGTCCCAAACTTTGGGGTGGCTGTGTCTTTTTGATTTTAATTTCCCTATGCTATAGGACCATAAGTGGAAGTGCCCTAGGCTCTGTTGCTTTCTTTTTTGGATGTTTCAGGAAACACCATACACTTCTCCAGAGTGGCTGCTGGCAATTTACATCCCACCCATCAGCATAACAAGGCTCCCAGTTCTCCATGGCCTGTCCTGCCTTTCTGGATTTTACACTTTTTTCAGATGGCCCTTTAGACCGGAGGGCAGTGAGACTTCATTGTAGTGCAGATTTCCTTTGCAAGCTTGCTTGGTTGGCCAAAAAGGGCGTATGCGTTTTTTCCTGAATATATTCAGGAAAAAACGCATATGCCCTTTTTGGCCAAGTGCATCATTGTGGACGTTCTGCCTCTTTTCCTATGCTTTACATGCAATTCCAGTCTACCTCCTGAAATCGGTTTCCTGCAATTCTGCCCCGCATTCAACTCCCCTTGGCAGCCTTACTTCAATATATTTTTGGACGATAGCTGTCATTTATAACTCTGCAGGTTTGTGAATTACAGTGCCCCTGAGCTCCTTTCTTCAACTCGCTTTCTTGTGAGCTGGCCGCAACCCCGCTGGATTGCTTCAGGCCCTAGTTTGGTTCTGGCACAGCATGCTGAGCCTTTGGTTAATTCCTCTTCCTGGTGGGAAATGAGAGTTCAAATTTCCCGTCCAGACACCTCCACCTAGTCTCTCACTGGTTCTCCCTATTCCTGTTCATTTTCCACAGAAATTGCAAACTGGGCCAAACAGGAGGTTAAAGGCACTGACTCTCCAAGTGGGGAGAGTGTTAGTAAAGCGTCTGGAATGTTGCACCCGAGTACCAGGGTACGAAAACTGAGACATATTTGAACACGTTTTCCGATCACACGGTGGATCATACTCTGGGTTCCACATGCATGTTTTAGCTGAAGGAAGAATCCCTTAAACATGGAGAGTTGAGACCCATGGAATGGGTACCATGCAATATGACTTCAAAGAGTCTGCATTTGCTCACCGAACCTCACCAATCCTATCACTGCTTCATTTATGCCGCTGTACACACGCTTGATTCTCTTTCGGAGACATACAAATCCATAGGTTTTAAGATTCTTACTAGTCAGGTATATTCTTAGGCGTTTAATATGGGGTGTTGAGTCCACTTCGTTGAGCAAGGAGTAGCTCTTGTCTATTACATATTTGGCTTATGGAACGGTATCTGTGCTAATTTCAATCTCTGGTTTTATGCCACACCGCAAGTCACCTTTCCCCTTAAGCAAGCATAAGTTGGTTTTCTACATTTGAGACCCTGTTCTGTTTTGTAATTCAGTTCCTGTGTAGCCAGGTTTACATTCCGTGTAGTAGTGATATCTTATGATGTTTCTTTTTCTGTGTGACTTATTTCACTTAGAATCATCGTACCTGAATCCACTCATTATGCTGCTACGGGCCTGATGACATAGATTTCATTGCTGAGTGATATTGCATTGTACGTAAGTACCACAACTTCTTTATCGATTTTTCACTTTCTGCGATATTGAACTTGTACCGTAAATGAGGTTCTTGTAAACAGAGCCGGCCGAAACTTTGAGGTGGCTGTGTCTTTTTGATTTTAATTTCCCTAAGCTATAGGACCATAAGTGTAAGTGCCCTAGGCTCTGTTGCTTTGTTTTTTAGATGTTTCAGGAAACACCATACACTTCTCCAGAGTGGCTGTTGTCAATTTACATCCCGCCCATCAGCATAACAAGGCTCCCAGTTCTCCATGGCCTGCCCTGCCTTTCTGGATTTTACACTTTTCCCAGGTGGCCCTTTTGACCGGGGGGCAGTGAGACTTCATTGTAGTGCAGATTTCCTTTGCAAGCTTGCTTGGTTGGCCAAAAAGGGCGTATGCGTATTTTCCTGAATATATTCAGGAAAAAAAGCATACGCCCTTTTTGGCCAAGTGCATCATTGTGGACGTTCTGCCTCTTTTCCTATGCTTTACATGCAATTCCAGTCTACCTCCTGAAATGGTTTCCTGCAATTCTGCCCCGCTTTCAAGTCCTCTTGGCAGCCCTCCTTCAATATATTTTTGGACGATAGTTGTCATTTAAACTCTGCAGGTTTGTGAATTACAGTGCCCCTGAGCTCCTTCCTTCAACTCGCTTTCTTGTGAGCTGGCCGCAACACCGCAGGATTGTTTCAGGCCCTAGTGTGCTTCTGGCATGCCACGCTGAGCCTTTGGTTAATTCCTCTTCCTCTTGGGAAATGAGAGTTAAATTTGCCCGTCCAGACACCTCCACCTAGTCTCTCATTGGTTCTCCCTATTCCTGTTCATCTTACGCAGAAATTGCAAACTGGGCCAAACAGGAGGTTAAAGGCACTGACTCTCCAAGTGGGGAGAGTGTTAGTAAAGCGTCTGGAATGTTGCACCCGAGTACCAGGGGACGAAAACTGAGACACATTTGAACACGTTTCCCGATCACACGGTGGATCATATTCTGGGTTCCACATGCATGTTTTAGCTGAAGGAAGAATCCCTTAAACATGGAGAGTTGAGACCCATGGAATGGGTACCATGCAATATGACTTCAAAGGGTCTGCATTTGCTCACCAAACCTCACCAATCCTATCACTGCTGCATTTATGCCGCTGTACACATGCTTGTTTCTCTTTTGGAGACATATAAATCCTTAGGTTTTAAGATTATTACTAGTCAGGTATATTCTTAGGCGTTTAATGTGGGGTGTTGAGTCCACTTCGTTGAGCAAGGAGTAGCTCTTGTCTATTACATATTTGGCTTATGGAACGGTATCTGTGCTAATTTCAATCTCTGGTTTTATGCAGCACCCCAACTCACCTTTCCACTTAAGCAAGCATAAGTTGGTTTTCTACATTTGAGACCCTGTTCTGTTTTGTAATTCAGTTCTTGTGTAGCGAAGTTTACATTCCATGTATTAGTGATATCTTATGATGTTTCTTTTTCTGTGTGACTAATTCCACTTAGAATCATCGTACCTGAATCCACTCATTATGATGCTACGGGTCTGATGACATAGATTTCATTGCTGAGTGATATTGCATTGTACGTAAGTACCACAACTTCTTTATCCATTTTTCGCTTTCTGTGATATTGAACTTGTACGGTAAACGAGTTTCTTGTAAACACAGCCGTCCCAAACTTTGGGGTGGCTGTGTCTTTTTGATTTTAATTTCCCTTATCTATAGGACCATAAGTGGAAGTGCCCTAGGCTCTGTTGCTTTCTTTTTTGGATGTTTCAGGAAACACCATACACTTCTCCAGAGTGGCTGCTGGCAATTTACATCCCACCCATCAGCATAACAAGGCTCCCAGTTCTCCATGGCCTGTCCTGCCTTTCTGGATTTTACACTTTTTTCAGATGGCCCTTTAGACCGGAGGGCAGTGAGACTTCATTGTAGTGCAGATTTCCTTTGCAAGCTTGCTTGGTTGGCCAAAAAGGGCGTATGCGTTTTTTCCTGAATATATTCAGGAAAAAACGCATATGCCCTTTTTGGCCAAGTGCATCATTGTGGACGTTCTGCCTCTTTTCCTATGCTTTACATGCAATTCCAGTCTACCTCCTGAAATCGGTTTCCTGCAATTCTGCCCCGCATTCAACTCCCCTTGGCAGCCTTACTTCAATATATTTTTGGACGATAGCTGTCATTTATAACTCTGCAGGTTTGTGAATTACAGTGCCCCTGAGCTCCTTTCTTCAACTCGCTTTCTTGTGAGCTGGCCGCAACCCCGCTGGATTGCTTCAGGCCCTAGTTTGGTTCTGGCACGGCATGCTGAGCCTTTGGTTAATTCCTCTTCCTGGTGGGAAATGAGAGTTCAAATTTCCCGTCCAGACACCTCCACCTAGTCTCTCACTGGTTCTCCCTATTCCTGTTCATTTTCCACAGAAATTGCAAACTGGGCCAAACAGGAGGTTAAAGGCACTGACTCTCCAAGTGGGGAGAGTGTTAGTAAAGCGTCTGGAATGTTGCACCCGAGTACCAGGGTACGAAAACTGAGACATATTTGAACACGTTTTCCGATCACACGGTGGATCATACTCTGGGTTCCACATGCATGTTTTAGCTGAAGGAAGAATCCCTTAAACATGGAGAGTTGAGACCCATGGAATGGGTACCATGCAATATGACTTCAAAGAGTCTGCATTTGCTCACCGAACCTCACCAATCCTATCACTGCTTCATTTATGCCGCTGTACACACGCTTGATTCTCTTTCGGAGACATACAAATCCATAGGTTTTAAGATTCTTACTAGTCAGGTATATTCTTAGGCGTTTAATATGGGGTGTTGAGTCCACTTCGTTGAGCAAGGAGTAGCTCTTGTCTATTACATATTTGGCTTATGGAACGGTATCTGTGCTAATTTCAATCTCTGGTTTTATGCCACACCGCAAGTCACCTTTCCCCTTAAGCAAGCATAAGTTGGTTTCCTACATTTGAGACCCTGTTCTGTTTTGTAATTCAGTTCCTGTGTAGCCAGGTTTACATTCCGTGTAGTAGTGATATCTTATGATGTTTCTTTTTCTGTGTGACTTATTTCACTTAGAATCATCGTACCTGAATCCACTCATTATGCTGCTACGGGCCTGATGACATAGATTTCATTGCTGAGTGATATTGCATTGTACGTAAGTACCACAACTTCTTTATCGATTTTTCACTTTCTGCGATATTGAACTTGTACCGTAAATGAGGTTCTTGTAAACAGAGCCGGCCGAAACTTTGAGGTGGCTGTGTCTTTTTGATTTTAATTTCCCTAAGCTATAGGACCATAAGTGTAAGTGCCCTAGGCTCTGTTGCTTTGTTTTTTAGATGTTTCAGGAAACACCATACACTTCTCCAGAGTGGCTGTTGTCAATTTACATCCCGCCCATCAGCATAACAAGGCTCCCAGTTCTCCATGGCCTGCCCTGCCTTTCTGGATTTTACACTTTTCCCAGGTGGCCCTTTTGACCGGGGGGCAGTGAGACTTCATTGTAGTGCAGATTTCCTTTGCAAGCTTGCTTGGTTGGCCAAAAAGGGCGTATGCGTATTTTCCTGAATATATTCAGGAAAAAAAGCATACGCCCTTTTTGGCCAAGTGCATCATTGTGGACGTTCTGCCTCTTTTCCTATGCTTTACATGCAATTCCAGTCTACCTCCTGAAATGGTTTCCTGCAATTCTGCCCCGCTTTCAAGTCCTCTTGGCAGCCCTCCTTCAATATATTTTTGGACGATAGTTGTCATTTAAACTCTGCAGGTTTGTGAATTACAGTGCCCCTGAGCTCCTTCCTTCAACTCGCTTTCTTGTGAGCTGGCCGCAACACCGCAGGATTGTTTCAGGCCCTAGTGTGCTTCTGGCATGCCACGCTGAGCCTTTGGTTAATTCCTCTTCCTCTTGGGAAATGAGAGTTAAATTTGCCCGTCCAGACACCTCCACCTAGTCTCTCATTGGTTCTCCCTATTCCTGTTCATCTTACGCAGAAATTGCAAACTGGGCCAAACAGGAGGTTAAAGGCACTGACTCTCCAAGTGGGGAGAGTGTTAGTAAAGCGTCTGGAATGTTGCACCCGAGTACCAGGGGACGAAAACTGAGACACATTTGAACACGTTTCCCGATCACACGGTGGATCATATTCTGGGTTTCACATGCATGTTTTAGCTGAAGGAAGAATCCCTTAAACATGGAGAGTTGAGACCCATGGAATGGGTACCATGCAATATGACTTCAAAGGGTCTGCATTTGCTCACCAAACCTCACCAATCCTATCACTGCTGCATTTATGCCGCTGTACACATGCTTGTTTCTCTTTTGGAGACATATAAATCCTTAGGTTTTAAGATTATTACTAGTCAGGTATATTCTTAGGCGTTTAATGTGGGGTGTTGAGTCCACTTCGTTGAGCAAGGAGTAGCTCTTGTCTATTACATATTTGGCTTATGGAACGGTATCTGTGCTAATTTCAATCTCTGGTTTTATGCAGCACCCCAACTCACCTTTCCACTTAAGCAAGCATAAGTTGGTTTTCTACATTTGAGACCCTGTTCTGTTTTGTAATTCAGTTCTTGTGTAGCGAAGTTTACATTCCATGTATTAGTGATATCTTATGATGTTTCTTTTTCTGTGTGACTAATTCCACTTAGAATCATCGTACCTGAATCCACTCATTATGATGCTACGGGTCTGATGACATAGATTTCATTGCTGAGTGATATTGCATTGTACGTAAGTACCACAACTTCTTTATCCATTTTTCGCTTTCTGTGATATTGAACTTGTACGGTAAACGAGTTTCTTGTAAACACAGCCGTCCCAAACTTTGGGGTGGCTGTGTCTTTTTGATTTTAATTTCCCTTATCTATAGGACCATAAGTGGAAGTGCCCTAGGCTCTGTTGCTTTCTTTTTTGGATGTTTCAGGAAACACCATACACTTCTCCAGAGTGGCTGCTGGCAATTTACATCCCACCCATCAGCATAACAAGGCTCCCAGTTCTCCATGGCCTGTCCTGCCTTTCTGGATTTTACACTTTTTTCAGATGGCCCTTTAGACCGGAGGGCAGTGAGACTTCATTGTAGTGCAGATTTCCTTTGCAAGCTTGCTTGGTTGGCCAAAAAGGGCGTATGCGTTTTTTCCTGAATATATTCAGGAAAAAACGCATATGCCCTTTTTGGCCAAGTGCATCATTGTGGACGTTCTGCCTCTTTTCCTATGCTTTACATGCAATTCCAGTCTACCTCCTGAAATCGGTTTCCTGCAATTCTGCCCCGCATTCAACTCCCCTTGGCAGCCTTACTTCAATATATTTTTGGACGATAGCTGTCATTTATAACTCTGCAGGTTTGTGAATTACAGTGCCCCTGAGCTCCTTTCTTCAACTCGCTTTCTTGTGAGCTGGCCGCAACCCCGCTGGATTGCTTCAGGCCCTAGTTTGGTTCTGGCACAGCATGCTGAGCCTTTGGTTAATTCCTCTTCCTGGTGGGAAATGAGAGTTCAAATTTCCCGTCCAGACACCTCCACCTAGTCTCTCACTGGTTCTCCCTATTCCTGTTCATTTTCCACAGAAATTGCAAACTGGGCCAAACAGGAGGTTAAAGGCACTGACTCTCCAAGTGGGGAGAGTGTTAGTAAAGCGTCTGGAATGTTGCACCCGAGTACCAGGGTACGAAAACTGAGACATATTTGAACACGTTTTCCGATCACACGGTGGATCATACTCTGGGTTCCACATGCATGTTTTAGCTGAAGGAAGAATCCCTTAAACATGGAGAGTTGAGACCCATGGAATGGGTACCATGCAATATGACTTCAAAGAGTCTGCATTTGCTCACCGAACCTCACCAATCCTATCACTGCTTCATTTATGCCGCTGTACACACGCTTGATTCTCTTTCGGAGACATACAAATCCATAGGTTTTAAGATTCTTACTAGTCAGGTATATTCTTAGGCGTTTAATATGGGGTGTTGAGTCCACTTCGTTGAGCAAGGAGTAGCTCTTGTCTATTACATATTTGGCTTATGGAACGGTATCTGTGCTAATTTCAATCTCTGGTTTTATGCCACACCGCAAGTCACCTTTCCCCTTAAGCAAGCATAAGTTGGTTTTCTACATTTGAGACCCTGTTCTGTTTTGTAATTCAGTTCCTGTGTAGCCAGGTTTACATTCCGTGTAGTAGTGATATCTTATGATGTTTCTTTTTCTGTGTGACTTATTTCACTTAGAATCATCGTACCTGAATCCACTCATTATGCTGCTACGGGCCTGATGACATAGATTTCATTGCTGAGTGATATTGCATTGTACGTAAGTACCACAACATCTTTATCGATTTTTCACTTTCTGCGATATTGAACTTGTACCGTAAATGAGGTTCTTGTAAACAGAGCCGGCCGAAACTTTGAGGTGGCTGTGTCTTTTTGATTTTAATTTCCCTAAGCTATAGGACCATAAGTGTAAGTGCCCTAGGCTCTGTTGCTTTGTTTTTTAGATGTTTCAGGAAACACCATACACTTCTCCAGAGTGGCTGTTGTCAATTTACATCCCGCCCATCAGCATAACAAGGCTCCCAGTTCTCCATGGCCTGCCCTGCCTTTCTGGATTTTACACTTTTCCCAGGTGGCCCTTTTGACCGGGGGGCAGTGAGACTTCATTGTAGTGCAGATTTCCTTTGCAAGCTTGCTTGGTTGGCCAAAAAGGGCGTATGCGTATTTTCCTGAATATATTCAGGAAAAAAAGCATACGCCCTTTTTGGCCAAGTGCATCATTGTGGACGTTCTGCCTCTTTTCCTATGCTTTACATGCAATTCCAGTCTACCTCCTGAAATCGGTTTCCTGCAATTCTGCCCCGCATTCAACTCCTCTTGGCAGCCTTACTTCAATATATTTTTGGACGATAGCTGTCATTTATAACTCTGCAGGTTGGTGAATTACAGTGCCCCTGAGTTCCTTTCTTCAACTCGCTTTCTTGTGAGCTGGCCGCAACACTGCAAGATTGCTTCAGACCCTAGTGTGCTTCTGGAATGCCACGCTGAGCCTTTGGTTAATTCCTCTTCCTGGTGGGAAATGAGAGTTAAATTAGCCCGTCCAGACACCTCCACCTAGTCTCTCATTGGTTCTCCCTATTCCTGTACATCTTACACAGAATTTGCAAACTGGGCCGAACAGGAGGTTAAAGGCACTGACTCTCCAAGTGGGGAGAGTGTTAGTAAAGCGTCTGGAATGTTGCACCCGAGTACCAGGGGACGAAAACTGAGACACATTTGAACACGTTTCCCGATCACACGGTGGATCATACTCTGGGTTCCACATGCATGTTTAGCTGAAGGAAGAATCCCTTAAACCTGGAGAGTTGAGACCCATGGAATGGGTACCATGCAATATGACTTCAAAGGGTCTGCATTTGCTCACCGAACCTCACCAATCCTATCACTGCTGCGTTTATGCCGCTGTACACACAATTGATTCTCTTTTGGAGACATATAAATCCATAGGTTTTAAGATTCTTACTAGTCATTTATATTCTTAGGCGTTTAATATGGGGTGTTGAGTCCACTTCGTTGAGCAAGGAGTAGCTCTTGTCTATTACATATTTGGCTTATGGAACGGTATCTGTGCTAATTTCAATCTCTGGTTTTATGCAGCACCCCAACTCACCTTTCCACTTAAGCAAGCATAAGTTAGTTTTCTACATTTGAGACCCTGTTCTGTTTTGTAATTCAGTTCTTGTGTAGCCAAGTTTACATTCCATGTATTAGTGATATCTTATGATGTTTCTTTTTCTGTGTGACTAATTTCACTTAGAATCATCGTACCTGAATCCACTCATTATGCTGCTACGGGCCTGATGACATAGATTTCATTGCTGAGTGATATTGCATTGTACGTAAGTACCACAACTTCTTTATCCATTTTTCGCTTTCTGTGATATTGAACTTGTACGGTACACGAGGTTCTTGTAAACACAGCCGTCCCAAACTTTGGGGTGGCTGTGTCTTTTTGATTTTAATTTCCCTAGTCTATAGGACCATAAGTGGAAGTGCCCTAGGCTCTGTTGCTTTGTTTTTTGGATGTTTCAGGAAACACCATACACTTCTCCAGAGTGGCTGTTGTCAATTTACATCCCGCCCATCAGCATAACAAGGCTCCCAGTTCTCCATGGCCTGCCCTGCCTTTCTGGATTTTACACTTTTTCCAGATGGCCCTTTTGACCGGGGGGCAGTGAGACTTCATTGTAGTGCAGATTTCCTTTGCAAGCTTGCTTGGTTGGCCAAAAAGGGCGTATGCGTATTTTCCTGAATATATTCAGGAAAAAATGCATACGCCCTTTTTGGCCAAGTGCATCATTGTGGACGTTCTGCCTCTTTTCCTATGCTTTACATGCATTTCCAGTCTACCTCCTGAAATCGGTTTCCTGCAATTCTGCCCCGCTTTCAAGTCCTCTTGGCAGCCTTACTTCAATATATTTTTGGAAGATAGCTGTCATTTATAACTCTGCAGGTTTGTGAATTACAGTGCCCCTGAGTTCCTTCCTTCAACTCGCTTTCTTGTGAGCTGTCCGCAACACCGCAGGATTGCTTCAGGCCCTAGTTTGTTTCCGGCATGGCAAGTTGAGCCTTTGGTTAATTCCTCTTCCTGGTGGGAAATGAGAGTTAAATTTGCCCGTCCAGACACCTCCACCTATTCTCTCAGTGGTTCTCCATATTCCTGTTCATCTTACGCAGAAATTGCAAACTGGGCCAAACAGGAGGTTAAAGGCACTGACTCTCCAAGTGGGGAGAGTGTTCGTAAAGCGTCTGGAATGTTGCACCCGAGTACCAGGGACGAAAACTGAGACACATTTGAACTCGTTTCCCGATCACACGGTGGATCATACTCTGGGTTCCACATGCATGTTTTAGCTGAAGGAAGAATCCCTTAAACCTGGAGAGTTGAGACCCATAGAATGGGTACCATGCAATATGATTTCAAAGAGTCTGCATTTGCTCACCGAACCTCACCAATCCTATCACTGCTGCGTTTATGCCGCTGTACACACGCTTGATTCTCTTTTGGAGACATATAAATCCATAGGTTTTAAGATTCTTACTAGTCAGGTATATTCTTAGGCGTTTAATATGGGGTGTTGAGTCCACTTCGTTGAGCAAGGAGTAGCTCTTGTCTATTACATATTTGGCTTATGGAACGGTATCTGTGCTAATTTCAATCTCTGGTTTTATGCCGCACCCCAAGTCACCTTTCCCCTTAAGCAAGCATAAGTTGGTTTTCTACATTTGAGACCCTGTTCTGTTTTGTAATTCAGTTCCTATGTAGCCAAGTTTACATTCCGTGTGTTAGTGATACCTTATGATGTTTCTTTTTCTGTGTGACTTATTTCACTTAGAATCATCGTACCTGAATCCACTCATTATGCTGCTACGGGCCTGATGACATAGATTTCATTGCTGAGTGATACTGCATTGTACGTATGTACCACAACTTCTTTATCCATTTTTCGCTTTCTGTGATATTCAACTTGTACCGTAAACGAGGTTCTTGTAAACAGAGCCGGCCCAAACTTTGGGGTGGCTGTGTCTTTTTGATTTTAATTTCCCTAAGCTATAGGACCATAAGTGGAAGTGTCCTAGGCTCTGTTGATTTGTTTTTTGGATGTTTCAGGAAACAACATACACTTCTCCAGAGTGGGTGTTGGCAATTTACATCCCGCCCATCAGTATAACAATGCTCCCAGTTCTCCATGGCCTGTCCTGCCTTTCTGGATTTTACACTTTTTTCAGATAGCCCTTTTGACCGGGGGACAGTGAGACTTCATTGTAGTGCAGATTTCCTTTGCAAGCTTGCTTGGTTGGCCAAAAAGGGCGTATGCGTTTTTTCCTGTTCAGGAAAAAACGCATACGCCCTTTTTGGCCAAGTGCATCATTGTGGACGTTCTGCCTCTTTTCCTATGCTTTACATGCAATTCCAGTCTACCTCCTGAAATCGGTTTCCTGCAATTCTGCCCCGCTTTCAACTCCTCTTGGCTGCCTTACTTCAATATATTTTTGGACGATAGCTGTCATTTATAACTCTGCAGGTTTGTGAATTACAGTGCCCGTGAGCTCCTTTCTTCAACTCGCTTTCTTGTGAGCTGGCCGCAACACCGCAGGATTGCTTCAGGCCCTAGTTTGGTTCCGGCATGGCATGTTGAGCCTTTGGTTAATTCCTCTTCCTGGTGGGAAATGAGAGTTAAATTTGCCCGTCCAGATACCTCCACCTAGTCTCTCATTGGTTCTTCCTATTCCTGTTCATTTTCCACAGAAATTGCAAACTGAGCCAAACAGGAGGTTAAAGGCACTGACTCTCCAAGTGGGGAGAGTGTTAGTAAAGCGTCTGGAATGTTGCACCCGAGTACCAGGGGACGAAAACTGAGACACATTTGAACACGTTTCCCGATCACACGGTGGATCATACTCTGGGTTCCACATGCATGTTTTAGCTGAAGGAAGAATCCCTTAAACATGGAGAGTTGAGACCCATGGAATGGGTACCATGCAATATGACTTCAAAGGGTCTGCATTTGCTCACCGAACCTCACCAATCCTATCACTGCTGCGTTTATTCCGCTGTACACACGCTTGATTCTCTTTCGGAGACATATAAATCCATAGGTTTTAAGATTCTTACTAGTCAGGTAGATTCTTACTAGTCAGGTATATTCTTAGGCGTTTAATATGGGGTGTTGAGTCCACTTCGTTGAGCAAGGAGTAGCTCTTGTCTATTACATATTTGGCTTATGGAACGGTATCTGTGCTAATTTCAATCTCTGGTTTTATGCAGCACCCCAGCTCACCCTTCCCCTTAAGCAAGCATAAGTTGGTTTTCTACATTTGACACCCTGTTCTGTTTTGTAATTCAGTTCTTGTGTAGCCAAGTTTACATTCCGTGTAGTAGTGATATATTATGATGTTTCTTTTTCTGTGTGACTTATTTCACTTAGAATCATCATACCTGAATCCACTCATTATGCTGCTATGGGCCTGATGACATAGATTTCATTGCTGAGTGATATTGCATTGTACGTAAGTACCACAACTTCTTTATCCATTTTTCGCTTTCTGTGATATTGAACTTGTACCGTAAACGAGGTTCTTGTAAACAGAGCCGTCCCAAACTTTGGGGTGGCTGTGTCTTTTTGATTTTAATTTCCCTAAGCTATAGGACCATAAGTGTAAGTGCCCTAGGCTCTGTTGCTTTGTTTTTTAGATGTTTCAGGAAACACCATACACTTCTCCAGAGTGGCTGTTGTCAATTTACATCCCGCCCATCAGCATAACAAGGCTCCCAGTTCTCCATGGCCTGCCCTGCCTTTCTGGATTTTACACTTTTCCCAGGTGGCCCTTTTGACCGGGGGGCAGTGAGACTTCATTGTAGTGCAGATTTCCTTTGCAAGCTTGCTTGGTTGGCCAAAAAGGGCGTATGCGTATTTTCCTGAATATATTCAGGAAAAAAAGCATACGCCCTTTTTGGCCAAGTGCATCATTGTGGACGTTCTGCCTCTTTTCCTATGCTTTACATGCAATTCCAGTCTACCTCCTGAAATCGGTTTCCTGCAATTCTGCCCCGCATTCAACTCCTCTTGGCAGCCTTACTTCAATATATTTTTGGACGATAGCTGTCATTTATAACTCTGCAGGTTGGTGAATTACAGTGCCCCTGAGTTCCTTTCTTCAACTCGCTTTCTTGTGAGCTGGCCGCAACACTGCAAGATTGCTTCAGACCCTAGTGTGCTTCTGGAATGCCACGCTGAGCCTTTGGTTAATTCCTCTTCCTGGTGGGAAATGAGAGTTAAATTAGCCCGTCCAGACACCTCCACCTAGTCTCTCATTGGTTCTCCCTATTCCTGTACATCTTACACAGAATTTGCAAACTGGGCCGAACAGGAGGTTAAAGGCACTGACTCTCCAAGTGGGGAGAGTGTTAGTAAAGCGTCTGGAATGTTGCACCCGAGTACCAGGGGACGAAAACTGAGACACATTTGAACACGTTTCCCGATCACACGGTGGATCATACTCTGGGTTCCACATGCATGTTTAGCTGAAGGAAGAATCCCTTAAACCTGGAGAGTTGAGACCCATGGAATGGGTACCATGCAATATGACTTCAAAGGGTCTGCATTTGCTCACCGAACCTCACCAATCCTATCACTGCTGCGTTTATGCCGCTGTACACACAATTGATTCTCTTTTGGAGACATATAAATCCATAGGTTTTAAGATTCTTACTAGTCATTTATATTCTTAGGCGTTTAATATGGGGTGTTGAGTCCACTTCGTTGAGCAAGGAGTAGCTCTTGTCTATTACATATTTGGCTTATGGAACGGTATCTGTGCTAATTTCAATCTCTGGTTTTATGCAGCACCCCAACTCACCTTTCCACTTAAGCAAGCATAAGTTAGTTTTCTACATTTGAGACCCTGTTCTGTTTTGTAATTCAGTTCTTGTGTAGCCAAGTTTACATTCCATGTATTAGTGATATCTTATGATGTTTCTTTTTCTGTGTGACTAATTTCACTTAGAATCATCGTACCTGAATCCACTCATTATGCTGCTACGGGCCTGATGACATAGATTTCATTGCTGAGTGATATTGCATTGTACGTAAGTACCACAACTTCTTTATCCATTTTTCGCTTTCTGTGATATTGAACTTGTACGGTACACGAGGTTCTTGTAAACACAGCCGTCCCAAACTTTGGGGTGGCTGTGTCTTTTTGATTTTAATTTCCCTAGTCTATAGGACCATAAGTGGAAGTGCCCTAGGCTCTGTTGCTTTGTTTTTTGGATGTTTCAGGAAACACCATACACTTCTCCAGAGTGGCTGTTGTCAATTTACATCCCGCCCATCAGCATAACAAGGCTCCCAGTTCTCCATGGCCTGCCCTGCCTTTCTGGATTTTACACTTTTTCCAGATGGCCCTTTTGACCGGGGGGCAGTGAGACTTCATTGTAGTGCAGATTTCCTTTGCAAGCTTGCTTGGTTGGCCAAAAAGGGCGTATGCGTATTTTCCTGAATATATTCAGGAAAAAATGCATACGCCCTTTTTGGCCAAGTGCATCATTGTGGACGTTCTGCCTCTTTTCCTATGCTTTACATGCATTTCCAGTCTACCTCCTGAAATCGGTTTCCTGCAATTCTGCCCCGCTTTCAAGTCCTCTTGGCAGCCTTACTTCAATATATTTTTGGAAGATAGCTGTCATTTATAACTCTGCAGGTTTGTGAATTACAGTGCCCCTGAGTTCCTTCCTTCAACTCGCTTTCTTGTGAGCTGTCCGCAACACCGCAGGATTGCTTCAGGCCCTAGTTTGTTTCCGGCATGGCAAGTTGAGCCTTTGGTTAATTCCTCTTCCTGGTGGGAAATGAGAGTTAAATTTGCCCGTCCAGACACCTCCACCTATTCTCTCATTGGTTCTCCATATTCCTGTTCATCTTACGCAGAAATTGCAAACTGGGCCAAACAGGAGGTTAAAGGCACTGACTCTCCAAGTGGGGAGAGTGTTCGTAAAGCGTCTGGAATGTTGCACCCGAGTACCAGGGACGAAAACTGAGACACATTTGAACTCGTTTCCCGATCACACGGTGGATCATACTCTGGGTTCCACATGCATGTTTTAGCTGAAGGAAGAATCCCTTAAACCTGGAGAGTTGAGACCCATAGAATGGGTACCATGCAATATGATTTCAAAGAGTCTGCATTTGCTCACCGAACCTCACCAATCCTATCACTGCTGCGTTTATGCCGCTGTACACACGCTTGATTCTCTTTTGGAGACATATAAATCCATAGGTTTTAAGATTCTTACTAGTCAGGTATATTCTTAGGCGTTTAATATGGGGTGTTGAGTCCACTTCGTTGAGCAAGGAGTAGCTCTTGTCTATTACATATTTGGCTTATGGAACGGTATCTGTGCTAATTTCAATCTCTGGTTTTATGCCGCACCCCAAGTCACCTTTCCCCTTAAGCAAGCATAAGTTGGTTTTCTACATTTGAGACCCTGTTCTGTTTTGTAATTCAGTTCCTATGTAGCCAAGTTTACATTCCGTGTGTTAGTGATACCTTATGATGTTTCTTTTTCTGTGTGACTTATTTCACTTAGAATCATCGTACCTGAATCCACTCATTATGCTGCTACGGGCCTGATGACATAGATTTCATTGCTGAGTGATACTGCATTGTACGTATGTACCACAACTTCTTTATCCATTTTTCGCTTTCTGTGATATTCAACTTGTACCGTAAACGAGGTTCTTGTAAACAGAGCCGGCCCAAACTTTGGGGTGGCTGTGTCTTTTTGATTTTAATTTCCCTAAGCTATAGGACCATAAGTGGAAGTGTCCTAGGCTCTGTTGATTTGTTTTTTGGATGTTTCAGGAAACAACATACACTTCTCCAGAGTGGGTGTTGGCAATTTACATCCCGCCCATCAGTATAACAATGCTCCCAGTTCTCCATGGCCTGTCCTGCCTTTCTGGATTTTACACTTTTTTCAGATAGCCCTTTTGACCGGGGGACAGTGAGACTTCATTGTAGTGCAGATTTCCTTTGCAAGCTTGCTTGGTTGGCCAAAAAGGGCGTATGCGTTTTTTCCTGTTCAGGAAAAAACGCATACGCCATTTTTGGCCAAGTGCATCATTGTGGACGTTCTGCCTCTTTTCCTATGCTTTACATGCAATTCCAGTCTACCTCCTGAAATCGGTTTCCTGCAATTCTGCCCCGCTTTCAACTCCTCTTGGCTGCCTTACTTCAATATATTTTTGGACGATAGCTGTCATTTATAACTCTGCAGGTTTGTGAATTACAGTGCCCGTGAGCTCCTTTCTTCAACTCGCTTTCTTGTGAGCTGGCCGCAACACCGCAGGATTGCTTCAGGCCCTAGTTTGGTTCCGGCATGGCATGTTGAGCCTTTGGTTAATTCCTCTTCCTGGTGGGAAATGAGAGTTAAATTTGCCCGTCCAGACACCTCCACCTAGTCTCTCATTGGTTCTTCCTATTCCTGTTCATTTTCCACAGAAATTGCAAACTGAGCCAAACAGGAGGTTAAAGGCACTGACTCTCCAAGTGGGGAGAGTGTTAGTAAAGCGTCTGGAATGTTGCACCCGAGTACCAGGGGACGAAAACTGAGACACATTTGAACACGTTTCCCGATCACACGGTGGATCATACTCTGGGTTCCACATGCATGTTTTAGCTGAAGGAAGAATCCCTTAAACATGGAGAGTTGAGACCCATGGAATGGGTACCATGCAATATGACTTCAAAGGGTCTGCATTTGCCCACCGAACCTCACCAATCCTATCACTGCTGCGTTTATGCCGCTGTACACACGCTTGATTCTCTTTCGGAGACATATAAATCCATAGGTTTTAAGATTCTTACTAGTCAGGTAGATTCTTACTAGTCAGGTATATTCTTAGGCGTTTAATATGGGGTGTTGAGTCCACTTCGTTGAGCAAGGAGTAGCTCTTGTCTATTACATATTTGGCTTATGGAACGGTATCTGTGCTAATTTCAATCTCTGGTTTTATGCAGCACCCCAGCTCACCCTTCCCCTTAAGCAAGAATAAGTTGGTTTTCTACATTTGACACCCTGTTCTGTTTTGTAATTCAGTTCTTGTGTAGCCAAGTTTACATTCCGTGTAGTAGTGATATATTATGATGTTTCTTTTTCTGTGTGACTTATTTCACTTAGAATCATCATACCTGAATCCACTCATTATGCTGCTATGGGCCTGATGACATAGATTTCATTGCTGAGTGATATTGCATTGTACGTAAGTACCACAACTTCTTTATCCATTTTTCGCTTTCTGTGATATTGAACTTGTACCGTAAACGAGGTTCTTGTAAACAGAGCCGTCCCAAACTTTGGGGTGGCTGTGTCTTTTTGATTTTAATTTCCCTAAGCTATAGGACCATAAGTGGAAGTGCCCTAGGCTCTGTTGCTTTGTTTTTTGGATGTTTCAGGAAACACCATACACTTCTCCACAGTGGCTGCTGGCAATTTACATCCCGCCCATCAGCATAACTAGGCTCCCAGTTCTCCATGGCCTGTCCTGCCTTTCTGGATTTTACACTTTTTTCAGATGGCCCTTTTGACCGGGGGGCAGTGAGACTTCATTGTAGTGCAGATTTCCTTTGCAAGCTTGCTTGGTTGGCCAAAAAGGGCGTATGCGTTTTTTCCTGAATATATTCAGGAAAAAACGCATACGCCCTTTTTGGCCAAGTGCATCATTGTGGACGTTCTGCCTCTTTTCCTATGCTTTACATGCAATTCCAGTCTACCTCCTGAAATCGGGTTTACTGCAATTCTGCCCCGGTTTCAACTCCTCTTGGCATCCTTACTTCAGTATATTTTTGGAAGATAGCTGTCATTTATAACTCTGCAGGTTTGTGAATTACAGTGCCCCTGAGCTCCTTTCTTCAACTCGCTTTCTTGTGAGCTGGCCGCAACACCGCAGGATTGCTTCAGGCCCTAGTTTGGTTCCGGCACGGCATGCTGAGCCTTTGGTTAATTCCTCTTCCTGGTGGGAAATGAGAGTTAAATTTGCCCGTCCAGACACCTCCACCTAGTCTCTCATTGGTTCTCCCTATTCCTGTTCATTTTCCACAGAAATTGCAAACTGGGCCAAACAGGAGGTTAAAGGCACTGACTCTCCAAGTGGGGAGAGTGTTAGTAAAGCGTCTGGAATGTTGCACCCGAGTACCAGGGGACGAAACCTGAGACACATTTGAACACGTTTTCCGATCACACGGTGGATCATACTCTGGGTTCCACATGCATGTTTAGCTGAAGGAAGAATCCCTTAAACCTGGTGAGTTGAGACCCATGGAATGGGTACCATGCAATATGACTTCAAATGGTCTGCATTTGCTCACCGAACCTCACCAATCCTATCACTGCTGCGTTTATGCCGCTGTACACACACTTGATTCTCTTTCGGAGACATATAAATCCATAGGTTTTAAGATTCTTACTAGTCAGGTATATTCTTAGGCGTTTAATATGGGGTGTTGAGTCCACTTCGTTGAGCAAGGAGTAGCTCTTGTCTATTACATATTTGGCTTATAGAATGGTATCTGTGCTAATTTCAATCTCTGGTTTTATGCAGCACCCCAACTCACCTTTCCCCTTAAGCAAGCATAAGTTGGTTTTCTACATTTGACACCCTTTTCTGTTTTGTAATTCAGTTCCTGTGTAGCCAAGTTTACATTCCGTGTAGTAGTGATAACTTATGATGTTTCTTTTTCTGTGTGACTCATTTCACTTAGAATCATCGTACCTGAATCCACTCATTATGCTCCTACGGGCCTGATGACATAGATTTCATTGCTGAGTGATATTGCATTGTACGTAAGTACCACAACTTCTTTATCCATTTTTCGCTTTCTGTGATATTGAACTTGTACAGTAAACGAGGTTCTTGTAAACAGAGCCATCCCAAACTTTGGGGTGGCTGTGTCTCTTTGATTTTAATTTCCCTAAGCTATAGGACCATAAGTGGAAGTGCCCTAGGCTCTGTTGCTTTGTTTTTTGGATGTTTCAGGAAACACCATACACTTCTCCACAGTGGCTGCTGGCAATTTACATCCCGCCCATCAGCATAACAAGACTCCTAGTTCTCCTTGGCCTGTCCTGCCTTTCTGGATTTTACACTTTTTTCAGATGGCCCTTTTGACTGGGGGGCAGTGAGACTTCATTGTAGTGCAGATTTCCTTTGCAAGCTTGCTTGGTTGGCCAAAAAGGGCGTATGCGTTTTTTCCTGAATATATTCAGGAAAAAACGCATACGCCCTTTTTGGCCAAGTGCATCATTGTGGACCTTCTGCATCTTTTCCTATGCTTTACATGCAATTCCAGTCTACCTCCTGAAATCGGTTTCCTGCAATTCTGCCCCGCATTCAATTCCTCTTGGCTGCCTTACTTCAATATATTTTTGGAAGATAGCTGTCATTTATAACTCTGCAGGTTTGTGAATTACAGTGCCCCTGAGCTCCTTTCTTCAACTCGCTTTCTTGTGAGCTGGCCGCAACACCGCAGGATTGCTTCAGGCCCTAGTTTGTTTCCGGCATGGCATGTTGAGCCTTTGGTTAATTCCTCTTCCTGGTGGGAAATGAGAGTTAAATTTGCCCGTCCAGACACCTCCACCTAGTCTCTCATTGGTTCTCGCTATTCCTGTTCATTTTCCACAGAAATTGCAAACTGGGCCAAACAGGAGGTTAAAGGCACCGACTCTCCAAGTGGGGAGAGTGTTAGTAAAGCGTCTGGAATGTTACACCCGAGTACCAGGGGACGAAAACTGAGACACATTTGAACACGTTTCCCGATCACACGGTGGATCATACTCTGGGTTCCACATGCATGTTTTAGCTGAAGGAAGAATCCCTTAAACATGGAGAGTTGAGACCCATGGAATGGGTACCATGCAATATGACTTCAAAGGGTCTGCATTTGCTCACCGAACTTCACCAATCCTATCACTGCTGCGTTTATGCCGCTGTACACCCGCTTGATTCTCTTTCGGAGACATATAAATCCATAGGTTTTAAGATTCTTACTAGTCAGGTATATTCTTAGGCGTTTAATATGGGGTGTTGAGTCCACTTCGTTGAGCAAGGAGTAGCTCTTGTCTATTACATATTTGGCTTATGGAACGGTATCTGTGCTAATTTCAATCTCTGGTTTTATGCAGCACCCCAACTCACCCTTCCCCTTAAGCAAGCATAAGTTGGTTTTCTACATTTGACACCCTGTTCTGTTTTGTAATTCAGTTCTTGTGTAGCCAAGTTTACATTCCGTGTATTAGTGATATCTAATGATGTTTCTTTTTCTGTGGGACTAATTTCACTTAGAATCATCGTACCTGAATCCACTCATTATGCTGCTACGGGCCTGATGACATAGATTTCATTGCTGAGTGATATTGCATTGTACGTAAGTACCACAACTTCTTTATCCATTTTTCGCTTTCTGTGATATTGAACTTGTACCGTAAACGAGGTTCTTGTAAACAGAGCCGTCCCAAACTTTGGGGTGGCTGTGTCTTTTTGATTTTAATTTCCCTAAGCTATAGGACCATAATTGGAAGTGCCCTAGGCTCTGTTGCTTTGTTTTTTCGATGTTTCAGGAAACACCATACACTTCTCCAGAGTGGCTGCTGGCAATTTACATCCCGCCCATCAGCATAACTAGGCTCCTAGTTCTCCATGGCCTGTCCTGCCTTTCTGGATTTTACACTTTTTTCAGATGGCCCTTTTGACCGGGGAGCAGTGAGACTTCATTGTAGTGCAGATTTCCTTTGCAAGCTTGCTTGGTTGGCCAAAAAGGGCGTATGCGTTTTTTCCTGAATATATTCAGGAAAAAACGCATACGCCCTTTTTGGCCAAGTGCATCATTGTCGACGTTCTGAGTGTTTTCATATGTTTTCAGTGCAATTCCTGTCTAACTCCTGAAATCGGTTTCCTGCAGTTCTGCCTTGCTCTCAGTGCCTCTTCATAGCCTTACCTCAATATACTTTTGGAAAATAGTTGGCCTTTATAACGCTGCAGGTTTTTGAATTGCAGTGGCCCTTAGCTCCATTTTTCAGCTCTTATTTTTGTGATCTTGCCTCATATCCACAGGATTTCTTCAGGACCTATTCTTCTTCTGGGACGCCTTGCTCTGCCTTTGGTTAATTCTTCCTCCTTATGTGAAATTAGAGTGACATGTGCCCATTGAAACCGCTACAGCTATTTTCTCACTGGTTCCCCCTATTCCCATTCATCCTCCGCACTAACTGCAGACTGTGCGATACCGGAACTTAAAGGCATTGACTCTCCATGTGGAGATGTTGTTAGTAAAGTGGCTGGAATGTTGATCCGGAGCCCCAGGAGAGGAAAATGAGGTGCATTTTAGAAACCTTTCCCGATCATATGGTATACCATCCGCTGGATTTCCCATGCATGGTTTAGCTGTAGGAAGATTCCCTTCAACTTGGAGTGTTGGGACCCTTGGAATATGTAGCATGAAGTATTGCATTAAACTTTCGGCAGTTGCTCACCAAAGCTCTCCAATCCTTTCAGCCCCAAGTGTCCAGCCTTATGTCTTATCCAGCTGTGGGTTTATATGTGGTCATTCCAGGTTGCATCACAGCCCCTGAGCGAATTTTGTAAGAATTTTTCTCTCTTTCATTGTTTCTGCGTTTTGGTTTTAAAATTTATTTCTATAATGCGGTTTAGCTCATTTTCACTGCTGTGTTTGTGCTGCTCTGCGCACACTTGATTCCCTTATGGAGATATATCAATACATGGGTTTTAAGATTCTTATTACTCAGATATATTTCTCTGCGGTGTATAGGGTGTGTTGAGGCCAGTTCATTGAGCGAGGTGTAGATCTTGTCTGATACCTATTTGGTTTATTGAACGGTATCTGTGCTAATTTCAAACTCTGGTTTTATGCATCACCCCACCTCTCCTTTCCCCTTAAGCTGACATAAGTGTGTTTTCTAAATGTGAGACACTGTTCTGTTTTGTAATTAATTTTTTGTGCAGCCATATTTATCCTCCCTCTATAAGTGATATCTGATGATATGTTTCTTTTTCTGTTTGACTTATTTCAAGTAGTATTATCGGACCTCAATCCACTCTTTATCCTTCTACTAGCCTTATTACATTTATTTCATGGTGAAGAGATATTCCATTGTACATAAGTACCACATTTTCTTTATCCATTGTTCTCTTTCCTGGGATATTTAAGGTGTACTGAAGTTGAGGTTCTTGTAAACAGAGTAGCCCTAAACTGTGGTGTGCTTGTGTCTTGTTGATTTTTAGACTTCCCTAGATATACTCCCGTGATTGGAAGTGCCCTATGCTCTGTCGCTCTGTTTTTTAGATGATTTAGGAACCACCATACACTTCTCCAGAGTGGCTCTCGGCAGTTCACACACTGTCCATCAGCGTATAAAGGCTCCCTGTTCTCCATGGCCTGTCCTGCATTTCTGGTTTTTACAATTTTTTCGGATGGCCCTTTTGACCGGTGGGAAATGAGACTTCTTTGTTGTGCACATTTGCATTGCTTGCTTGCTTGCTTGCCCATAAAGTGCGTATGCGTTTTTTCCTGGATATATTCAGGAAAAAACGCATACTCCCTTTTGGGCCAACTGCATCATTGTCGAAATTCTGCCGCTTTTCATGTGCTTTAAAGGCGAGTCCAATCTATCTCTTGAAATCTGTTTCTTGCAATTCTGTCTTGCATTCAGATCCTCTTCTTTGCCTTACCTCAACATATTTTTGGACGTTAGTTTTCATTTATAACTCTGCAGGTTTGTGAATTGCAGTGACCCTGAGCTCCATTTTTTAAGTTGCTCTTTTGTGAGCTGGCCTCAAAACCGCAGGATTGCTTCAGGCCCTATTTTGGCTCCGGCGAGGCGGGCTGAGCCTTTTTTTAATTCTTATTCTTAATGGGAAATTAGAGTGACATGTGCCCGTCCAAACCCCTACAACTATTCTCTCATTGTTTCCCCCTGTTCCCGTTCATCCTCCTCACAATTTGCAAAATGTGTGAAACAGAAGTTTAAATGTGCTGATTCTCTAAGTGGGGAGATTCTAAGTAACGTGGCTGGAATGATGAACAGGAGCACCAGGAGAGGATAAATGAGGTGCATTTTAGACACATCTCCCGATCACATGGTGTACAGTCCTCTGGGTTTTCCATGCATGTTTTAGCTGTAGGAAGATTCCTTGAACCTGCAGATTTGGGACCCATTGAATGGGTACCAGGTAGTATTACTTTAAAGGGTGTGCATTTCCTCACCCAACCTCACATTTCTCTTAGCGCGAACAGTTTCCAGCCTTATGTCTCATCCTGCTGTGGGTCTAGATGTGTTCAATCCATGTTGCATCACCGTCCCTGAGGAAAAGTTGTAAGAGGTTTTCTCTGTCTCTCTGTCGTTTATTTTTTTCAATTTATTACTATATTGGTTACAGCTGATTTTCAAAGCTCTGTTTCTTGCTGCTGTACATCCACTTGATTCACGTACAGAGAGACATCAATAAATTCTTTTTCAGATTCTTACCAATCATAGATATTCTTTTCCGGTGACTTGAGTGTGCTGAGTGCAGTTCTTTTAGCTACCGTGTAGGCCTTGTTGATTATCAGTTTGGTATTTGGAATGGTATCTTTGCTAATCTCAACCTCCTGGATGATGCCTCACCCCTCCCCACCTTTCCCGTTTAGCAGCCTTACGCGTGTTTTCTACATATTTGACTATGTTTTTGTTTTGTAATTTATTTCATGTGTAGCCATTTTGGATTCCACCTTTAAGTGATATCTTATGATATGTGTCTTTTTCTTTTTGAATTATGTCACTTAGAATGATCATACGTAACTCCTCCGGAGTTGTTACAACTGGCCATATTTCATTGATTTCCAGGCTGAGTAATATTCCACTCTACATAAGTACCACATCTCTATCCATTTTTTCCCTCCAGAGACATTTAAGTTATATCCTAGTCGAGGATCTTTTAAACAGAGAGGCAGTAAACATTGGGGTGCCTGTGTCCTCTCGATTTTTGTTTTTCCCAAGATATACGCCCATGAGTGCAAGTGCCCTATGCTCTGTAGCTCATTTTTTAGATGCTTTAGTAAACACAATACACTTCTCCAGAATGGCCATTGGCAATATACATTTCCACTATAAGCCTCACAGGGCTCCCTCTTCTCCTTGCCCTGTCCTGCATTTCTGGCGTTTACACTTTATGAGGATGGCTCTTCTGACTGATGCGAAGTGATATCTTTTGTAGTATTGATTTCCAGTGCCCACCTGTTCGGTTGGCTAAAAAAGTGTATGCCCTTTTCTTGAATATATACAGAAAAAAACGCATACAGCCTTTTTGGCCAACTGCAATGTCGGCAATGTTCAGCCCCTTTTCTTGTGCTTAATGGCGAGTCCTTTCTACCTCCTCAAATCCCTTTCCTGCCATTCTCCGTTGCTTGCCAATCCTTTTCTTTGACTTTCCTCAAGACATTTTTCAGTGATAGATATTTTCAACTCTGCAGTTTCGTGAATTTTACTGCCCCTGAGTTCCATTGTTCAACTTGTGTTTATGGGAACTGGCCACAAAGCAGTGGGATTTCCTCAAGCCCTATACTGTTTCCATGGGCAACCCTAGCCTTTGGTCAATTCATCTTCCTGATTGGAAATTAGAGTGACATGTGCCTGTCTGAACACCTAGGACTTGTCTCTCATTGTTCCTCATCCTTCCGCTTCATCCTCTGGACAAATTCCAAACTGTACGCAACAGGATGTTGACAGTGTTGACATCTCCAAGTGGGGGACTGTTAGTAAAGACGCTGGAGGGGTGAACCCGAGCACCAGGAGATGAGGAGATGAGATGCCTTTTCCAAACTCTTCCCGATCAGACGGTATACCATCCTCTGGATGTGACAGACATGTTTTAGCAGTAGGAAGAGTCCCATTCATGTAAGGAGAACACCAGGGCTTTTTCAAAATCAGTGTCTCCCCGAAACCCAAACTGGGGAGTTTTTTAAGCTACGGCTACACATATGTTCATTAAGGGCCTTGGGAAGTAGGCAGAGTCCAAACTTTAGATGACTGAAGTCTTCAGGGTCAGAAGCACTCACCACCGGCTTCCCTTAGGTTACACTTTAACTGTCATTGATAGATGATGTCAATAAAAATATCTGTTCTTTTTCCGATTATTTCCCCTTATAGGTTATTGCACAATATTGAGTGTAGTTCCCTGTGCTATACAGTAGTTCCTTGTTGATGATCTATTTTATACATAGCAGTGTGTATGTGTTAATTCCAAACTGTTAATTTATCCCTCCTCCCACCTTTCCCCTTTGGTAATAATAAATTATAAGATTTTATACTTCTCAGAAATGGGGGAGCTGAAAGAGAGGTATCATTTTCAATGGAAAAGCATTTAAAACAAGATTGAAGCTTTAACCAAGATTATTAGATGTACATCCTTGGAAAGAAATCACTTCATTTCTCTAATATTGACCTGACAAATAAGACAAACCTTTTCACTGAACTTGCTTATAATAAAGTGATGGAAATATCAAATGGAAGTGTTAGAAACATCTTATTTTACCCGAGCCTTATAAACTGTTCTATGTTAACTACAGTTTGGCTCACACATCTGTTCATTGAAGTTACAATAGTCTCAATTTCTGTTACTGATCCTCCAGAGTGGACCCCAACAAGGGTCCCCCTGCCCAGTGTCATTGGGGCCAACAGATCGAGACTGAGTTTGGTTCCCAAGCAAAGGAAACTTTATATTTTCATCAGAGAATGGAGAGGTGAGAGCATGCACTACCCCGTGGGCTGTGGGCTGGGCTGCTGTGTAGAGATCCTGTCAGAGTCAGTGGGAGGGAGGGGGCGGAGCTCTCAAGGGCCGGGTTGGCTGCAGCTCAGGCTCTATATCTCGGAGTCTGCACTGGGCCCCAGGAGCTGAGGTGTCGACCCAGCCATTCTGCACCAGGAAATCTGGTCTGAAGTGCCGGGTGTGGAACCTCTGCATGCGGGACCCTAGGAGCACGTGAAATTAGACAAAGCACAAAGGATAAAAAAGGTCAGACTTGACTTTATTGCCCACATTCTATTTTTATCTCCCAGGGATTTTTAATGGGCTTTGCTGGGGACAAACCCCTCCTCTGCCTTTTGTCCCGTTCCTCATTCTTGGAGTGCTGAGGGTGCAGACCCTTCTTCTGTAACTGCTGAGTGCTGAGTTGGGAGCCCTCATACCAGGGGACGAGGGTCAGAACTTCTCCCCAGCAGCCTCCAGGTGACGTTGATTGGCCCCAGGACCCCTGCCTCCCTGCTCGTCCGCCTGAGCACCAGCATTGGAAGTGTTATAGATTCTAATGACCTTTAAGGGTCCAGGAAAGAGATGTGCAGAGACGCTGTGGGGGCCGGTTTCACCCTGCCCCACATTTGTTCGGCCACCTTAGGCTGACCGTTTCTGCCAGCCTAGATGCTCTGACCAGTAGTCTGCTCTTTCTTCAATTAGGCCCCTGAATTAACGTAAAAACAGCACCAGGTGTCAGAGCCCTGCCCGCTCAACTCCCAGACAGTCCAGGGTCAGTGGTGATCAAGGACCATGATGGCCACTGAGTCAACAGCCTTTTGAAGTAAACAGGAGTCCAGCCGGTCTTATTGGCCACCATCATCACGGTGTCTGTAGGCTTTTCTATGGTGACAGTGTGATATACGGTTCCCCCGCCAAGATTATTAGCTCCCCTCCGGGTGCAGGAAGTCCTGCAAGCAGTAGTCTACTCCTTCGGGACACACTATTGTTGTTTTATGAGAGAAACTCCAGGTCAAGTGATGTTCACATGAGTCGTCATGGTGCCCTGTTGCCCCCGGTTATCTCTCTGGATGTTGGAGTTGGAGGGCCTCCTCACTCGAGGTCGGTGTGCCCACGGAGCGAACCCTGCAACTTCAGGGCATGGTTGGTGATTAGGATCACCACGTGGGGTCCTTTTCCCTTAGGAGGGAGGTGGCCTTTTGGGCTGCTGATTTCCAGGTTTTTAGATACTGCCAGTATCTTGGCCAGATGTGGCAGTGGGCCAAGCCCCTTGGTGACTGTAGTTTATCCTACCTGGATGGCATTCTTGCGTTGTTCCATTTCAAGTGGTCCCAGTTTTTGCACTAATTCTCCAATGGCGATTCACCTTTCACCGGGAATGGAAAGGTCAAAGGGTTTAGCTCAATTAGGGAGTTCCAGGACAAGGGTCTGAATTGACTGCTCTTTCCATTCTTGAAAGGCCACTTCTGGATTCTGTTCCAAAGGATCATCATCTTTTCCTTTCAGTGTTTCATATAGAGGCCCAGCTAGTAGACTGTAGTTAGGGATCCAGAAGCAGCAAACCCTGGCCTCCCCAGGAACCCCTAAGCTGTCTTCTAGTTTTAGAAAGGGGTAAGGCTGCAAATGGTTTCTTCCCTTTCCTGGGATGGGCTTCTCTGACCTTGTGTGAGAATGAAGCCCAGGCAGGTCACCGCAGTCTGTGATATTTGAGCTTTTTCTTGGACAACTTCTATCCTTTATTGGCTTGGTAGTTCAGAGGCCTCCTTAGTAGGGCTGGCGATCAGAATGTCGTCTGCATATTGAAGGAGGGTTTCCTTTTCCAGAGGTAGAACTTTTCGGTCGTTAGCTAAGCTTTCCCCAAAGATGGTGTGGGAATTTTTGAACCCTTGGGGCAAGACGGCCCGGAAGTATTGTTTTAGTTGTATGTTGAGTCCTGCCACTCACAAGCCAAAATTTCTTGTGACTCTGGGACTAATGGAATACAAAAGAAGGCATCATTGAAGACTAATACAGAATACCATGTCCTGGTGGTTGGTAGAATGACCAGCAGGGTGTAGGAATCAGGAGTAACTGGAGGTATATCCTCGGTGGCTTCACTGACTGTCCTGACATCCTTTACCAGGTCCCCAGCAGCCCATGGGGCTCTCGTGGTCAGGCCAATCCCAGGATATGAAGCTCTCCTGGGCAGGTACCCCACCCCCAACCCAGCCCACGGGGCTCTCATGGTCAGGCCCCTCCCAGGATACAGAGCTACCCTTGCAGGTACCGTGGCAGGGCTGGGCACACAGGAACCGTGCACATAGCCCTCATTGAAGAGCACCCCCAGCTCACCTGTCGCTCAGAGCTGACACAGAGCACCTCAGAGCAGGACTTGAACTAACAAACAGCAGCTCCGACAGGTCTGTGACCCTGGGCGTCACTCTGTGTGGCCTCCCTCCACCTGGTCTTCCAGAGACTTCCACTGCACCCAGGGCACCAGGCCTCTGTCTCCAACCACCACCCACCCCTCCTCTCCCTGACTCCTGGGTTCGTCTCATTAGGAGAGGGTTTTCTTGAAGTTGTCTCCCACTCATGGGCCAGATAAAATGATTAGAAAACAAGCCAAAGCTGCAGCCCCTTGTCTATCCTGACTCTCAGGAGCCCACACCTGTTCCTTGGACCTGGCCCGTTCAGCAAGTTCCATTTTCTGCAACTGTGAGCCCCTGAGGGGTGATGATTGGCTACCTGGGCAGCCTTACCATGCCGGCCAGCCCTCCCCAGGTGTGCCTGGGTTGAGATCAATATAAATACCACTCCAGGCAGCAAAAGCCCCTGCAGCTGTGCCTGACGCCATTTTCTCTGCCCTGTCAGCAGTCTCGGGGCTGGGCTGGTGGGAGGGAGTGAGAGGCCACGGCTTTGTGGGTGGCCCAGTGTGAGTGGGGCTCTGCTGGACTTTCTGCAGCAGTTGCCAGGCTGCCACCTGCTAAAGAAGAGGATGTGTCACCCATACCTGCTGCTGGAATTTCTCCCTGGGCAGAGGTGAGGAAGGAAAAAAGCAGTGGGGGCAGGGACAGGACGGGTATCTCAGGCAGGGAAATGGAAATCTTCCAGAAGAGCACCCAGGGCCAGGACCATCCTGGCTGGCGTGCAGGCACCAAGTCAGCTGGCATGCTGTCACTCGTGTGGCTCCATGGCCCTTCCTCTAGGCTTTCAAGTCCTTGTATATATTCAGGTGTTTTACCTGGGAAGGGTGGGAACAGTTCAGCAGCAACTGGCCTGGGGCTCAGCTCACGTTTACTCACAGATGCCTCGGCACGGTGCCCCAGCTTTGCAATGAGGACGCTTGTTGTGTGGGGGCTGCTGGCTGAATGGGAGACGATTCCCCACCACTGACCAACTTCAGAATTGTTTACAACTGGAGCAAGTGCCCTGATACGGTTTTCCTCTGAGTAACTGGTGGGTTCTGTTTTTTTTTTCTCTTTTTCGTTTTTGGTTCAAGGTAGATTTTATTCCTCTTTTTTGTATTTACAGATATAAGCATGGAAATAATTTATTCATATAAATACATGTATGTGAAGGGAATAATTGTTTTTTCTGTTTTATTTTTTAAATTTTATTTCTTTTTAATTTTGAATTTTATTTTATATTTTTATACAGCAGGTTCTCATTGGTTATCTATTTTATACATATAAATGTTTACATGCCAATCCCAATCTCTCAACTCCTCCCACCACCACCCCTCCAAGAGCTTTCCCCCCTTGTTGTCCATACGATTGTTGTCTACATCTGTTGCTCTATTTATGCCTTGCAAAACGGTTAATCTGTACAGTTTTTCTAGGTTCCACATATATGCATGAATATACAAGATTTGTTTTTCTCTTTCTGACTTACTTCACTCTGTATGACAGTCTCTAGATCCATCGACGTCTCTACAAATGACCCAATTTCATTCCTTTCATGGCTTAGTAATATTCCATTTTATATATGTACCACAGCTTTATGCATTCGTCTGTCTGTGGGCATTTAGGTTGCTTCCATTACCTCGATATTGTAAATAGTGATGCAATGAACATTGCGGTGAATGTCTCTTTTTGATTTATGGTTTTGTCTGAGTATATGTCCAGTCCTGGGATTGCTGTATCATATGGTAATTCTATTATTAGTTTCTTAAGAAACTCCATATTGTTCTCCATAGTGACTGTATCAATTTATATTCCCAACAATAGTGGAAGAGGCTTCCTTTTCTCCACACCCTTTCCAGCATTTGTTGTTTGTAGATTTTCAGATGATGCCCATTCTAACAGGTGTGAGGTGATACCTCATTGTTGAGTCCATTTTGTTGAGCAAGGGGTAGGTCTTGTCTATTACATATTTGGCTTATGGAACGGTATCTGTGCTAATTTCAAACTCTGGTTTTATGCAGCACCCCAACTCACCTTTCCCCTTAAGCAAGCATAAGTTGGTTTTCTAAACTTGAGACCCTGTTCTGTTTTGTAATTCAGTTCATGTGTAGCCAAGTTTACATTCCGTGCATTAGTGATACCTTATGATGTTTCTTTTTCTGTGTGACTTATTTCACTTAGAATCATCATGCCTCAATCCACTCATTATGCTGGTACAGGCCTGGTGACACAGATTTCATTGCTGAGTGGTATTCTGTTGTACATAAGTACCGCAACTTCTTTATCAATTATTTGTTCTCTGGGATATTTAACTTGTACTGTAGAAGAGGCTCCTGTAAACAGAGCCGTTGTAAATTTTGGGGTGGCTGTGTCTTTTTGATTTTAATTTCCCTAAGCTATAGGACCATAAGTGGAAATGCCCTAGACTCTGTTGCTTTGTTTTTCAGATGTATCAGGAAACACCATACACTTCTCCAGAGTGGCTGTTGGCAATGTACATCCCGCCCATCAGCATAACAAGGCTCCTTTTTCCCCATGGCCTGTCTTGCCTTTCTGGATTTTACACTTTTCTCAGATGGCCCTTTAGACCGGGGGGAAGTGACACTTCATAGTAGTTCGGATTTCCATTGCAAGCTTGCTTGGTTTGCCAAAAAGGGCGTATGTGTTTGTTCCTGAATATATTCAGGAACAAACTCATACGCCCTTTGTTGCCAAGTGCATCATTGTCGATGTTCTGCCTCTTTTCCTATGCTTTAAATGCAATTCCAGTCTACCTCCTGAAATCGGTTTCCTGCAATTCTGCCCCGCTTTCAAGTCCTCTTCGCAGCCTTACTTCAATATATTTTTGGACGTTATCTGTCATTTATAACTCTGCAGGTTTGTGAATTACAGGGCCCCTGAGCTCCTTTCTTCAACTCGCTTTCTTGTGAGCTGGCCGCAAACCCGCAAGACTGCTTCAGGCCCTAATCTGCTTCTGGCAGGGCACGCTGAGCCTTTGGTTAATTCCTCTTCCTGGTGGGAAATGAGTGTTAAATATGCCCGTCCAGACACCTACCTCACTCTCAACCCCTTGGTGATGTGGGTCCTCTGGTTTGTGGCCACTTTTGCTGGGTTCCTCACCTTTCAATGATGTGGCCCCACTAGTGTGAGGACACTCCTGCTTGGTTCTCATCCACGTGGTTATGTGGACCCCCTGGTGAGAGTCTGTTCCTGGCTTTGTTCCTCACCCACCTGTGAGGGAGACCCTCTGCTGATAGGTCACTCCTGCATGGCTGGCACACATTGCCTTGGTGAAGTCAGCCGTGTGGTGGCAGTTGGAGCGTGCTGGGAATCTCTTCCCCCCGGTGATGAGGACCCTCTTGCGTCAGGCCCTAACTGCTGGGCTCACCAACTTTTCTTAGTGAGCCCAGTGATGCTTTGGCACTCCTCTTAGGATCCCATCTCCATGGGGATGTGGGCCTTCTGCTCTGAGGTCCCAACGGCTGGGTTGTTCACATTTTCATGATGTGGGCTCTCTGGTGTTAGTTCACAGAAGCCTGGATCCCATAGCCTCTGTGCTCTTGGCTGCCTGCTGGGAGGTTCCAACTGCTGGATTCCTCACTTTTTTAATTTTTTGGGCCCTCTGTTGTGAGGATCCTCCTGCCTGCCTCACTCCCAGCCCCTTCGTGATGTGTGTCGTCTGGTTTGAGGCCACATGTGCTGGGTTCCTCACCTTTCGATGATGTGGGACCAATGGTCTTAGGAGACTCCTGTCTGGTTCACATCCCCTTGGTGATGTGGGCCCTCTGTTGAGAGTCTGATCCTGGCTGGGTTCCTCACCCATCTGTGAGGTAGGCCGTCTGATGTGAGGTCACTCTTGCCTGGCTTGCTCATCTCGCCTTGTGGACATGAGCCCTCTGGTGGCACTTGGAGCCTGCTGGGAGCCTCCTCTCCTCGGTGATGAGGGCCCTCTGGCATCAGGCCCTGACTGCTGGGCTCCCCACATTTTGTGATGTGCGCCCAGTGGTGCGAGGACACTCCAGCCAGGTTCACATCCCCATTGGGGTGTGGGCCTTCTGCTCTGAGGTCCCAAAGCCTGGGTTGCTCACAGTTTCATGATGTGGGCTCTCTGGTATTAGTTCACTCCTGCCTGCATCCCATAGCTTCTGTGCTCTGGGCCGCCTGCTGGGAGGTTCCAACTGCTGGATTCCTCACCTTTCTTATTCTTTGGGCCCTCTGTTTTTAGGCTACTCCTGCCTGCCTCACTCCCATTCCCTTTGTGATATGTGTCCTCTGATTTGAGGCCACATGTGCTGGGTTCCGCACCTTTCGATGATGTGACCCCACTGGAGGGAAGACAGTCCTGACTGGTTCCCATCCCCTTGCTGATGTGGGCCCTCAGGTGAGAGTCTGATCCTGGCTGGGTTCCTCACCCTTCTGTGAGGTGGGCCCTCTGCTGTGAGGTCAATCATGCCTGTCTGGCACACGTCACCTTGGCGACGTGGGCCCTCTGGTGGCAGTTGGAGTGTGCTGGGATCCTCCTCCCCTCGGTGATGAGGGCCCTCTTGCCTTAGGCCATAACTGCTGGGCTCCCCACATTTTCTGATGTGCGCCAAGTGAGTGAGGAGACTCTTGCCAGGTTCCCATCCCCATGGCGATATGGGTCTTCTGCTCTGAGGTCAAAACGGCTGGCTTGCTCACAGTACCATGATGTGGGCCCTCTGCTGTGAGTTCACTCCGGCAAGGATCCCTTATCATTGGTGCTCTGAGCCGCCTGCTGGGAGGTTCCAACTGCTGGATTCCTCAACTTTTTTATTCTATGTGCCCTCTGTTGTGAGGCTCCTCCTGCCTGCCTCACTGCCAGCCCCTTGGTGATGACTGTCCTATGGCTTGAGGCCACATGTGCTGCGTTCCTCACCTTTCGATGATGTGATCCCACTCGTGTGAGGACACTCCTGCCTGGTTCCCATCCCCTTGGTGAGGTGGGCCCTCTGGCGAGAGTCTAATCCTGGCTGGGTTCCTCAACGTTCTGTGAGGTAGGCCCTCTGCTGTGAGGTCACTCCTGCCTGGCTGGCACACGTCACCTTGGAGACGTGAGCCCTCTGGTGGCAGTTGGAGCGTGCAGGGCGCCTCCTCCTCTCGGTGATGACGGCCCTCTGGCGTCAGGCCCTAAATGGTGGGCTCCCCACATTTTCTGATGTGCGCCCAGTGGTGCGAGGACACTCCAGCCAGGTTCCCATTCCCATGGGGATGTGGTCCTTCTGCACTGAGATCTCAACTCCTGGGTTGCTCACAGTTTTGTGATGTGGGCCCTCTGCTGTGAGTTCACTGTGGCCTGGATCCCATAGCCTCGGTGTTCTGGGCCGCCTGCTGGAAGGTCTAAATGCTGGAATCCTCACGTTTTTTATATTATGTGCCCTGTGTTGTGAGGCTACTCCTGCCTGCCTCACTCCAAGGCCCTTGGTGATGTGGGTCCTCTGGTTTGAGGACACATGTGCTGGGTTCCTCACCTTAAGATGATGAGGCCCCACTGGTGTGAGGATAATCCTGACTGGGTCCCATCCCCTTTGTGATGTGGGCCCTCTGGTGAGAGTCTGATCCTGGCTGGGTTCCTCACCCATCTGTGAGGTGGGCCCTCTACTATCAGGTAACTCTTGCCTGGCTTGCTCACCTCGCCTTGTTGACATGAGCCCTCTGGTGGCAATTGGACCCTGCTGGGAGCCTCCTCAGCTCTGTGATGAGGGCCCTCTGACGTCAGGCCCTAACTGCTGGGCTCCCCAACTTTTCTTAGTGAGCCCAGTGTTGCTCAAGCACTCCTCTTAGGTTCCCATCCCCATGTGGATGTGGGCCTTCTGCTCTGAGGTTCCAACGGCTGGGTTGATCACAATTTCATGATGTGGGCTCTCTGGTGTTAGTTCACTGTGGCCTGGATCCCATAGCCTCTGTGGTCTTGGCTGCCTGCTGGGAGGTTCCAACTGCTCGATTCCTCAACTTTTGTATTCTATGGGTCCTGTGTTGTGATGCTCCTCCTGCCTGCCTCACTCGCAACCCCTTCGTGATGTGGGTCTTCTGGTTTGAGGCCACATGTGCTGGGTTAGGCAACTTTCAATGATGTGGCCCCACTGGTGTGAGGACACTCCTGCCTGGTTCCCATCCCCTTGGTGATGTGGGCCTTCTGGTGACAGTCTTATCCTGGCTGGGTTCCTCACTCTTCTGTGAGGTAGGCCCTCTGCTGTGAGGTCAATCCTGCCTGACTTGCACACATCACCTTGGCGACGTGGGCCCTCTGTTGGCACATGGAACCTGCTGGGAGCCTCCTGCCCTCGGTGATGACGGCCCTCTAGCATCAGGCTCTAACTGCTGGGCTCCCCACGTTTTCTGATGTGAGCCCAGTGATGCCAGGACACTCCTGTCAGGTTCCCATCCCCATGGGGATGTGGGCTTTCTGCTCTGAGGTCCCAATGCCTGGGTTGCTCACAGTTTCATGATGTGGGCTCTCTGGTGTTAGTTAACTCCTGCCTGCATCCCATAGCTTCTGTGCTCTCGGCCGCCTGCTGGGAGGTTCCAAATGCTGGATTCCTCACTTTTTTTATTCTTTGGGCCCTCTGTTTTTAGGCTACTCCTACCTGCCTCACTCCCATCCCCTTTGTGATGTATGTCCTCTGATATGAGGCCACATGTGCTGGGTTCCTCACCTTTCGATGATGTGGCCCCACTGGTGGGAGGACAGTCCTGACTGGTTCCCATCCCCTTGGTGTTGTGGGCTCTCTGGTGAGAGTCTCATCCTGCCTCGGTTCCTCACCCTTCTGTGAGATAGGCCCTCTGCTGTGAGGTCACTACTGCCTGGCTGGTGCATGCCACCTTGTAGACGTGGGCCCTCTGTTGGCAGTTGGAACCTGCTGGGAGTCTCCTCCCCTCAGTTATGAGGGCCCCCTGGCATCAGGCCCTAACTGCTGGGCTCCTAACATTTTCTGATATGTGCTAAGTGGTGCAAAGCCACTCCTGCCAGGTTCCCATCCCAATGGGGATGTGGGCCTTCTGTTCTGAGGTCCCAACAGCTGGGCTGCTCACAGGTTCATGATGTGGGCCCTCTGCTGTGAGTTCACTGCGGCCTGGATCCCATAGCCTCGGTGCTCTGGGCCACTTGCTGGGAGGTTCCAACTGCTGGATTCCTCAACTTTTATATTCTATGGACCCTGTGTTGTGAGGCCAGTCCTGCCAGCCTCATTCCGAACCCCTTGGTGATGTGGTTCCTCTGGTTTGAGGACACATGTGCTGGGATCCTCACCTTTCGATGATGTTGTCTCACTGGTGTGGGGACACTCCTGCCTGGTTCCCATCCCCTTGGTGATGTGGGCCCTCTGGTGAGAGTCTGATCCTGGCTGTGTTCCTCACCCTTCTGTGAGGTGGGCCCTCTGCTGTGAGGTCACTCCTGCCAGGCTGGCACACATCACCTTGGTGATGTTGGCCCTCTGGTGGCAGCTGGAGCCTGCTGGGAGCCTCCTCCTCTCGGTGATGAGTGCCCTCTAGCGTCAGGCCCTAACTTCTGAGCACCCCACGTTTTCTGATGTGAGCCCAGTGATGCCAGGACACTCCTGTCATGTTCCCATCACCATGGGGATATGGGCCTTCTGCTCTGAGGTCCCAATGTCTGGGTTGCTCACAGTTTCATGATGTGGGCTGTCTGGTGTTAGTTCACTCTGGCCTGGTTCCTCTAGCCTCTGTGCTCTGGGCCGCCTGCTGGGAGGTTCCAACTGCTGGATTCCTCACCTTTCTTATTTTTGGGCCCTCTGTTATGAGGCTCCTCCTGCCTGCCTCACTCCCAGCCCCTTGGTGATGGGTGTCCTATGGTTTGAAGCCACATGTTCTGGGTTCCTCACCTTTAGATGATGTGGCCCTACTCATGTGAGGACACTCCTGCCTGGTTCCAATCCATTTGGTGATGTGGGCCCTCTGGTGCGAGTCTGATCCTGACTGGGTTCGTCACACTTCTCTGAGGTGGGCCCTCTGCTGTGAGGTCATTCGTGCCTGGTTGGCACACATCGCCTTGGTGACGTCAGCCCTCTGGTGGCAGTTGGAGCCTGCTGGGAGCCTCCTTCCCTTGGTGATGAGGGTCCTCTGGCGTCAGGCCCTAACTGCTGGTCGCTCAAAATTTTCTGATACGTTCTCAGTGGTGCGAGGACACTCCTACCAGAATTCCATCCCCATGGGGATGTGGGCCTCCTGCTCTGAGGTCCCAATGGCTGGGTTGCTCAGTTTCATGACATGGGCCCTCTTCTGTGAGTTCACTGTGGCCTGGATCCCATAGCCTCGGTGCTCTGGGCCGCCTGCTGGGAGGTTCCAACTGCTGGATTCCTCACTTTTTTATTCTATGTGCCCAGTGTTGTGAGGCTACTCCTGCCTGCCTCACTCCGAGGTCCTTGGTGATGTGGGTCCTCTGGTTTGAGGACACATGTGCTGAGTACCTCAGCTTTCGATGATGTGGCCCCACTGATGTGAAGACACTCCTGCCTGGTTCCCATCCCCTTGGTGATGTGGGCCCTCTGGTGAGAGTCTGATGTTGGCTGGGTTTCTCACCCTTCTGTGAGGTGGGACCTCTGCTGTGAGGTAACTCCTGCCTGGCATGCTCACGTTGCCTTGGCAATGTGAGCCCTCAGGTGGCACTTGGAGCCTGCTGGGAATCTCCTCCCCTCAGTTATGAGAGCTCTGGATAAAACACATATGCCCTTTTTTGCCAAGTGCATTATTTTCCAAGTTCTGTCTCTTTTCCTATGCTTTAAGAGCTACTCCCGTGTACGTTCTGAAATCAGTTTCCAGCAATTCTGCCCCGCATTCAAGTCCTCTTCGCAGCCTTACTTCAGTATAATTTTGGATGATAGCTGTCATTTATAACTCCGCAGGTTTCTGAATTACAGTGCCCCTGAGCTCCTTTCTTCAACTCGCTTTCTTGTGAGCTGGCCGCAACACCGCAGGATCTCCTCAGGCCCTAATCTAGTTCCAGCATGGCACGCGGAGCCTTTGGTTCATTTGTCTTCCTGGTGAAAATGAGAGTTAAATTTGCCCGTCCAGACACCTACAGATAGTCTCCCATTGTTTCTCCTTATTCCTGTTCATCTTCCGAATAAATTGCAAACTGGGCCAAACAGGAGGTTAAAGGCACTGACTCTCCAAGTGGGGAGAGTGTTAGTAAAGCGTCTGGAATGTTGCACCCGGGTACCAGGGGACGAAAACTGAGACACATTTGAACACGTTTCCCGATCACATGGTGGATCATACTCTGGGTTCCACATGCATGTTTTAGCTGAAGGAAGAATCCCTTAAACCTGGAGAGTTGAGACCCATGGAATGGGTACCATGCAATATGACTTCAAAGGGTCTGCATTTGCTCACCGAACCTCAGCAATCCTATCACTGCTGCGTTTTTGCCGCTGTACACACGCTTGATTCTCTTTCGGAGACATATAAATCCATAGGTTTTAAGATTCTTACTAGTCAGGTAGATTCTTACTAGTCAGGTATATTCTTAGGCGTTTAATATGGGGTGTTGAGTCCACTTCGTTGAACAAGGAGTAGCTCTTGTCTATTACATATTTGGCTTATGGAACGGTATCTGTGCTAATTTCAATCTCTGGTTTTATGCAACACCCCAACTCACCCTTCCCCTTAAGCAAGCATAAGTTGGTTTTCTACATTTGACACCCTGTTCTGTTTTGTAATTCAGTTCTTGTGTAGCCAAGTTTACATTCCGTGTATTAGTGATATCTTATGATGTTTCTTTTTCTGTGGGACTAATTTCACTTAGAATCATCGTACCTGAATCCACTCATTATGCTGCTACGGGCCTGATGACATAGATTTCATTGCTGAGTGATATTGCATTGTACGTAAGTACCACAACTTCTTTATCCATTATTTGCTTTCTGTGATATTCAACTTGTACTGTAAACGAGGTTCTTGTAAACAGAGCCGTCCCAAACTTTGGGGTGGCTGTGTCTTTTTGATTTTAATTTCCCTAAGCTATAGGACCATAAGTGGAAGTGCCCTAGGCTCTGTTGCTTTGTTTTTTGGATGTTTCAGGAAACATCATACACTTCTCCAGAGTGGCTGCTGGCAATTTACATCCCGCCCATCAGCATAACAAGGCTCCCAGTTCTCCATGGCCTGTCCTGCCTTTCTGGATTTTACACTTTTTTCAGATGGCCCTTTTGACCGGGGGGCAGTGAGACTTCATTGTAGTGCAGATTTCCTTTGCAAGCTTGCTTGGTTGGCCAAAAAGGGCGTATGCGTTTTTTCCTGAATATATTCAGGAAAAAACGCATACGCCCTTTTTGGCCAAGTGCATCATTGTCGACGTTCTGAGTGTTTTCATATGTTTTCAGTGCAATTCCTGTCTACCTCCTGAAATCGGTTTCCTGCAGTTCTGCCTTGCTCTCAGTGCCTCTTCATAGCCTTACCTCAATATACTTTTGGAAAATAGTTGGCCTTTATAACGCTGCAGGTTTTTGAATTGCAGTGGCCCTTAGCTCCATTTTTCAGCTCTTATTTTTGTGATCTTGCCTCATATCCACAGGATTTCTTCAGGACCTATTCTTCTTCTGGGACGCCTTGCTCTGCCTTTGGTTAATTCTTCCTCCTGATGTGAAATTAGAGTGACATGTGCCCATTGAAACCGCTACAGCTATTTTCTCACTGGTTCCCCCTATTCCCATTCATCCTCCGCACTAACTGCAGACTGTGCGATACCGGAACTTAAAGGCATTGACTCTCCATGTGGAGATGTTGTTAGTAAAGTGGCTGGAATGTTGATCCGGAGCCCCAGGAGAGGAAAATGAGGTGCATTTTAGAAACCTTTCCCGATCATATGGTATACCATCCGCTGGATTTCCCATGCATGGTTTAGCTGTAGGAAGATTCCCTTCAACTTGGAGTGTTGGGACCCTTGGAATAAGTAGCATGAAGTATTGCATTAAACTTTCGGCAGTTGCTCACCAAAGCTCTCCAATCCTTTCAGCCCCAAGTGTCCAGCCTTATGTCTTATCCAGCTGTGGGTTTATATGTGGTCATTCCAGGTTGCATCACAGCCCCTGAGCGAATTTTGTAAGAATTTTTCTCTCTTTCATTGTTTCTGCGTTTTGGTTTTAAAATTTATTTCTATAATGGGGTTTAGCTCATTTTCACTGCTGTGTTTGTGCCGCTCTGCGCACACTTGATTCCCTTATGGAGATATATCAATACATGGGTTTTAAGATTCTTATTACTCAGATATATTTCTCTGCGGTGTATAGGGTGTGTTGAGGCCAGTTCATTGAGCGAGGTGTAGATCTTGTCTGATACCTATTTGGTTTATTGAACGGTATCTGTGCTAATTTCAAACTCTGGTTTTATGCATCACCCCACCTCTCCTTTCCCCTTAAGCTGACATAAGTGTGTTTTCTAAATGTGAGACACTGTTCTGTTTTGTAATTAATTTTTTGTGCAGCCATATTTATCCTCCCTCTATAAGTGATATCTTATGATATGTCTCTTTTTCTGTTTGACTTATTTCAAGTAGTATTATCGGACCTCAATCCACTCTTTATCCTTCTACTAGCCTTATTACATTGATTTCATGGTGAAGAGATATTCCATTGTACATAAGTACCACATTTTCTTTATCCATTGTTCTCTTTCCTGGGATATTTAAGGTGTACTGAAGTTGAGGTTCTTGTAAACAGAGTAGCCCTAAACTGTGGTGTGCTTGTGTCTTGTTGATTTTTAGACTTCCCTAGATATACTCCCGTGATTGGAAGTGCCCTATGCTCTGTCGCTCTGTTTTTTAGATGATTTAGGAACCACCATACACTTCTCCAGAGTGGCTCTCGGCAGTTCACACACTGTCCATCAGCGTATAAAGGCTCCCTGTTCTCCATGGCCTGTCCTGCATTTCTGGTTTTTACAATTTTTTCGGATGGCCCTTTTGACCGGTGGGAAATGAGACTTCTTTGTTGTGCACATTTGCATTGCTTGCTTGCTTGCTTGCCCATAAAGTGCGTATGTGTTTTTTCCTGGATATATTCAGGAAAAAACGCATACTCCCTTTTGGGCCAACTGCATCATTGTCGAAATTCTGCCGCTTTTCATGTGCTTTAAAGGTGAGTCCAATCTATCTCTTGAAATCTGTTTCTTGCAATTCTGTCTTGCATTCAGATCCTCTTCTTTGCCTTACCTCAACATATTTTTGGACGTTAGTTTTCATTTATAACTCTGCAGGTTTGTGAATTGCAGTGACCCTGAGCTCCATTTTTTAAGTTGCTCTTTTGCGAGCTTGCCTCAAAACCACAGGATTGCTTCAGGCCCTATTTTGGCTCCGGCGAGGCGGGCTGAGCCTTTTTTTAATTCTTATTCTTAATGGGAAATTAGAGTGACATGTGCCCGTCCAAACCCCTACAACTATTCTCTCATTGTTTCCCCCTGTTCCCGTTCATCCTCCTCACAATTTGCAAAATGTGTGAAACAGAAGTTTAAATGTGCTGATTCTCTAAGTGGGGAGATTCTAAGTAACGTGGCTGGAATGATGAACAGGAGCACCAGGAGAGGATAAATGAGGTGCATTTTAGACACATCTCCCGATCACATGGTGTACAGTCCTCTGGGTTTTCCATGCATGTTTTAACTGTAGGAAGATTCCTTGAACCTGCAGATTTGGGACCCATTGAATGGGTACCAGGTAGTATTACTTTAAAGGGTGTGCATTTCCTCACCCAACCTCACATTTCTCTTAGCGCGAACAGTTTCCAGCCTTATGTCTCATCCTGCTGTGGGTCTAGATGTGTTCAATCCATGTTGCATCACCGTCCCTGAGGAAAAGTTGTAAGAGGTTTTCTCTGTCTCTCTGTCGTTTATTTTTTTCAATTTATTACTATATTGGTTACAGCTGATTTTCAAAGCTCTGTTTCTTGCTGCTGTACATCCACTTGATTCACGTACAGAGAGACATCAATAAATTCTTTTTCAGATTCTTACCAGTCATAGATATTCTTTTCCGGTGACTTGAGTGTGCTGAGTGCAGTTCTTTTAGCTACCGTGTAGGCCTTGTTGATTATCAGTTTGGTATTTGGAATGGTATCTTTGCTAATCTCAACCTCCTGGATGATGCCTCACCCCTCCCCACCTTTCCCGTTTAGCAGCCTTACGCATGTTTTCTACATATTTGACTATGTTTTTGTTTTGTAATTTATTTCATGTGTAGCCATTTTGGATTCCACCTTTAAGTGATATCTTATGATATGTGTCTTTTTCTTTTTGAATTATGTCACTTAGAATGATCATACGTAACTCCTCCGGAGTTGTTACAACTGGCCATATTTCATTGATTTCCAGGCTGAGTAATATTCCACTCTACATAAGTACCACATCTCTATCCATTTTTTCCCTCCAGAGACATTTAAGTTATATCCTAGTCGAGGATCTTTTAAACAGAGAGGCAGTAAACATTGGGGTGCCTGTGTCCTCTCGAGTTTTGTTTTTCCCAAGATATACGCCCATGAGTGCAAGTGCCCTATGCTCTGTAGCTCATTTTTTAGATGCTTTAGTAAACACAATACACTTCTCCAGAATGGCCGTTGGCAATATACATTTCCACTATAAGCCTCACAGGGCTCCCTCTTCTCCTTGCCCTGTCCTGCATTTCTGGCGTTTACACTTTATGAGGATGGCTCTTCTGACTGATGCGAAGTGATATCTTTTGTAGTATTGATTTCCAGTGCCCACCTGTTTGGTTGGCTAAAAAAGTGTATGCCCTTTTCTTGAATATATACAGAAAAAAACGCATACAGCCTTTTTGGCCAACTGCAATGTCGGAAATGTTCAGCCCCTTTTCTTCTGCTTAATGGCGAGTCCTTTCTACCTCCTCAAATCCCTTTCCTGCCATTCTCCGTTGCTTGCCAATCCTTTTCTTTGACTTTCCTCAAGACATTTTTCAGTGATAGATATTTTCAACTCTGCAGTTTCGTGAATTTTACTGCCCCTGAGTTCCATTGTTCAACTTGTGTTTATGGGAACTGGCCACAAAGCAGTGGGATTTCCTCAAGCCCTATACTGTTTCCATGGGCAACCCTAGCCTTTGGTCAATTCATCTTCCTGATTGGAAATTAGAGTGACATGTGCCTGTCTGAACACCTAGGACTTGTCTCTCATTGTTCCTCATCCTTCCGCTTCATCCTCTGGACAAATTCCAAACTGTACGCAACAGGATGTTGACAGTGTTGACATCTCCAAGTGGGGAGACTGTTAGTAAAGACGCTGGAGGGGTGAACCCGAGCACCAGGAGATGAGGAGATGAGATGCCTTTTCCAAACTCTTCCCGATCAGACGGTATACCATCCTCTGGATGTGACAGACATGTTTTAGCAGTAGGAAGAGTCCCATTCATGTAAGGAGAACACCAGGGCTTTTTCAAAATCAGTGTCTCCCCGAAACCCAAACTGGGGAGTTTTCTAAGCTACGGCTACACATATGTTCATTAAGGGCCTTGGGAAGTAGGCAGAGTCCAAACTTTAGATGACTGAAGTCTTCAGGGTCAGAAGCACTCACCACCGGCTTCCCTTAGGTTACACTTTAACTGTCATTGATAGATGATGTCAATAAAAATATCTGTTCTTTTTCCGATTATTTCCCCTTATAGGTTATTGCACAATATTGAGTGTAGTTCCCTGTGCTATACAGTAGTTCCTTGTTGATGATCTATTTTATACATAGCAGTGTGTATGTGTTAATTCCAAACTGTTAATTTATCCCTCCTCCCACCTTTCCCCTTTGGTAATAATAAATTATAAGATTTTATACTTCTCAGAAATGGGGGAGCTGAAAGAGAGGTATCATTTTCAATGGAAAAGCATTTAAAACAAGATTGAAGCTTTAACCAAGATTATTAGATGTACATCCTTGGAAAGAAATCACTTCATTTCTCTAATATTGACCTGACAAATAAGACAAACCTTTTCACTGAACTTGCTTATAATAAAGTGATGGAAATATCAAATGGAAGTGTTAGAAACATCTTATTTTACCCGAGCCTTATAAACTGTTCTATGTTAACTACAGTTTGGCTCACACATCTGTTCATTGAAGTTACAATAGTCTCAATTTCTGTTACTGATCCTCCAGAGTGGACCCCAACAAGGGTCCCCCTGCCCAGTGTCATTGGGGCCAACAGATCGAGACTGAGTTTTGTTCCCAAGCAAAGGAAACTTTATATTTTCATCAGAGAATGGAGAGGTGAGAGCATGCACTACCCCGTGGGCTGTGGGCTGGGCTGCTGTGTAGAGATCCTGTCAGAGTCAGTGAGAGGGAGGGGGTGGAGCTCTCAAGGGCCGGGTTGGCTGCAGCTCAGGCTCTATATCTCGGAGTCTGCACTGGGCCCCAGGAGCTGAGGTGTCGACCCAGCCATTCTGCACCAGGAAATCTGGTCTGAAGTGCCGGGTGTGGAACCTCTGCATGCGGGACCCTAGGAGCACGTGAAATTAGACAAAGCACAAAGGATAAAAAAGGTCAGACTTGACTTTATTGCCCACATTCTATTTTTATCTCCCAGGGATTTTTAATGGGCTTTGCTGGGGACAAACCCCTCCTCTGCCTTTTGTCCCGTTCCTCATTCTTGGAGTGCTGAGGGTGCAGACCCTTCTTCTGTAACTGCTGAGTGCTGAGTTGGGAGCCCTCATACCAGGGGACGAGGGTCAGAACTTCTCCCCAGCAGCCTCCAGGTGACGTTGATTGGCCCCAGGACCCCTGCCTCCCTGCTCGTCCGCCTGAGCACCAGCATTGGAAGTGTTATAGATTCTAATGACCTTTAAGGGTCCAGGAAAGAGATGTGCAGAGACGCTGTGGGGGCCGGTTTCACCCCGCCCCACATTTGTTCGGCCACCTTAGGCTGACCGTTTCTGCCAGCCTAGATGCTCTGACCAGTAGTCTGCTCTTTCTTCAATTAGGCCCCTGAATTAACGTAAAAACAGCACCAGGTGTCAGAGCCCTGCCCGCTCAACTCCCAGACAGTCCAGGGTCAGTGGTGATCGAGGACCATGATGGCCACTGAGTCAACAGCCTTTTGAAGTAAACAGGAGTCCAGCCGGTCTTATTGGCCACCATCATCACGGTGTCTGTAGGCTTTTCTATGGTGACAGTGTGATATACGGTTCCCCCGCCAAGATTATTAGCTCCCCTCCGGGTGCAGGAAGTCCTGCAAGCAGTAGTCTACTCCTTCGGGACACACTATTGTTGTTTTATGAGAGAAACTCCAGGTCAAGTGATGTTCACATGAGTCGTCATGGTGCCCTGTTGCCCCCGGTTATCTCTCTGGATGTTGGAGTTGGAGGGCCTCCTCACTCGAGGTCGGTGTGCCCACGGAGCGAACCCTGCAACTTCAGGGCATGGTTGGTGATTAGGATCACCACGTGGGGTCCTTTTCCCTTAGGAGGGAGGTGGCCTTTTGGGCTGCTGATTTCCAGGTTTTTAGATACCGCCAGTATCTTGGCCAGATGTGGCAGTGGGCCAAGCCCCTTGGTGACTGTAGTTTATCCTACCTGGATGGCATTCTTGCGTTGTTCCATTTCAAGTGGTCCCAGTTTTTGCACTAATTCTCCAATGGCGATTCACCTTTCACCGGGAATGGAAAGGTCAAAGGGTTTAGCTCAATTAGGGAGTTCCAGGGCAAGGGTCTGAATTGACTGCTCTTTCCATTCTTGAAAGGCCACTTCTGGATTCTGTTCCAAAGGATCATCATCTTTTCCTTTCAGTGTTTCATATAGAGGCCCAGCTAGTAGACTGTAGTTAGGGATCCAGAAGCAGCAAACCCTGGCCTCCCCAGGAACCCCTAAGCTGTCTTCTAGTTTTAGAAAGGGGTAAGGCTGCAAATGGTTTCTTCCCTTTCCTGGGATGGGCTTCTCTGACCTTGTGTGAGAATGAAGCCCAGGCATGTCACCGCAGTCTGTGATATTTGAGCTTTTTCTTGGACAACTTCTATCCTTTATTGGCTTGGTAGTTCAGAGGCCTCCTTAGTAGGGCTGGCGATCAGAATGTCGTCTGCATATTGAAGGAGGGTTTCCTTTTCCAGAGGTAGAACTTTTCGGTCGTTAGCTAAGCTTTCCCCAAAGATGGTGTGGGAATTTTTGAACCCTTGGGGCAAGACGGCCCGGAAGTATTGTTTTAGTTGTATGTTGAGTCCTGCCACTCACAAGCCAAAATTTCTTGTGACTCTGGGACTAATGGAATACAAAAGAAGGCATCATTGAAGACTAATACAGAATACCATGTCCTGGTGGTTGGTAGAATGACCAGCAGGGTGTAGGAATCAGGAGTAACTGGAGGTATATCCTCGGTGGCTTCACTGACTGTCCTGACATCCTTTACCAGGTCCCCAGCAGCCCATGGGGCTCTCGTAGTCAGGCCAATCCCAGGATATGAAGCTCTCCTGGGCAGGTACCCCACCCCCAACCCAGCCCACGGGGCTCTCATGGTCAGGCCCCTCCCAGGATACAGAGCTACCCTTGCAGGTACCGTGGCAGGGCTGGGCACACAGGAACCGTGCACATAGCCCTCATTGAAGAGCACCCCCAGCTCACCTGTCGCTCAGAGCTGACACAGAGCACCTCAGAGCAGGACTTGAACTAACAAACAGCAGCTCCGACAGGTCTGTGACCCTGGGCATCACTCTGTGTGGCCTCCCTCCACCTGGTCTTCCAGAGACTTCCACTGCACCCAGGGCACCAGGCCTCTGTCTCCAACCACCACCCACCCCTCCTCTCCCTGACTCCTGGGTTCCTCTCATTAGGAGAGGGTTTTCTTGAAGTTGTCTCCCACTCATGGGCCAGATAAAATGATTAGAAAACAAGCCAAAGCTGCAGCCCCTTGTCTATCCTGACTCTCAGGAGCCCACACCTGTTCCTTGGACCTGGCCCGTTCAGCAAGTTCCATTTTCTGCAACTGTGAGCCCCTGAGGGGTGATGATTGGCTACCTGGGCAGCCTTACCATGCCGGCCAGCCCTCCCCAGGTGTGCCTGGGTTGAGATCAATATAAATACCACTCCAGGCAGCAAAAGCCCCTGCAGCTGTGCCTGACGCCATTTTCTCTGCCCTGTCAGCAGTCTCGGGGCTGGGCTGGTGGGAGGGAGTGAGAGGCCACGGCTTTGTGGGTGGCCCAGTGTGAGTGGGGCTCTGCTGGACTTTCTGCAGCAGTTGCCAGGCTGCCACCTGCTAAAGAAGAGGATGTGTCACCCATACCTGCTGCTGGAATTTCTCCCTGGGCAGAGGTGAGGAAGGAAAAAAGCAGTGGGGGCAGGGACAGGACGGGTATCTCAGGCAGGGAAATGGAAATCTTCCAGAAGAGCACCCAGGGCCAGGACCATCCTGGCTGGCCTGCAGGCACCAAGTCAGCTGGCATGCTGTCACTCGTGTGGCTCCATGGCCCTTCCTCTAGGCTTTCAAGTCCTTGTATATATTCAGGTGTTTTACCTGGGAAGGGTGGGAACAGTTCAGCAGCAACTGGCCTGGGGCTCAGCTCACGTTTACTCACAGATGCCTCGGCACGGTGCCCCAGCTTTGCAATGAGGACGCTTGTTGTGTGGGGGCTGCTGGCTGAATGGGAGACGATTCCCCACCACTGACCAACTTCAGAATTGTTTACAACTGGAGCAAGTGCCCTGATACGGTTTTCCTCTGAGTAACTGGTGGGTTCTGTTTTTTTTTTCTCTTTTTCGTTTTTGGTTCAAGGTAGATTTTATTCCTCTTTTTTGTATTTACAGATATAAGCATGGAAATAATTTATTCATATAAATACATGTATGTGAAGGGAATAATTGTTTTTTCTGTTTTATTTTTTAAATTTTATTTCTTTTTAGTTTTGAATTTTATTTTATATTTTTATACAGCAGGTTCTCATTGGTTATCTATTTTATACATATAAATGTTTACATGCCAATCCCAATCTCTCAACTCCTCCCACCACCACCCCTCCAAGAGCTTTCCCCCCTTGTTGTCCATACGATTGTTGTCTACATCTGTTGCTCTATTTATGCCTTGCAAAACGGTTAATCTGTACAGTTTTTCTAGGTTCCACATATATGCATGAATATACAAGATTTGTTTTTCTCTTTCTGACTTACTTCACTCTGTATGACAGTCTCTAGATCCATCGACGTCTCTACAAATGACCCAATTTCATTCCTTTCATGGCTTAGTAATATTCCATTTTATATATGTACCACAGCTTTATGCATTCGTCTGTCTGTGGGCATTTAGGTTGCTTCCATTACCACGATATTGTAAATAGTGATGCAATGAACATTGCGGTGAATGTCTCTTTTTGATTTATGGTTTTGTCTGAGTATATGTCCAGTCCTGGGATTGCTGTATCATATGGTAATTCTATTATTAGTTTCTTAAGAAACTCCATATTGTTCTCCATAGTGACTGTATCAATTTATATTCCCAACAATAGTGGAAGAGGCTTCCTTTTCTCCACACCCTTTCCAGCATTTGTTGTTTGTAGATTTTCAGATGATGCCCATTCTAACAGGTGTGAGGTGATACCTCATTGTTGAGTCCATTTCGTTGAGCAAGGGGTAGGTCTTGTCTATTACATATTTGGCTTATGGAACGGTATCTGTGCTAATTTCAAACTCTGGTTTTATGCAGCACCCCAACTCACCTTTCCCCTTAAGCAAGCATAAGTTGGTTTTCTAAACTTGAGACCCTGTTCTGTTTTGTAATTCAGTTCATGTGTAGCCAAGTTTACATTCCGTGCATTAGTGATACCTTATGATGTTTCTTTTTCTGTGTGACTTATTTCACTTAGAATCATCATGCCTCAATCCACTCATTATGCTGGTACAGGCCTGGTGACACAGATTTCATTGCTGAGTGGTATTCTGTTGTACATAAGTACCGCAACTTCTTTATCAATTATTTGTTCTCTGGGATATTTAACTTGTACTGTAGAAGAGGCTCCTGTAAACAGAGCCGTTGTAAATTTTGGGGTGGCTGTGTCTTTTTGATTTTAATTTCCCTAAGCTATAGGACCATAAGTGGAAATGCCCTAGACTCTGTTGCTTTGTTTTTCAGATGTATCAGGAAACACCATACACTTCTCCAGAGTGGCTGTTGGCAATGTACATCCCGCCCATCAGCATAACAAGGCTCCTTTTTCCCCATGGCCTGTCTTGCCTTTCTGGATTTTACACTTTTCTCAGATGGCCCTTTAGACCGGGGGGAAGTGACACTTCATAGTAGTTCGGATTTCCATTGCAAGCTTGCTTGGTTTGCCAAAAAGGGCGTATGTGTTTGTTCCTGAATATATTCAGGAACAAACTCATACGCCCTTTGTTGCCAAGTGCATCATTGTGGACGTTCTGCCTCTTTTCCTATGCTTTACATGCAATTCCAGTCTACCTCTTGAAATCGGTTTCCTGCAATTCTGCCCCGCATTCAACTCCTCTTGGCAGCCTTACGTCAATATATTTTTGGAAGATAGCTGTCATTTATAACTCTGCATGTTTGTGAATTACAGTGTCCCTGAGCTCCTTTCTTCAACTCGCTTTCTGGTGAGCTGGCCGCAACACTGCAGGATTGCTTCAGGCCCTAGTGTGCTTCTGGCATCGCATGCTGAGCCTTTGGTTAATTCCTCTTCCTGGTGGGAAATGAGAGTTAAATTTGCCCGTCCAGACACCTCCACCTAGTCTCTCATTGGTTCTCCCTCTTCCTGTTCATGTTACGCAGAAATTGCAAACTGGGCCAAACAGGAGGTTAAAGGCACTGACTCTCCAAGTGGGGAGAGTGTTAGTAAAGCGTCTGGAATGTTGCACCCGAGTACCAGGGGACGAAAACTGAGACACATTTGAACACGTTTCCCGATCACACGGTGGATCATACTCTGGGTTCCACATGCATGCTTCAGCTGAAGGAAGAATTCCTTAAACCTGGAGAGTTGAGACCCATGGAATGGGTACCATGCAATATGACTTCAAAGAGTCTGCATTTGCTCACCGAACCTCACCAATCCTATCACTGCTGCGTTTATGACACTGTACACACGCTTGATTCTCTTTCGGAGACATATAAATCCATAGGTTTTAAGATTCTTACTTGTCAGGTATATTCTTAGGCGTTTAATATGGGGTGTTGAGTCCACTTCGTTGAGCAAGGAGTAGCTCTTGTCTATTACATATTTGGCTTATGGAACGGTATCTGTGCTAATTTCAATCTCTGCTTTTATGCCGCACCCCAAGTCACCTTTCCCCTTAAGCAAGCATAAGTTGGTTTTCTACATTTGAGACCCTGTTCTGTTTTGTAATTCAGTTCCTGTGTAGCCAAGTTTACATTCCGTGTAGTAGTGATATCTTATGATGTTTCTTTTTCTGTGTGACTTATTTCAGTTAGAATCATCGTACCTGAATCCACTCATTATGCTGCTACGGGCCTGATGACATAGATTTCATTGCTGAGTGATATTGCATTCTACGTGAGTACCACAACTTCTTTATCCATTTTTCGCTTTCTGTGATATTGAACTTGTACCGTAAACGAGGTTCTTGTAAACAGAGCCGGCCGAAACTTTGGGGTGGCTGTGTCTTTTTGATTTTAATTTCCCTAAGCTATAGGACCATAAGTGGAAGTGCCTTAGGCTCTGTTGCTTTGTTTTTTAGATGTTTCAGGAAACACCATACACTTCTCCAGAGTGGCTGCTGGCAATTTACATCCCGCCCATCAGCATAACAAGGCTCCCAGTTCTCCATGGCCTGTCCTGCCTTTCTGGGTTTTACACTTTTTTCAGATGGCCCTTTTGACCGGGGGGCAGTGAGACTTCATTGTAGTGCAGATTTCCTTTGCAAGCTTGCTTGGTTGGCCAAAAAGGGCGTATGCGTTTTTTCCTGAATATATTCAGGAAAAAACGCATACGCCCTTTTTGGCCAAGTGCATCATTGTGGACGTTCTGCCTCTTTTCCTATGCTTTACATGCAATTCCAGTCTACCTCCTGAAATCGGTTTCCTGCAATTCTGCCCCGCTTTCAACTATTCTTGGCTGCCTTACTTCAATATATTTTTGGAAGATAGCTGTCATTTATAACTCTGCAGGTTTGTGAATTACAGTGCCCCTGAGCTCCTTTCTTCAACTCGCTTTCTTGTGAGCTGGCCGCAACACCGCAGGATTGCTTCAGGCCCTAGTTTGGTTCTGGCACGGCATGCTGAGCCTTTGGTTAATTCCTCTTCCTGGTGGGAAATGAGAGTTAAATTTGCCCGTCCAGACACCTCCACCTAGTCTCTCATTGGTTCTCCCTATTCCTGTTCATTTTCCACAGAAATTGCAAACTGAGCCAAACAGGAGGTTAAAGGCACCGTCTCTCCAAGTGGGGAGAGTGTTAGTAAAGCGTCTGGAATGTTGCACCCGAGTACCAGGGGATGAAAACTGAGACACATTTGAACACGTTTTCCGATCACACGGTGGATCATACTCTGGGTTCCACATGCATGTTTTAGCTGAAGGAAGAATCCCTTAAACATGGAGAGTTGAGACCCATGGATGGGTACCATGCAATATGATTTCAAAGGGTCTGCATTTGCTCACCGAACCTCACCAATACTATTACTGCTGCGTTTATGCCACTGTACACACGCTTGATTCTCTTTCGGAGACATATAAATCCATAGGTTTTAAGATTCTTACTAGTCAGGTATATTCTTAGGCGTTTAATATGGGGTGTTGAGTCCACTTCGTTGAGCAAGGAGTAGCTCTTGTCTATTACATATTTGGCTTATGGAACGGTATCTGTGCTAATTTCAATCTCTTGTTGTATGCAGCACCCCAACTCACCTTTCCCCTTAAGCAAGCATAAGTTGGTTTTCTACATTTGACACCCTGTTCTGTTTTGTAATTCAGTTCCTGTGTAGCCAAGTTTACATTCCGTGTAGTAGTGATATCTTATGATGTTTCTTTTTCTGTGTGACTTATTTCACTTAGAATCATCGTACCTGAATCCACTCATTATGCTGCTATGGGCCTGATGACATAGATTTCATTGCTGAGTGATATTGCATTGTACGTAAGTACCACAACTTCTTTATCCATTTTTGCCTTCTGTGATATTCAACTTGTACCGTAAACGAGGTTCTTGTAAACAGAGCCGTCCCAAACTTTGGGGCGGCTGTGTCTTTTTGATTTTAATTTCCCTAAGCTATAGGACCATAAGTGGAAGTGCCCTAGGCTCTGTTGCTTTGTTTTTTGGATGTTTCAGGAAACACCATACACTTCTCCAGAGTGGCTGCTGGCAATTTACATCCCGCCCATCAGCATAAGAAGGCTCCTAGTTCTCCTTGGCCTGTCCTGCCTTTCTGGATTTTACACTTTTTTCAGATGGCCCTTTTGACCGGGGGGCAGTGAGACTTCATTGTAGTGCAGATTTCCTTTGCAAGCTTGCTTGGTTGGCCAAAAAGGGCGTATGCGTTTTTTCCTGAATATATTCAGGAAAAAACGCATACGCCCTTTTTGGCCAAGTGCATAATTGTGGACGTTCTGCCTCTTTTCCTATGCTTTACATGCAATTCCAGTCTACCTCCTGAAATCGGTTTCCTGCAATTCTGCCCCGCTTTCAATTCCTCTTGGCTGCCTTACTTCAATATATTTTTGGAAGATAGCTGTCATTTATAACTCTGCAGGTTTGTGAATTACAGTGCCCCTGAGCTCCTTTCTTCAACTTGCTTTCTTGTGAGCTGGCCGCAACACCGCAGGATTGCTTCAGGCCCTAGTTTGGTTCCGGCACAGCATTTTGAGCCTTTGGTTAATTCCTCTTCCTGGTGGGAAATGAGAGTTAAATTTGCCCGTCCAGACACCTCCACCTAGTCTCTCATTGGTTCTCCCTATTCCTGTTCATTTTCCACAGAAATTGCAAACTGGGCCAAACGGGAGGTTAAAGGCACCGACTCTCCAAGTGGGGAGAGTGTTAGTAAAGCGTCTGGAATGTTGCACCCGAGTACCAGGGGACGAAAACTGAGACACATTTGAACACGTTTTCCGATCACACGGTGGATCATACTCTGGGTTCCACATGCATGTTTTAGCTGAAGGAAGAATCCCTTAAACATGGAGAGTTGAGACCCATGGATGGGTACCATGCAATATGACTTCAAAGGGTCTGCATTTGCTCACCGAACCTCACCAATACTATTACTGCTGCGTTTATGCCACTGTACACACGCTTGATTCTCTTTCGGAGACATATAAATCCATAGGTTTTAAGATTCTTACTAGTCAGGTATATTCTTAGGCGTTTAATATGGGGTGTTGAGTCCACTTCGTTGAGCAAGGAGTAGCTCTTGTCTATTACATATTTGGCTTATGGAACGGTATCTGTGCTAATTTGAATCTCTGGTTTTATGCAGCACCCCAACTCACCTTTCCCCTTAAGCAAGCATAAGTTGGTTTTCTACATTTGACACCCTGTTCTGTTTTGTAATTCAGTTTTTGTGTAGCCAAGTTTACATTCCTTGTAGTAGTGATATCTTATGATGTTTCTTTTTCTGTGTGAGTTATTTCACTTAGAATCATCGTACCTGAATCCACTCATTATGCTGCTACGGACCTGATGACATAGATTTCATTGCTGAGTGATATTGCATTGTACGTAAGTACCACAACTTCTTTATCCATTTTTCGCTTTCTGTGATATTGAACTTGTACCGTAAACGAGGTTCTTGTAAACAGAGCCGTCCCAAACTTTGGGGTGGCTGTGTCTTTTTGATTTTAATTTCCCTAAGCTATAGGACCATAAGTGGAAGTGCCCTAGGCTCTGTTGCTTTGTTTTTTGGATGTTTCAGGATACACCATACACTTCTCCACAGTGGCTGCTGGCAATTTACATCACGCCCATCAGCATAACTAGGCTCCCAGTTCTCCATGGCCTGTCCTGCCTTTCTGGATTTTACACTTTTTTCAGATGGCCCTTTTGACCGGGGGGCAGTGAGACTTCATTGTAGTGCAGATTTCCTTTGCAAGCTTGCTTGGTTGGCCAAAAAGGGCGTATGCGTTTTTTCCTGAATATATTCAGGAAAAAACGCATACGCCCTTTTTGGCCAAGTGCATCATTGTGGACGTTCTGCCTCTTTTCCTATGCTTTACATGCAATTCCAGTCTACCTCCTGAAATCGGTTTCCTGCAATTCTGCCCCGCTTTCAATTATTCTTGGCTGCCTTACTTCAATATATTTTTGGAAGATAGCTGTCATTTATAACTCTGCAGGTTTGTGAATTACAGTGCCCCTGAGCTCCTTTCTTCAACTCGCTTTCTTGTGAGCAGGCCGCAACACCGCAGGATTGCTTCAGGCCCTAGTTTGGTTCCGGCACGGCATGCTGAGCCTTTGGTTAATTCCTCTTCCTGGTGGGAAATGAGAGTTAAATTTGCCCGTCCAGACACCTCCACCTAGTCTCTCATTGGTTCTCCCTATTCCTGTTCATTTTCCACAGAAATTGCAAACTGGGCCAAACAGGAGGTTAAAGGCACCGACTCTCCAAGTGGGGAGAGTGTTAGTAAAGCGTCTGGAATGTTACACCCGAGTACCAGGGGACGAAAACTGAGACACATTTGAACACGTTTTCCGATCACATGGTGGATCATACTCTGGGTTCCACATGCATGTTTTAGCTGAAGGAAGAATCCCTTAAACATGGAGAGTTGAGACCCATGGATGGGTACCATGCAATATGACTTCAAAGGGTCTGCATTTGCTCACTGAACCTCACCAATACTATTACTGCTGCGTTTATGCCACTGTACACACGCTTGATTCTCTTTCGGAGACATATAAATCCATAGGTTTTAAGATTCTTACTAGTCAGGTATATTCTTAGGCGTTTAATATGGGGTGTTGAGTCCACTTCGTTGAGCAAGGAGTAGCTCTTGTCTATTACATATTTGGCTTATGGAACGGTATCTGTGCTAATTTCAATCTCTTGTTGTATGCAGCACCCCAACTCACCTTTCCCCTTAAGCAAGCATAAGTTGGTTTTCTACATTTGACACCCTGTTCTGTTTTGTAATTCAGTTCCTGTGTAGCCAAGTTTACATTCCCTGTAGTAGTGATATCTTATGATGTTTCTTTTTCTGTGTGACTTATTTCACTTAGAATCATCGAACCTGAATCCACTCATTATACTGCTATGGGCCTGATGACATAGAATTCATTGCTGAGTGATATTGCATTGTACGTAAGTACCACAACTTCTTTATCCATTTTTCGCTTTCTGTGATATTCAAATTGTACCGTAAACGAGGTTCTTGTAAACAGAGCCGTCCCAAACTTTGAGGTGGCTGTGTCTTTTTGATTTTAATTTCCCTAAGCTATAGGACCATAAGTGGATGTGCCCTAGGCTCTGTTGCTTTGTTTTTTGGATGTTTCAGGAAACACCATACACTTCTCCAGAGTGGCTGCTGGCAATTTACATCCCGCCCATCAGCATAACAAGGCTCCCAGTTCTCCATGGCCTGTCCTGCCTTTCTGGGTTTTACACTTTTTTCAGATGGCCCTTTTGACCGGGGGGCAGTGAGACTTCATTGTAGTGCAGATTTCCTTTGCAAGCTTGCTTGGTTGGCCAAAAAGGGCGTATGCGTTTTTTCCTGAATATATTCAGGAAAAAACGCATACGCCCTTTTTGGCCAAGTGCATCATTGTGGACGTTCTGCCTCTTTTCCTATGCTTTACATGCAATTCCAGTCTACCTCCTGAAATCGGTTTCCTGCAATTCTGCCCCGCTTTCAACTATTCTTGGCTGCCTTACTTCAATATATTTTTGGAAGATAGCTGTCATTTATAACTCTGCAGGTTTGTGAATTACAGTGCCCCTGAGCTCTTTTGTTCAACTCACTTTCTTGTGAGCTGGGCGCAACACCGCAGGATTGCTTCAGGCCCTAGTTTGGTTCCGGCATGACATGTTGAGCCTTTGGTTAATTCCTCTTCCTGGTGGGAAATGAGAGTTAAGTTTGCCCATCCAGACACCTCCACCTAGTCTCTCATTGGTTCTCCCTATTCCTGTTTATTTTCCACAGAAATTGCAAACTGGGCCAAACAGGAGGTTAAAGGCACCGACTCTCCAAGTGGGGAGAGTGTTAGTAAAGCGTCTGGAACGTTACACCCGAGTACCAGGGGATGAAAACTGAGACACATTTGAACACGTTTTCCGATCACACGGTGGATCATACTCTGGGTTCCACATGCATGTTTTAGCTGAAGGAAGAATCCCTTAAACATGGAGAGTTGAGACCCATGGATGGGTACCATGCAATATGACTTCAAAGGGTCTGCATTTGCTCACCGAACCTCACCAATACTATTACTGCTGCGTTTATGCCACTGTACACACGCTTGATTCTCTTTCGGAGACATATAAATCCATAGGTTTTAAGATTCTTACTAGTCAGGTATATTCTTAGGCGTTTAATATGGGGTGTTGAGTCCACTTCGTTGAGCAAGGAGTAGCTCTTGTCTATTACATATTTGGCTTATGGAACGGTATCTGTGCTAATTTCAATCTCTGGTTTTATGCAGCACCCCAACTCACCTTTCCCCTTAAGCAAGCATAAGTTGGTTTTCTACATTTGAGACCCTGTTCTGTTTTGTAATTCAGTTCCTGTGTAGCCAAGTTTACATTCCGTGTAGTAGTGATATCTTATGATGTTTCTTTTTCTGTGTGACTTATTTCACTTAGAATCATCGTACCTGAATCCACTCATTATGCTGCTACGGGCCTGATGACATAGATTTCATTGCTGAGTGATATTGCATTGTACGTAAGTACCACAACTTCTTTATCCATTTTTCGCTTTCTGTGATATTCAACTTGTACCGTAAACGAGGTTCTTGTAAACAGAGCCGTCCCAAACTTTGGGGTGGCTGTGTCTTTTTGATTTTAATTTCCCTAAGCTATAGGACCATAAGTGGAAGTGCCCTAGGCTCTGTTGCTATGTTTTTTGGATGTTTCAGGAAACACCATACACTTCTCCAGAGTAGCTGCTGGCAATTTACATCCCGCCCATCAGCATAACAAGGCTCCCAGTTCTCCAAGGCCTGTCCTGCCTTTCTGGATTTTACACTTTTTTCAGATGGCCCTTTTGACCAGGGGGCAGTGAGACTTCATTGTAGTGCAGATTTCCTTTGCAAACTTGCTTGGTTGGCCAAAAAGTGCGTATGCGTTTTTTCCTGAATATATTCAGGAAAAAACGCATACGCCCTTTTTGGCCAAGTGCATCATTGTGGACGTTCTACCTCTTTTCCTATGCTTTACATGCAATTCCAGTCTACCTTCTGAAATCGGTTTCCTGCAATTCTGCCCCGCTTTCAACTATTCTTGGCTGCCTTACTTCAATATATTTTTGGAAGATAGCTGTCATTTATAACTCTGCAGGTTTGTGAATTACAGTGCCCCTGAGCTCCTTTCTTCAACTCGCTTTCTTGTGAGCTGGCCGCAACACCGCAGGATTGCTTCAGGCCCTGGTTTGGTTCCGGCATGGCATGTTGAGCCTTTGGTTAATTCCTCTTCCTGGTGGGAAATGATAGTTAAATTTGCGCGTCCAGACACCTCCACCTAGTCTCTCATTGGTTCTCCCTATTCCTGTTCATTTTCCACAGAAATTGCAAACTGGGCCAAACAGGAGGTTAAAGGCTCCGACTCTCCAAGTGGGGAGAGTGTTAGTAAAGCGTCTGGAATGTTGCACCCGAGTACCAGGGGACGAAAACTGAGACACATTTGAACACGTTTTCCGATCACACGGTGGATCATACTCTGGGTTCCACATGCATGTTTTAGCTGAAGGAAGAATCCCTTAAACATGGAGAGTTGAGACCCATGGAATGGGTACCATGCAATATGACTTCAAAGGGTCTGCATTTGCTCACCGAACCTCACCAATCCTATCACTGCTGCGTTTATGCCACTGTACACACGCTTGATTCTCTTTCGGAGACATATAAATCCATAGGTTTTAAGATTCTTACTAGTCATGTATATTCTTAGGCGTTTAATATGGGGTGTTGAGTCCACTTCGTTGAGCAAGGAGTAGCTCTTGTCTATTACATATTTGGCTTATGGAACGGTATCTGTGCTAATTTCAATCACTTGTTGTATGCAGCACCCCAACTCACCTTTCCCCTTAAGCAAGCATAAGTTGGTTTTCTACATTTGAGACACTGTTCTGTTTTGTAATTCAGTTCCTGTGTAGCCAAGTTTACATTCCGTGTGTTAGTGATACCTTATGATGTTTCTTTTTCTGTGTGACTTATTTCACTTAGAATCATCGTACCTGAATCCACTCATTATGCTGCTACGGCCCTGATGACATAGATTTCATTGCTGTGTGATACTGCATTGTACGTAAGTACCACAACTTCTTTATCCATTTTTCGCTTTCTGTGATATTCAACTTGTACCGTAAACGAGGTTCTTGTAAACAGAGCCGGCCCAAATTTTGGGGTGGCTGTGTCTTTTTGATTTTAATTTCCCTAAGCTATAGGACCATAAGTGGAAATGCCCTAGGCTCTGTTGCTTTGTTTTTTGGATGTTTCAGGAAACACCATACACTTCTCCAGAGTGGCTTCTGGCAATTTACATCCCACCCATCAGCATAACAAGTCTTCCAGTTCTCCATGGCCTGTCCTGCCTTTCTGGATTTTACACTTTTTTCAGATGGCCCTTTTGACCAGCGGGCAGTGAGACTTCATTGTAGTGCAGATTTCCTTTGCAAGCTTGCTTGGTGCGCCAAAAAGTGCATATGCGTTTTTTCCTGAATATATTCCGGAAAAAATGCATACGCCCTTTTTGGCCAAGTGCATCATTGTGGACGTTCTGCCTCTTTTCCTATGCTTTACATGCAATTCCAGTCTACCTCCTGAAATCGGTTTCCTGCAATTCTGCCCCTCTTTCAACTCCTCTTGGCAGCCTTCCTTCAATATATTTTTGGAAGATAGCTGTCATTTATAACTCTGCAGGTTTGTGAATTACAGTGTCCCTGAGCTCCTTTCTTCAACTCGCTTTCTTGTGAGCTGGCCGCAACACCGCAGGATTGCTTCAGACCCTAGTTTTTTTCCGGCATGGCATGCTGAGCCTTTGGTTAATTCCTCTTCCTGGTGGGAAATGAGAGTTCAATTTGCCCGTCCAGACACCTCCACCTAGTCTCTCATTGGTTCTCCCTATTCCTGTTCATTTTCCACAGAAATTGCAAACTGGGCCAAACAGGAGGTTAAAGGCACTCACTCTCCAAGTGGGGAGAGTGTTAATAAAGCGTCTGGAATGTTGCACCCGAGTACCAGGGGACGAAAACTGAGACACATTTGAACACGTTTCCTGATCACACGGAGGATCATACTCTGGGTTCCACATGCATGTTTTAGCTGAAGGAAGAATCCTTTAAACCTGGAGAGTTGAGACCCATGGAATGGGTACCATGCAATATGACTTCAAAGGGTCTGCATTTGCTCACCGAACCTCACCAATCCTATCACTGCTGCGTTTATGCCCCTGTACACACGCTTCGTTCTCTTTCGGAGACATATAAATCCATAGGTTTTAAGATTCTTACTAGTCAGGTATATTCTTAGGCGTATAATATGGGGTGTTGTGTCCTCTTCGTTGAGCAAGGAGTAGCTCTTGTCTATTACATATTTGGCTTATGGAACGGTATCTGTGCTAATTTCAATCTCTGGTTTTATGCAGCACCCCAACTCACCTTTCCCCTTAAGCAAGCATAAGTTGGTTTTCTACATTTGAGATGCTTTTCTGTTTTGTAATTCAGTTTCTGTGTAGCCAAGTTTACATTCCGTGTATTAGTGATATCTTATGATGTTTCTTTTTCTGTGTGACTTATTTCACTTAGAATCATCGTACCTGAATCCACTCATTATGCTGCTACCGGCCTGATGACATAGATTTCATTGCTGAGTGATATTGCATTGTACGTAAGTACCACAACTTCTTTATCCATTTTTCGCTTTCTGCAATTTTGAACCTGTACCGTAAACGAGGTTCTTGTAAACAGAGCCGTCCCAAACTTTGGGGTGGCTGTGTCTTTTTGAGTTTAATTTCCCTAAGCTATAGGACCATAAGTGGAAGTGTCCTAGGCTGTGTTGCTTTCTTTTTTAGATGTTTCAGGAAACACCATACACTTCTCCAGAGTGGCTGTTGGCAATTTACATCCCGCCCATCAGCATAACAAGGCTCCCAGTTCTCCATGGCCTGTCCTGCCTTTCTGGATTTTACACTTTTTTCAGATGGCCCTTTTGACTGGGGGGCAGTGAGACTTCATTGTAGTGCAGATTTCTTTTGCAAGCTTGCTTGGTTGGCCAAAAAGGGCGTATGCAGTTTTTCCTGAATATATTCAGGAAAAAACGCATACGCCCTTTTTGGCCAAGTGCATCATTGTCGACATTCTGAGTCTTTTCATATGTTTTCAGTGCAATTCCAGTCTACCTCCTGAAATCGGTTTCCTGCAGTTCTGCCTTGCTCTCAGTGCCTCTTCATAGCCTTACCTCAATATACGTTTGGAAAATAGTTGGCCTTTATAACTCTGCAGGTTTTTGAATTGCAGTGGCCCTTAGCTCCATTTTTCTGCTCTTATTTTTGTGATCTTGCCTCATATCCACAGGATTTCTTCAGGCCCTATTCTTCTTCTGGGACGCCTTGCTCTGCCTTTGGTTAATTCTTCTTCCTGATGTGAAATTAGAGTGACATGTGCCCATTGAAACCGCTACAGCTATTTTCTCACTGGTTCCCCCTATTCCCATTCATCCTCCGCACTAACTGCAGACTGTGCGATACCGGAACTTAAAGGCATTGACTCTCCATGTGGAGATGTTGTTAGTAAAGTGGCTGGAATGTTGATCCGGAGCCCCAGGAGAGGAAAATGAGGTGCATTTTAGAAACCTTTCCCGATCATATGGTATACCATCCGCTGGATTTCCCATGCATGGTTTAGCTGTAGGAAGATTCCCTTCAACCTGGAGTGTTGGGACCCTTGGAATGAGTAGCATGAAGTATTGCATTAAACTTTCGGCAGTTGCTCACCAAAGCTCACCAATCCTTTCAGCCCCAAGTGTCCAGCCTTATGTCTTATCCAGCTGTGGGTTTATATGTGGTCATTCCAGGTTGCATCACAGCCCCTGAGCGAATTTTGTAAGAATTTTTCTCTCTTTCATTGTTTCTGCGTTTTGGTTTTAAAATTTATTTCTATAAAGGGGTTTAGCTCATTTTCACTGCTGTGTTTGTGCCGCTCTGCGCACACTTGATTCCCTTATGGAGATATATCAATACATGGGTTTTAAGATTCTTATTACTCAGATATATTTCTCTGCGGTGTATAGGGTGTGTTGAGGCCAGTTCATTGAGCAAGGTGTAGATCTTTTCTGATACCTATTTTGGTTTATTGAACGGTATCTGTGCTAATTTCAAACTCTGGTTTTATGCATCACCCCACCCCTCCTTTCCCCTTAAGCTGACATAAGTGTGTTTTCTAAATGTGAGACACTGTTCTGTTTTGTAATTAATTTTTTGTGCAGCCATATTTATCCTCCCTCTATAAGTGATATCTGATGATATGTTTCTTTTTCTGTTTGACTTATTTCAAGTAGTATTATCGGACCTCAATCCACTCTTTATCCTTCTACTAGCCTTATTACATTGATTTCATGGTGAAGAGATATTCCATTGTACATAAGTACCACATTTTCTTTATCCATTGTTCTCTTTCCTGGGATATTTAAGGTGTACTGAAGTTGAGGTTCTTGTAAACAGAGTAGCCCTAAACTGTGGTGTGCTTGTGTCTTGTTGATTTTTAGACTTCCCTAGATATACTCCCGTGATTGGAAGTGCCCTATGCTCTGTCGCTCTGTTTTTTAGATGATTTAGGAACCACCATACACTTCTCCAGAGTGGCTCTCGGCAGTTCACACACTGTCCATCAGCGTATAAAGGCTTCCTGTTCTCCATGGCCTGTCCTGCATTTCTGGTTTTTACAATTTTTTCGGATGGCCCTTTTGACCAGTGGGAAATGAGACTTCTTTATTGTGCACATTTGCATTGCTTGCTTGCTTGGTTGCCCATAAAGTGCGTATGCGTTTTTTCCTGGATATATTCAGGAAAAAACGCATACTCCCTTTTGGGCCAACCGCATCATTGTCGAAATTCTGTCGCTTTTCATGTGCTTTAAAGGCGAGTCCAATCTATCTCTTGAAATCTGTTTCTTGCAATTCTGTCTTGCATTCAGATCCTCTTCTTTGCCTTACCTCAACATATTTTTGGACGTTAGTTTTCATTTATAACTCTGCAGGTTTGTGAATTGCAGTGACCCTGAGCTCCATTTTTTAAGTTGCTCTTTTGTGAGCTGGCCTCAAAACCGCAGGATTGCTTCAGGCCCTATTTTGGCTCTGGCGAGGCGGGCTGAGCCTTTTTTTAATTCTTATTCTTAATGGGAAATTAGAGTGACATGTACCCGTCCAAACCCCTACAACTATTCTCTCATTGTTTCCCCCTGTTCCCGTTCATCCTCCTCACAATTTGCAAAATGTGTGAAACAGAAGTTTAAATGTGCTGATTCTCTAAGTGGGGAGATTCTAAGTAACGTGGCTGGAATGATGAACAGGAGCACCAGGAGAGATAAATGAGGTGCATTTTAGACACATCTCCCGATCACATGGTGTACAGTCCTCTGGGTTTTCCATGCATGTTTTAGCTGTAGGAAGATTCCTTGAACCTGCAGATTTGGGACCCATTGAATGGGTACCAGGTAGTATTACTTTAAAGGGTGTGCATTTCCTCACCCAACCTCACATTTCTCTTAGCGCGAACAGTTTCCAGCCTTATGTCTCATCCTGCTGTGGGTCTAGATGTGTTCAATCCATGTTGCATCACCGTCCCTGAGGAAAAGTTGTAAGAGGTTTTCTCTGTCTCTCTGTCGTTTATTTTTTTCAATTTATTACTATATTGGTTACAGCTGATTTTCAAAGCTCTGTTTCTTGCTGCTGTACATCCACTTGATTCACGTACAGAGAGACATCAATAAATTCTTTTTCAGATTCTTACCAGTCATAGATATTCTTTTCCGGTGACTTGAGTGTGCTGAGTGCAGTTCTTTTAGCTACCGTGTAGGCCTTGTTGATTATCAGTTTGGTATTTGGAATGGTATCTTTGCTAATTTCAACCTCCTGGATGATGCCTCACCCCTCCCCACCTTTCCCGTTTAGCAGCCTCACGCGTGTTTTCTACATATTTGACTATGTTTTTGTTTTGTAATTTATTTCATGTGTAGCCATTTTGGATTCCACCTTTAAGTGATATCTTATGATATGTGTCTTTTTCTTTTTGAATTATGTCACTTAGAATGATCATACGTAACTCCTCCGGAGTTGTTACAACTGGCCATATTTCATTGATTTCCAGGCTGAATAATATTCCACTCTACATAAGTACCACATCTCTATTCATTTTTTCCCTCCAGAGACATTTAAGTTATATCCTAGTCGAGGATCTTTTAAACAGAGGGGCAGTAAACATTGGGGTGCCTGTGTCCTCTCGATTTTTGTTTTTCCCAAGATATACGCCCATGAGTGCAAGTGCCCTATGCTCTGTAGCTCATTTTTTAGATGCTTTAGTAAACACAATACACTTCTCCAGAATGGCCGTTGGCAATATACATTTCCACTATAAGCCTCACAGGGCTCCCTCTTCTCCTTGCCCTGTCCTGCATTTCTGGCATTTACACTTTATGAGGATGGCTCTTCTGACTGATGCGAAGTGATATCTTTTGTAGTATTGATTTCCAGTGCCCACCTGTTTGGTTGGCTAAAAAAGTGTATGCCCTTTTCTTGAATATATACAGAAAAAAACGCATACAGCCTTTTTGGCCAACTGCAATGTTGGCAATGTTCAGCCCCTTTTCTTGTGCTTAATGGCAAGTCCTTTCTACCTCCTCAAATCCCTTTCCTGTCATTCTCCCTTGCTTGCCAATCCTTTTCTCTGACTTTCCTCAAGACATTTTTCAGTGATAGATATTTTCAACTCTGCAGTTTCGTGAATTTTACTGCCCCTGAGTTCCATTGTTCAACTTGTGTTTATGGGAACTGGCCACAAAGCAGTGGGATTTCCTCAAGCCCTATACTGTTTCCATGGGCAACCCTAGCCTTTGGTCAATTCATCTTCCTGATTGGAAATTAGAGTGACATGTGCCTGTCTGAACACCTAGGACTTGTCTCTCATTGTTCCTCATCCTTCCGCTTCATCCTCTGGACAAATTCCAAACTGTACGCAACGGGATGTTGACAGTGTTGACATCTCCAAGTGGGGAGACTGTTAGTAAAGACGCTGGAGGGGTGAACCCGAGCACCAGGAGATGAGGAGATGAGATGCCTTTTCCAAACTCTTCCCGATCAGACGGTATACCATCCTCTGGATGTGACAGACATGTTTTAGCAGTAGGAAGAGTCCCATTCATGTAAGGAGAACACCAGGGCTTTTTCAAAATCAGTGTCTCCCCGAAACCCAAACTGGGGAGTTTTTTAAGCTACGGCTACACATATGTTCATTAAGGGCCTTGGGAAGTAGGCAGAGTCCAAACTTTAGATGACTGAAGTCTTCAGGGTCAGAAGCACTCACCACTGGCTTCCCTTAGGTTACACTTTAACTGTCATTGATAGATGATGTCAATAAAAATATCTGTTCTTTTTCCGATTATTTCCCCTTATAGGTTATTGCACAATATTGAGTGTAGTTCCCTGTGCTATACAGTAGTTCCTTGTTGATGATCTATTTTATACATAGCAGTGTGTATGTGTTAATTCCAAACTGTTAATTTATCCCTCCTCCCACCTTTCCCCTTTGGTAATAATAAATTATAAGATTTTATACTTCTCAGAAATGGGGGAGCTGAAAGAGAGGTATCATTTTCAATGGAAAAGCATTTAAAACAAGATTGAAGCTTTAACCAAGATTATTAGATGTACATCCTTGGAAAGAAATCACTTCATTTCTCTAATATTGACCTGACAAATAAGACAAACCTTTTCACTGAACTTGCTTATAATAAAGTGATGGAAATATCAAATGGAAGTGTTAGAAACATCTTATTTTACCCGAGCCTTATAAACTGTTCTATGTTAACTACAGTTTGGCTCACACATCTGTTCATTGAAGTTACAATAGTCTCAATTTCTGTTACTGATCCTCCAGAGTGGACCCCAACAAGGGTCCCCCTGCCCAGTGTCATTGGGGCCAACAGATCGAGACTGAGTTTGGTTCCCAAGCAAAGGAAACTTTATATTTTCATCAGAGAATGGAGAGGTGAGAGCATGCACTACCCTGTGGGCTGTGGGCTGGGCTGCTGTGTAGAGATCCTGTCAGAGTCAGTGGGAGGGAGGGGGCGGAGCTCTCAAGGGCCGGGTTGGCTGCAGCTCAGGCTCTATATCTCGGAGTCTGCACTGGGCCCCAGGAGCTGAGGTGTCGACCCAGCCATTCTGCACCAGGAAATCTGGTCTGAAGTGCCGGGTGTGGAACCTCTGCATGCGGGACCCTAGGAACACGTGAAATTAGACAAAGCACAAAGGATAAAAAAGGTCAGACTTGACTTTATTGCCCAGATTCTATTTTTATCTCCCAGGGATTTTTAATGGGCTTTGCTGGGGACAAACCCCTCCTCTACCTTTTGTCCCGTTCCTCATTCTTGGAGTGCTGAGGGTGCAGACCCTTCTTCTGTAACTGCTGAGTGCTGAGTTGGGAGCCCTCATACCAGGGGACGAGGGTCAGAACTTCTCCCCAGCAGCCTCCAGGTGACGTTGATTGGCCCCAGGACCCCTGCCTCCCTGCTCGTCCGCCTGAGCACCAGCATTGGAAGTGTTATAGATTCTAATGACCTTTAAGGGTCCAGGAAAGAGATGTGCAGAGACGCTGTGGGGGCCGGTTTCACCCTGCCCCACATTTGTTCGGCCACCTTAGGCTGACCGTTTCTGCCAGCCTAGATGCTCTGACCAGTAGTCTGCTCTTTCTTCAATTAGGCCCCTGAATTAACGTAAAAACAGCACCAGGTGTCAGAGCCCTGCCCGCTCAACTCCCAGACAGTCCAGGGTCGGTGGTGATCAAGGACCATGATGGCCACTGAGTCAACAGCCTTTTGAAGTAAACAGGAGTCCAGCCGGTCTTATTGGCCACCATCATCACGGTGTCTGTAGGCTTTTCTATGGTGACAGTGTGATATACGGTTCCCCCGCCAAGATTATTAGCTCCCCTCTGGGTGCAGGAAGTCCTGCAAGCAGTAGTCTACTCCTTCGGGACACACTATTGTTGTTTTATGAGAGAAACTCCAGGTCAAGTGATGTTCACATGAGTCGTCATGGTGCCCTGTTGCCCCCGGTTATCTCTCTGGATGTTGGAGTTGGAGGGCCTCCTCACTCGAGGTCGGTGTGCCCACGGAGCGAACCCTGCAACTTCAGGGCATGGTTGGTGATTAGGATCACCACGTGGGGTCCTTTTCCCTTAGGAGGGAGGTGGCCTTTTGGGCTGCTGATTTCCAGGTTTTTAGATACCGCCAGTATCTTGGCCAGATGTGGCAGTGGGCCAAGCCCCTTGGTGACTGTAGTTTATCCTACCTGGATGGCATTCTTGCGTTGTTCCATTTCAAGTGGTCCCAGTTTTTGCACTAATTCTCCAATGGCGATTCACCTTTCACCGGGAATGGAAAGGTCAAAGGGTTTAGCTCAATTAAGGAGTTCCAGGGCAAGGGTCTGAATTGACTGCTCTTTCCATTCTTGAAAGGCCACTTCTGGATTCTGTTCAAAAGGATCATCATCTTTTCCTTTCAGTGTTTCATATAGAGGCCCAGCTAGTAGACTGTAGTTAGGGATCCAGAAGCAGCAAACCCTGGCCTCCCCAGGAACCCCTAAGCTGTCTTCTAGTTTTAGAAAGGGGTAAGGCTGCAAATGGTTTCTTCCCTTTCCTGGGATGGGCTTCTCTGACCTTGTGTGAGAATGAAGCCCAGGCATGTCACCGCAGTCTGTGATATTTGAGCTTTTACTTGGACAACTTCTATCCTTTATTGGCTTGGTAGTTCAGAGGCCTCCTTAGTAGGGCTGGCGATCAGAATGTCGTCTGCATATTGAAGGAGGGTTTCCTTTTCCAGAGGTAGAACTTTTCGGTCTTTAGCTAAGCTTTCCCCAAAGATGGTGTGGGAATTTTTGAACCCTTGGGTCAAGACGGCCCGGAAGTATTGTTTTAGTTGTATGTTGAGTCCTGCCACTCACAAGCCAAAATTTCTTGTGACTCTGGGACTAATGGAATACAAAAGAAGGCATCATTGAAGACTAATACAGAATACCATGTCCTGGTGGTTGGTAGAATGACCAGCAGGGTGTAGGAATCAGGAGCAACTGGAGGTATATCCTCGGTGGCTTCACTGACTGTCCTGACATCCTTTACCAGGTCCCCAGCAGCCCATGGGGCTCTCGTGGTCAGGCCAATCCCAGGATATGGAGCTCTCCTGGGCAGGTACCCCACCCCCAACCCAGCCCACGGGGCTCTCATGATCAGGCCCCTCCCAGGATACAGAGCTACCCTTGCAGGTACCGTGGCAGGGCTGGGCACACAGGAACCGTGCACATAGCCCTCATTGAAGAGCACCCCCAGCTCACCTGTCGCTCAGAGCTGACACAGAGCACCTCAGAGCAGGACTTGAACTAACAAACAGCAGCTCCGACAGGTCTGTGACCCTGAGCATCACTCTGTGTGGCCTCCTTCCACCTGGTCTTCCAGAGACTTCCACTGCACCCAGGGCACCAGGCCTCTGTCTCCAACCACCACCCACCCCTCCTCTCCCTGACTCCTGGGTTCGTCTCATTAGGAGAGGGTTTTCTTGAAGTTGTCTCCCACTCATGGGCCAGATAAAATGATTAGAAAACAAGCCAAAGCTGCAGCCCCTTGTCTATCCTGACTCTCAGGAGCCCACACCTGTTCCTTGGACCTGGCCCGTTCAGCAAGTTCCATTTTCTGCAACTGTGAGCCCCTGAAGGGTGATGATTGGCTACCTGGGCAGCCTTACCATGCCGGCCAGCCCTCCCCAGGTGTGCCTGGGTTGAGATCAATATAAATACCACTCCAGGCAGCAAAAGCCCCTGCAGCTGTGCCTGACGCCATTTTCTCTGCCCTGTCAGCAGTCTCGGGGCTGGGCTGGTGGGAGGGAGTGAGAGGCCACGGCTTTGTGGGTGGCCCAGTGTGAGTGGGGCTCTGCTGGACTTTCTGCAGCAGTTGCCAGGCTGCCACCTGCTAAAGAAGAGGATGTGTCACCCATACCTGCTGCTGGAATTTCTCCCTGGGCAGAGGTGAGGAAGGAAAAAAGCAGTGGGGGCAGGGACAGGACGGGTATCTCAGGCAGGGAAATGGAAATCTTCCAGAAGAGCACCCAGGGCCAGGACCATCCTGGCTGGCCTGCAGGCACCAAGTCAGCTGGCATGCTGTCACTCGTGTGGCTCCATGGCCCTTCCTCTAGGCTTTCAAGTCCTTGTATATATTCAGGTGTTTTACCTGGGAAGGGCGGGAACAGTTCAGCAGCAACTGGCCTGGGGCTCAGCTCACGTTTACTCACAGATGCCTCGGCACAGTGCCCCAGCTTTGCAATGAGGACGCTTGTTGTGTGGGGGCTGCTGGCTGAATGGGAGACGATTCCCCACCACTGACCAACTTCAGAATTGTTTACAACTGGAGCAAGTGCCCTGATACGGTTTTCCTCTGAGTAACTGGTGGGTTCTGTTTTTTTTTTTTCTCTTTTTTGTTTTTGGTTCAAGGTAGATTTTATTCCTCTTTTTTGTATTTACAGATATAAGCATGGAAATAATTTATTCATATAAATACATGTATGTGAAGGGAATAATTGTTTTTTCTGTTTTATTTTTTAAATTTTATTTCTTTTTAATTTTGAATTTTATTTTATATTTTTATACAGCAGGTTCTCATTGGTTATCTATTTTATACATATAAATGTTTACATGCCAATCCCAATCTCTCAATTCCTCCCACCACCACCCCTCCAAGAGCTTTCCCCCCTTGTTGTCCATACGATTGTTGTCTACATCTGTTGCTCTATTTATGCCTTGCAAAACGGTTAATCTGTACAGTTTTTCTAGGTTCCACATATATGCATGAATATACAAGATTTGTTTTTCTCTTTCTGACTTACTTCACTCTGTATGACAGTCTCTAGATCCATCGACGTCTCTACAAATGACCCAATTTCATTCCTTTCATGGCTTAGTAATATTCCATTTTATATATGTACCACAGCTTTATGCATTCGTCTGTCTGTGGGCATTTAGGTTGCTTCCATTACCTCGATATTATAAATAGTGATGCAATGAACATTGCGGTGAATGTCTCTTTTTGATTTATGGTTTTGTCTGGGTATATGTCCAGTCCTGGGATTGCTGTATCATATGGTAATTCTATTATTAGTTTCTTAAGAAACTCCATATTGTTCTCCATAGTGACTGTATCAATTTATATTCCCAACAATAGTGGAAGAGGGTTCCTTTTCTCCACACCCTTTCCAGCATTTGTTGTTTGTAGATTTTCAGATGATGCCCATTCTAACAGGTGTGAGGTGATACCTCATTGTTGAGTCCATTTCGTTGAGCAGGGGGTAGGTCTTGTCTATTACATATTTGGCTTATGGAACGGTATCTGTGCTAATTTCAAACTCTGGTTTTATGCAGCACCCCCTTAACTCACCTTTCCCCTTAAGCAAGCATAAGTTGGTTTTCTAATCTTGAGACCCTGTTCTGTTTTGTAATTCAGTTCATGTGTAGCCAAGTTTACATTCCGTGCATTAGTGATACCTTATGATGTTTCTTTTTCTGTGTGACTTATTTCACTTAGAATCATCATGCCTCAATCCACTCATTATGCTGGTACAGGCCTGGTGACACAGATTTCATTGCTGAGTGGTATTCTGTTGTACATAAGTACCGCAACTTCTTTATCAATTATTTGTTCTCTGGGATATTTAACTTGTACTGTAGAAGAGGCTCCTGTAAACAGAGCCGTTGTAAATTTTGGGGTGGCTGTGTCTTTTTGATTTTAATTTCCCTAAGCTATAGGACCATAAGTGGAAATGCCCTAGACTCTGTTGCTTTGTTTTTCAGATGTATCAGGAAACACCATACACTTCTCCAGAGTGGCTGTTGGCAATGTACATCCCGCCCATCAGCATAACAAGGCTCATTTTTCCCCATGGCCTGTCTTGCCTTTCTGGATTTTACACTTTTCTCAGATGGCCCTTTAGACCGGGGGGAAGTGACACTTCATAGTAGTTCGGATTTCCATTGCAAGCTTGCTTGGTTTGCCAAAAAGGGTGTATGTGTTTTTTCCTGAATATATTCAGGAACAAACTCATACGCCCTTTGTTGCCAAGTGCATCATTGTCGATGTTCTGCCTCTTTTCCTATGCTTTAAATGCAAATCCAGTCTACCTCCTGAAATCGGTTTCCTGAAATTCTGCCCCGCTTTCAAGTTCTCTTCGCAGCCTTACTTCAATATATTTTTGGACGTTATCTGTCATTTATAACTCTGCAGGTTTGTGAATTACAGGGCCCCTGAGCTCCTTTCTTCAACTCGCTTTCTTGTGAGCTGGCCGCAAACCCGCAAGACTGCTTCAGGCCCTAATCTGCTTCTGGCAGGGCACGCTGAGCCTTTGGTTAATTTCTCTTCCTGGTGGGAAATGAGTGTTAAATATGCCCGTCCAGACACCTACCTCACTCTCAACCCCTTGGTGATGTGGGTCCTCTGGTTTGTGGCCACCTTTGCTGGGTTCCTCACCTTTCGATGATGTGGCCCCACTAGTGTGAGGACACTCCTGTCTGGTTCTCATCCACGTGGTTATGTGGACCCCCTGGTGAGAGTCTGTTCCTGGCTTTGTTCCTCACCCACCTGTGAGGGAGACCCTCTGCTGATAGGTCACTCCTGCATGGCTGGCACACATTGCCTTGGTGAAGTCAGCCGTGTGGTGGCAGTTGGAGCGTGCTGGGAATCTCCTCCCCCCGGTGATGAGGGCCCTCTTGCGTCAGGCCCTAACTGCTGGGCTCACCAACTTTTCTTAGTGAGCCCAGTGATGCTTTGGCACTCCTCTTAGGATCCCATCTCCATGGGGATGTGGGCCTTCTGCTCTGAGGTCCCAACGGCTGGGTTGTTCACATTTTCATGATGTGGGCTCTCTGGTGTTCACAGAGGCCTGGATCCCATAGCCTCTGTTCTCTTGGCCGCCTGCTGGGAGGTTCCAACTGCTGGATTCCTCACTTTTTTAATTTTTTGGGCCCTCTGTTGTGAGGCTCCTCCTGCCTGCCTCACTCCCAGCCCCTTCGTGATGTGTGTCGTCTGGTTTGAGGCCACATGTGCTGGGTTCCTCACCTTTCGATGATGTGGGACCAATGGTCTTAGGAGACTCCTGCCTGGTTCACATCCCCTTGGTGATGTGGGCCCTCTGTTGAGAGTCTGATCCTGGCTGGGTTCCTCACCCATCTGTGAGGTGGGCCGTCTGCTGTGAGGTCACTCCTGCCTGGCTTGCTCACCTCGCCTTGTGGACATGAGCCCTCTGGTGGCACTTGGAGCCTGCTGGGAGCCTCCTTTCCTCGGTGATGAGGGCCCTCTGGCGTCAGGCCCTAACTGCTGGGCTCCCCAAATTTTGTGATGTGCGCCCAGTGGTGCGAGGACACTCCAGCCAGGTTCACATCCCCATTGGGATGTGGGCCTTCTGCTCTGAGGTCCCAAAGCCTGGGTTGCTCACAGTTTCATGATGTGGGCTCTCTGGTATTAGTTCACTCCTGCCTGCATCCCATAGCTTCTGTGCTCTGGGCCGCCTGCTGGGAGGTTCCAACTGCTGGATTCCTCACCTTTCTTATTCTTTGGGCCCTCTGTTTTTAGGCTACTCCTGCCTGCCTCACTCCCATTCCCTTTGTGATATGTGTCCTCTGATTTGAGGCCACATGTGCTGGGTTCTGCACCTTTCGATGATGTGACCCCACTGGAGGGAAGACAGTCCTGACTGGTTCCCATCCCCTTGCTGATGTGGGCCCTCAGGTGAGAGTCTGATCCTGGCTGGGTTCCTCACCCTTCTGTGAGGTGGGCCCTCTGCTGTGAGGTCAATCATGCCTGTCTGGCACACGTCTCCTTGGCGACGTGGGCCCTCTGGTGGCAGTTGGAGTGTGCTGGGATCCTCCTCCCCTCGGTGATGAGGGCCCTCTTGCCTTAGGCCATAACTGCTGGGCTCCCCACATTTTCTGATGTGCGCCAAGTGAGTGAGGAGACTCTTGCCAGGTTCCCATCCCCATGGCGATATGGGCCTTCTGCTCTGAGGTCAAAACGGCTGGCTTGCTCACAGTACCATGATGTGGGCCCTCTGCTGTGAGTTCACTCCGGCAAGGATCCTTTATCATCGGTGCTCTGAGCCGCCTGCTGGGAGGTTCCAACTGCTGGATTCCTCAACTTTTTTATTCTATGTGCCCTCTGTTGTGAGGCTCCTCCTGCCTGCCTCACTGCCAGCCCCTTGGTGATGACTGTCCTATGGCTTGAGGCCACATGTGCTGCGTTCCTCACCTTTCGATGATGTGACCCCACTCGTGTGAGGACACTCCTGCCTGGTTCCCATCCCCTTGGTGAGGTGGGCCCTCTGGCGAGAGTCTAATCCTGGCTGGGTTCCTCAACGTTCTGTGAGGTAGGCCCTCTGCTGTGAGGTCACTCCTGCCTGGCTGGCACACGTCACCTTGGAGACGTGAGCCCTCTGGTGGCAGTTGGAGCATGCAGGGCGCCTCCTCCTCTCGGTGATGACGGCCCTCTGGCGTCAGGCCCTAAATGGTGGGCTCCCCACATTTTCTGATGTGCGCCCAGTGGTGCGAGGACACTCCAGCCAGGTTCCCATTCCCATGGGGATGTGGTCCTTCTGCGCTGAGATCTCAACTCCTGGGTTGCTCACAGTTTTGTGATGTGGGCCCTCTGCTGTGAGTTCACTGTGGCCTGGATCCCATAGCCTCAGTGTTCTGGGCCACCTGCTGGAAGGTCTAAATGCTGGAATCCTCACGTTTTTTATATTATGTGCCCTGTGTTGTGAGGCTACTCCTGCCTGCCTCACTCCAAGGCCCTTGGTGATGTGGGTCCTCTGGTTTGAGGACACATGTGCTGGGTTCCTCACCTTAAGATGATGAGGCCCCACTGGTGTGAGGATAATCCTGACTGGGTCCCATCCCCTTTGTGATGTGGGCCCTCTGGTGAGAGTCTGATCCTGGCTGGGTTCCTCACCCATCTGTGAGGTGGGCCCTCTACTATCAGGTAACTCTTGCCTGGCTTGCTCACCTCGTCTTGTTGACATGAGCCCTCTGGTGGCAATTGGACCCTGCTGGGAGCCTCCTCAGCTCTGTGATGAGGGCCCTCTGACGTCAGGCCCTAACTGCTGGGCTCCCCAACTTTTCTTAGTGAGCCCAGTGTTGCTCAAGCACTCCTCTTAGGTTCCCATCCCCATGGGGATGTGGGCCTTCTGCTCTGAGGTTCCAACGGCTGGGTTGATCACAATTTCATGATGTGGGCTCTCTGGTGTTAGTTCACTGTGGCCTGGATCCCATAGCCTCTGTGGTCTTGGCTGCCTGCTGGGAGGTTCCAACTGCTCGATTCCTCAACTTTTGTATTCTATGGGTCCTGTGTTGTGATGCTCCTCCTGCCTGCCTCACTCGTAACCCCTTCGTGATGTGGGTCTTCTGGTTTGAGGCCACATGTGCTGGGTTAGGCAACTTTCAATGATGTGGCCCCACTGGTGTGAGGACACTCCTGCCTGGTTCCCATCCCCTTGGTGATGTGGGCCTTCTGGTGACAGTCTTATCCTGGCTGGGTTCCTCACTCTTCTGTGAGGTAGGCCCTCTGCTGTGAGGTCAATCCTGCCTGACTTGCACACATCACCTTGGCGACGTGGGCCCTCTGTTGGCACATGGAACCTGCTGGGAGCCTCCTGCCCTCGGTGATGACGGCCCTCTAGCATCAGGCTCTAACTGCTGGGCTCCCCACGTTTTCTGATGTGAGCCCAGTGATGCCAGGACACTCCTGTCAGGTTCCCATCCCCATGGGGATGTGGGCTTTCTGCTCTGAGGTCCCAATGCCTGGGTTGCTCACAGTTTCATGATGTGGGCTCTCTGGTGTTAGTTAACTCCTGCCTGCATCCCATAGCTTCTGTGCTCTCGGCCGCCTGCTGGGAGGTTCCAAATGCTGGATTCCTCACTTTTTTTATTCTTTGGGCCCTCTGTTTTTAGGCTACTCCTACCTGCCTCACTCCCATCCCCTTTGTGATGTATGTCCTCTGATATGAGGCCACATGTGCTGGGTTCCTCACCTTTCGATGATGTGGCCCCACTGGTGGGAGGACAGTCCTGACTGGTTCCCATCCCCTTGGTGTTGTGGGCCCTCTGGTGAGAGTCTCATCCTGCCTCGGTTCCTCACCCTTCTGTGAGATAGGCCCTCTGCTGTGAGGTCACTACTGCCTGGCTGGTGCATGCCACCTTGTAGACGTGGGCCCTCTGTTGGCAGTTGGAACCTGCTGGGAGTCTCCTCCCCTCAGTTATGAGGGCCCCCTGGCATCAGCCCCTAACTGCTGGGCTCCTAACATTTTCTGATATGTGCTAAGTGGTGCAAAGCCACTCCTGCCAGGTTCCCATCCCAATGGGGATGTGGGCCTTCTGTTCTGAGGTCCCAACAGCTGGGCTGCTCACAGGTTCATGATGTGGGCCCTCTGCTGTGAGTTCACTGCGGCCTGGATCCCATAGCCTCGGTGCTCTGGGCCACTTGCTGGGAGGTTCCAACTGCTGGATTCCTCAACTTTTATATTCTATGGACCCTGTGTTGTGAGGCCAGTCCTGCCAGCCTCATTCTGAACCCCTTGGTGATGTGGTTCCTCTGGTTTGAGGACACATGTGCTGGGATCCTCACCTTTCGATGATGTTGTCCCACTGGTGTGGGGACACTCCTGCCTGGTTCCCATCCCCTTGGTGATGTGGGCCCTCTGGTGAGAGTCTGATCCTGGCTGTGTTCCTCACCCTTCTGTGAGGTGGGCCCTCTGCTGTGAGGTCACTCCTGCCAGGCTGGCACACATCACCTTGGCGACGTTGGCCCTCTGGTGGCAGCTGGAGCCTGCTGGGAGCCTCCTCCTCTCGGTGATGAGTGCCCTCTAGCGTCAGGCCCTAACTTCTGAGCACCCCACGTTTTCTGATGTGAGCCCAGTGATGCCAGGACACTCCTGTCATGTTCCCATCACCATGGGGATGTGGGCCTTCTGCTCTGAGGTCCCAATGTCTGGGTTGCTCACAGTTTCATGATGTGGGCTGTCTGGTGTTAGTTCACTCTGGCCTGGTTCCTCTAGCCTCTGTGCTCTGGGCCGCCTGCTGGGAGGTTCCAACTGCTGGATTCCTCACCTTTCTTATTTTTGGGCCCTCTGTTATGAGGCTCCTCCTGCCTGCCTCACTCCCAGCCCCTTGGTGATGGGTGTCCTATGGTTTGAAGCCACATGTTCTGGGTTCCTCACCTTTAGATGATGTGGCCCTACTCATGTGAGGACACTCCTGCCTGGTTCCAATCCATTTGGTGATGTGGGCCCTCTGGTGCGAGTCTGATCCTGACTGGGTTCGTCACACTTCTCTGAGGTGGGCCCTCTGCTGTGAGGTCATTCGTGCCTGGTTGGCACACATCGCCTTGGCGACGTCAGCCCTCTGGTGGCAGTTGGAGCCTGCTGGGAGCCTCCTTCCCTTGGTGATGAGGGTCCTCTGGCGTCAGGCCCTAACTGCTGGTCGCCCAAAATTTTCTGATACGTTCTCAGTGGTGCGAGGACACTCCTACCAGAATTCCATCCCCATGGGGATGTGGGCCTCCTGCTCTGAGGTCCCAATGGCTGGGTTGCTCAGTTTCATGACATGGGCCCTCTTCTGTGAGTTCACTGTGGCCTGGATCCCATAGCCTCGGTGCTCTGGGCCGCCTGCTGGGAGGTTCCAACTGCTGGATTCCTCACTTTTTTATTCTATGTGCCCAGTGTTGTGAGGCTACTCCTGCCTGCCTCACTCCGAGGTCCTTGGTGATGTGAGTCCTCTGGTTTGAGGACACATGTGCTGAGTACCTCAGCTTTCGATGATGTGGCCCCACTGATGTGAAGACACTCCTGCCTGGTTCCCATCCCCTTGGTGATGTGGGCCCTCTGGTGAGAGTCTGATGTTGGCTGGGTTTCTCACCCTTCTGTGAGGTGGGACCTCTGCTGTGAGGTAACTCCTGCCTGGCATGCTCACGTTGCCTTGGCAATGTGAGCCCTCAGGTGGCAGTTGACGCCTGCTGGGAATCTCCTCCCCTCAGTTATGAGAGCTCTGGATAAAACACATATGCCCTTTTTTGCCAAGTGCATTATTTTCCAAGTTCTGTCTCTTTTCCTATGCTTTAAGAGCTACTCCCGTGTACGTTCTGAAATCAGTTTCCAGCAATTCTGCCCCGCATTCAAGTCCTCTTGGCAGCCTTACTTCAATATATTTTTGGAAGATAGCTGTCATTTATAACTCTGCAGGTTTGTGAATTACAGTGCCCCTGAGCTCCTTTCTTCAACTCGCTTTCTTGTGAGCTGGCCGCAACACCGCAGGATTGCTGCAGGCCCTAGTTTCGTTCTGGCACGGCATGCTGAGCCTTTGGTTAATTCCTCTTCCTGGTGGGAAATGAGAGTTCAATTTGCCCGTCCAGACACCTCCACCTAGTCTCTCATTGGTTCTCCCTATTCCTGTTCATTTTCCACAGAAATTGCAAACTGGGCCAAACAGGAGGTTAAAGGCACTGACTCTCCAAGTGGGGAGAGTGTTAGTAAAGCGTCTGGAATGTTGCACCCGAGTACCAGGGAACGAAAACTGAGACACATTTGAACACGTTTTCCGATCACACGGTGGATCGTACTCTGGGTTCCACATGCATGTTTTAGCTGAAGGAAGAATCCCTTAAACCTGGAGAGTTGAGACCCATGGAATGGGTACCATGCAATATGACTTCAAAGGGTCTGCATTTGCTCACCGAACCTCAGCAATCCTATCACTGCTGCGTTTATGCCACTGTACACACGCTTGATTCTCTATCGGAGACATATAAATCCATAGGTTTTAAGATTCTTACTAGTCAGGTATATTGTTAGGCGTTTAATATGGGGTGTTGAGTCCACTTCGTTGAGCAAGGAGTAGCTCTTGTCTATTACATATTTGGCTAATGGAACGGTATCTGTGCTAATTTCAATCTCTGGTTTTATGCCGCACCCCAACTCACCTTTCCACTTAAGCAAGCATAAGTTGGGTTTCTACATTTGAGACCCTGTTCTGTTTTGTAATTCAGTTCCTGTGTAGCCAAGTTTACATTCCGTGTAGTAGTGATATCTTATGATGTTTCTTTTTCTGTGTGACTTATTTCACTTAGAATCATCGTACCTGAATCCACTCATTATGCTGCTACGGGCCTGATGACATAGATTTCATTGCTGAGTGATATTGCATTGTACGTAAGTAGCACAACTTCTTTATCCATTTTTCAGTTTCTGTGATATTGAACTCGTACCGTAAACGAGGTTCTTGTAAACAGAGCCGGCCCAAACTTTGGGGTGGCTGTGTCTTTTTGATTTTAATTTCCCTAAGCTATAGGACCATAAGTGGAAATGTCCTAGGCTCTGTTGCTTTGTTTTTTGGATGTTTCAGGAAACACCATACACTTCTCCAGAGTGGCTGCTGGCAATTTACATCCGCCCATCAGCATAACAAGTCTCCCAGTTCTCCATGTCCTGTCCTTCCTTTCTGGATTTTACACTTTTTTCAGATGGCCCTTTTGACCGGGAGGCAGTGAGACTTCATTGTAGTGCAGATTTCCTTTGCAAGCTTGCTTGGTTGGCCAAAAAGGGCGTATGCGTTTTTTCCTGAATATATTCAGGAAAAAACGCATACGCACTTTTTGGCCAAGTGCATCATTGTGGACGTTCTGCCTCTTTTCCTATGCTTTACATGCAATTCCAGTCTACCTCCTGAAATCGGTTTCCTGCAATTCTGCCCCGCTTTCAAGTCCTCTTGGCAGCCTTACTTCAATATATTTTTGGAAGATAGCTGTCATTTATAACTCTGCAGGTTTGTGAATTACAGTGCCCCTGAGCTCCTTTCTTCAACTCGCTTTCTTGTGAGCTGGCCGCAACACCGCAGGATTGCTTCAGGCCCTAGTGTGGTTCCGGCATGGCACGCTGAGCCTTTGGTTAATTCCTCTTCCTGGTGGGAAATGAGTGTTAAATTTGCCCGTCCAGACACCTCCACCTAGTCTCTCATTGGTTCTCCCTATTCCTGTTCATTTTCCACAGAAATTGCAAACTGGGCCAAACAGGAGGTTAAAGACACTGACTCTCCAAGTGGGGAGAGTGTTAGTAAAGCGTCTGGAATGTTGCACCCGAGTACCAGGGGACGAAAAATGAGACACATTTGAACACGTTTCCCGATCACACGGTGGATCATACTCTGGGTTCCACATGCTTGTTTTAGCTGAAGGAAGAATCCCTTAAACCTGGAGAGTTGAGACCCATGGAATGGGTACCATGCAATATGACTTCAAAGGGTCTCCATTTGCTCACCGAACCTCACCAATCCTATCACTGCTGCCTTTATGCCGCTGTACACATGCTTGATTCTCATTCGGAGACATATATATCCATAGGTTTTAAGCTTCTTACTAGTCAGGTATATTCTTAGGCGATTAATATGGGGTGTTGAGTCCACTTCGTTGAGCAAGGAGTAGCTCTTGTCTATTACATATTTGGCTTATGGAACGGTATCTGTGCTAATTTCAATCTCTGGTTTTATGCACCACCCCAACTCACCTTTCCACTTAAGCAAGCATAAGTTGGGTTTCTACTTTTGAGACCCTGTTCTGTTTTGTAATTCAGTTCTTGTGTAGCCAAGTTTACATTCCGTGTATTAGTGATACCTTATGATATTTCTTTTTCTGTGTGACTTATTTCACTTAGAATCATCATACCTGAATCCACTCATTATGCTGCTACGGGCCTGATGACATAGATTTCATTGCTGAATGATATTGCATTGTACGTAAGTACCACAACTTCTTTATCCATTTTTCTCTTTCTGTGATATTGAACTTGTACGGTAAACGAGGTTCTTGTAAACACAGCCGTCCCAAACTTTGGGGTGGCTGTGTCTTTTTGATTTTCATTTCCATAAGCTATAGGACCATAAGTGGAAGTGCCCTAGGCTCTGTTGCTTTGTTTTTTGGATGTTTCAGGAAACACCATACACTTCTCCAGAGTGGCTGCTGGCAATTTACATCCCGCCCATCAGCATAACAAGGCTCGTAGTTCTCCTTGGCCTGTCCTGCCTTTCTGGATTTTACACCTTTTTCCAATGGCCCTTTTGACCGGGGGGCAGTGAGACTTCATTGTAGTGCAGATTTCCTTTGCAAGCTTGCTTAGTTGGCCAAAAAGGGCGTATGCGTTTTTTCCTGAATATATTCAGGAAAAAACGCATACGCCCTTTTTGGCCAAGTGCATCATTGTGGACGTTCTGCCTCTTTTCCGATGCTTTACATGCAATTCCAGTCTACCTCCTGAAATCGGTTTCCTGCAATTCTGCCCCGCATTCAACTCCTCTTGGCATCCTTACTTCAATATATTTTTGGAAGATAGCTGTCATTTATAACTCTGCAGGTTTGTGAATTACAGTGCCCCTGAGCTCCTTTCTTCAACTCGCTTTCTTGTGAGCTGGCCGCAACACCGCAGGATTGCTTCAGGCCCTAGTATGGTTCCGGCACGGCATGCTGAGCCTTTGGTTAATTCCTCTTCCTGGTGGGAAATGATAGTTAAATTTGCCCGTCCAGACACCTCCACCTAGTCTCTCATTGGTTCTCCCTATTCCTGTTCATTTTCCACAGAAATTGCAAACTGGGCCAAACAGCAGGTTAAAGGCACTGACTCTCCAAGTGGGGAGAGTGTTAGTAAAGCATCTGGAATGTTGAACCCGAGTACCAGGGTACGAAAACTGAGACACATTTGAACACGTTTCCTGATCACACGGTGGATCGAACTCTGGGTCCACATGCATGTTTTAGCTGAAGGAAGAATCCCTTAAACCTGGAGAGTTGAGACCCATGGAATGGGTACCATGCAATATGACTTCAAAGGGTCTGCATTTGCTCACCGAACCTCACCAATCCTATCACTGCTGCATTTATGCCGCTGTACACATGCTTGATTCTCTTTCGGAGACATATAAATCCATAGGTTTTAAGATTCTTACTAGTCAGGTATATTCTTAGGCGTTTAATATGGGGTGTTGAGTCCACTTCGTTGAGCAAGGAGTAGCTCTTGTCTATTACATATTTGGCTTATGGAATGGTATCTGTGCTAATTTCAATCTCTGGTTTTATGCACCACCCCAACTCACCTTTCCCCTTAAGCAAGCATAAGTTGGTTTTCTACATATGAAACCCTGTTCTGTTTTGTAATTCAGTTCCTGTGTAGCCAAGTTTACATTCCGTGTAGTAGTGATATCTTATGATGTTTCTTTTTCTGTGTGACTTATTTCACTTACAATCATCGTACCTGAATCCACTCATTATGCTGCTACGGGCCTGATGACATAGATTTCATTGCTGAGTGATATTGCATTGTACGTAAGTAGCACAACTTCTTTATCCATTTTTCAGTTTCTGTGATATTGAACTCGTACCGTAAACGAGGTTCTTGTAAGCAGAGCCGGCCCAAACTTTGGGGTGGCTGTGTCTTTTTGATTTTAATTTCCCTAAGCTATAGGACCATAAGTGGAAATGCCCTAGGCTCTGTTGCTTTGTTTTTTGGATGTTTCAGGAAACACCATACACTTCTCCAGAGTGGCTGCTGGCAATTTACATCCCGCCCATCAGCATAACAAGTCTCCCAGTTCTCCATGACCTGTCCTGCCTTTCTGGATTTTACACTTTTTTCAGATGGCCCTTTTACCGGGGGGCAGTGAGACTTCATTGTAGTGCAGATTTCCTTTGCAAGCTTGCTTGGTTGGCCAAAAAGGGCGTATGCATTTTTTCCTGAATATATTCAGGAAAAAACGCATACGCCCTTTTTGGCCAAGTGCATCATTGTGGACGTTCTGCCTCTTTTCCTATGCTTTACATGCAATTCCAGTCTACCTCCTGAAATCGGTTTCCTGCAATTCTGCCCCGCTTTCAAGTCCTCTTGGCAGCCTTACTTCAATATATTTTTGGAAGATAGCTGTCATTTATAACTCTGCAGGTTTGTGAATTACAGTGCCCCTGAGCTCCTTTCTTCAACTCGCTTTCTTGTGAGCTGGCCGTAACACCGCAGGATTGCTTCAGGCCCTAGTTTGGTTCCGGCACGGCATGCTGAGCCTTTGGTTAATTCCTCTTCCTTGTGGGAAATGAGAGTTAAATTTGCCCGTCCTGACAGCTCCAGCTAGTCTCTCATTGGTTCTCCCTCTTCCTCTTCATCTTCCGCAGAAATTGCAAACTGGGCCAAACAGGAGGTTAAAGGCACTGACTCTCCAAGTGGGGAGAGTGTTAGTAAAGCGTCTGGAATGTTGCACCCGAGTACCAGGGAACGAAAACTGAGACACATTTGAACACGTTTCCCGATCACACGGTGGATCATACTCTGGGTTCCACATGCATGTTTTAGCTGAAGGAAGAATCCCTTAAATCTGGAGAGTTGAGACCCATGGAATGGGTACCATGCAATATGACTTCAAAGAGTCTGAATTTGCTCACCGAACCTCACCAATCCTATCACTGCTGCATTTATGACACTGTAAACATGCTTGATTCTCTTTCGGAGACATATAAATCCATAGGTTTTAAGATTCTTACTAGTCAGGTATATTCTTAGGCGTTTAATATGGGGTGTTGAGTCCACTTTGTTGAGCAAGGAGTAGCTCTTGTCTTTTACATATTTGGCTTATGGAACGGTATCTGTGCTAATTTCAATCTCTGGTTTTATGCCGCACCCCAACTCACCTTTCCCCTTAAGCAAGCATAAGTTGGGTTTCTACTTTTGATACCATGTTCTGTTTTGTAATTCAGTTCCTGTGTAGCCAAGTTTACATTCCGTGTAGTAGTGATATCTTATGATGTTTCTTTTTCTGTGTGACTTATTTCACTTAGAATCATCGTACCTGAATCCACTCATTATGCTGCTACGGGCCTGATGACATAGATTTCATTGCTGAGTGATATTGCATTGTACGTAAGTACCACAACTTCTTTATCCATTTTTCGCTTTCTGTGATATTGAACTTGTACTGTAAACGAGGTTCTTGTTAACAGAGCCGGCCCAAACTTTGGGGTGTCTGTGTCTTTTTGATTTTAATTTCCCTAAGCTATAGGACCATAAGTGGAAATGCCCTAGGCTCTGTTGCTTTGTTTTTTGGATGTTTCAGGAAACACCATACACTTCTCCAGAGTGGCTGCTGGCAATTTACATCCCGCCCATCAGCATAACAAGTCTCCCAGTTCTCCATGGCCTGTCCTGCCTTTCTGGATTTTACACTTTTTTCAGATGACCCTTTTGACCAGGGGGCAGTGTGACTTCATTGTAGTGCAGATTTCCTTTGCAAGCTTGCTTGGTTGGCCAAAAAGGGCGTATGCGTTTTTTCCTGAATATATTCAGGAAAAAGCGCATACGCCCTTTTTGGCCAAGTGCATCATTGTGGACGTTCTGCCTCTTTTCCTATGCTTTACATGCAATTCCAGTCTACCTCCTGAAATCGGTTTCCTGCAATTCTGCCCTGCTTTCAAGTCCTCTTGGCAGCCTTACTTCAATATATTTTTGGAAGATAGCTGTCATTTATAACTCTGCAGGTTTGTGAATTACAGTGCCCCTGAGCTCCTTTCTTCAACTCGCTTTCTTGTGAGCTGGCCGCAACACCGCAGGATTGCTTCAGGCCCTAGTTTGGTTCCGGCACGGCATGCTGAGCCTTTGGTTAATTCCTCTTCCTTGTGGGAAATGAGAGTTAAATTTGCCCGTCCTGACAGCTCCAGCTAGTCTCTCATTGGTTCTCCCTATTCCTCTTCATCTTCCGCAGAAATTGCAAACTGGGCCAAACAGGAGGTTAAAGGCACTGACTCTCCAAGTGGGGAGAGTGTTAGTAAAGCGTCTGGAATGTTGCACCCGAGTACCAGGGAACGAAAACTGAGACACATTTGAACACGTTTCCCGATCACACGGTGGATCATACTCTGGGTCCCACATGCATGTTTTAGCTGAAGGAAGAATCCCTTAAATCTGGAGAGTTGAGACCCATGGAATGGGTACCATGCAATATGACTTCAAAGAGTCTGCATTTGCTCACCGAACCTCACCAATCCTATCACTGCTGCATTTATGACACTGTAACCATGCTTGATTCTCTTTCGGAGACATATAAATCCATAGGTTTTAAGATTCTTACTAGTCAGGTATATTCTTAGGCGTTTAATATGGGGTGTTGAGTCCACTTCGTTGAGCAAGGAGTAGCTCTTGTCTATTACATATTTGGCTTATGGAACGGTATCTGTGCTAATTTCAATCTCTGGTTTTATGCAGCACCCCAACTCACCTTTCCACTTAAGCAAGCATAAGTTGGGTTTCTACTTTTGATACCATGTTCTGTTTTGTAATTCAGTTCCTGTGTAGCCAAGTTTACATTCCGTGTAGTAGTGATATCTTATGATGTTTCTTTTTCTGTGTGACTTATTTCACTTAGAATCATCGTACCTGAATCCACTCATTATGCTGCTACGGGCCTGATGACATAGATTTCATTGCTGAGTGATATTGCATTGTACGTAAGTACCACAACTTCTTTATCCATTTTTCAGTTTCTGGGATATTGAACTCGTACCGTAAACGAGGTTCTTGTAAACAGAGCCGGCCCAAACTTTGGGGTGGCTGTGTCTTTTTGATTTTAATTTCCCTAAGCTATAGGACCATAAGTGGAAATGCCCTAGGCTCTGTTGCTTTGTTTTTTGGATGTTTCAGGAAACACCATACACTTCTCCAGAGTGGCTGCTGGCAATTTACATCCCGCCCATCAGCATAACAAGTCTCCCAGTTCTCCATGGCCTGTCCTGCCTTTCTGGATTTTACACTTTTTTCAGATGGCCCTTTTGACCGGGGGGCAGTGAGACTTCATTGTAGTGCAGATTTCCTTTGCAAGCTTGCTTGGTTGGCCAAAAAGGGCGTATGCGTTTTTTCCTGAATATATTCAGGAAAAAACGCATACGCCCTTTTTGGCCAAGTGCATCATTGTGGACGTTCTGCCTCTTTTCCTATGCTTTACATGCAATTCCAGTCTACCTCCTGAAATCGGTTTCCTGCAATTCTGCCCCGCTTTCAAGTCCTCTTGGCAGCCTTACTTCAATATATTTTTGGAAGATAGCTGTCATTTATAACTCTGCAGGTTTGTGAATTACAGTGCCCCTGAGCTCCTTTCTTCAACTCGCTTTCTTGTGAGCTGGCCGCAACACCGCAGGATTGCTTCAGGCCCTAGTGTGGTTCCGGCATGGCACGCTGAGCCTTTGGTTAATTCCTCTTCCTGGTGGGAAATGAGTGTTAAATTTGCCCGTCCAGACACCTCCACCTAGTCTCTCATTGGTTCTCCCTATTCCTGTTCATTTTCCACAGAAATTGCAAACTGGGCCAAACAGGAGGTTAAAGACACTGACTCTCCAAGTGGGGAGAGTGTTAGTAAAGCGTCTGGAATGTTGCACCCGAGTACCAGGGGATGAAAACTGAGACACATTTGAACACGTTTCCCGATCACATGGTGGATCATACTCTGGGTTCCACATGCATGTTTTAGCTGAAGGAAGAATCCCTTAAACCTGGAGAGTTGAGACCCATGGAATGGGTACCATGCAATATGACTTCAAAGGGTCTGCATTTGCTCACCGAACCTCACCAATCCTATCACTGCTGCGTTTATGCCGCTGTACACATGCTTGATTCTCATTCGGAGACATATATATCCATAGGTTTTAAGATTCTTACTAGTCAGGTATATTCTTAGGCGATTAATATGGGGTGTTGAGTCCACTTCGTTGAGCAAGGAGTAGCTCTTGTCTATTACATATATGGCTTATGGAACGGTATCTGTGCTAATTTCAATCTCTGGTTTTATGCACCACCCCAACTCACCTTTCCACTTAAGCAAGCATAAGTTGGGTTTCTACTTTTGAGACCCTGTTATGTTTTGTAATTCACTTCTTGTGTAGCCAAGTTTACATTCCGTGTATTAGTGATACCTTATTATGTTTCTTTTTCTGTGTGACTGATTTCACTTAGAATCATTCTACCTGAATCCACTCATTATGCTGCTACGGGCCTGATGACATAGATTTCATTGCTGAGTGATATTGCATTGTACGTAAGTAGCACAACTTCTTTATCCATTTTTCGCTTTCTGCAATATTGAACTTGTACCGTAAACGAGGTTCTTGTAAACAGAGCCGTCCCAAGCTTTGGGGTGGCTGTGTCTTTTTAATTTTAATTTCCCTAAGCTATAGGACCGTAATTGGAAGTGCCCTAAGCTCTGTTGCTTTGTTTTTTGGATGTTTCAGGAAACACCATACACTTCTCCAGAGTGGCTCTTGGCAATTTACATGCCGCCCATCACCATAACAAGGCTCCCAGTTCTCCATGGCCTGTCCTGCCTTTCTGGATTTTACACTTTTTTCAGATGGCCCTTTGACCGGGGTGAAGTGAGACTTCATTGTAGTGCACATTTCCTTTGCGAGTTTGCTTGGTTGGCCAGAAAGGGCGTATGCGTTTCTTCCTGAATATATTCAGGAAAAAACGCATACGCCCTTTTTGGCCAAGTGCATCATTGTGGACGTTCTGCCTCTTTTCCTATGCTTTACATGCAATTCCAGTCTACCTCCTGAAATCGGTTTCCTGCAGTTCTGCCTTGCTCTCAGTGCCTCTTCACAGCCTTACCTCAATATACTTTTGGAAAATAGTTGGCCTTCATAACTCTGCAGGTTTTTGAATTTCAATGGCCCTTAGCTCCATTTTTCAGCTCTTATTTTTGTGATCTTGCCTCATATCCACAGGATTTCTTCAGGCCCCATTCTTCTTCTGGGGCGCCTTGCTCTGCCTTGGTTAATTCTTCTTCCTGATGTGAAATTAGAGTGACATGTGCCCTTTGAAACCGCTACAGCTATTTTCTCACTGGTTCCCCCTATTCCCATTCATTTTCCGCACTAACTGCAGACTGTGCGATACCGGAACTTAAAGGCATTGACTCTCCATGTGGAGATGTTGTTAGTAAAGTGGCTGGAATGTTGATCCGGAGCCCCAGGAGAGGAAAATGAGGTGCATTTTAGAAACCTTTCCTGATCATATGTTATACCATCCGCTGGATTTCCCATGCATGGTTTAGCTGTAGGAAGATTCCCTTCAACTTGGAGTGTTGGGACCCTTGGAATAAGTAGCATGAAGTATTGCATTAAACTTTCGGCAGTTGCTCACCAAAGCTCACCAATCCTTTCAGCCCCAAGTGTCCAGCCTTATGTCTTATCCAGCTGTGGGTTTATATGTGGTCATTCCAGGTTGCATCACAGCCCCTGAGCGAATTTTGTAAGAATTTTTCTCTCTTTCATTGTTTCTGCGTTTTGGTTTTAATATTTATTTCTATAATGGGGTTTAGCTCATTTTCACTGCTGTGTTTGTGCCGCTCTGTGCACACTTGATTCCCTTATGGAGAGATATCAATACATGGGTTTTAAGATTCTTATTACTCAGATATATTTCTCTGCGGTGTATAGGGTGTGTTGAGGCCAGTTCATTGAGCGAGGTGTAGATCTTGTCTGATACCTATTTGGTTTATTGAACGGTATCTGTGCTAATTTCAAACTCTGGTTTTATGCATCACCCCACCTCTCCTTTCCCCTTAAGCTGACATAAGTGTGTTTTCTAAATGTGAGACACTGTTCTGTTTTGTAATTCATTTTTTGTGCAGCCATATTTATCCTCCCTCTATAAGTGATATCTTATGATATGTTTCTTTTTCTGTTTGACTTATTTCAAGTAGTATTATCGGACCTCAATCCACTCTTTATCCTTCTACTAGCCTTATTACATTGATTTCATGGTGAAGAGATATTCCATTGTACATAAGTACCACATTTTCTTTATCCATTGTTCTCTTTCCTGGGATATTTAAGGTGTACTGAAGTTGAGGTTCTTGTAAACAGAGTAGCCCTAAACTGTGGTGTGTTTGTGTCTTGTTGATTTTTAGACTTCCCTAGATATACTCCCATGATTGGAAGTGCCCTATGCTCTGTCGCTCTGTTTTTTAGATGATTTAGGAACCACCATACACTTCTCCAGAGTGGCTCTCGGCAGTTCACACACTGTCCATCAGCGTATAAAGGCTCCCTGTTCTCCATGGCCTGTCCTGCATTTCTGGTGTTTACAATTTTTTCGGATGGCCCTTTTGACCGGTGGGAAATGAGACTTCTTTGTTGTGCACATTTGCATTTCTTGCTTGCTTGGTTGCCCATAAAGTGCGTATGCGTTTTTTCCTGGATATATTCAGGAAAAAACGCATACTCCCTTTTGGGCCAACTGCATCGTTGTCGAAATTCTGCCGCTTTTCATGTGCTTTAAAGGCGAGTCCAATCTATCTCTTGAAATCTGTTTCTTGCAATTCTGTCTTGCATTCAGATCCTCTTCTTTGCCTTACCTCAACATATTTTTGGACGTTAGTTTTCATTTATAACTCTGCAGGTTTGTGAATTGCAGTGACCCTGAGCTCCATTTTTTAAGTTGCTCTTTTGTGAGCTGGCCTCAAAACCGCAGGATTGCTTCAGGCCCTATTTTGGCTCCGGCGAGGCGGGCTGAGCCTTTTTTTAATTCTTATTCTTAATGGGAAATTAGAGTGACATGTGCCCGTCCAAACTCCTACAACTATTCTCTCATTGGTTCCCCCTGTTCCCGTTCATCCTCCTCACAATTTGCAAAATGTGTGAAACAGAAGTTTAAATGTGCTGATTCTCTAAGTGGGGAGATTCTAAGTAACGTGGCTGGAATGATGAACAGGAGCACCAGGAGAGATAAATGAGGTGCATTTTAGACACATCTCCCGATCACATGGTGTACAGTCCTCTGGGTTTTCCATGCATGTTTTAGCTGTAGGAAGATTCCTTGAACCTGCAGATTTGGGACCCATTGAATGGGTACCAGGTAGTATTACTTTAAAGGGTGTGCATTTCCTCACCCAACCTCACATTTCTCTTAGCGCGAACAGTTTCCAGCCTTATGTCTCATCCTGCTGTGGGTCTAGATGTGTTCAATCCATGTTGCATCACCGTCCCTGAGGAAAAGTTGTAAGAGGTTTTCTCTGTCTCTCTGTCGTTTATTTTTTTCAATTTATTACTATATTGGTTACAGCTGATTTTCAAAGCTCTGTTTCTTGCTGCTGTACATCCACTTGATTCACGTACAGAGAGACATCAATAAATTCTTTTTCAGATTCTTACCAGTCATAGATATTCTTTTCCGGTGACTTGAGTGTGCTGAGTGCAGTTCTTTTAGCTACCGTGTAGGCCTTGTTGATTATCAGTTTGGTATTTGGAATGGTATCTTTGCTAATTTCAACCTCCTGGATGATGCCTCACCCCTCCCCACCTTTCCCGTTTAGCAGCCTCACGCGTGTTTTCTACATATTTGACTATGTTTTTGTTTTGTAATTTATTTCATGTGTAGCCATTTTGGATTCCACCTTTAAGTGATATCTTATGATATGTGTCTTTTTCTTTTTGAATTATGTCACTTAGAATGATCATACGTAACTCCTCCGGAGTTGTTACAACTGGCCATATTTCATTGATTTCCAGGCTGAATAATATTCCACTCTACATAAGTACCACATCTCTATTCATTTTTTTCCTCCAGAGACATTTAAGTTATATCCTAGTCGAGGATCTTTTAAACAGAGGGGCAGTAAACATTGGGGTGCCTGTGTCCTCTCGATTTTTGTTTTTCCCAAGATATACGCCCATGAGTGCAAGTGCCCTATGCTCTGTAGCTCATTTTTTAGATGCTTTAGTAAACACAATACACTTCTCCAGAATGGCCGTTGGCAATATACATTTCCACTATAAGCCTCACAGGGCTCCCTCTTCTCCTTGCCCTGTCCTGCATTTCTGGCATTTACACTTTATGAGGATGGCTCTTCTGACTGATGCGAAGTGATATCTTTTGTAGTATTGATTTCCAGTGCCCACCTGTTTGGTTGGCTAAAAAAGTGTATGCCCTTTTCTTGAATATATACAGAAAAAAACGCATACAGCCTTTTTGGCCAACTGCAATGTTGGCAATGTTCAGCCCCTTTTCTTGTGCTTAATGGCAAGTCCTTTCTACCTCCTCAAATCCCTTTCCTGTCATTCTCCCTTGCTTGCCAATCCTTTTCTCTGACTTTCCTCAAGACATTTTTCAGTGATAGATATTTTCAACTCTGCAGTTTCGTGAATTTTACTGCCCCTGAGTTCCATTGTTCAACTTGTGTTTATGGGAACTGGCCACAAAGCAGTGGGATTTCCTCAAGCCCTATACTGTTTCCATGGGCAACCCTAGCCTTTGGTCAATTCATCTTCCTGATTGGAAATTAGAGTGACATGTGCCTGTCTGAACACCTAGGACTTGTCTCTCATTGTTCCTCATCCTTCCGCTTCATCCTCTGGACAAATTCCAAACTGTACGCAACGGGATGTTGACAGTGTTGACATCTCCAAGTGGGGAGACTGTTAGTAAAGACGCTGGAGGGGTGAACCCGAGCACCAGGAGATGAGGAGATGAGATGCCTTTTCCAAACTCTTCCCGATCAGACGGTATACCATCCTCTGGATGTGACAGACATGTTTTAGCAGTAGGAAGAGTCCCATTCATGTAAGGAGAACACCAGGGCTTTTTCAAAATCAGTGTCTCCCCGAAACCCAAACTGGGGAGTTTTTTAAGCTACGGCTACACATATGTTCATTAAGGGCCTTGGGAAGTAGGCAGAGTCCAAACTTTAGATGACTGAAGTCTTCAGGGTCAGAAGCACTCACCACCGGCTTCCCTTAGGTTACACTTTAACTGTCATTGATAGATGATGTCAATAAAAATATCTGTTCTTTTTCCGATTATTTCCCCTTATAGGTTATTGCACAATATTGAGTGTAGTTCCCTGTGCTATACAGTAGTTCCTTGTTGATGATCTATTTTATACATAGCAGTGTGTATGTGTTAATTCCAAACTGTTAATTTATCCCTCCTCCCACCTTTCCCCTTTGGTAATAATAAATTATAAGATTTTATACTTCTCAGAAATGGGGGAGCTGAAAGAGAGGTATCATTTTCAATGGAAAAGCATTTAAAACAAGATTGAAGCTTTAACCAAGATTATTAGATGTACATCCTTGGAAAGAAATCACTTCATTTCTCTAATATTGACCTGACAAATAAGACAAACCTTTTCACTGAACTTGCTTATAATAAAGTGATGGAAATATCAAATGGAAGTGTTAGAAACATCTTATTTTACCCGAGCCTTATAAACTGTTCTATGTTAACTACAGTTTGGCTCACACATCTGTTCATTGAAGTTACAATAGTCTCAATTTCTGTTACTGATCCTCCAGAGTGGACCCCAACAAGGGTCCCCCTGCCCAGTGTCATTGGGGCCAACAGATCGAGACTGAGTTTGGTTCCCAAGCAAAGGAAACTTTATATTTTCATCAGAGAATGGAGAGGTGAGAGCATGCACTACCCTGTGGGCTGTGGGCTGGGCTGCTGTGTAGAGATCCTGTCAGAGTCAGTGGGAGGGAGGGGGCGGAGCTCTCAAGGGCCGGGTTGGCTGCAGCTCAGGCTCTATATCTCGGAGTCTGCACTGGGCCCCAGGAGCTGAGGTGTCGACCCAGCCATTCTGCACCAGGAAATCTGGTCTGAAGTGCCGGGTGTGGAACCTCTGCATGCGGGACCCTAGGAACACGTGAAATTAGACAAAGCACAAAGGATAAAAAAGGTCAGACTTGACTTTATTGCCCAGATTCTATTTTTATCTCCCAGGGATTTTTAATGGGCTTTGCTGGGGACAAACCCCTCCTCTACCTTTTGTCCCGTTCCTCATTCTTGGAGTGCTGAGGGTGCAGACCCTTCTTCTGTAACTGCTGAGTGCTGAGTTGGGAGCCCTCATACCAGGGGACGAGGGTCAGAACTTCTCCCCAGCAGCCTCCAGGTGACGTTGATTGGCCCCAGGACCCCTGCCTCCCTGCTCGTCCGCCTGAGCACCAGCATTGGAAGTGTTATAGATTCTAATGACCTTTAAGGGTCCAGGAAAGAGATGTGCAGAGACGCTGTGGGGGCCGGTTTCACCCTGCCCCACATTTGTTCGGCCACCTTAGGCTGACCGTTTCTGCCAGCCTAGATGCTCTGACCAGTAGTCTGCTCTTTCTTCAATTAGGCCCCTGAATTAACGTAAAAACAGCACCAGGTGTCAGAGCCCTGCCCGCTCAACTCCCAGACAGTCCAGGGTCGGTGGTGATCAAGGACCATGATGGCCACTGAGTCAACAGCCTTTTGAAGTAAACAGGAGTCCAGCCGGTCTTATTGGCCACCATCATCACGGTGTCTGTAGGCTTTTCTATGGTGACAGTGTGATATACGGTTCCCCCGCCAAGATTATTAGCTCCCCTCTGGGTGCAGGAAGTCCTGCAAGCAGTAGTCTACTCCTTCGGGACACACTATTGTTGTTTTATGAGAGAAACTCCAGGTCAAGTGATGTTCACACGAGTCGTCATGGTGCCCTGTTGCCCCCGGTTATCTCTCTGGATGTTGGAGTTGGAGGGCCTCCTCACTCGAGGTCGGTGTGCCCACGGAGCGAACCCTGCAACTTCAGGGCATGGTTGGTGATTAGGATCACCACGTGGGGTCCTTTTCCCTTAGGAGGGAGGTGGCCTTTTGGGCTGCTGATTTCCAGGTTTTTAGATACCGCCAGTATCTTGGCCAGATGTGGCAGTGGGCCAAGCCCCTTGGTGACTGTAGTTTATCCTACCTGGATGGCATTCTTGCGTTGTTCCATTTCAAGTGGTCCCAGTTTTTGCACTAATTCTCCAATGGCGATTCACCTTTCACCGGGAATGGAAAGGTCAAAGGGTTTAGCTCAATTAAGGAGTTCCAGGGCAAGGGTCTGAATTGACTGCTCTTTCCATTCTTGAAAGGCCACTTCTGGATTCTGTTCAAAAGGATCATCATCTTTTCCTTTCAGTGTTTCATATAGAGGCCCAGCTAGTAGACTGTAGTTAGGGATCCAGAAGCAGCAAACCCTGGCCTCCCCAGGAACCCCTAAGCTGTCTTCTAGTTTTAGAAAGGGGTAAGGCTGCAAATGGTTTCTTCCCTTTCCTGGGATGGGCTTCTCTGACCTTGTGTGAGAATGAAGCCCAGGCAGGTCACCGCAGTCTGTGATATTTGAGCTTTTACTTGGACAACTTCTATCCTTTATTGGCTTGGTAGTTCAGAGGCCTCCTTAGTAGGGCTGGCGATCAGAATGTCGTCTGCATATTGAAGGAGGGTTTCCTTTTCCAGAGGTAGAACTTTTCGGTCTTTAGCTAAGCTTTCCCCAAAGATGGTGTGGGAATTTTTGAACCCTTGGGTCAAGACGGCCCGGAAGTATTGTTTTAGTTGTATGTTGAGTCCTGCCACTCACAAGCCAAAATTTCTTGTGACTCTGGGACTAATGGAATACAAAAGAAGGCATCATTGAAGACTAATACAGAATACCATGTCCTGGTGGTTGGTAGAATGACCAGCAGGGTGTAGGAATCAGGAGCAACTGGAGGTATATCCTCGGTGGCTTCACTGACTGTCCTGACATCCTTTACCAGGTCCCCAGCAGCCCATGGGGCTCTCGTGGTCAGGCCAATCCCAGGATATGGAGCTCTCCTGGGCAGGTACCCCACCCCCAACCCAGCCCACGGGGCTCTCATGATCAGGCCCCTCCCAGGATACAGAGCTACCCTTGCAGGTACCGTGGCAGGGCTGGGCACACAGGAACCGTGCACATAGCCCTCATTGAAGAGCACCCCCAGCTCACCTGTCGCTCAGAGCTGACACAGAGCACCTCAGAGCAGGACTTGAACTAACAAACAGCAGCTCCGACAGGTCTGTGACCCTGAGCATCACTCTGTGTGGCCTCCTTCCACCTGGTCTTCCAGAGACTTCCACTGCACCCAGGGCACCAGGCCTCTGTCTCCAACCACCACCCACCCCTCCTCTCCCTGACTCCTGGGTTCGTCTCATTAGGAGAGGGTTTTCTTGAAGTTGTCTCCCACTCATGGGCCAGATAAAATGATTAGAAAACAAGCCAAAGCTGCAGCCCCTTGTCTATCCTGACTCTCAGGAGCCCACACCTGTTCCTTGGACCTGGCCCGTTCAGCAAGTTCCATTTTCTGCAACTGTGAGCCCCTGAAGGGTGATGATTGGCTACCTGGGCAGCCTTACCATGCCGGCCAGCCCTCCCCAGGTGTGCCTGGGTTGAGATCAATATAAATACCACTCCAGGCAGCAAAAGCCCCTGCAGCTGTGCCTGACGCCATTTTCTCTGCCCTGTCAGCAGTCTCGGGGCTGGGCTGGTGGGAGGGAGTGAGAGGCCACGGCTTTGTGGGTGGCCCAGTGTGAGTGGGGCTCTGCTGGACTTTCTGCAGCAGTTGCCAGGCTGCCACCTGCTAAAGAAGAGGATGTGTCACCCATACCTGCTGCTGGAATTTCTCCCTGGGCAGAGGTGAGGAAGGAAAAAAGCAGTGGGGGCAGGGACAGGACGGGTATCTCAGGCAGGGAAATGGAAATCTTCCAGAAGAGCACCCAGGGCCAGGACCATCCTGGCTGGCCTGCAGGCACCAAGTCAGCTGGCATGCTGTCACTCGTGTGGCTCCATGGCCCTTCCTCTAGGCTTTCAAGTCCTTGTATATATTCAGGTGTTTTACCTGGGAAGGGCGGGAACAGTTCAGCAGCAACTGGCCTGGGGCTCAGCTCACGTTTACTCACAGATGCCTCGGCACAGTGCCCCAGCTTTGCAATGAGGACGCTTGTTGTGTGGGGGCTGCTGGCTGAATGGGAGACGATTCCCCACCACTGACCAACTTCAGAATTGTTTACAACTGGAGCAAGTGCCCTGATACGGTTTTCCTCTGAGTAACTGGTGGGTTCTGTTTTTTTTTTTTCTCTTTTTTGTTTTTGGTTCAAGGTAGATTTTATTCCTCTTTTTTGTATTTACAGATATAAGCATGGAAATAATTTATTCATATAAATACATGTATGTGAAGGGAATAATTGTTTTTTCTGTTTTATTTTTTAAATTTTATTTCTTTTTAATTTTGAATTTTATTTTATATTTTTATACAGCAGGTTCTCATTGGTTATCTATTTTATACATATAAATGTTTACATGCCAATCCCAATCTCTCAATTCCTCCCACCACCACCCCTCCAAGAGCTTTCCCCCCTTGTTGTCCATACGATTGTTGTCTACATCTGTTGCTCTATTTATGCCTTGCAAAACGGTTAATCTGTACAGTTTTTCTAGGTTCCACATATATGCATGAATATACAAGATTTGTTTTTCTCTTTCTGACTTACTTCACTCTGTATGACAGTCTCTAGATCCATCGACGTCTCTACAAATGACCCAATTTCATTCCTTTCATGGCTTAGTAATATTCCATTTTATATATGTACCACAGCTTTATGCATTCGTCTGTCTGTGGGCATTTAGGTTGCTTCCATTACCTCGATATTATAAATAGTGATGCAATGAACATTGCGGTGAATGTCTCTTTTTGATTTATGGTTTTGTCTGGGTATATGTCCAGTCCTGGGATTGCTGTATCATATGGTAATTCTATTATTAGTTTCTTAAGAAACTCCATATTGTTCTCCATAGTGACTGTATCAATTTATATTCCCAACAATAGTGGAAGAGGGTTCCTTTTCTCCACACCCTTTCCAGCATTTGTTGTTTGTAGATTTTCAGATGATGCCCATTCTAACAGGTGTGAGGTGATACCTCATTGTTGAGTCCATTTCGTTGAGCAGGGGGTAGGTCTTGTCTATTACATATTTGGCTTATGGAACGGTATCTGTGCTAATTTCAAACTCTGGTTTTATGCAGCACCCCCTTAACTCACCTTTCCCCTTAAGCAAGCATAAGTTGGTTTTCTAATCTTGAGACCCTGTTCTGTTTTGTAATTCAGTTCATGTGTAGCCAAGTTTACATTCCGTGCATTAGTGATACCTTATGATGTTTCTTTTTCTGTGTGACTTATTTCACTTAGAATCATCATGCCTCAATCCACTCATTATGCTGGTACAGGCCTGGTGACACAGATTTCATTGCTGAGTGGTATTCTGTTGTACATAAGTACCGCAACTTCTTTATCAATTATTTGTTCTCTGGGATATTTAACTTGTACTGTAGAAGAGGCTCCTGTAAACAGAGCCGTTGTAAATTTTGGGGTGGCTGTGTCTTTTTGATTTTAATTTCCCTAAGCTATAGGACCATAAGTGGAAATGCCCTAGACTCTGTTGCTTTGTTTTTCAGATGTATCAGGAAACACCATACACTTCTCCAGAGTGGCTGTTGGCAATGTACATCCCGCCCATCAGCATAACAAGGCTCCTTTTTCCCCATGGCCTGTCTTGCCTTTCTGGATTTTACACTTTTCTCAGATGGCCCTTTAGACCGGGGGGAAGTGACACTTCATAGTAGTTCGGATTTCCATTGCAAGCTTGCTTGGTTTGCCAAAAAGGGTGTATGTGTTTTTTCCTGAATATATTCAGGAACAAACTCATACGCCCTTTGTTGCCAAGTGCATCATTGTCGATGTTCTGCCTCTTTTCCTATGCTTTAAATGCAAATCCAGTCTACCTCCTGAAATCGGTTTCCTGAAATTCTGCCCCGCTTTCAAGTCCTCTTCGCAGCCTTACTTCAATATATTTTTGGACGTTATCTGTCATTTATAACTCTGCAGGTTTGTGAATTACAGGGCCCCTGAGCTCCTTTCTTCAACTCGCTTTCTTGTGAGCTGGCCACAAACCCGCAAGACTGCTTCAGGCCCTAATCTGCTTCTGGCAGGGCACGCTGAGCCTTTGGTTAATTTCTCTTCCTGGTGGGAAATGAGTGTTAAATATGCCCGTCCAGACACCTACCTCACTCTCAACCCCTTGGTGATGTGGGTCCTCTGGTTTGTGGCCACCTTTGCTGGGTTCCTCACCTTTCGATGATGTGGCCCCACTAGTGTGAGGACACTCCTGTCTGGTTCTCATCCACGTGGTTATGTGGACCCCCTGGTGAGAGTCTGTTCCTGGCTTTGTTCCTCACCCACCTGTGAGGGAGACCCTCTGCTGATAGGTCACTCCTGCATGGCTGGCACACATTGCCTTGGTGAAGTCAGCCGTGTGGTGGCAGTTGGAGCGTGCTGGGAATCTCCTCCCCCCGGTGATGAGGGCCCTCTTGCGTCAGGCCCTAACTGCTGGGCTCACCAACTTTTCTTAGTGAGCCCAGTGATGCTTTGGCACTCCTCTTAGGATCCCATCTCCATGGGGATGTGGGCCTTCTGCTCTGAGGTCCCAACGGCTGGGTTGTTCACATTTTCATGATGTGGGCTCTCTGGTGTTCACAGAGGCCTGGATCCCATAGCCTCTGTTCTCTTGGCCGCCTGCTGGGAGGTTCCAACTGCTGGATTCCTCACTTTTTTAATTTTTTGGGCCCTCTGTTGTGAGGCTCCTCCTGCCTGCCTCACTCCCAGCCCCTTCGTGATGTGTGTCGTCTGGTTTGAGGCCACATGTGCTGGGTTCCTCACCTTTCGATGATGTGGGACCAATGGTCTTAGGAGACTCCTGCCTGGTTCACATCCCCTTGGTGATGTGGGCCCTCTGTTGAGAGTCTGATCCTGGCTGGGTTCCTCACCCATCTGTGAGGTGGGCCGTCTGCTGTGAGGTCACTCCTGCCTGGCTTGCTCACCTCGCCTTGTGGACATGAGCCCTCTGGTGGCACTTGGAGCCTGCTGGGAGCCTCCTCTCCTCGGTGATGAGGGCCCTCTGGCGTCAGGCCCTAACTGCTGGGCTCCCCAAATTTTGTGATGTGCGCCCAGTGGTGCGAGGACACTCCAGCCAGGTTCACATCCCCATTGGGATGTGGGCCTTCTGCTCTGAGGTCCCAAAGCCTGGGTTGCTCACAGTTTCATGATGTGGGCTCTCTGGTATTAGTTCACTCCTGCCTGCATCCCATAGCTTCTGTGCTCTGGGCCGCCTGCTGGGAGGTTCCAACTGCTGGATTCCTCACCTTTCTTATTCTTTGGGCCCTCTGTTTTTAGGCTACTCCTGCCTGCCTCACTCCCATTCCCTTTGTGATATGTGTCCTCTGATTTGAGGCCACATGTGCTGGGTTCCGCACCTTTCGATGATGTGACCCCACTGGAGGGAAGACAGTCCTGACTGGTTCCCATCCCCTTGCTGATGTGGGCCCTCAGGTGAGAGTCTGATCCTGGCTGGGTTCCTCACCCTTCTGTGAGGTGGGCCCTCTGCTGTGAGGTCAATCATGCCTGTCTGGCACACGTCTCCTTGGCGACGTGGGCCCTCTGGTGGCAGTTGGAGTGTGCTGGGATCCTCCTCCCCTCGGTGATGAGGGCCCTCTTGCCTTAGGCCATAACTGCTGGGCTCCCCACATTTTCTGATGTGCACCAAGTGAGTGAGGAGACTCTTGCCAGGTTCCCATCCCCATGGCGATATGGGCCTTCTGCTCTGAGGTCAAAACGGCTGGCTTGCTCACAGTACCATGATGTGGGCCCTCTGCTGTGAGTTCACTCCGGCAAGGATCCTTTATCATCGGTGCTCTGAGCCGCCTGCTGGGAGGTTCCAACTGCTGGATTCCTCAACTTTTTTATTCTATGTGCCCTCTGTTGTGAGGCTCCTCCTGCCTGCCTCACTGCCAGCCCCTTGGTGATGACTGTCCTATGGCTTGAGGCCACATGTGCTGCGTTCCTCACCTTTCGATGATGTGACCCCACTCGTGTGAGGACACTCCTGCCTGGTTCCCATCCCCTTGGTGAGGTGGGCCCTCTGGCGAGAGTCTAATCCTGGCTGGGTTCCTCAACGTTCTGTGAGGTAGGCCCTCTGCTGTGAGGTCACTCCTGCCTGGCTGGCACACGTCACCTTGGAGACGTGAGCCCTCTGGTGGCAGTTGGAGCATGCAGGGCGCCTCCTCCTCTCGGTGATGACGGCCCTCTGGCGTCAGGCCCTAAATGGTGGGCTCCCCACATTTTCTGATGTGCGCCCAGTGGTGCGAGGACACTCCAGCCAGGTTCCCATTCCCATGGGGATGTGGTCCTTCTGCGCTGAGGTCTCAACTCCTGGGTTGCTCACAGTTTTGTGATGTGGGCCCTCTGCTGTGAGTTCACTGTGGCCTGGATCCCATAGCCTCAGTGTTCTGGGCCACCTGCTGGAAGGTCTAAATGCTGGAATCCTCACGTTTTTTATATTATGTGCCCTGTGTTGTGAGGCTACTCCTGCCTGCCTCACTCCAAGGCCCTTGGTGATGTGGGTCCTCTGGTTTGAGGACACATGTGCTGGGTTCCTCACCTTAAGATGATGAGGCCCCACTGGTGTGAGGATAATCCTGACTGGGTCCCATCCCCTTTGTGATGTGGGCCCTCTGGTGAGAGTCTGATCCTGGCTGGGTTCCTCACCCATCTGTGAGGTGGGCCCTCTACTATCAGGTAACTCTTGCCTGGCTTGCTCACCTCGCCTTGTTGACATGAGCCCTCTGGTGGCAATTGGACCCTGCTGGGAGCCTCCTCAGCTCTGTGATGAGGGCCCTCTGACGTCAGGCCCTAACTGCTGGGCTCCCCAACTTTTCTTAGTGAGCCCAGTGTTGCTCAAGCACTCCTCTTAGGTTCCCATCCCCATGGGGATGTGGGCCTTCTGCTCTGAGGTTCCAACGGCTGGGTTGATCACAATTTCATGATGTGGGCTCTCTGGTGTTAGTTCACTGTGGCCTGGATCCCATAGCCTCTGTGGTCTTGGCTGCCTGCTGGGAGGTTCCAACTGCTCGATTCCTCAACTTTTGTATTCTATGGGTCCTGTGTTGTGATGCTCCTCCTGCCTGCCTCACTCGCAACCCCTTCGTGATGTGGGTCTTCTGGTTTGAGGCCACATGTGCTGGGTTAGGCAACTTTCAATGATGTGGCCCCACTGGTGTGAGGACACTCCTGCCTGGTTCCCATCCCCTTGGTGATGTGGGCCTTCTGGTGACAGTCTTATCCTGGCTGGGTTCCTCACTCTTCTGTGAGGTAGGCCCTCTGCTGTGAGGTCAATCCTGCCTGACTTGCACACATCACCTTGGCGACGTGGGCCCTCTGTTGGCACATGGAACCTGCTGGGAGCCTCCTGCCCTCGGTGATGACGGCCCTCTAGCATCAGGCTCTAACTGCTGGGCTCCCCACGTTTTCTGATGTGAGCCCAGTGATGCCAGGACACTCCTGTCAGGTTCCCATCCCCATGGGGATGTGGGCTTTCTGCTCTGAGGTCCCAATGCCTGGGTTGCTCACAGTTTCATGATGTGGGCTCTCTGGTGTTAGTTAACTCCTGCCTGCATCCCATAGCTTCTGTGCTCTCGGCCGCCTGCTGGGAGGTTCCAAATGCTGGATTCCTCACTTTTTTTATTCTTTGGGCCCTCTGTTTTTAGGCTACTCCTACCTGCCTCACTCCCATCCCCTTTGTGATGTATGTCCTCTGATATGAGGCCACATGTGCTGGGTTCCTCACCTTTCGATGATGTGGCCCCACTGGTGGGAGGACAGTCCTGACTGGTTCCCATCCCCTTGGTGTTGTGGGCCCTCTGGTGAGAGTCTCATCCTGCCTCGGTTCCTCACCCTTCTGTGAGATAGGCCCTCTGCTGTGAGGTCACTACTGCCTGGCTGGTGCATGCCACCTTGTAGACGTGGGCCCTCTGTTGGCAGTTGGAACCTGCTGGGAGTCTCCTCCCCTCAGTTATGAGGGCCCCCTGGCATCAGCCCCTAACTGCTGGGCTCCTAACATTTTCTGATATGTGCTAAGTGGTGCAAAGCCACTCCTGCCAGGTTCCCATCCCAATGGGGATGTGGGCCTTCTGTTCTGAGGTCCCAACAGCTGGGCTGCTCACAGGTTCATGATGTGGGCCCTCTGCTGTGAGTTCACTGCGGCCTGGATCCCATAGCCTCGGTGCTCTGGGCCACTTGCTGGGAGGTTCCAACTGCTGGATTCCTCAACTTTTATATTCTATGGACCCTGTGTTGTGAGGCCAGTCCTGCCAGCCTCATTCTGAACCCCTTGGTGATGTGGTTCCTCTGGTTTGAGGACACATGTGCTGGGATCCTCACCTTTCGATGATGTTGTCCCACTGGTGTGGGGACACTCCTGCCTGGTTCCCATCCCCTTGGTGATGTGGGCCCTCTGGTGAGAGTCTGATCCTGGCTGTGTTCCTCACCCTTCTGTGAGGTGGGCCCTCTGCTGTGAGGTCACTCCTGCCAGGCTGGCACACATCACCTTGGCGACGTTGGCCCTCTGGTGGCAGCTGGAGCCTGCTGGGAGCCTCCTCCTCTCGGTGATGAGTGCCCTCTAGCGTCAGGCCCTAACTTCTGAGCACCCCACGTTTTCTGATGTGAGCCCAGTGATGCCAGGACACTCCTGTCATGTTCCCATCACCATGGGGATGTGGGCCTTCTGCTCTGAGGTCCCAATGTCTGGGTTGCTCACAGTTTCATGATGTGGGCTGTCTGGTGTTAGTTCACTCTGGCCTGGTTCCTCTAGCCTCTGTGCTCTGGGCCGCCTGCTGGGAGGTTCCAACTGCTGGATTCCTCACCTTTCTTATTTTTGGGCCCTCTGTTATGAGGCTCCTCCTGCCTGCCTCACTCCCAGCCCCTTGGTGATGGGTGTCCTATGGTTTGAAGCCACATGTTCTGGGTTCCTCACCTTTAGATGATGTGGCCCTACTCATGTGAGGACACTCCTGCCTGGTTCCAATCCATTTGGTGATGTGGGCCCTCTGGTGCGAGTCTGATCCTGACTGGGTTCGTCACACTTCTCTGAGGTGGGCCCTCTGCTGTGAGGTCATTCGTGCCTGGTTGGCACACATCGCCTTGGCGACGTCAGCCCTCTGGTGGCAGTTGGAGCCTGCTGGGAGCCTCCTTCCCTTGGTGATGAGGGTCCTCTGGCGTCAGGCCCTAACTGCTGGTCGCCCAAAATTTTCTGATACGTTCTCAGTGGTGCGAGGACACTCCTACCAGAATTCCATCCCCATGGGGATGTGGGCCTCCTGCTCTGAGGTCCCAATGGCTGGGTTGCTCAGTTTCATGACATGGGCCCTCTTCTGTGAGTTCACTGTGGCCTGGATCCCATAGCCTCGGTGCTCTGGGCCGCCTGCTGGGAGGTTCCAACTGCTGGATTCCTCACTTTTTTATTCTATGTGCCCAGTGTTGTGAGGCTACTCCTGCCTGCCTCACTCCGAGGTCCTTGGTGATGTGAGTCCTCTGGTTTGAGGACACATGTGCTGAGTACCTCAGCTTTCGATGATGTGGCCCCACTGATGTGAAGACACTCCTGCCTGGTTCCCATCCCCTTGGTGATGTGGGCCCTCTGGTGAGAGTCTGATGTTGGCTGGGTTTCTCACCCTTCTGTGAGGTGGGACCTCTGCTGTGAGGTAACTCCTGCCTGGCATGCTCACGTTGCCTTGGCAATGTGAGCCCTCAGGTGGCAGTTGGAGCCTGCTGGGAATCTCCTCCCCTCAGTTATGAGAGCTCTGGATAAAACACATATGCCCTTTTTTGCCAAGTGCATTATTTTCCAAGTTCTGTCTCTTTTCCTATGCTTTAAGAGCTACTCCCGTGTACGTTCTGAAATCAGTTTCCAGCAATTCTGCCCCGCATTCAAGTCCTCTTGGCAGCCTTACTTCAATATATTTTTGGAAGATAGCTGTCATTTATAACTCTGCAGGTTTGTGAATTACAGTGCCCCTGAGCTCCTTTCTTCAACTCGCTTTCTTGTGAGCTGGCCGCAACACCGCAGGATTGCTGCAGGCCCTAGTTTCGTTCTGGCACGGCATGCTGAGCCTTTGGTTAATTCCTCTTCCTGGTGGGAAATGAGAGTTAAATTTGCCCGTCCAGACACCTCCACCTAGTCTCTCATTGGTTCTCCCTATTCCTGTTCATTTTCCACAGAAATTGCAAACTGGGCCAAACAGGAGGTTAAAGGCACTGACTCTCCAAGTGGGGAGAGTGTTAGTAAAGCGTCTGGAATGTTGCACCCGAGTACCAGGGTACGAAAACTGAGACACATTTGAACACGTTTTCCGATCACACGGTGGATCGTACTCTGGGTTCCACATGCATGTTTTAGCTGAAGGAAGAATCCCTTAAACCTGGAGAGTTGAGACCCATGGAATGGGTACCATGCAATATGACTTCAAAGGGTCTGCATTTGCTCACCGAACCTCAGCAATCCTATCACTGCTGCGTTTATGCCACTGTACACACGCTTGATTCTCTATCGGAGACATATAAATCCATAGGTTTTAAGATTCTTACTAGTCAGGTATATTGTTAGGCGTTTAATATGGGGTGTTGAGTCCACTTCGTTGAGCAAGGAGTAGCTCTTGTCTATTACATATTTGGCTAATGGAACGGTATCTGTGCTAATTTCAATCTCTGGTTTTATGCCGCACCCCAACTCACCTTTCCACTTAAGCAAGCATAAGTTGGGTTTCTACATTTGAGACCCTGTTCTGTTTTGTAATTCAGTTCCTGTGTAGCCAAGTTTACATTCCGTGTAGTAGTGATATCTTATGATGTTTCTTTTTCTGTGTGACTTATTTCACTTAGAATCATCGTACCTGAATCCACTCATTATGCTGCTACGGGCCTGATGACATAGATTTCATTGCTGAGTGATATTGCATTGTACGTAAGTAGCACAACTTCTTTATCCATTTTTCAGTTTCTGTGATATTGAACTCGTACCGTAAACGAGGTTCTTGTAAACAGAGCCGGCCCAAACTTTGGGGTGGCTGTGTCTTTTTGATTTTAATTTCCCTAAGCTATAGGACCATAAGTGGAAATGTCCTAGGCTCTGTTGCTTTGTTTTTTGGATGTTTCAGGAAACACCATACACTTCTCCAGAGTGGCTGCTGGCAATTTACATCCCGCCCATCAGCATAACAAGTCTCCCAGTTCTCCATGTCCTGTCCTGCCTTTCTGGATTTTACACTTTTTTCAGATGGCCCTTTTGACCGGGGGGCAGTGAGACTTCATTGTAGTGCAGATTTCCTTTGCAAGCTTGCTTGGTTGGCCAAAAAGGGCGTATGCGTTTTTTCCTGAATATATTCAGGAAAAAACGCATACGCACTTTTTGGCCAAGTGCATCATTGTGGACGTTCTGCCTCTTTTCCTATGCTTTACATGCAATTCCAGTCTACCTCCTGAAATCGGTTTCCTGCAATTCTGCCCCGCTTTCAAGTCCTCTTGGCAGCCTTACTTCAATATATTTTTGGAAGATAGCTGTCATTTATAACTCTGCAGGTTTGTGAATTACAGTGCCCCTGAGCTCCTTTCTTCAACTCGCTTTCTTGTGAGCTGGCCGCAACACCGCAGGATTGCTTCAGGCCCTAGTGTGGTTCCGGCATGGCACGCTGAGCCTTTGGTTAATTCCTCTTCCTGGTGGGAAATGAGTGTTAAATTTGCCCGTCCAGACACCTCCACCTAGTCTCTCATTGGTTCTCCCTATTCCTGTTCATTTTCCACAGAAATTGCAAACTGGGCCAAACAGGAGGTTAAAGACACTGACTCTCCAAGTGGGGAGAGTGTTAGTAAAGCGTCTGGAATGTTGCACCCGAGTACCAGGGGACGAAAAATGAGACACATTTGAACACGTTTCCCGATCACACGGTGGATCATACTCTGGGTTCCACATGCTTGTTTTAGCTGAAGGAAGAATCCCTTAAACCTGGAGAGTTGAGACCCATGGAATGGGTACCATGCAATATGACTTCAAAGGGTCTCCATTTGCTCACCGAACCTCACCAATCCTATCACTGCTGCCTTTATGCCGCTGTACACATGCTTGATTCTCATTCGGAGACATATATATCCATAGGTTTTAAGCTTCTTACTAGTCAGGTATATTCTTAGGCGATTAATATGGGGTGTTGAGTCCACTTCGTTGAGCAAGGAGTAGCTCTTGTCTATTACATATTTGGCTTATGGAACGGTATCTGTGCTAATTTCAATCTCTGGTTTTATGCACCACCCCAACTCACCTTTCCACTTAAGCAAGCATAAGTTGGGTTTCTACTTTTGAGACCCTGTTCTGTTTTGTAATTCAGTTCTTGTGTAGCCAAGTTTACATTCCGTGTATTAGTGATACCTTATGATATTTCTTTTTCTGTGTGACTTATTTCACTTAGAATCATCATACCTGAATCCACTCATTATGCTGCTACGGGCCTGATGACATAGATTTCATTGCTGAATGATATTGCATTGTACGTAAGTACCACAACTTCTTTATCCATTTTTCTCTTTCTGTGATATTGAACTTGTACGGTAAACGAGGTTCTTGTAAACACAGCCGTCCCAAACTTTGGGGTGGCTGTGTCTTTTTGATTTTCATTTCCATAAGCTATAGGACCATAAGTGGAAGTGCCCTAGGCTCTGTTGCTTTGTTTTTTGGATGTTTCAGGAAACACCATACACTTCTCCAGAGTGGCTGCTGGCAATTTACATCCCGCCCATCAGCATAACAAGGCTCGTAGTTCTCCTTGGCCTGTCCTGCCTTTCTGGATTTTACACCTTTTTCCGATGGCCCTTTTGACCGGGGGGCAGTGAGACTTCATTGTAGTGCAGATTTCCTTTGCAAGCTTGCTTAGTTGGCCAAAAAGGGCGTATGCGTTTTTTCCTGAATATATTCAGGAAAAAACGCATACGCCCTTTTTGGCCAAGTGCATCATTGTGGACGTTCTGCCTCTTTTCCGATGCTTTACATGCAATTCCAGTCTACCTCCTGAAATCGGTTTCCTGCAATTCTGCCCCGCATTCAACTCCTCTTGGCATCCTTACTTCAATATATTTTTGGAAGATAGCTGTCATTTATAACTCTGCAGGTTTGTGAATTACAGTGCCCCTGAGCTCCTTTCTTCAACTCGCTTTCTTGTGAGCTGGCCGCAACACCGCAGGATTGCTTCAGGCCCTAGTATGGTTCCGGCACGGCATGCTGAGCCTTTGGTTAATTCCTCTTCCTGGTGGGAAATGAGAGTTAAATTTGCCCGTCCAGACACCTCCACCTAGTCTCTCATTGGTTCTCCCTATTCCTGTTCATTTTCCACAGAAATTGCAAACTGGGCCAAACAGCAGGTTAAAGGCACTGACTCTCCAAGTGGGGAGAGTGTTAGTAAAGCATCTGGAATGTTGAACCCGAGTACCAGGGTACGAAAACTGAGACACATTTGAACACGTTTCCTGATCACACGGTGGATCGAACTCTGGGTCCACATGCATGTTTTAGCTGAAGGAAGAATCCCTTAAACCTGGAGAGTTGAGACCCATGGAATGGGTACCATGCAATATGACTTCAAAGGGTCTGCATTTGCTCACCGAACCTCACCAATCCTATCACTGCTGCGTTTATGCCGCTGTACACATGCTTGATTCTCTTTCGGAGACATATAAATCCATAGGTTTTAAGATTCTTACTAGTCAGGTATATTCTTAGGCGTTTAATATGGGGTGTTGAGTCCACTTCGTTGAGCAAGGAGTAGCTCTTGTCTATTACATATTTGGCTTATGGAATGGTATCTGTGCTAATTTCAATCTCTGGTTTTATGCCGCACCCCAACTCACCTTTCCCCTTAAGCAAGCATAAGTTGGGTTTCTACTTTTGATACCATGTTCTGTTTTGTAATTCAGTTCCTGTGTAGCCAAGTTTACATTCCGTGTAGTAGTGATATCTTATGATGTTTCTTTTTCTGTGTGACTTATTTCACTTAGAATCATCGTACCTGAATCCACTCATTATGCTGCTACGGGCCTGATGACATAGATTTCATTGCTGAGTGATATTGCATTGTACGTAAGTACCACAACTTCTTTATCCATTTTTCGCTTTCTGTGATATTGAACTTGTACTGTAAACGAGGTTCTTGTTAACAGAGCCGGCCCAAACTTTGGGGTGTCTGTGTCTTTTTGATTTTAATTTCCCTAAGCTATAGGACCATAAGTGGAAATGCCCTAGGCTCTGTTGCTTTGTTTTTTGGATGTTTCAGGAAACACCATACACTTCTCCAGAGTGGCTGCTGGCAATTTACATCCCGCCCATCAGCATAACAAGTCTCCCATTTCTCCATGGCCTGTCCTGCCTTTCTGGATTTTACACTTTTTTCAGATGACCCTTTTGACCAGGGGGCAGTGTGACTTCATTGTAGTGCAGATTTCCTTTGCAAGCTTGCTTGGTTGGCCAAAAAGGGCGTATGCGTTTTTTCCTGAATATATTCAGGAAAAAGCGCATACGCCCTTTTTGGCCAAGTGCATCATTGTGGACGTTCTGCCTCTTTTCCTATGCTTTACATGCAATTCCAGTCTACCTCCTGAAATCGGTTTCCTGCAATTCTGCCCTGCTTTCAAGTCCTCTTGGCAGCCTTACTTCAATATATTTTTGGAAGATAGCTGTCATTTATAACTCTGCAGGTTTGTGAATTACAGTGCCCCTGAGCTCCTTTCTTCAACTCGCTTTCTTGTGAGCTGGCCGCAACACCGCAGGATTGCTTCAGGCCCTAGTTTGGTTCCGGCTCGGCATGCTGAGCCTTTGGTTAATTCCTCTTCCTTGTGGGAAATGAGAGTTAAATTTGCCCGTCCTGACAGCTCCAGCTAGTCTCTCATTGGTTCTCCCTATTCCTCTTCATCTTCCGCAGAAATTGCAAACTGGGCCAAACAGGAGGTTAAAGGCACTGACTCTCCAAGTGGGGAGAGTGTTAGTAAAGCGTCTGGAATGTTGCACCCGAGTACCAGGGAACGAAAACTGAGACACATTTGAACACGTTTCCCGATCACACGGTGGATCATACTCTGGGTCCCACATGCATGTTTTAGCTGAAGGAAGAATCCCTTAAATCTGGAGAGTTGAGACCCATGGAATGGGTACCATGCAATATGACTTCAAAGAGTCTGCATTTGCTCACCGAACCTCACCAATCCTATCACTGCTGCATTTATGACACTGTAAACATGCTTGATTCTCTTTCGGAGACATATAAATCCATAGGTTTTAAGATTCTTACTAGTCAGGTATATTCTTAGGCGTTTAATATGGGGTGTTGAGTCCACTTCGTTGAGCAAGGAGTAGCTCTTGTCTATTACATATTTGGCTTATGGAACGGTATCTGTGCTAATTTCAATCTCTGGTTTTATGCCGCACCCCAACTCACCTTTCCCCTTAAGCAAGCATAAGTTGGGTTTCTACTTTTGATACCATGTTCTGTTTTGTAATTCAGTTCCTGTGTAGCCAAGTTTACATTCCGTGTAGTAGTGATATCTTATGATGTTTCTTTTTCTGTGTGACTTATTTCACTTAGAATCATCGTACCTGAATCCACTCATTATGCTGCTACGGGCCTGATGACATAGATTTCATTGCTGAGTGATATTGCATTGTACGTAAGTAGCACAACTTCTTTATCCATTTTTCAGTTTCTGGGATATTGAACTCGTACCGTAAACGAGGTTCTTGTAAACAGAGCCGGCCCAAACTTTGGGGTGGCTGTGTCTTTTTGATTTTAATTTCCCTAAGCTATAGGACCATAAGTGGAAATGCCCTAGGCTCTGTTGCTTTGTTTTTTGGATGTTTCAGGAAACACCATACACTTCTCCAGAGTGGCTGCTGGCAATTTACATCCCGCCCATCAGCATAACAAGTCTCCCAGTTCTCCATGGCCTGTCCTGCCTTTCTGGATTTTACACTTTTTTCAGATGGCCCTTTTGACCGGGGGGCAGTGAGACTTCATTGTAGTGCAGATTTCCTTTGCAAGCTTGCTTGGTTGGCCAAAAAGGGCGTATGCGTTTTTTCCTGAATATATTCAGGAAAAAACGCATACGCCCTTTTTGGCCAAGTGCATCATTGTGGACGTTCTGCCTCTTTTCCTATGCTTTACATGCAATTCCAGTCTACCTCCTGAAATCGGTTTCCTGCAATTCTGCCCCGCTTTCAAGTCCTCTTGGCAGCCTTACTTCAATATATTTTTGGAAGATAGCTGTCATTTATAACTCTGCAGGTTTGTGAATTACAGTGCCCCTGAGCTCCTTTCTTCAACTCGCTTTCTTGTGAGCTGGCCGCAACACCGCAGGATTGCTTCAGGCCCTAGTGTGGTTCCGGCATGGCACGCTGAGCCTTTGGTTAATTCCTCTTCCTGGTGGGAAATGAGTGTTAAATTTGCCCGTCCAGACACCTCCACCTAGTCTCTCATTGGTTCTCCCTATTCCTGTTCATTTTCCACAGAAATTGCAAACTGGGCCAAACAGGAGGTTAAAGACACTGACTCTCCAAGTGGGGAGAGTGTTAGTAAAGCGTCTGGAATGTTGCACCCGAGTACCAGGGGATGAAAACTGAGACACATTTGAACACGTTTCCCGATCACATGGTGGATCATACTCTGGGTTCCACATGCATGTTTTAGCTGAAGGAAGAATCCCTTAAACCTGGAGAGTTGAGACCCATGGAATGGGTACCATGCAATATGACTTCAAAGGGTCTGCATTTGCTCACCGAACCTCACCAATCCTATCACTGCTGCGTTTATGCCGCTGTACACATGCTTGATTCTCATTCGGAGACATATATATCCATAGGTTTTAAGATTCTTACTAGTCAGGTATATTCTTAGGCGATTAATATGGGGTGTTGAGTCCACTTCGTTGAGCAAGGAGTAGCTCTTGTCTATTACATATATGGCTTATGGAACGGTATCTGTGCTAATTTCAATCTCTGGTTTTATGCACCACCCCAACTCACCTTTCCACTTAAGCAAGCATAAGTTGGGTTTCTACTTTTGAGACCCTGTTATGTTTTGTAATTCACTTCTTGTGTAGCCAAGTTTACATTCCGTGTATTAGTGATACCTTATTATGTTTCTTTTTCTGTGTGACTGATTTCACTTAGAATCATTCTACCTGAATCCACTCATTATGCTGCTACGGGCCTGATGACATAGATTTCATTGCTGAGTGATATTGCATTGTACGTAAGTAGCACAACTTCTTTATCCATTTTTCGCTTTCTGCAATATTGAACTTGTACCGTAAACGAGGTTCTTGTAAACAGAGCCGTCCCAAGCTTTGGGGTGGCTGTGTCTTTTTAATTTTAATTTCCCTAAGCTATAGGACCGTAATTGGAAGTGCCCTAAGCTCTGTTGCTTTGTTTTTTGGATGTTTCAGGAAACACCATACACTTCTCCAGAGTGGCTCTTGGCAATTTACATGCCGCCCATCACCATAACAAGGCTCCCAGTTCTCCATGGCCTGTCCTGCCTTTCTGGATTTTACACTTTTTTCAGATGGCCCTTTGACCGGGGTGAAGTGAGACTTCATTGTAGTGCACATTTCCTTTGCGAGTTTGCTTGGTTGGCCAGAAAGGGCGTATGCGTTTCTTCCTGAATATATTCAGGAAAAAACGCATACGCCCTTTTTGGCCAAGTGCATCATTGTGGACGTTCTGCCTCTTTTCCTATGCTTTACATGCAATTCCAGTCTACCTCCTGAAATCGGTTTCCTGCAGTTCTGCCTTGCTCTCAGTGCCTCTTCACAGCCTTACCTCAATATACTTTTGGAAAATAGTTGGCCTTCATAACTCTGCAGGTTTTTGAATTTCAATGGCCCTTAGCTCCATTTTTCAGCTCTTATTTTTGTGATCTTGCCTCATATCCACAGGATTTCTTCAGGCCCCATTCTTCTTCTGGGGCGCCTTGCTCTGCCTTGGTTAATTCTTCTTCCTGATGTGAAATTAGAGTGACATGTGCCCTTTGAAACCGCTACAGCTATTTTCTCACTGGTTCCCCCTATTCCCATTCATTTTCCGCACTAACTGCAGACTGTGCGATACCGGAACTTAAAGGCATTGACTCTCCATGTGGAGATGTTGTTAGTAAAGTGGCTGGAATGTTGATCCGGAGCCCCAGGAGAGGAAAATGAGGTGCATTTTAGAAACCTTTCCTGATCATATGTTATACCATCCGCTGGATTTCCCATGCATGGTTTAGCTGTAGGAAGATTCCCTTCAACTTGGAGTGTTGGGACCCTTGGAATAAGTAGCATGAAGTATTGCATTAAACTTTCGGCAGTTGCTCACCAAAGCTCACCAATCCTTTCAGCCCCAAGTGTCCAGCCTTATGTCTTATCCAGCTGTGGGTTTATATGTGGTCATTCCAGGTTGCATCACAGCCCCTGAGCGAATTTTGTAAGAATTTTTCTCTCTTTCATTGTTTCTGCGTTTTGGTTTTAATATTTATTTCTATAATGGGGTTTAGCTCATTTTCACTGCTGTGTTTGTGCCGCTCTGTGCACACTTGATTCCCTTATGGAGAGATATCAATACATGGGTTTTAAGATTCTTATTACTCAGATATATTTCTCTGCGGTGTATAGGGTGTGTTGAGGCCAGTTCATTGAGCGAGGTGTAGATCTTGTCTGATACCTATTTGGTTTATTGAACGGTATCTGTGCTAATTTCAAACTCTGGTTTTATGCATCACCCCACCTCTCCTTTCCCCTTAAGCTGACATAAGTGTGTTTTCTAAATGTGAGACACTGTTCTGTTTTGTAATTCATTTTTTGTGCAGCCATATTTATCCTCCCTCTATAAGTGATATCTTATGATATGTTTCTTTTTCTGTTTGACTTATTTCAAGTAGTATTATCGGACCTCAATCCACTCTTTATCCTTCTACTAGCCTTATTACATTGATTTCATGGTGAAGAGATATTCCATTGTACATAAGTACCACATTTTCTTTATCCATTGTTCTCTTTCCTGGGATATTTAAGGTGTACTGAAGTTGAGGTTCTTGTAAACAGAGTAGCCCTAAACTGTGGTGTGTTTGTGTCTTGTTGATTTTTAGACTTCCCTAGATATACTCCCATGATTGGAAGTGCCCTATGCTCTGTCGCTCTGTTTTTTAGATGATTTAGGAACCACCATACACTTCTCCAGAGTGGCTCTCGGCAGTTCACACACTGTCCATCAGCGTATAAAGGCTCCCTGTTCTCCATGGCCTGTCCTGCATTTCTGGTGTTTACAATTTTTTCGGATGGCCCTTTTGACCGGTGGGAAATGAGACTTCTTTGTTGTGCACATTTGCATTTCTTGCTTGCTTGGTTGCCCATAAAGTGCGTATGCGTTTTTTCCTGGATATATTCAGGAAAAAACGCATACTCCCTTTTGGGCCAACTGCATCGTTGTCGAAATTCTGCCGCTTTTCATGTGCTTTAAAGGCGAGTCCAATCTATCTCTTGAAATCTGTTTCTTGCAATTCTGTCTTGCATTCAGATCCTCTTCTTTGCCTTACCTCAACATATTTTTGGACGTTAGTTTTCATTTATAACTCTGCAGGTTTGTGAATTGCAGTGACCCTGAGCTCCATTTTTTAAGTTGCTCTTTTGTGAGCTGGCCTCAAAACCGCAGGATTGCTTCAGGCCCTATTTTGGCTCCGGCGAGGCGGGCTGAGCCTTTTTTTAATTCTTATTCTTAATGGGAAATTAGAGTGACATGTGCCCGTCCAAACTCCTACAACTATTCTCTCATTGGTTCCCCCTGTTCCCGTTCATCCTCCTCACAATTTGCAAAATGTGTGAAACAGAAGTTTAAATGTGCTGATTCTCTAAGTGGGGAGATTCTAAGTAACGTGGCTGGAATGATGAACAGGAACACCAGGAGAGGATAAATGAGGTGCATTTTAAACACATCTCCCGATCACATGGTGTACAGTCCTCTGGGTTTTCCATGCATGTTTTAGCTGTAGGAAGATTCCTTGAACCTGCAGATTTGGGACCCATTGAATGGGTACCAGGTAGTATTACTTTAAAGGGTGTGCATTTCCTCACCCAACCTCACATTTCTCTTAGCGCGAACAGTTTCCAGCCTTATGTCTCATCCTGCTGTGGGTCTAGATGTGTTCAATCCATGTTGCATCACCGTCCCTGAGGAAAAGTTGTAAGAGGTTTTCTCTGTCTCTCTGTCGTTTATTTTTTTCAATTTATTACTATATTGGTTACAGCTGATTTTCAAAGCTCTGTTTCTTGCTGCTGTACATCCACTTGATTCACGTACAGAGAGACATCAATAAATTCTTTTTCAGATTCTTACCAGTCATAGATATTCTTTTCCGGTGACTTGAGTGTGCTGAGTGCAGTTCTTTTAGCTACCGTGTAGGCCTTGTTGATTATCAGTTTGGTATTTGGAATGGTATCTTTGCTAATCTCAACCTCCTGGATGATGCCTCACCCCTCCCCACCTTTCCCGTTTAGCAGCCTTACGCGTGTTTTCTACATATTTGACTATGTTTTTGTTTTGTAATTTATTTCATGTGTAGCCATTTTGGATTCCACCTTTAAGTGATATCTTATGATATGTGTCTTTTTCTTTTTGAATTATGTCACTTAGAATGATCATACGTAACTCCTCCGGAGTTGTTACAACTGGCCATATTTCATTGATTTCCAGGCTGAGTAATATTCCACTCTACATAAGTACCACATCTCTATCCATTTTTTCCCTCCAGAGACATTTAAGTTATATCCTAGTCGAGGATCTTTTAAACAGAGAGGCAGTAAACATTGGGGTGCCTGTGTCCTCTCGATTTTTGTTTTTCCCAAGATATACGCCCATGAGTGCAAGTGCCCTATGCTCTGTAGCTCATTTTTTAGATGCTTTAGTAAACACAATACACTTCTCCAGAATGGCCGTTGGCAATATACATTTCCACTATAAGCCTCACAGGGCTCCCTCTTCTCCTTGCCCTGTCCTGCATTTCTGGCGTTTACACTTTATGAGGATGGCTCTTCTGACTGATGCGAAGTGATATCTTTTGTAGTATTGATTTCCAGTGCCCACCTGTTTGGTTGGCTAAAAAAGTGTATGCCCTTTTCTTGAATATATACAGAAAAAAACACATACAGCCTTTTTGGCCAACTGCAATGTCGGCAATGTTCAGCCCCTTTTCTTGTGCTTAATGGCGAGTCCTTTCTACCTCCTCAAATCCCTTTCCTGCCATTCTCCGTTGCTTGCCAATCCTTTTCTTTGACTTTCCTCAAGACATTTTTCAGTGATAGATATTTTCAACTCTGCAGTTTCGTGAATTTTACTGCCCCTGAGTTCCATTGTTCAACTTGTGTTTATGGGAACTGGCCACAAAGCAGTGGGATTTCCTCAAGCCCTATACTGTTTCCATGGCAACACTAGCCTTTGGTCAATTCATCTTCCTGATTGGAAATTAGAGTGACATGTGCCTGTCTGAACACCTAGGACTTGTCTCTCATTGTTCCTCATCCTTCCGCTTCATCCTCTGGACAAATTCCAAACTGTACGCAACGGGATGTTGACAGTGTTGACATCTCCAAGTGGGGAGACTGTTAGTAAAGACGCTGGAGGGGTGAACCCGAGCACCAGGAGATGAGGAGATGAGATGCCTTTTCCAAACTCTTCCCGATCAGACGGTATACCATCCTCTGGATGTGACAGACATGTTTTAGCAGTAGGAAGAGTCCCATTCATGTAAGGAGAACACCAGGGCTTTTTCAAAATCAGTGTCTCCCCGAAACCCAAACTGGGGAGTTTTTTAAGCTACGGCTACACATATGTTCATTAAGGGCCTTGGGAAGTAGGCAGAGTCCAAACTTTAGATGACTGAAGTCTTCAGGGTCAGAAGCACTCACCACCGGCTTCCCTTAGGTTACACTTTAACTGTCATTGATAGATGATGTCAATAAAAATATCTGTTCTTTTTCCGATTATTTCCCCTTATAGGTTATTGCACAATATTGAGTGTAGTTCCCTGTGCTATACAGTAGTTCCTTGTTGATGATCTATTTTATACATAGCAGTGTGTATGTGTTAATTCCAAACTGTTAATTTATCCCTCCTCCCACCTTTCCCCTTTGGTGATAATAAATTATAAGATTTTATACTTCTCAGAAATGGGGGAGCTGAAAGAGAGGTATCATTTTCAATGGAAAAGCATTTAAAACAAGATTGAAGCTTTAACCAAGATTATTAGATGTACATCCTTGGAAAGAAATCACTTCATTTCTCTAATATTGACCTGACAAATAAGACAAACCTTTTCACTGAACTTGCTTATAATAAAGTGATGGAAATATCAAATGGAAGTGTTAGAAACATCTTATTTTACCCGAGCCTTATAAACTGTTCTATGTTAACTACAGTTTGGCTCACACATCTGTTCATTGAAGTTACAATAGTCTCAATTTCTGTTACTGATCCTCCAGAGTGGACCCCAACAAGGGTCCCCCTGCCCAGTGTCATTGGGGCCAACAGATCGAGACTGAGTTTGGTTCCCAAGCAAAGGAAACTTTATATTTTCATCAGAGAATGGAGAGGTGAGAGCATGCACTACCCTGTGGGCTGTGGGCTGGGCTGCTGTGTAGAGATCCTGTCAGAGTCAGTGGGAGGGAGGGGGCGGAGCTCTCAAGGGCCGGGTTGGCTGCAGCTCAGGCTCTATATCTCGGAGTCTACACTGGGCCCCAGGAGCTGAGGTGTCGACCCAGCCATTCTGCACCAGGAAATCTGGTCTGAAGTGCCGGGTGTGGAACCTCTGCATGCAGGACCCTAGGAGCACGTGAAATTAGACAAAGCACAAAGGATAAAAAAGGTCAGACTTGACTTTATTGCCCACATTCTATTTTTATCTCCCAGGGATTTTTAATGGGCTTTGCTGGGGACAAACCCCTCCTCTGCCTTTTGTCCCGTTCCTTATTCTTGGAGTGCTGAGGGTGCAGACCCTTCTTCTGTAACTGCTGAGTGCTGAGTTGGGAGCCCTCATACCAGGGGACGAGGGTCAGAACTTCTCCCCAGCAGCCTCCAGGTGACGTTGATTGGCCCCAGGACCCCTGCCTCCCTGCTCGTCCGCCTGAGCACCAGCATTGGAAGTGTTATAGATTCTAATGACCTTTAAGGGTCCAGGAAAGAGATGTGCAGAGACGCTGTGGGGGCCGGTTTCACCCCGCCCCACATTTGTTCGGCCACCTTAGGCTGACCGTTTCTGCCAGCCTAGATGCTCTGACCAGTAGTCTGCTCTTTCTTCAATTAGGCCCCTGAATTAACGTAAAAACAGCACCAGGTGTCAGAGCCCTGCCCGCTCAACTCCCAGACAGTCCAGGGTCAGTGGTGATCGAGGACCATGATGGCCACTGAGTCAACAGCCAACAGTCAACAGTAAACAGGAGTCCAGCCGGTCTTATTGGCCACCATCATCACGGTGTCTGTAGGCTTTTCTATGGTGACAGTGTGATATACGGTTCCCCCGCCAAGATTATTAGCTCCCCTCCGGGTGCAGAAAGTCCTGCAAACAGTAGTCTACTCCTTCGGGACACACTATTGTTGTTTTATGAGAGAAACTCCAGGTCAAGTGATGTTCACACGAGTCGTCATGGTGCCCTGTTGCCCCCGGTTATTTCTCTGGATGTTGGAGTTGAAGGGCCTCCTCACTCGAGGTCAGTGTGCCCACGGAGCGAACCCTGCAACTTCAGGGCATGGTTGGTGATTAGGATCACCACGTGGGGTCCTTTTCCCTTAGGAGGGAGGTGGCCTTTTGGGCTGCTGATTTCCAGGTTTTTAGATACTGCCAGTATCTTGGCCAGATGTGGCAGTGGGCCAAGCCCCTTGGTGACTGTAGTTTATCCTACCTGGATGGCATTCTTGGGTTGTTCCATTTCAAGTGGTCCCAGTTTTTGCATTAATTCTCCAATGGCGATTCACCTTTCACCGGGAATGGAAAGGTCAAAGGGTTTAGCTCAATTAAGGAGTTCCAGGGCAAGGGTCTGAATTGACTGCTCTTTCCATTCTTGAAAGGCCACTTCTGTATTCTGTTCAAAAGGATCATCATCTTTTCCTTTCAGTGTTTCATATAGAGGCCCAGCTAGTAGACTGTAGTTAGGGATGCAGAAGCAGCAAACCCTGGCCTCCCCAGGAACCCCTAAGCTGTCTTCTAGTTTTAGAAAGGGGTAAGGCTGCAAATGGTTTCTTCCCTTTCCTGGGATGGGCTTCTCTGACCTTGTGTGAGAATGAAGCCCAGGCAGGTCACCGCAGTCTGTTATATTTGAGCTTTTTCTTGGACAACTTCTATCCTTTATTGGCTTGGTAGTTCAGAGGCCTCCTTAGTAGGGCTGGCGATCAGAATGTCGTCTGCATATTGAAGGAGGGTTTCCTTTTCCAGAGGTAGAACTTTTCGGTCTTTAGCTAAGCTTTCCCCAAAGATGGTGTGGGAATTTTTGAACCCTTGGGGCAAGACGGCCCGGAAGTATTGTTTTAGTTGTATGTTGAGTCCTGCCACTCACAAGCCAAAATTTCTTGTGACTCTGGGACTAATGGAATACAAAAGAAGGCATCATTGAAGACTAATACAGAATACCATGTCCTGGTGGTTGGTAGAATGACCAGCAGGGTGTAGGAATCAGGAGCAACTGGAGGTATATCCTCGGTGGCTTCACTGACTGTCCTGACATCCTTTACCAGGTCCCCAGCAGCCCATGGGGCTCTCGTGGTCAGGCCAATCCCAGGATATGGAGCTCTCCTGGGCAGGTACCCCACCCCCAACCCAGCCCACGGGGCTCTCATGATCAGGCCCCTCCCAGGATACAGAGCTACCCTTGCAGGTACCGTGGCAGGGCTGGGCACACAGGAACCGTGCACATAGCCCTCATTGAAGAGCACCCCCAGCTCACCTGTCGCTCAGAGCTGACACAGAGCACCTCAGAGCAGGACTTGAACTAACAAACAGCAGCTCCGACAGGTCTGTGACCCTGGGCATCACTCTGTGTGGCCTCCCTCCACCTGGTCTTCCAGAGACTTCCACTGCACCCAGGGCACCAGGCCTCTGTCTCCAACCACCACCCACCCCTCCTCTCCCTGACTCCTGGGTTCCTCTCATTAGGAGAGGGTTTTCTTGAAGTTGTCTCCCACTCATGGGCCAGATAAAATGATTAGAAAACAAGCCAAAGCTGCAGCCCCTTGTCTATCCTGACTCTCAGGAGCCCACACCTGTTCCTTGGACCTGGCCGGTTCAGCAAGTTCCATTTTCTGCAACTGTGAGACCCTGAGGGGTGATGATTGGCTGACCTGGGCAGCCTTACCATGCCGGCCAGCCCTCCCCAGGTGTGCCTGGGTTGAGATCAATATAAATACCACTCCAGGCAGCAAAAGCCCCTGCAGCTGTGCCTGACGCCATTTTCTCTGCCCTGTCAGCAGTCTCGGGGCTGGGCTGGTGGGAGGGAGTGAGAGGCCACGGCTTTGTGGGTGGCCCAGTGTGAGTGGGGCTCTGCTGGACTTTCTGCAGCAGTTGCCAGGCTGCCACCTGCTAAAGAAGAGGATGTGTCACCCATACCTGCTGCTGGAATTTCTCCCTGGGCAGAGGTGAGGAAGGAAAAAAGCAGTGGGGGCAGGGACAGGACGGGTATCTCAGGCAGGGAAATGGAAATCTTCCAGAAGAGCACCCAGGGCCAGGACCATCCTGGCTGGCCTGCAGGCACCAAGTCAGCTGGCATGCTGTCACTCGTGTGGCTCCATGGCCCTTCCTCTAGGCTTTCAAGTCCTTGTATATATTCAGGTGTTTTACCTGGGAAGGGTGGGAACAGTTCAGCAGCAACTGGCCTGGGGCTCAGCTCACGTTTACTCACAGATGCCTCGGCACGGTGCCCCAGCTTTGCAATGAGGACGCTTGTTGTGTGGGAGCTGCTGGCTGAATGGGAGACGATTCCCCACCACTGACCAACTTCAGAATTGTTTACAACTGGAGCAAGTGCCCTGATACGGTTTTCCTTGAGTAACTGGTGGGTTCTGTTTTTTTTTTTCTCTTTTTCGTTTTTGGTTCAAGGTAGATTTTATTCCTCTTTTTTGTATTTACAGATATAAACATGGAAATAATTTATTCATATAAATACATGTATGTGAAGGGAATAATTGTTTTTTCTGTTTTATTTTTTAAATTTTATTTCTTTTTAATTTTGAATTTTATTTTATATTTTTATACAGCAGGTTCTCATTGGTTATCTATTTTATACATATAAATGTTTACATGCCAATCCCAATCTCTCAACTCCTCCCACCACCACCCCTCCAAGAGCTTTCCCCCCTTGTTGTCCATACGATTGTTGTCTACATCTGTTGCTCTATTTATGCCTTGCAAAACGGTTAATCTGTACAGTTTTTCTAGGTTCCACATATATGCATGAATATACAAGATTTGTTTTTCTCTTTCTGACTTACTTCACTCTGTATGACAGTCTCTAGATCCATCGACGTCTCTACAAATGACCCAATTTCATTCCTTTCATGGCTTAGTAATATTCCATTTTATATATGTACCACAGCTTTATGCATTCGTCTGTCTGTGGGCATTTAGGTTGCTTCCATTACCTCGATATTGTAAATAGTGATGCAATGAACATTGCGGTGAATGTCTCTTTTTGATTTATGGTTTTGTCTGAGTATATGTCCAGTACTGGGATTGCTGTATCATATGGTAATTCTATTATTAGTTTCTTAAGAAACTCCATATTGTTCTCCATAGTGACTGTATCAATTTATATTCCCAACAATAGTGGAAGAGGGTTCCTTTTCTCCACACCCTTTCCAGCATTTGTTGTTTGTAGATTTTCAGATGATGCCCATTCTAACAGGTGTGAGGTGATACCTCATTGTTGAGTCCATTTCGTTGAGCAGGGGGTAGGTCTTGTCTATTACATATTTGGCTTATGGAATGGTATCTGTGCTAATTTCAATCTCTTGTTTTATGCAGCACCCCCTTAACTCACCTTTCCCCTTAAGCAAGCATAAGTTGGTTTTCTAATCTTGAGACCCTGTTCTGTTTTGTAATTCAGTTCATGTGTAACCAAGTTTACATTCCGTGCATTAGTGATACCTTATGATGTTTCTTTTTCTGTGTGACTTATTTCACTTAGAATCATCATGCCTCAATCCACTCATTATGCTGGTACAGGCCTGGTGACACAGATTTCATTGCTGAGTGGTATACTGTTGTACGTAAGTACCGCAACTTCTTTATCAATTATTTGTTCTCTGGGATATTTAACTCGTACTGTAGAAGAGGTTCCTGTAAACAGAGCCGTCCCAAATTTTGGGATGGCTGTGTCTTTTTGATTTTAATTTCCCTAAGCTATAGGACCATAAGTGGAAATGCCCTAGACTCTGTTGCTTTGTTTTTCAGATGTATCAGGAAACACCATACACTTCTCCAGAGTGGCTGTTGGCAATGTACATCCCGCCCATCAGCATAACAAGGCTCCTTTTTCCCCATGGCCTGTCTTGCCTTTCTGGATTTTACACTTTTCTCAGATGGCCCTTTAGACCGGGGGGAAGTGACACTTCATAGTAGTTCGGATATCCATTGCAAGCTTGCTTGGTTTGCCAAAAAGGGCGTATGTGTTTTTTCCTGAATATATTCAGGAACAAACTCATACGCCCTTTGTTGCCAAGTGCATCATTGTCGATGTTCTGCCTCTTTTCCTATGCTTTAAATGCAATTCCAGTCTACCTCCTGAAATCGGTTTCCTGAAATTCTGCCCCGCTTTCAAGTCCTCTTCGCAGCCTTACTTCAATATATTTTTGGACGTTATCTGTTATTTATAACTCTACAGGTTTGTGAATTACAGGGCCCCTGAGCTCCTTTCTTCAACTCGCTTTCTTGTGAGCTGGCCGCAACACCGCAGGATTGCTTCAGGCCCTAGTTTGGTTCTGGCACGGCATGCTGAGCCTTTGGTTAATTCCTCTTCCTGGTGGGAAATGAGAGTTAAATTTGTCCGTCCAGACACCTCCACCTAGTCTCTCATTGGTTCTCCCTCTTCCTGTTCATCTTACGTAGAAATTGCAAACTGGGCCAAACAGGAGGTTAAAGGCACTGACTCTCCAAGTGGGGAGAGTGTTAGTAAAGCATCTGGAATGTTGCACCCGAGTACCAGGGGACGAAAACTGAGACACATTTGAACACGTTTCCCGATCACATGGTGGATCATACTCTGGGCTCCACATGCATGTTTTAGCTGGAGGAAGAATCCCTTAAACCTGGCGATTTGAGACCCATGGAATGGGTACCATGCAATATGAATTCAAAGGGTCTGCATTTGCTCACCGAACCTCACCAATCCTATCACTGCTTCATTTATGCCGCTGTACACACGCTTGATTCTCTTTCGGAGACATACAAATCCATAGGTTTTAAGATTCTTACTAGTCAGGTATATTCTTAGGCGTTTAATATGGGGTGTTGAGAACACTTCGTTGAGCAAGGAGTAGCTCTTGTCTATTACATATTTGGCTTATGGAACGGTATCTGTGCTAATTTCAATCTCTGGTTTTATGCCGCACCCCAAGTCACCTTTCCCCTTAAGCAAGCATAAGTTGGTTTTCTACATTTGAGACCATGTTCTGTTTTGTAATTCAGTTCCTGTGTAGCCAAGTTTACATTCCGTGTAGTAGTGATATCTTATGATGTTTCTTTTTCTGTGTGACTTATTTCACTTAGAATCATCGTACCTGAATCCACTCATTATGATGCTACGGGCCTGATGACATAGATTTCATTGCTGAGTGATATTGCATTGTACGTAAGTACCACAACTTCTTTATCGATTTTTCGCTTTCTGCGATATTGAACTTGTACCGTAAATGAGGTTCTTGTAAACAGATCCGGCCCAAACTTTGGGGTGGCTGTGTCTTTTTGATTTTAATTTCCCTAAGCTATAGGACCATAAGTGTAAGTGCCCTAGGCTCTGTTGCTTTGTTTTTTAGATGTTTCAGGAAACACCATACACTTCTCCAGAGTGGCTGTTGTCAATTTACATCCCGCCCATCAGCATAACAAGGCTCCCAGTTCTCCATGGCCTGCCCTGCCTTTCTGGATTTTACACTTTTTCCAGATGGCCCTTTTGACCGGGGGGCAGTGAGACTTTATTGTAGTGCAGATTTCCTTTGCAAGCTTGCTTGGTTGGCCAAAAAGGGCGTATGCGTATTTTCCTGAATATATTCAGGAAAAAACGCATACGCCCTTTTTGGCCAAGTGCATCATTGTGGACGTTCTGCCTCTTTTCCTATGGTTTACATGCAATTCCAGTCTACCTCCTGAAATGGTTTCCTGCAATTCTGCCCCGCTTTCAAGTCCTCTTGGCAGCCCTCCTTCAATATATTTTTGGACGATAGCTGTCATTTAAACTCTGCAGGTTTGTGAATTACAGTGCCCCTGAGCTCCTTTCTTCAACTCGCTTTCTTGTGAGCTGGCCGCAACACCGCAGGATTGCTTCAGGTCCTAGTGTGCTTCCGGCATCGCATGCTGAGCCTTTGGTTAATTCCTCTTCCTGGTAGGAAATGAGAGTTAAATTTGTTCATCCAGACACCTCCAGCTAGTCTCTCATTGGTTCTCCCTCTTACTGTTCATCTTACGCATAAATTGCATACTGGGCCAAACAGGAGGTTAAAGGCACTGACTCTCCAAGTGGGGAGAGTGTTAGTAAAGCGTCTGGGATGTTGCACCCGAGTACCAGGGGACGAAAACTGAGACACATTTGAACACGTTTCCTGATCACACAGTGGATCATACTCTGGGTTCAACATGCATGTTTTAGCTGAAGGAAGAATCCCTTAAAACTGGAGAGTTGAGACCCATGGAATGGGAACCATGCAATATGACTTCAAAGGGTCTGCATTTGCTCACCGAACCTCACCAATCCTATCACTGCTGCGTTTATGACACTGTACACACGCTTGATTCTCTTTTGGAGACATATAAATCCATAGGTTTTAAGATTCTTACTAGTCAGGTATATTCTTAGGCGTTTAATATGGGGTGTTGAGTCCACTTCGTTGAGCAAGGAGTAGCTCTATGTCTATTACATATTTGGCTTATGGAACGGTATCTGTGCTAATTTCTATCTCTGGTTTTATGCCGCACCCCAACTCACCTTTCCCCTTAAGCAAGCATAAGTTGGTTTTTTGCATTTGACACCCTGTTCTGTTTTGTAATTCAGTTCCTGTGTAGCCAAGTTTACATTCCGTGTAGTAGTGATATCTTATGATGATTCTTTTTCTGTGTGACTTATTTCACTTAGAATCATCGTACCTGAATCCACTCACTATGCTGCTACGGGCCTGATGACATAGATTTCATTGCTGAGTGATATTGCATTGTACGTAATTACCACAACTTCTTTATCCATTTTTCGCTTTCTGTGATATTGAACTTGTACCGTAAACGAGGTTCTTGTAAACAGAGCCGGCCGAAACTTTGGGGTGGCTGTGTCTTTTTGATTTTAATTTTCCTAAGCTATAGGACCATAAGTGGAAGTGCCCTAGGCTCTGTTGCTTTGTTTTTTGGATGTTTCAGGAAACACCATACACTTCTCCAGAGTGGCTGTTGGAAATTTACATCCCGCCCATCAGCATAACAAGGCTCCCAGTTCTCCATACCCTTTCCTGCCTTTCTGGATTTTACACTTTTTTAAGATGGCCCTTTTGACCGGGGGGCAGTGAGACTTCATTGTAGTGCAGATTTCCTTTGCAAGCTTGCTTGGTTGGCCAAAAAGGGCGTATGCGTTTTTTTCCTGAATATATTCAGGAAAAAACGCATACACCCTTTTTGGCCAAGTGCATCATTGTGGACGTTCTGCCTCTTTTCCTATGCTTTACATGCAATTCCAGTCTACCTCCTGAAATCGGTTTCCTGCAATTCTGCCCCGCTTTCAACTCCTCTTGGCAGCCTTCTTTCAATATATTTTTGGACGATAGCTGTCATTTATAACTCTGCAGGTTTGTGAATTACAGTGCCCCTGAGCTCCTTTCTTCAACTCGCTTTCTTGTGAGCTGGCCGCAACACCGCAGGATTGCTTCAGGCCCTAGTTTGTTTCCGGCATGGCAAGTTGAGCCTTTGGTTAATTCCTCTTCCTGGTGGGAAATGAGAGTTAAATTTGCCCGTCCAGACACCTCCACCTAGTCTCTCATTGGTTCTCCCTATTCCTGTTCATCTTACGCAGAAATTGCAAACTGGGCCAAACAGGAGGTTAAAGGCACTGACTCTCCAAGTGGGGAGAGTGTTAGTAAAGCGTCTGAAATGTTGCACCCGAGTACCAGGGGACGAAAACTGAGACACATTTGAACACGTTTCCCGATCACACGGTGGATCATATTCTGGGTTCCACATGCATGTTTTAGCTGAAGGAAGAATCCCTTAAACATGGAGAGTTGAGACCCATGGAATGGGTACCATGCAATATGACTTCAAAGGGTCTGCATTTGCTCACCAAACCTCACCAATCCTATCACTGCTGCATTTATGCCGCTGTACACATGCTTGTTTCTCTTTTGGAGACATATAAATCCTTAGGTTTTAAGATTATTACTAGTCAGGTATATTCTTAGGCGTTTAATGTGGGGTGTTGAGTCCACTTCGTTGAGCAAGGAGTAGCTCTTGTCTATTACATATTTGGCTTATGGAACGGTATCTGTGCTAATTTCAATCTCTGGTTTTATGCAGCACCCCAACTCACCTTTCCACTTAAGCAAGCATAAGTTGGTTTTCTACATTTGAGACCCTGTTCTGTTTTGTAATTCAGTTCTTGTGTAGCGAAGTTTACATTCCATGTATTAGTGATATCTTATGATGTTTCTTTTTCTGTGTGACTAATTCCACTTAGAATCATCGTACCTGAATCCACTCATTATGATGCTACGGGTCTGATGACATAGATTTCATTGCTGAGTGATATTGCATTGTACGTAAGTACCACAACTTCTTTATCCATTTTTCGCTTTCTGTGATATTGAACTTGTACGGTAAACGAGTTTCTTGTAAACACAGCCGTCCCAAACTTTGGGGTGGCTGTGTCTTTTTGATTTTAATTTCCCTAATCTATAGGACCATAAGTGGAAGTGCCCTAGGCTCTGTTGCTTTGTTTTTTGGATGTTTCAGGAAACACCATACACTATTCCAGAGTGGCTGCTGGCAATTTACATGCCGCCCATCAGCATAACAAGGCTCCCAGTTCTCCATGGCCTGTCCTGCCTTTCTGGATTTTACACTTTTTTCAGATGGCCCTTTAGACCGGAGGGCAGTGAGACTTCATTGTAGTGCAGATTTCCTTTGCAAGCTTGCTTGGTTGGCCAAAAAGGGCGTATGCGTTTTTTCCTGAATATATTCAGGAAAAAACGCATATGCCCTTTTTGGCCAAGTGCATCATTGTGGACGTTCTGCCTCTTTTCCTATGCTTTACATGCAATTCCAGTCTACCTCCTGAAATCGGTTTCCTGCAATTCTGCCCCGCATTCAACTCCCCTTGGCAGCCTTACTTCAATATATTTTTGGACGATAGCTGTCATTTATAACTCTGCAGGTTTGTGAATTACAGTGCCCCTGAGCTCCTTTCTTCAACTCGCTTTCTTGTGAGCTGGCCGCAACCCCGCTGGATTGCTTCAGGCCCTAGTTTGGTTCTGGCACGGCATGCTGAGCCTTTGGTTAATTCCTCTTCCTGGTGGGAAATGAGAGTTCAAATTTCCCGTCCAGACACCTCCACCTAGTCTCTCACTGGTTCTCCCTATTCCTGTTCATTTTCCACAGAAATTGCAAACTGGGCCAAACAGGAGGTTAAAGGCACTGACTCTCCAAGTGGGGAGAGTGTTAGTAAAGCGTCTGGAATGTTGCACCCGAGTACCAGGGTACGAAAACTGAGACATATTTGAACACGTTTTCCGATCACACGGTGGATCATACTCTGGGTTCCACATGCATGTTTTAGCTGAAGGAAGAATCCCTTAAACATGGAGAGTTGAGACCCATGGAATGGGTACCATGCAATATGACTTCAAAGAGTCTGCATTTGCTCACCGAACCTCACCAATCCTATCACTGCTTCATTTATGCCGCTGTACACACGCTTGATTCTCTTTCGGAGACATACAAATCCATAGGTTTTAAGATTCTTACTAGTCAGGTATATTCTTAGGCGTTTAATATGGGGTGTTGAGTCCACTTCGTTGAGCAAGGAGTAGCTCTTGTCTATTACATATTTGGCTTATGGAACGGTATCTGTGCTAATTTCAATCTCTGGTTTTATGCCACACCGCAAGTCACCTTTCCCCTTAAGCAAGCATAAGTTGGTTTTCTACATTTGAGACCCTGTTCTGTTTTGTAATTCAGTTCCTGTGTAGCCAGGTTTACATTCCGTGTAGTAGTGATATCTTATGATGTTTCTTTTTCTGTGTGACTTATTTCACTTAGAATCATCGTACCTGAATCCACTCATTATGCTGCTACGGGCCTGATGACATAGATTTCATTGCTGAGTGATATTGCATTGTACGTAAGTACCACAACTTCTTTATCGATTTTTCACTTTCTGCGATATTGAACTTGTACCGTAAATGAGGTTCTTGTAAACAGAGCCGGCCGAAACTTTGAGGTGGCTGTGTCTTTTTGATTTTAATTTCCCTAAGCTATAGGACCATAAGTGTAAGTGCCCTAGGCTCTGTTGCTTTGTTTTTTAGATGTTTCAGGAAACACCATACACTTCTCCAGAGTGGCTGTTGTCAATTTACATCCCGCCCATCAGCATAACAAGGCTCCCAGTTCTCCATGGCCTGCCCTGCCTTTCTGGATTTTACACTTTTTCCAGATGGCCCTTTTGACCGGGGGGCAGTGAGACTTTATTGTAGTGCAGATTTCCTTTGCAAGCTTGCTTGGTTGGCCAAAAAGGGCGTATGCGTATTTTCCTGAATATATTCAGGAAAAAACGCATACGCCCTTTTTGGCCAAGTGCATCATTGTGGACGTTCTGCCTCTTTTCCTATGGTTTACATGCAATTCCAGTCTACCTCCTGAAATGGTTTCCTGCAATTCTGCCCCGCTTTCAAGTCCTCTTGGCAGCCCTCCTTCAATATATTTTTGGACGATAGCTGTCATTTAAACTCTGCAGGTTTGTGAATTACAGTGCCCCTGAGCTCCTTTCTTCAACTCGCTTTCTTGTGAGCTGGCCGCAACACCGCAGGATTGCTTCAGGTCCTAGTGTGCTTCCGGCATCGCATGCTGAGCCTTTGGTTAATTCCTCTTCCTGGTAGGAAATGAGAGTTAAATTTGTTCATCCAGACACCTCCAGCTAGTCTCTCATTGGTTCTCCCTCTTACTGTTCATCTTACGCATAAATTGCATACTGGGCCAAACAGGAGGTTAAAGGCACTGACTCTCCAAGTGGGGAGAGTGTTAGTAAAGCGTCTGGGATGTTGCACCCGAGTACCAGGGGACGAAAACTGAGACACATTTGAACACGTTTCCTGATCACACAGTGGATCATACTCTGGGTTCAACATGCATGTTTTAGCTGAAGGAAGAATCCCTTAAAACTGGAGAGTTGAGACCCATGGAATGGGAACCATGCAATATGACTTCAAAGGGTCTGCATTTGCTCACCGAACCTCACCAATCCTATCACTGCTGCGTTTATGACACTGTACACACGCTTGATTCTCTTTTGGAGACATATAAATCCATAGGTTTTAAGATTCTTACTAGTCAGGTATATTCTTAGGCGTTTAATATGGGGTGTTGAGTCCACTTCGTTGAGCAAGGAGTAGCTCTATGTCTATTACATATTTGGCTTATGGAACGGTATCTGTGCTAATTTCTATCTCTGGTTTTATGCCGCACCCCAACTCACCTTTCCCCTTAAGCAAGCATAAGTTGGTTTTTTGCATTTGACACCCTGTTCTGTTTTGTAATTCAGTTCCTGTGTAGCCAAGTTTACATTCCGTGTAGTAGTGATATCTTATGATGATTCTTTTTCTGTGTGACTTATTTCACTTAGAATCATCGTACCTGAATCCACTCACTATGCTGCTACGGGCCTGATGACATAGATTTCATTGCTGAGTGATATTGCATTGTACGTAATTCCCACAACTTCTTTATCCATTTTTCGCTTTCTGTGATATTGAACTTGTACCGTAAACGAGGTTCTTGTAAACAGAGCCGGCCGAAACTTTGGGGTGGCTGTGTCTTTTTGATTTTAATTTTCCTAAGCTATAGGACCATAAGTGGAAGTGCCCTAGGCTCTGTTGCTTTGTTTTTTGGATGTTTCAGGAAACACCATACACTTCTCCAGAGTGGCTGTTGGAAATTTACATCCCGCCCATCAGCATAACAAGGCTCCCAGTTCTCCATACCCTTTCCTGCCTTTCTGGATTTTACACTTTTTTAAGATGGCCCTTTTGACCGGGGGGCAGTGAGACTTCATTGTAGTGCAGATTTCCTTTGCAAGCTTGCTTGGTTGGCCAAAAAGGGCGTATGCGTTTTTTTCCTGAATATATTCAGGAAAAAAGGCATACACCCTTTTTGGCCAAGTGCATCATTGTGGACGTTCTGCCTCTTTTCCTATGCTTTACATGCAATTCCAGTCTACCTCCTGAAATCGGTTTCCTGCAATTCTGCCCCGCTTTCAACTCCTCTTGGCAGCCTTCTTTCAATATATTTTTGGACGATAGCTGTCATTTATAACTCTGCAGGTTTGTGAATTACAGTGCCCCTGAGCTCCTTTCTTCAACTCGCTTTCTTGTGAGCTGGCCGCAACACCGCAGGATTGCTTCAGGCCCTAGTTTGTTTCCGGCATGGCAAGTTGAGCCTTTGGTTAATTCCTCTTCCTGGTGGGAAATGAGAGTTAAATTTGCCCGTCCAGACACCTCCACCTAGTCTCTCATTGGTTCTCCCTATTCCTGTTCATCTTACGCAGAAATTGCAAACTGGGCCAAACAGGAGGTTAAAGGCACTGACTCTCCAAGTGGGGAGAGTGTTAGTAAAGCGTCTGGAATGTTGCACCCGAGTACCAGGGGACGAAAACTGAGACACATTTGAACACGTTTCCCGATCACACGGTGGATCATATTCTGGGTTCCACATGCATGTTTTAGCTGAAGGAAGAATCCCTTAAACATGGAGAGTTGAGACCCATGGAATGGGTACCATGCAATATGACTTCAAAGGGTCTGCATTTGCTCACCAAACCTCACCAATCCTATCACTGCTGCATTTATGCCGCTGTACACATGCTTGTTTCTCTTTTGGAGACATATAAATCCTTAGGTTTTAAGATTATTACTAGTCAGGTATATTCTTAGGCGTTTAATGTGGGGTGTTGAGTCCACTTCGTTGAGCAAGGAGTAGCTCTTGTCTATTACATATTTGGCTTATGGAACGGTATCTGTGCTAATTTCAATCTCTGGTTTTATGCAGCACCCCAACTCACCTTTCCACTTAAGCAAGCATAAGTTGGTTTTCTACATTTGAGACCCTGTTCTGTTTTGTAATTCAGTTCTTGTGTAGCGAAGTTTACATTCCATGTATTAGTGATATCTTATGATGTTTCTTTTTCTGTGTGACTAATTCCACTTAGAATCATCGTACCTGAATCCACTCATTATGATGCTACGGGTCTGATGACATAGATTTCATTGCTGAGTGATATTGCATTGTACGTAAGTACCACAACTTCTTTATCCATTTTTCGCTTTCTGTGATATTGAACTTGTACGGTAAACGAGTTTCTTGTAAACACAGCCGTCCCAAACTTTGGGGTGGCTGTGTCTTTTTGATTTTAATTTCCCTAATCTATAGGACCATAAGTGGAAGTGCCCTAGGCTCTGTTGCTTTGTTTTTTGGATGTTTCAGGAAACACCATACACTATTCCAGAGTGGCTGCTGGCAATTTACATGCAGCCCATCAGCATAACAAGGCTCCCAGTTCTCCATGGCCTGTCCTGCCTTTCTGGATTTTACACTTTTTTCAGATGGCCCTTTAGACCGGAGGGCAGTGAGACTTCATTGTAGTGCAGATTTCCTTTGCAAGCTTGCTTGGTTGGCCAAAAAGGGCGTATGCGTTTTTTCCTGAATATATTCAGGAAAAAACGCATATGCCCTTTTTGGCCAAGTGCATCATTGTGGACGTTCTGCCTCTTTTCCTATGCTTTACATGCAATTCCAGTCTACCTCCTGAAATCGGTTTCCTGCAATTCTGCCCCGCATTCAACTCCCCTTGGCAGCCTTACTTCAATATATTTTTGGACGATAGCTGTCATTTATAACTCTGCAGGTTTGTGAATTACAGTGCCCCTGAGCTCCTTTCTTCAACTCGCTTTCTTGTGAGCTGGCCGCAACCCCGCTGGATTGCTTCAGGCCCTAGTTTGGTTCTGGCACGGCATGCTGAGCCTTTGGTTAATTCCTCTTCCTGGTGGGAAATGAGAGTTCAAATTTCCCGTCCAGACACCTCCACCTAGTCTCTCACTGGTTCTCCCTATTCCTGTTCATTTTCCACAGAAATTGCAAACTGGGCCAAACAGGAGGTTAAAGGCACTGACTCTCCAAGTGGGGAGAGTGTTAGTAAAGCGTCTGGAATGTTGCACCCGAGTACCAGGGGACGAAAACTGAGACATATTTGAACACGTTTTCCGATCACACGGTGGATCATACTCTGGGTTCCACATGCATGTTTTAGCTGAAGGAAGAATCCCTTAAACATGGAGAGTTGAGACCCATGGAATGGGTACCATGCAATATGACTTCAAAGAGTCTGCATTTGCTCACCGAACCTCACCAATCCTATCACTGCTTCATTTATGCCGCTGTACACACGCTTGATTCTCTTTCGGAGACATACAAATCCATAGGTTTTAAGATTCTTACTAGTCAGGTATATTCTTAGGCGTTTAATATGGGGTGTTGAGTCCACTTCGTTGAGCAAGGAGTAGCTCTTGTCTTTTACATATTTGGCTTATGGAACGGTATCTGTGCTAATTTCAATCTCTGGTTTTATGCCACACCGCAAGTCACCTTTCCCCTTAAGCAAGCATAAGTTGGTTTTCTACATTTGAGACCCTGTTCTGTTTTGTAATTCAGTTCCTGTGTAGCCAGGTTTACATTCCGTGTAGTAGTGATATCTTATGATGTTTCTTTTTCTGTGTGACTTATTTCACTTAGAATCATCGTACCTGAATCCACTCATTATGCTGCTACGGGCCTGATGACATAGATTTCATTGCTGAGTGATATTGCATTGTACGTAAGTACCACAACTTCTTTATCGATTTTTCGCTTTCTGCGATATTGAACTTGTACCGTAAATGAGGTTCTTGTAAACAGAGCCGGCCGAAACTTTGAGGTGGCTGTGTCTTTTTGATTTTAATTTCCCTAAGCTATAGGACCATAAGTGTAAGTGCCCTAGGCTCTGTTGCTTTGTTTTTTAGATGTTTCAGGAAACACCATACACTTCTCCAGAGTGGCTGTTGTCAATTTACATCCCGCCCATCAGCATAACAAGGCTCCCAGTTCTCCATGGCCTGCCCTGCCTTTCTGGATTTTACACTTTTTCCAGATGGCCCTTTTGACCGGGGGGCAGTGAGACTTTATTGTAGTGCAGATTTCCTTTGCAAGCTTGCTTGGTTGGCCAAAAAGGGCGTATGCGTATTTTCCTGAATATATTCAGGAAAAAACGCATACGCCCTTTTTGGCCAAGTGCATCATTGTGGACGTTCTGCCTCTTTTCCTATGGTTTACATGCAATTCCAGTCTACCTCCTGAAATGGTTTCCTGCAATTCTGCCCCGCTTTCAAGTCCTCTTGGCAGCCCTCCTTCAATATATTTTTGGACGATAGCTGTCATTTAAACTCTGCAGGTTTGTGAATTACAGTGCCCCTGAGCTCCTTTCTTCAACTCGCTTTCTTGTGAGCTGGCCGCAACACCGCAGGATTGCTTCAGGTCCTAGTGTGCTTCCGGCATCGCATGCTGAGCCTTTGGTTAATTCCTCTTCCTGGTAGGAAATGAGAGTTAAATTTGTTCATCCAGACACCTCCAGCTAGTCTCTCATTGGTTCTCCCTCTTACTGTTCATCTTACGCATAAATTGCATACTGGGCCAAACAGGAGGTTAAAGGCACTGACTCTCCAAGTGGGGAGAGTGTTAGTAAAGCGTCTGGGATGTTGCACCCGAGTACCAGGGGACGAAAACTGAGACACATTTGAACACGTTTCCTGATCACACAGTGGATCATACTCTGGGTTCAACATGCATGTTTTAGCTGAAGGAAGAATCCCTTAAAACTGGAGAGTTGAGACCCATGGAATGGGAACCATGCAATATGACTTCAAAGGGTCTGCATTTGCTCACCGAACCTCACCAATCCTATCACTGCTGCGTTTATGACACTGTACACACGCTTGATTCTCTTTTGGAGACATATAAATCCATAGGTTTTAAGATTCTTACTAGTCAGGTATATTCTTAGGCGTTTAATATGGGGTGTTGAGTCCACTTCGTTGAGCAAGGAGTAGCTCTATGTCTATTACATATTTGGCTTATGGAACGGTATCTGTGCTAATTTCTATATCTGGTTTTATGCCGCACCCCAACTCACCTTTCCCCTTAAGCAAGCATAAGTTGGTTTTTTGCATTTGACACCCTGTTCTGTTTTGTAATTCAGTTCCTGTGTAGCCAAGTTTACATTCCGTGTAGTAGTGATATCTTATGATGATTCTTTTTCTGTGTGACTTATTTCACTTAGAATCATCGTACCTGAATCCACTCACTATGCTGCTACGGGCCTGATGACATAGATTTCATTGCTGAGTGATATTGCATTGTACGTAATTACCACAACTTCTTTATCCATTTTTCGCTTTCTGTGATATTGAACTTGTACCGTAAACGAGGTTCTTGTAAACAGAGCCGGCCGAAACTTTGGGGTGGCTGTGTCTTTTTGATTTTAATTTTCCTAAGCTATAGGACCATAAGTGGAAGTGCCCTAGGCTCTGTTGCTTTGTTTTTTGGATGTTTCAGGAAACACCATACACTTCTCCAGAGTGGCTGTTGGAAATTTACATCCCGCCCATCAGCATAACAAGGCTCCCAGTTCTCCATACCCTTTCCTGCCTTTCTGGATTTTACACTTTTTAAGATGGCCCTTTTGACCGGGGGGCAGTGAGACTTCATTGTAGTGCAGATTTCCTTTGCAAGCTTGCTTGGTTGGCCAAAAAGGGCGTATGCGTTTTTTTCCTGAATATATTCAGGAAAAAACGCATACACCCTTTTTGGCCAAGTGCATCATTGTGGACGTTCTGCCTCTTTTCCTATGCTTTACATGCAATTCCAGTCTACCTCCTGAAATCGGTTTCCTGCAATTCTGCCCCGCTTTCAACTCCTCTTGGCAGCCTTCTTTCAATATATTTTTGGACGATAGCTGTCATTTATAACTCTGCAGGTTTGTGAATTACAGTGCCCCTGAGCTCCTTTCTTCAACTCGCTTTCTTGTGAGCTGGCCGCAACACCGCAGGATTGCTTCAGGCCCTAGTTTGTTTCCGGCATGGCAAGTTGAGCCTTTGGTTAATTCCTCTTCCTGGTGGGAAATGAGAGTTAAATTTGCCCGTCCAGACACCTCCACCTAGTCTCTCATTGGTTCTCCCTATTCCTGTTCATCTTACGCAGAAATTGCAAACTGGGCCAAACAGGAGGTTAAAGGCACTGACTCTCCAAGTGGGGAGAGTGTTAGTAAAGCGTCTGGAATGTTGCACCCGAGTACCAGGGGACGAAAACTGAGACACATTTGAACACGTTTCCCGATCACACGGTGGATCATATTCTGGGTTCCACATGCATGTTTTAGCTGAAGGAAGAATCCCTTAAACATGGAGAGTTGAGACCCATGGAATGGGTACCATGCAATATGACTTCAAAGGGTCTGCATTTGCTCACCAAACCTCACCAATCCTATCACTGCTGCATTTATGCCGCTGTACACATGCTTGTTTCTCTTTTGGAGACATATAAATCCTTAGGTTTTAAGATTATTACTAGTCAGGTATATTCTTAGGCGTTTAATGTGGGGTGTTGAGTCCACTTCGTTGAGCAAGGAGTAGCTCTTGTCTATTACATATTTGGCTTATGGAACGGTATCTGTGCTAATTTCAATCTCTGGTTTTATGCAGCACCCCAACTCACCTTTCCACTTAAGCAAGCATAAGTTGGTTTTCTACATTTGAGACCCTGTTCTGTTTTGTAATTCAGTTCTTGTGTAGCGAAGTTTACATTCCATGTATTAGTGATATCTTATGATGTTTCTTTTTCTGTGTGACTAATTCCACTTAGAATCATCGTACCTGAATCCACTCATTATGATGCTACGGGTCTGATGACATAGATTTCATTGCTGAGTGATATTGCATTGTACGTAAGTACCACAACTTCTTTATCCATTTTTCGCTTTCTGTGATATTGAACTTGTACGGTAAACGAGTTTCTTGTAAACACAGCCGTCCCAAACTTTGGGGTGGCTGTGTCTTTTTGATTTTAATTTCCCTAATCTATAGGACCATAAGTGGAAGTGCCCTAGGCTCTGTTGCTTTGTTTTTTGGATGTTTCAGGAAACACCATACACTTCTCCAGAGTGGCTGCTGGCAATTTACATCCCACCCATCAGCATAACAAGGCTCCCAGTTCTCCATGGCCTGTCCTGCCTTTCTGGATTTTACACTTTTTTCAGATGGCCCTTTAGACCGGAGGGCAGTGAGACTTCATTGTAGTGCAGATTTCCTTTGCAAGCTTGCTTGGTTGGCCAAAAAGGGCGTATGCGTTTTTTCCTGAATATATTCAGGAAAAAACGCATATGCACTTTTTGGCCAAGTGCATCATTGTGGACGTTCTGCCTCTTTTCCTATGCTTTACATGCAATTCCAGTCTACCTCCTGAAATCGGTTTCCTGCAATTCTGCCCCGCATTCAACTCCCCTTGGCAGCCTTACTTCAATATATTTTTGGACGATAGCTGTCATTTATAACTCTGCAGGTTTGTGAATTACAGTGCCCCTGAGCTCCTTTCTTCAACTCGCTTTCTTGTGAGCTGGCCGCAACCCCGCTGGATTGCTTCAGGCCCTAGTTTGGTTCTGGCACGGCATGCTGAGCCTTTGGTTAATTCCTCTTCCTGGTGGGAAATGAGAGTTCAAATTTCCCGTCCAGACACCTCCACCTAGTCTCTCACTGGTTCTCCCTATTCCTGTTCATTTTCCACAGAAATTGCAAACTGGGCCAAACAGGAGGTTAAAGGCACTGACTCTCCAAGTGGGGAGAGTGTTAGTAAAGCGTCTGGAATGTTGCACCCGAGTACCAGGGTACGAAAACTGAGACATATTTGAACACGTTTTCCGATCACACGGTGGATCATACTCTGGGTTCCACATGCATGTTTTAGCTGAAGGAAGAATCCCTTAAACATGGAGAGTTGAGACCCATGGAATGGGTACCATGCAATATGACTTCAAAGAGTCTGCATTTGCTCACCGAACCTCACCAATCCTATCACTGCTTCATTTATGCCGCTGTACACACGCTTGATTCTCTTTCGGAGACATACAAATCCATAGGTTTTAAGATTCTTACTAGTCAGGTATATTCTTAGGCGTTTAATATGGGGTGTTGAGTCCACTTCGTTGAGCAAGGAGTAGCTCTTGTCTATTACATATTTGGCTTATGGAACGGTATCTGTGCTAATTTCAATCTCTGGTTTTATGCCACACCGCAAGTCACCTTTCCCCTTAAGCAAGCATAAGTTGGTTTTCTACATTTGAGACCCTGTTCTGTTTTGTAATTCAGTTCCTGTGTAGCCAGGTTTACATTCCGTGTAGTAGTGATATCTTATGATGTTTCTTTTTCTGTGTGACTTATTTCACTTAGAATCATCGTACCTGAATCCACTCATTATGCTGCTACGGGCCTGATGACATAGATTTCATTGCTGAGTGATATTGCATTGTACGTAAGTACCACAACTTCTTTATCGATTTTTCACTTTCTGCGATATTGAACTTGTACCGTAAATGAGGTTCTTGTAAACAGAGCCGGCCGAAACTTTGAGGTGGCTGTGTCTTTTTGATTTTAATTTCCCTAAGCTATAGGACCATAAGTGTAAGTGCCCTAGGCTCTGTTGCTTTGTTTTTTAGATGTTTCAGGAAACACCATACACTTCTCCAGAGTGGCTGTTGTCAATTTACATCCCGCCCATCAGCATAACAAGGCTCCCAGTTCTCCATGGCCTGCCCTGCCTTTCTGGATTTTACACTTTTCCCAGGTGGCCCTTTTGACCGGGGGGCAGTGAGACTTCATTGTAGTGCAGATTTCCTTTGCAAGCTTGCTTGGTTGGCCAAAAAGGGCGTTTGCGTATTTTCCTGAATATATTCAGGAAAAAACGCATACGCCCTTTTTGGCCAAGTGCATCATTGTGGACGTTCTGCCTCTTTTCCTATGGTTTACATGCAATTCCAGTCTACCTCCTGAAATGGTTTCCTGCAATTCTGCCCCGCTTTCAAGTCCTCTTGGCAGCCCTCCTTCAATATATTTTTGGACGATAGCTGTCATTTAAACTCTGCAGGTTTGTGAATTACAGTGCCCCTGAGCTCCTTCCTTCAACTCGCTTTCTTGTGAGCTGGCCGCAACACCGCAGGATTGTTTCAGGCCCTAGTGTGCTTCTGGCATGCCACGCTGAGCCTTTGGTTAATTCCTCTTCCTCTTGGGAAATGAGAGTTAAATTTGCCCGTCCAGACACCTCCACCTAGTCTCTCATTGGTTCTCCCTATTCCTGTTCATCTTACGCAGAAATTGCAAACTGGGCCAAACAGGAGGTTAAAGGCACTGACTCTCCAAGTGGGGAGATTGTTAGTAAAGCATCTGGAATGTTGCACCCGAGTACCAGGGGACGAAAACTGAGACACATTTGAACACGTTTCCTGATCACATGGTGGATCATACTCTGTGTTCCACATGCATGTTTAGCTGAAGGAAGAATCCCTTAAACCTGGAGAGTTGAGACCCATGGAATGGGTACCATGCAACATGACTTCAAAGGGTCTGCATTTGCTCACCAAACCTCACCAATCCTATCACTGCTGCGTTTATGCCGCTGTACACACGCTTGATTCTCTTTTGGAGACATATAAATCCATAGGTTTTAAGATTCTTACTAGTCAGGTATATTCTTAGGCGTTTATTATGGGGTGTTGAGTCCACTTCGTTGAGCAAGGAGTAGCTCTTGTCTATTACATATTTGGCTTATAGAACGGTATCTGTGCTAATTTCAATCTCTGGTTTTATGCAGCACCCCAACTCACCTTTCCCCTTAAGCAAGCATAAGTTGGTTTTCTACATTTGAGACCCTGTTCTGTTTTGTAATTCAGTTCCTGTGTAGCCAAGTTTACATTCCGTGTGTTAGTGATATCTTATGATGTTTCTTTTTCTGTGTGATTTATTTCACTTAGAATCATCGTACCTGAATCCACTCATTATGCTGCTACGGGCCTGATGACATAGATTTCAATGTTGAGTGATATTGCATTGTACCTAATTACCACAACTTCTTTATCCATTTTTCGGTTTCTGTGATATTGAACTTGTACCGTAAACGAGGTTCTTGCAAACAGAGCCGGCCCAAACTTTGGGGTGGCTGTGTCTTTTTGATTTTAATTTCCCTAAGCTATAGGACCATAAGTGGAAATGCCCTAGGCTCTGTTGCTTTATTTTTTGGATGTTTCAGGAAACACCATACACTTCTCCAGAGTGGCTTCTGGCAATTTACATCCCGCCCATCAGCATAACAAGTCCCCCAGTTCTCCATGGCCTGTCCTGCCTTTCTGGATTTTACACTTTTTTCAGATGGCCCTTTTGACCAGGGGGCAGTGAGACTTCATTGTAGTGCAGATTTCCTTTGCAAGCTTGCTTGGTTGGCCAAAAAGGGCGTATGCGTTTTTTCCTGAATATATTCAGGAAAAAAAGCATACGCCCTTTTTGGCCAAGTGCATCATTGTGGACGTTCTGCCTCTTTTCCTATGCTTTACATGCAATTCCAGTCTACCTCCTGAAATCGGTTTCCTGCAATTCTGCCCCGCATTCAACTCCTCTTGGCAGCCTTACTTCAATATATTTTTGGACGATAGCTGTCATTTATAACTCTGCAGGTTGGTGAATTACAGTGCCCCTGAGTTCCTTTCTTCAACTCGCTTTCTTGTGAGCTGGCCGCAACACTGCAAGATTGCTTCAGACCCTAGTGTGCTTCTGGAATGCCACGCTGAGCCTTTGGTTAATTCCTCTTCCTGGTGGGAAATGAGAGTTAAATTAGCCCGTCCAGACACCTCCACCTAGTCTCTCATTGGTTCTCCCTATTCCTGTACATCTTACACAGAATTTGCAAACTGGGCCGAACAGGAGGTTAAAGGCACTGACTCTCCAAGTGGGGAGAGTGTTAGTAAAGCGTCTGGAATGTTGCACACGAGTACCAGGGGACGAAAACTGAGACACATTTGAACACGTTTCCCGATCACACGGTGGATCATACTCTGGGTTCCACATGCATGTTTAGCTGAAGGAAGAATCCCTTAAACCTGGAGAGTTGAGACCCATGGAATGGGTACCATGCAATATGACTTCAAAGGGTCTGCATTTGCTCACCGAACCTCACCAATCCTATCACTGCTGCGTTTATGCCGCTGTACACACAATTGATTCTCTTTTGGAGACATATAAATCCATAGGTTTTAAGATTCTTACTAGTCAGTTATATTCTTAGGCGTTTAATATGGGGTGTTGAGTCCACTTCGTTGAGCAAGGAGTAGCTCTTGTCTATTACATATTTGGCTTATGGAACGGTATCTGTGCTAATTTCAATCTCTGGTTTTATGCAGCACCCCAACTCACCTTTCCACTTAAGCAAGCATAAGTTAGTTTTCTACATTTGAGACCCTGTTCTGTTTTGTAATTCAGTTCTTGTGTAGCCAAGTTTACATTCCATGTATTAGTGATATCTTATGATGTTTCTTTTTCTGTGTGACTAATTTCACTTAGAATCATCGTACCTGAATCCACTCATTATGCTGCTACGGGCCTGATGACATAGATTTCATTGCTGAGTGATATTGCATTGTACGTAAGTACCACAACTTCTTTATCCATTTTTCGCTTTCTGTGATATTGAACTTGTACGGTAAACGAGGTTCTTGTAAACACAGCCGTCCCAAACTTTGGGGTGGCTGTGTCTTTTTGATTTTAATTTCCCTAGTCTATAGGACCATAAGTGGAAGTGCCCTAGGCTCTGTTGCTTTGTTTTTTGGATGTTTCAGGAAACACCATACACTTCTCCAGAGTGGCTGTTGTCAATTTACATCCCGCCCATCAGCATAACAAGGCTCCCAGTTCTCCATGGCCTGCCCTGCCTTTCTGGATTTTACACTTTTTCCAGATGGCCCTTTTGACCGGGGGGCAGTGAGACTTCATTGTAGTGCAGATTTCCTTTGCAAGCTTGCTTGGTTGGCCAAAAAGGGCGTATGCGTATTTTCCTAAATATATTCAGGAAAAAATGCATACGCCCTTTTTGGCCAAGTGCATCATTGTGGACGTTCTGCCTCTTTTCCTATGCTTTACATGCATTTCCAGTCTACCTCCTGAAATCGGTTTCCTGCAATTCTGTCCCGCTTTCAAGTCCTCTTGGCAGCCTTACTTCAATATATTTTTGGAAGATAGCTGTCATTTATAACTCTGCAGGTTTGTGAATTACAGTGCCCCTGAGTTCCTTCCTTCAACTCGCTTTCTTGTGAGCTGGCCGCAACACCGCAGGATTGCTTCAGGCCCTAGTTTGTTTCCGGCATGGCAAGTTGAGCCTTTGGTTAATTCCTCTTCCTGGTGGGAAATGAGAGTTAAATTTGCCCGTCCAGACACCTCCACCTATTCTCTCATTGGTTCTCCCTATTCCTGTTCATCTTACGCAGAAATTGCAAACTGGGCCAAACAGGAGGTTAAAGGCACTGACTCTCCAAGTGGGGAGAGTGTTAGTAAATCGTCTGGAATGTTGCACCCGAGTACCAGGGACGAAAACTGAGACACATTTGAACTCGTTTCCCGATCACACGGTGGATCATACTCTGGGTTCCACATGCATGTTTTAGCTGAAGGAAGAATCCCTTAAACCTGGAGAGTTGAGACCCATAGAATGGGTACCATGCAATATGATTTCAAAGAGTCTGCATTTGCTCACCGAACCTCACCAATCCTATCACTGCTGCGTTTATGCCGCTGTACACACGCTTGATTCTCTTTTGGAGACATATAAATCCATAGGTTTTAAGATTCTTACTAGTCAGGTATATTCTTAGGCGTTTAATATGGGGTGTTGAGTCCACTTCGTTGAGCAAGGAGTAGCTCTTGTCTATTACATATTTGGCTTATGGAACGGTATCTGTGCTAATTTCAATCTCTGGTTTTATGCCGCACCCCAAGTCACCTTTCCCCTTAAGCAAGCATAAGTTGGTTTTCTACATTTGAGACCCTGTTCTGTTTTGTAATTCAGTTCCTATGTAGCCAAGTTTACATTCCGTGTGTTAGTGATACCTTATGATGTTTCTTTTTCTGTGTGACTTATTTCACTTAGAATCATCGTACCTGAATCCACTCATTATGCTGCTACGGGCCTGATGACATAGATTTCATTGCTGAGTGATACTGCATTGTACGTATGTACCACAACTTCTTTATCCATTTTTCGCTTTCTGTGATATTCAACTTGTACCGTAAACGAGGTTCTTGTAAACAGAGCCGGCCCAAACTTTGGGGTGGCTGTGTCTTTTTGATTTTAATTTCCCTAAGCTATACGACCATAAGTGGAAGTGTCCTAGGCTCTGTTGATTTGTTTTTTGGATGTTTCAGGAAACAACATACACTTCTCCAGAGTGGGTGTTGGCAATTTACATCCCGCCCATCAGTATAACAATGCTCCCAGTTCTCCATGGCCTGTCCTGCCTTTCTGGATTTTACACTTTTTTCAGATAGCCCTTTTGACCGGGGGACAGTGAGACTTCATTGTAGTGCAGATTTCCTTTGCAAGCTTGCTTGGTTGGCCAAAAAGGGCGTATGCGTTTTTTCCTGTTCAGGAAAAAACGCATACGCCCTTTTTGGCCAAGTGCATCATTGTGGACGTTCTGCCTCTTTTCCTATGCTTTACATGCAATTCCAGTCTACCTCCTGAAATCGGTTTCCTGCAATTCTGCCCCGCTTTCAACTCCTCTTGGCTGCCTTACTTCAATATATTTTTGGACGATAGCTGTCATTTATAACTCTGCAGGTTTGTGAATTACAGTGCCCGTGAGCTCCTTTCTTCAACTCGCTTTCTTGTGAGCTGGCCGCAACACCGCAGGATTGCTTCAGGCCCTAGTTTGGTTCCGGCATGGCATGTTGAGCCTTTGGTTAATTCCTCTTCCTGGTGGGAAATGAGAGTTAAATTTGCCCGTCCAGACACCTCCACCTAGTCTCTCATTGGTTCTTCCTATTCCTGTTCATTTTCCACAGAAATTGCAAACTGAGCCAAACAGGAGGTTAAAGGCACTGACTCTCCAAGTGGGGAGAGTGTTAGTAAAGCGTCTGGAATGTTGCACCCGAGTACCAGGGGACGAAAACTGAGACACATTTGAACACGTTTCCCGATCACACGGTGGATCATACTCTGGGTTCCACATGCATGTTTTAGCTGAAGGAAGAATCCCTTAAACATGGAGAGTTGAGACCCATGGAATGGGTACCATGCAATATGACTTCAAAGGGTCTGCATTTGCTCACCGAACCTCACCAATCCTATCACTGCTGCGTTTATGCCTCTGTACACACGCTTGATTCTCTTTAGGAGACATATAAATCCATAGGTTTTAAGATTCTTACTAGTCAGGTAGATTCTTACTAGTCAGGTATATTCTTAGGCGTTTAATATGGGGTGTTGAGTCCACTTCGTTGAGCAAGGAGTAGCTCTTGTCTATTACATATTTGGCTTATGGAACGGTATCTGTGCTAATTTCAATCTCTGGTTTTATGCAGCACCCCAGCTCACCCTTCCCCTTAAGCAAGCATAAGTTGGTTTTCTACATTTGACACCCTGTTCTGTTTTGTAATTCAGTTCTTGTGTAGCCAAGTTTACATTCCGTGTAGTAGTGATATATTATGATGTTTCTTTTTCTGTGTGACTCATTTCACTTAGAATCATCGTACCTGAATCCACTCATTATGCTCCTACGGGCCTGATGACATAGATTTCATTGCTGAGAGATATTGCATTGTACGTAAGTACCACAACTTCTTTATCCATTTTTCGCTTTCTGTGATATTGAACTTGTACCGTAAACGAGGTTCTTGTAAACAGAGCCATCCCAAACTTTGGGGTGGCTGTGTCTCTTTGATTTTAATTTCCCTAAGCTATAGGACCATAAGTGGAAGTGCCCTAGGCTCTGTTGCTTGGTTTTTTGGATGTTTCAGGAAACACCATACACTTCTCCACAGTGGCTGCTGGCAATTTACATCCCGCCCATCAGCATAACAAGACTCCTAGTTCTCCTTGGCCTGTCCTGCCTTTCTGGATTTTACACTTTTTTCAGATGGCCCTTTTGACTGGGGGGCAGTGAGACTTCATTGTAGTGCAGATTTCCTTTGCAAGCTTGCTTGGTTGGCCAAAAATGGCGTATGCGTTTTTTCCTGAATATATTCAGGAAAAAACGCATACGCCCTTTTTGGCCAAGTGCATCATTGTGGACCTTCTGCATCTTTTCCTATGCTTTACATGCAATTCCAGTCTACCTCCTGAAATCGGTTTCCTGCAATTCTGCCCCGCATTCAATTCCTCTTGGCTGCCTTACTTCAATATATTTTTGGAAGATAGCTGTCATTTATAACTCTGCAGGTTTGTGAATTACAGTGCCCCTGAGCTCCTTTCTTCAACTCGCTTTCTTGTGAGCTGGCCGCAACACCGCAGGATTGCTTCAGGCCCTAGTTTGGTTCTGGCACGGCATGTTGAGCCTTTGGTTAATTCCTCTTCCTGGTGGGAAATGAGAGTTAAATTTGCCCGTCCAGACACCTCCACTTAGTCTCTCATTGGTTCTCCCTATTCCTGTTCATTTTCCACAGAAATTGCAAACTGGGCCAAACAGGAGGTTAAAGGCACCGACTCTCCAAGTGGGGAGAGTGTTAGTAAAGCGTCTGGAATGTTGCACCTGAGTACCAGGGGACGAAAACTGAGACACATTTGAACACGTTTCCCGATGACACCGTGGATCATACTCTGGGTTCCACATGCATGTTTTAGCTGAAGGAAGAATCCCTTAAACATGGAGAGTTGAGACCCATGGAATGGGTACCATGCAATATGACTTCAAAGGGTCTGCATTTGCTCACCGAACCTCACCAATCCTATCACTGCTGCGTTTATGCCGCTGTACACACGCTTGAGTCTCTTTCGGAGACATATAAATCCATAGGTTTTAAGATTCTTACTAGTCAGGTATATTCTTAGGCGTTTAATATGGGGTGTTGAGTCCACTTCGTTGAGCAAGGAGTAGCTCTTGTCTATTACATATTTGGCTTATGGAACAGTATCTGTGCTAATTTCAATCTCTGGTTTTATGCAGCACCCCAACTCACCTTTCCCCTTAAGCAAGCATAAGTTGGTTTTCTACATTTGACACCCTGTTCTGTTTTGTAATTCAGTTCTTGTGTAGCCAAGTTACATTCCGTGTCTTAGTGTTATCTTATGATGTTTCTTTTTCTGTGTGACTTATTTCACTTAGAATCATCGTACCTGAATCCACTCATTATGCTGCTACGGGCCTGATGACATAGATTTCATTGCTGAGTGATATTGCATTGTACGTAAGTACCATAACTTCTTTATCCATTTTTCGCTTTCTGTGATATTGAACTTGTACCGTAAACGAGGTTCTTGTAAACAGAGCCGGCCCAAACTTTGGGGTGGCTGTGTCTTTTTGATTTTAATTTCCCTAAGCTATAGGACCATAAGTGGAAGTGCCCTAGGCTCTGTTGCTTTGTTTTTTGGATGTTTCAGGAAACACCATACACTTCTCCAGAGTGGCTGCCGGCAATTTACATCCCGCCCATCAGCATAACAAGGCTCCCAGTTCTCCATGGCCTGTCCTGCCTTTCTGGATTTTACACTTTTTTCAGATGGCCCTTTTGACCGGGGGGCAGTGAGACTTCATTGTAGTGCAGATTTCCTTTGCAAGCTTGCTTGGTTGGCCAAAAAGGGCGTATGCGTTTTTTCCTGAATATATTCAGGAAAAAACGCATACGCCCTTTTTGGCCAAGTGCATCATTGTGGACGTTCTGCCTCTTTCCTATGCTTTACATGCAATTCCAGTCTACCTCCTGAAATCGGTTTCCTGCAATTCTGCCCCGCTTTCTACTATTCTTGGCTGCCTTACTTCAATATATATTTGGAAGATAGCTGTCATTTATAACTCTGCAGGTTTGTGAATTACAGTGCCCCTGAGCTCCTTTCTTCAACTCGCTTTCTTGTGAGCTGGCCGCAACACCGCAGGATTGCTTCAGGCCCTAGTTTGTTTCCGGCATGGCATGTTGAGCCTTTGGTTAATTCCTCTTCCTGGTGGGAAATGAGAGTTAAATTTGCCCGTCCAGACACCTCCACCTAGTCTCTCATTGGTTCTCCCTATTCCTGTTCATTTTCCACAGAAATTGCAAACTGGGCCAAACAGGAGGTTAAAGGCACCGACTCTCCAAGTGGGGAGAGTGTTAGTAAAGCGTCTGGAATGTTACACCCGAGTACCAGGGGACGAAAACTGAGACACATTTGAACACGTTTCCCGATCACACGGTGGATCATACTCTGGGTTCCACATGCATGTTTTAGCTGAAGGAAGAATCCCTTAAACATGGAGAGTTGAGACCCATGGAATGGGTACCATGCAATATGACTTCAAAGGGTCTGCATTTGCTCACCGAACTTCACCAATCCTATCACTGCTGCGTTTATGCCGCTGTACACCCGCTTGATTCTCTTTCGGAGACATATAAATCCATAGGTTTTAAGATTCTTACTAGTCAGGTATATTCTTAGGCGTTTAATATGGGGTGTTGAGTCCACTTCGTTGAGCAAGGAGTAGCTCTTGTCTATTACATATTTGGCTTATGGAACGGTATCTGTGCTAATTTCAATCTCTGGTTTTATTCAGCACCCCAACTCACCCTTCCCCTTAAGCAAGCATAAGTTGGTTTTCTACATTTGACACCCTGTTCTGTTTTGTAATTCAGTTCTTGTGTAGCCAAGTTTACATTCCGTGTATTAGTGATATCTAATGATGTTTCTTTTTCTGTGGGACTAATTTCACTTAGAATCATCGTACCTGAATCCACTCATTATGCTGCTACAGGCCTGATGACATAGATTTCATTGCTGAGTGATATTGCATTGTACGTAAGTACCACAACTTCTTTATCCATTTTTCGCTTTCTGTGATATTGAACTTGTACCGTAAACGAGGTTCTTGTAAACAGAGCCGTCCCAAACTTTGGGGTGGCTGTGTCTTTTTGATTTTAATTTCCCTAAGCTATAGGACCATAATTGGAAGTGCCCTAGGCTCTGTTGCTTTGTTTTTTCGATGTTTCAGGAAACACCATACACTTCTCCAGAGTGGCTGCTGGCAATTTACATCCCGCCCATCAGCATAACTAGGCTCCTAGTTCTCCATGGCCTGTCCTGCCTTTCTGGATTTTACACTTTTTTCAGATGGCCCTTTTGACCGGGGAGCAGTGAGACTTCATTGTAGTGCAGATTTCCTTTGCAAGCTTGCTTGGTTGGCCAAAAAGGGCGTATGCGTTTTTTCCTGAATATATTCAGGAAAAAACGCATACGCCCTTTTTGGCCAAGTGCATCATTGTCGACGTTCTGAGTGTTTTCATATGTTTTCAGTGCAATTCCTGTCTAACTCCTGAAATCGGTTTCCTGCAGTTCTGCCTTGCTCTCAGTGCCTCTTCATAGCCTTACCTCAATATACTTTTGGAAAATAGTTGGCCTTTATAACGCTGCAGGTTTTTGAATTGCAGTGGCCCTTAGCTCCATTTTTCAGCTCTTATTTTTGTGATCTTGCCTCATATCCACAGGATTTCTTCAGGACCTATTCTTCTTCTGGGACGCCTTGCTCTGCCTTTGGTTAATTCTTCCTCCTTATGTGAAATTAGAGTGACATGTGCCCATTGAAACCGCTACAGCTATTTTCTCACTGGTTCCCCCTATTCCCATTCATCCTCCGCACTAACTGCAGACTGTGCGATACCGGAACTTAAAGGCATTGACTCTCCATGTGGAGATGTTGTTAGTAAAGTGGCTGGAATGTTGATCCGGAGCCCCAGGAGAGGAAAATGAGGTGCATTTTAGAAACCTTTCCCGATCATATGGTATACCATCCGCTGGATTTCCCATGCATGGTTTAGCTGTAGGAAGATTCCCTTCAACTTGGAGTGTTGGGACCCTTGGAATATGTAGCATGAAGTATTGCATTAAACTTTCGGCAGTTGCTCAACAAAGCTCTCCAATCCTTTCAGCCCCAAGTGTCCAGCCTTATGTCTTATCCAGCTGTGGGTTTATATGTGGTCATTCCAGGTTGCATCACAGCCCCTGAGCGAATTTTGTAAGAATTTTTCTCTCTTTCATTGTTTCTGCGTTTTGGTTTTAAAATTTATTTCTATAATGCGGTTTAGCTCATTTTCACTGCTGTGTTTGTGCTGCTCTGCGCACACTTGATTCCCTTATGGAGATATATCAATACATGGGTTTTAAGATTCTTATTACTCAGATATATTTCTCTGCGGTGTATAGGGTGTGTTGAGGCCAGTTCATTGAGCGAGGTGTAGATCTTGTCTGATACCTATTTGGTTTATTGAACGGTATCTGTGCTAATTTCAAACTCTGGTTTTATGCATCACCCCACCTCTCCTTTCCCCTTAAGCTCACATAAGTGTGTTTTCTAAATGTGAGACACTGTTCTGTTTTGTAATTCATTTTTTGTGCAGCCATATTTATCCTCCCTCTATAAGTGATATCTTATGATATGTTTCTTTTTCTGTTTGACTTATTTCAAGTAGTATTATTGGACCTCAATCCACTCTTTATCCTTCTACTAGCCTTATTACATTGATTTCATGGTGAAGAGATATTCCATTGTACATAAGTACCACATTTTCTTTATCCATTGTTCTCTTTCCTGGGATATTTAAGGTGTACTGAAGTTGAGGTTCTTGTAAACAGAGTAGCCCTAAACTGTGGTGTGCTTGTGTCTTGTTGATTTTTAGACTTCCCTAGATATACTCCCGTGATTGGAAGTGCCCTATGCTCTGTCGCTCTGTTTTTTAGATGATTTAGGAACCACCATACACTTCTCCAGAGTGGCTCTCGGCAGTTCACACACTGTCCATCAGCGTATAAAGGCTCCCTGTTCTCCATGGCCTGTCCTGCATTTCTGGTTTTTACAATTTTTTCGGATGGCCCTTTTGACCGGTGGGAAATGAGACTTCTTTGTTGTGCACATTTGCATTGCTTGCTTGCTTGCTTGCCCATAAAGTGCGTATGCGTTTTTTCCTGGATATATTCAGGAAAAAACGCATACTCCCTTTTGGGCCAACTGCATCATTGTCGAAATTCTGCCGCTTTTCATGTGCTTTAAAGGCGAGTCCAATCTATCTCTTGAAATCTGTTTCTTGCAATTCTGTCTTGCATTCAGATCCTCTTCTTTGCCTTACCTCAACATATTTTTGGACGTTAGTTTTCATTTATAACTCTGCAGGTTTGTGAATTGCAGTGACCCTGAGCTCCATTTTTTAAGTTGCTCTTTTGTGAGCTGGCCTCAAAACCGCAGGATTGCTTCAGGCCCTATTTTGGCTCCGGCGAGGCGGGCTGAGCCTTTTTTTAATTCTTATTCTTAATGGGAAATTAGAGTGACATGTGCCCGTCCAAACCCCTACAACTATTCTCTCATTGTTTCCCCCTGTTCCCGTTCATCCTCCTCACAATTTGCAAAATGTGTGAAACAGAAGTTTAAATGTGCTGATTCTCTAAGTGGGGAGATTCTAAGTAACGTGGCTGGAATGATGAACAGGAGCACCAGGAGAGGATAAATGAGGTGCATTTTAGACACATCTCCCGATCACATGGTGTACAGTCCTCTGGGTTTTCCATGCATGTTTTAGCTGTAGGAAGATTCCTTGAACCTGCAGATTTGGGACCCATTGAATGGGTACCAGGTAGTATTACTTTAAAGGGTGTGCATTTCCTCACCCAACCTCACATTTCTCTTAGCGCGAACAGTTTCCAGCCTTATGTCTCATCCTGCTGTGGGTCTAGATGTGTTCAATCCATGTTGCATCACCGTCCCTGAGGAAAAGTTGTAAGAGGTTTTCTCTGTCTCTCTGTCGTTTATTTTTTTCAATTTATTACTATATTGGTTACAGCTGATTTTCAAAGCTCTGTTTCTTGCTGCTGTACATCCACTTGATTCACGTACAGAGAGACATCAATAAATTCTTTTTCAGATTCTTACCAGTCATAGATATTCTTTTCCGGTGACTTGAGTGTGCTGAGTGCAGTTCTTTTAGCTACCGTGTAGGCCTTGTTGATTATCAGTTTGGTATTTGGAATGGTATCTTTGCTAATCTCAACCTCCTGGATGATGCCTCACCCCTCCCCACCTTTCCCGTTTAGCAGCCTTACGCGTGTTTTCTACATATTTGACTATGTTTTTGTTTTGTAATTTATTTCATGTGTAGCCATTTTGGATTCCACCTTTAAGTGATATCTTATGATATGTGTCTTTTTCTTTTTGAATTATGTCACTTAGAATGATCATACGTAACTCCTCCGGAGTTGTTACAACTGGCCATATTTCATTGATTTCCAGGCTGAGTAATATTCCACTCTACATAAGTACCACATCTCTATCCATTTTTTCCCTCCAGAGACATTTAAGTTATATCCTAGTCGAGGATCTTTTAAACAGAGAGGCAGTAAACATTGGGGTGCCTGTGTCCTCTCGATTTTTGTTTTTCCCAAGATATACGCCCATGAGTGCAAGTGCCCTATGCTCTGTAGCTCATTTTTTAGATGCTTTAGTAAACACAATACACTTCTCCAGAATGGCCGTTGGCAATATACATTTCCACTATAAGCCTCACAGGGCTCCCTCTTCTCCTTGCCCTGTCCTGCATTTCTGGCGTTTACACTTTATGAGGATGGCTCTTCTGACTGATGCGAAGTGATATCTTTTGTAGTATTGATTTCCAGTGCACACCTGTTCGGTTGGCTAAAAAAGTGTATGCCCTTTTCTTGAATATATACAGAAAAAAACGCATACAGCCTTTTTGGCCAACTGCAATGTCGGAAATGTTCAGCCCCTTTTCTTGTGCTTAATGGCGAGTCCTTTCTACCTCCTCAAATCCCTTTCCTGCCATTCTCCGTTGCTTGCCAATCCTTTTCTTTGACTTTCCTCAAGACATTTTTCAGTGATAGATATTTTCAACTCTGCAGTTTCGTGAATTTTACTGCCCCTGAGTTCCATTGTTCAACTTGTGTTTATGGGAACTGGCCACAAAGCAGTGGGATTTCCTCAAGCCCTATACTGTTTCCATGGGCAACCCTAGCCTTTGGTCAATTCATCTTCCTGATTGGAAATTAGAGTGACATGTGCCTGTCTGAACACCTAGGACTTGTCTCTCATTGTTCCTCATCCTTCCGCTTCATCCTCTGGACAAATTCCAAACTGTACGCAACAGGATGTTGACAGTGTTGACATCTCCAAGTGGGGTACTGTTAGTAAAGACGCTGGAGGGGTGAACCCGAGCACCAGGAGATGAGGAGATGAGATGCCTTTTCCAAACTCTTCCCGATCAGACGGTATACCATCCTCTGGATGTGACAGACATGTTTTAGCAGTAGGAAGAGTCCCATTCATGTAAGGAGAACACCAGGGCTTTTTCAAAATCAGTGTCTCCCCGAAACCCAAACTGGGGAGTTTTTTAAGCTACGGCTACACATATGTTCATTAAGGGCCTTGGGAAGTAGGCAGAGTCCAAACTTTAGATGACTGAAGTCTTCAGGGTCAGAAGCACTCACCACCGGCTTCCCTTAGGTTACACTTTAACTGTCATTGATAGATGATGTCAATAAAAATATCTGTTCTTTTTCCGATTATTTCCCCTTATAGGTTATTGCACAATATTGAGTGTAGTTCCCTGTGCTATACAGTAGTTCCTTGTTGATGATCTATTTTATACATAGCAGTGTGTATGTGTTAATTCCAAACTGTTAATTTATCCCTCCTCCCACCTTTCCCCTTTGGTAATAATAAATTATAAGATTTTATACTTCTCAGAAATGGGGGAGCTGAAAGAGAGGTATCATTTTCAATGGAAAAGCATTTAAAACAAGATTGAAGCTTTAACCAAGATTATTAGATGTACATCCTTGGAAAGAAATCACTTCATTTCTCTAATATTGACCTGACAAATAAGACAAACCTTTTCACTGAACTTGCTTATAATAAAGTGATGGAAATATCAAATGGAAGTGTTAGAAACATCTTATTTTACCCGAGCCTTATAAACTGTTCTATGTTAACTACAGTTTGGCTCACACATCTGTTCATTGAAGTTACAATAGTCTCAATTTCTGTTACTGATCCTCCAGAGTGGACCCCAACAAGGGTCCCCCTGCCCAGTGTCATTGGGGCCAACAGATCGAGACTGAGTTTGGTTCCCAAGCAAAGGAAACTTTATATTTTCATCAGAGAATGGAGAGGTGAGAGCATGCACTACCCCGTGGGCTGTGGGCTGGTCTGCTGTGTAGAGATCCTGTCAGAGTCAGTGGGAGGGAGGGGGCGGAGCTCTCAAGGGCCGGGTTGGCTGCAGCTCAGGCTCTATATCTCGGAGTCTGCACTGGGCCCCAGGAGCTGAGGTGTCGACCCAGCCATTCTGCACCAGGAAATCTGGTCTGAAGTGCCGGGTGTGGAACCTCTGCATGCGGGACCCTAGGAGCACGTGAAATTAGACAAAGCACAAAGGATAAAAAAGGTCAGACTTGACTTTATTGCCCACATTCTATTTTTATCTCCCAGGGATTTTTAATGGGCTTTGCTGGGGACAAACCCCTCCTCTGCCTTTTGTCCCGTTCCTCATTCTTGGAGTGCTGAGGGTGCAGACCCTTCTTCTGTAACTGCTGAGTGCTGAGTTGGGAGCCCTCATACCAGGGGACGAGGGTCAGAACTTCTCCCCAGCAGCCTCCAGGTGACGTTGATTGGCCCCAGGACCCCTGCCTCCCTGCTCGTCCGCCTGAGCACCAGCATTGGAAGTGTTATAGATTCTAATGACCTTTAAGGGTCCAGGAAAGAGATGTGCAGAGACGCTGTGGGGGCCGGTTTCACCCCGCCCCACATTTGTTCGGCCACCTTAGGCTGACCGTTTCTGCCAGCCTAGATGCTCTGACCAGTAGTCTGCTCTTTCTTCAATTAGGCCCCTGAATTAACGTAAAAACAGCACCAGGTGTCAGAGCCCTGCCCGCTCAACTCCCAGACAGTCCAGGGTCAGTGGTGATCGAGGACCATGATGGCCACTGAGTCAACAGCCTTTTGAAGTAAACAGGAGTCCAGCCGGTCTTATTGGCCACCATCATCACGGTGTCTGTAGGCTTTTCTATGGTGACAGTGTGATATACGGTTCCCCCGCCAAGATTATTAGCTCCCCTCCGGGTGCAGGAAGTCCTGCAAGCAGTAGTCTACTCCTTCGGGACACACTATTGTTGTTTTATGAGAGAAACTCCAGGTCAAGTGATGTTCACATGAGTCGTCATGGTGCCCTGTTGCCCCCGGTTATCTCTCTGGATGTTGGAGTTGGAGGGCCTCCTCACTCGAGGTCGGTGTGCCCACGGAGCGAACCCTGCAACTTCAGGGCATGGTTGGTGATTAGGATCACCACGTGGGGTCCTTTTCCCTTAGGAGGGAGGTGGCCTTTTGGGCTGCTGATTTCCAGGTTTTTAGATACCGCCAGTATCTTGGCCAGATGTGGCAGTGGGCCAAGCCCCTTGGTGACTGTAGTTTATCCTACCTGGATGGCATTCTTGCGTTGTTCCATTTCAAGTGGTCCCAGTTTTTGCACTAATTCTCCAATGGCGATTCACCTTTCACCGGGAATGGAAAGGTCAAAGGGTTTAGCTCAATTAGGGAGTTCCAGGACAAGGGTCTGAATTGACTGCTCTTTCCATTCTTGAAAGGCCACTTCTGGATTCTGTTCAAAAGGATCATCATCTTTTCCTTTCAGTGTTTCATATAGAGGCCCAGCTAGTAGACTGTAGTTAGGGATCCAGAAGCAGCAAACCCTGGCCTCCCCAGGAACCCCTAAGCTGTCTTCTAGTTTTAGAAAGGGGTAAGGCTGCAAATGGTTTCTTCCCTTTCCTGGGATGGGCTTCTCTGACCTTGTGTGAGAATGAAGCCCAGGCAGGTCACCGCAGTCTGTGATATTTGAGCTTTTTCTTGGACAACTTCTATCCTTTATTGGCTTGGTAGTTCAGAGGCCTCCTTAGTAGGGCTGGCGATCAGAATGTCGTCTGCATATTGAAGGAGGGTTTCCTTTTCCAGAGGTAGAACTTTTCGGTCGTTAGCTAAGCTTTCCCCAAAGATGGTGTGGGAATTTTTGAACCCTTGGGGCAAGACGGCCCGGAAGTATTGTTTTAGTTGTATGTTGAGTCCTGCCACTCACAAGCCAAAATTTCTTGTGACTCTGGGACTAATGGAATACAAAAGAAGGCATCATTGAAGACTAATACAGAATACCATGTCCTGGTGGTTGGTAGAATGACCAGCAGGGTGTAGGAATCAGGAGTAACTGGAGGTATATCCTCGGTGGCTTCACTGACTGTCCTGACATCCTTTACCAGGTCCCCAGCAGCCCATGGGGCTCTCGTGGTCAGGCCAATCCCAGGATATGAAGCTCTCCTGGGCAGGTACCCCACCCCCAACCCAGCCCACGGGGCTCTCATGGTCAGGCCCCTCCCAGGATACAGAGCTACCCTTGCAGGTACCGTGGCAGGGCTGGGCACACAGGAACCGTGCACATAGCCCTCATTGAAGAGCACCCCCAGCTCACCTGTCGCTCAGAGCTGACACAGAGCACCTCAGAGCAGGACTTGAACTAACAAACAGCAGCTCCGACAGGTCTGTGACCCTGGGCGTCACTCTGTGTGGCCTCCCTCCACCTGGTCTTCCAGAGACTTCCACTGCACCCAGGGCACCAGGCCTCTGTCTCCAACCACCACCCACCCCTCCTCTCCCTGACTCCTGGGTTCGTCTCATTAGGAGAGGGTTTTCTTGAAGTTGTCTCCCACTCATGGGCCAGATAAAATGATTAGAAAACAAGCCAAAGCTGCAGCCCCTTGTCTATCCTGACTCTCAGGAGCCCACACCTGTTCCTTGGACCTGGCCCGTTCAGCAAGTTCCATTTTCTGCAACTGTGAGCCCCTGAGGGGTGATGATTGGCTACCTGGGCAGCCTTACCATGCCGGCCAGCCCTCCCCAGGTGTGCCTGGGTTGAGATCAATATAAATACCACTCCAGGCAGCAAAAGCCCCTGCAGCTGTGCCTGACGCCATTTTCTCTGCCCTGTCAGCAGTCTCGGGGCTGGGCTGGTGGGAGGGAGTGAGAGGCCACGGCTTTGTGGGTGGCCCAGTGTGAGTGGGGCTCTGCTGGACTTTCTGCAGCAGTTGCCAGGCTGCCACCTGCTAAAGAAGAGGATGTGTCACCCATACCTGCTGCTGGAATTTCTCCCTGGGCAGAGGTGAGGAAGGAAAAAAGCAGTGGGGGCAGGGACAGGACGGGTATCTCAGGCAGGGAAATGGAAATCTTCCAGAAGAGCACCCAGGGCCAGGACCATCCTGGCTGGCCTGCAGGCACCAAGTCAGCTGGCATGCTGTCACTCGTGTGGCTCCATGGCCCTTCCTCTAGGCTTTCAAGTCCTTGTATATATTCAGGTGTTTTACCTGGGAAGGGTGGGAACAGTTCAGCAGCAACTGGCCTGGGGCTCAGCTCACGTTTACTCACAGATGCCTCGGCACGGTGCCCCAGCTTTGCAATGAGGACGCTTGTTGTGTGGGGGCTGCTGGCTGAATGGGAGACGATTCCCCACCACTGACCAACTTCAGAATTGTTTACAACTGGAGCAAGTGCCCTGATACGGTTTTCCTCTGAGTAACTGGTGGGTTCTGTTTTTTTTTTCTCTTTTTCGTTTTTGGTTCAAGGTAGATTTTATTCCTCTTTTTTGTATTTACAGATATAAGCATGGAAATAATTTATTCATATAAATACATGTATGTGAAGGGAATAATTGTTTTTTCTGTTTTATTTTTTAAATTTTATTTCTTTTTAATTTTGAATTTTATTTTATATTTTTATACAGCAGGTTCTCATTGGTTATCTATTTTATACATATAAATGTTTACATGCCAATCCCAATCTCTCAACTCCTCCCACCACCACCCCTCCAAGAGCTTTCCCCCCTTGTTGTCCATACGATTGTTGTCTACATCTGTTGCTCTATTTATGCCTTGCAAAACGGTTAATCTGTACAGTTTTTCTAGGTTCCACATATATGCATGAATATACAAGATTTGTTTTTCTCTTTCTGACTTACTTCACTCTGTATGACAGTCTCTAGATCCATCGACGTCTCTACAAATGACCCAATTTCATTCCTTTCATGGCTTAGTAATATTCCATTTTATATATGTACCACAGCTTTATGCATTCGTCTGTCTGTGGGCATTTAGGTTGCTTCCATTACCTCGATATTGTAAATAGTGATGCAATGAACATTGCGGTGAATGTCTCTTTTTGATTTATGGTTTTGTCTGAGTATATGTCCAGTCCTGGGATTGCTGTATCATATGGTAATTCTATTATTAGTTTCTTAAGAAACTCCATATTGTTCTCCATAGTGACTGTATCAATTTATATTCCCAACAATAGTGGAAGAGGCTTCCTTTTCTCCACACCCTTTCCAGCATTTGTTGTTTGTAGATTTTCAGATGATGCCCATTCTAACAGGTGTGAGGTGATACCTCATTGTTGAGTCCATTTCGTTGAGCAAGGGGTAGGTCTTGTCTATTACATATTTGGCTTATGGAACGGTATCTGTGCTAATTTCAAACTCTGGTTTTATGCAGCACCCCAACTCACCTTTCCCCTTAAGCAAGCATAAGTTGGTTTTCTAAACTTGAGACCCTGTTCTGTTTTGTAATTCAGTTCATGTGTAGCCAAGTTTACATTCCGTGCATTAGTGATACCTTATGATGTTTCTTTTTCTGTGTGACTTATTTCACTTAGAATCATCATGCCTCAATCCACTCATTATGCTGGTACAGGCCTGGTGACACAGATTTCATTGCTGAGTGGTATTCTGTTGTACATAAGTACCGCAACTTCTTTATCAATTATTTGTTCTCTGGGATATTTAACTTGTACTGTAGAAGAGGCTCCTGTAAACAGAGCCGTTGTAAATTTTGGGGTGGCTGTGTCTTTTTGATTTTAATTTCCCTAAGCTATAGGACCATAAGTGGAAATGCCCTAGACTCTGTTGCTTTGTTTTTCAGATGTATCAGGAAACACCATACACTTCTCCAGAGTGGCTGTTGGCAATGTACATCCCGCCCATCAGCATAACAAGGCTCCTTTTTCCCCATGGCCTGTCTTGCCTTTCTGGATTTTACACTTTTCTCAGATGGCCCTTTAGACCGGGGGGAAGTGACACTTCATAGTAGTTCGGATTTCCATTGCAAGCTTGCTTGGTTTGCCAAAAAGGGCGTATGTGTTTGTTCCTGAATATATTCAGGAATAAACTCATACGCCCTTTGTTGCCAAGTGCATCATTGTCGATGTTCTGCCTCTTTTCCTATGCTTTAAATGCAATTCCAGTCTACCTCCTGAAATCGGTTTCCTGCAATTCTGCCCCGCTTTCAAGTCCTCTTCGCAGCCTTACTTCAATATATTTTTGGACGTTATCTGTCATTTATAACTCTGCAGGTTTGTGAATTACAGGGCCCCTGAGCTCCTTTCTTCAACTCGCTTTCTTGTGAGCTGGCCGCAAACCCGCAAGACTGCTTCAGGCCCTAATCTGCTTCTGGCAGGGCACGCTGAGCCTTTGGTTAATTCCTCTTCCTGGTGGGAAATGAGTGTTAAATATGCCCGTCCAGACACCTACCTCACTCTCAACCCCTTGGTGATGTGGGTCCTCTGGTTTGTGGCCACTTTTGCTGGGTTCCTCACCTTTCGATGATGTGGCCCCACTAGTGTGAGGACACTCCTGCTTGGTTCTCATCCACGTGGTTATGTGGACCCCCTGGTGAGAGTCTGTTCCTGGCTTTGTTCCTCACCCACCTGTGACGGAGACCCTCTGCTGATAGGTCACTCCTGCATGGCTGGCACACATTGCCTTGGTGAAGTCAGCCGTGTGGTGGCAGTTGGAGCGTGCTGGGAATCTCTTCCCCCCGGTGATGAGGACCCTCTTGCGTCAGGCCCTAACTGCTGGGCTCACCAACTTTTCTTAGTGAGCCCAGTGATGCTTTGGCACTCCTCTTAGGATCCCATCTCCATGGGGATGTGGGCCTTCTGCTCTGAGGTCCCAACGGCTGGGTTGTTCACATTTTCATGATGTGGGCTCTCTGGTGTTAGTTCACAGAAGCCTGGATCCCATAGCCTCTGTGCTCTTGGCTGCCTGCTGGGAGGTTCCAACTGCTGGATTCCTCACTTTTTTAATTTTTTGGGCCCTCTGTTGTGAGGATCCTCCTGCCTGCCTCACTCCCAGCCCCTTCGTGATGTGTGTCGTCTGGTTTGAGGCCACATGTGCTGGGTTCCTCACCTTTCGATGATGTGGGACCAATGGTCTTAGGAGACTCCTGTCTGGTTCACATCCCCTTGGTGATGTGGGCCCTCTGTTGAGAGTCTGATCCTGGCTGGGTTCCTCACCCATCTGTGAGGTAGGCCGTCTGATGTGAGGTCACTCTTGCCTGGCTTGCTCATCTCGCCTTGTGGACATGAGCCCTCTGGTGGCACTTGGAGCCTGCTGGGAGCCTCCTCTCCTCGGTGATGAGGGCCCTCTGGCATCAGGCCCTGACTGCTGGGCTCCCCACATTTTGTGATGTGCGCCCAGTGGTGCGAGGACACTCCAGCCAGGTTCACATCCCCATTGGGGTGTGGGCCTTCTGCTCTGAGGTCCCAAAGCCTGGGTTGCTCACAGTTTCATGATGTGGGCTCTCTGCTGTTAGTTCACTCCTGCCTGCATCCCATAGCTTCTGTGCTCTGGGCCGCCTGCTGGGAGGTTCCAACTGCTGGATTCCTCACCTTTCTTATTCTTTGGGCCCTCTGTTTTTAGGCTACTCCTGCCTGCCTCACTCCCATTCCCTTTGTGATATGTGTCCTCTGATTTGAGGCCACATGTGCTGGGTTCCGCACCTTTCGATGATGTGACCCCACTGGAGGGAAGACAGTCCTGACTGGTTCCCATCCCCTTGCTGATGTGGGCCCTCAGGTGAGAGTCTGATCCTGGCTGGGTTCCTCACCCTTCTGTGAGGTGGGCCCTCTGCTGTGAGGTCAATCATGCCTGTCTGGCACACGTCACCTTGGCGACGTGGGCCCTCTGGTGGCAGTTGGAGTGTGCTGGGATCCTCCTCCCCTCGGTGATGAGGGCCCTCTTGCCTTAGGCCATAACTGCTGGGCTCCCCACATTTTCTGATGTGCGCCAAGTGAGTGAGGAGACTCTTGCCAGGTTCCCATCCCCATGGCGATATGGGTCTTCTGCTCTGAGGTCAAAACGGCTGGCTTGCTCACAGTACCATGATGTGGGCCCTCTGCTGTGAGTTCACTCCGGCAAGGATCCCTTATCATTGGTGCTCTGAGCCGCCTGCTGGGAGGTTCCAACTGCTGGATTCCTCAACTTTTTTATTCTATGTGCCCTCTGTTGTGAGGCTCCTCCTGCCTGCCTCACTGCCAGCCCCTTGGTGATGACTGTCCTATGGCTTGAGGCCACATGTGCTGCGTTCCTCACCTTTCGATGATGTGATCCCACTCGTGTGAGGACACTCCTGCCTGGTTCCCATCCCCTTGGTGAGGTGGGCCCTCTGGCGAGAGTCTAATCCTGGCTGGGTTCCTCAACGTTCTGTGAGGTAGGCCCTCTGCTGTGAGGTCACTCCTGCCTGGCTGGCACACGTCACCTTGGAGACGTGAGCCCTCTGGTGGCAGTTGGAGCGTGCAGGGCGCCTCCTCCTCTCGGTGATGACGGCCCTCTGGCGTCAGGCCCTAAATGGTGGGCTCCCCACATTTTCTGATGTGCGCCCAGTGGTGCGAGGACACTCCAGCCAGGTTCCCATTCCCATGGGGATGTGGTCCTTCTGCGCTGAGATCTCAACTCCTGGGTTGCTCACAGTTTTGTGATGTGGGCCCTCTGCTGTGAGTTCACTGTGGCCTGGATCCCATAGCCTCGGTGTTCTGGGCCGCCTGCTGGAAGGTCTAAATGCTGGAATCCTCACGTTTTTTATATTATGTGCCCTGTGTTGTGAGGCTACTCCTGCCTGCCTCACTCCAAGGCCCTTGGTGATGTGGGTCCTCTGGTTTGAGGACACATGTGCTGGGTTCCTCACCTTAAGATGATGAGGCCCCACTGGTGTGAGGATAATCCTGACTGGGTCCCATCCCCTTTGTGATGTGGGCCCTCTGGTGAGAGTCTGATCCTGGCTGGGTTCCTCACCCATCTGTGAGGTGGGCCCTCTACTATCAGGTAACTCTTGCCTGGGTTGCTCACCTCGCCTTGTTGACATGAGCCCTCTGGTGGCAATTGGACCCTGCTGGGAGCCTCCTCAGCTCTGTGATGAGGGCCCTCTGACGTCAGGCCCTAACTGCTGGGCTCCCCAACTTTTCTTAGTGAGCCCAGTGTTGCTCAAGCACTCCTCTTAGGTTCCCATCCCCATGGGGATGTGGGCCTTCTGCTCTGAGGTTCCAACGGCTGGGTTGATCACAATTTCATGATGTGGGCTCTCTGGTGTTAGTTCACTGTGGCCTGGATCCCATAGCCTCTGTGGTCTTGGCTGCCTGCTGGGAGGTTCCAACTGCTCGATTCCTCAACTTTTGTATTCTATGGGTCCTGTGTTGTGATGCTCCTCCTGCCTGCCTCACTCGCAACCCCTTCGTGATGTGGGTCTTCTGGTTTGAGGCCACATGTGCTGGGTTAGGCAACTTTCAATGATGTGGCCCCACTGGTGTGAGGACACTCCTGCCTGGTTCCCATCCCCTTGGTGATGTGGGCCTTCTGGTGACAGTCTTATCCTGGCTGGGTTCCTCACTCTTCTGTGAGGTAGGCCCTCTGCTGTGAGGTCAATCCTGCCTGACTTGCACACATCACCTTGGCGACGTGGGCCCTCTGTTGGCACATGGAACCTGCTGGGAGCCTCCTGCCCTCGGTGATGACGGCCCTCTAGCATCAGGCTCTAACTGCTGGGCTCCCCACGTTTTCTGATGTGAGCCCAGTGATGCCAGGACACTCCTGTCAGGTTCCCATCCCCATGGGGATGTGGGCTTTCTGCTCTGAGGTCCCAATGCCTGGGTTGCTCACAGTTTCATGATGTGGGCTCTCTGGTGTTAGTTAACTCCTGCCTGCATCCCATAGCTTCTGTGCTCTCGGCCGCCTGCTGGGAGGTTCCAAATGCTGGATTCCTCACTTTTTTTATTCTTTGGGCCCTCTGTTTTTAGGCTACTCCTACCTGCCTCACTCCCATCCCCTTTGTGATGTATGTCCTCTGATATGAGGCCACATGTGCTGGGTTCCTCACCTTTCGATGATGTGGCCCCACTGGTGGGAGGACAGTCCTGACTGGTTCCCATCCCCTTGGTGTTGTGGGCTCTCTGGTGAGAGTCTCATCCTGCCTCGGTTCCTCACCCTTCTGTGAGATAGGCCCTCTGCTGTGAGGTCACTACTGCCTGGCTGGTGCATGCCACCTTGTAGACGTGGGCCCTCTGTTGGCAGTTGGAACCTGCTGGGAGTCTCCTCCCCTCAGTTATGAGGGCCCCCTGGCATCAGGCCCTAACTGCTGGGCTCCTAACATTTTCTGATATGTGCTAAGTGGTGCAAAGCCACTCCTGCCAGGTTCCCATCCCAATGGGGATGTGGGCCTTCTGTTCTGAGGTCCCAACAGCTGGGCTGCTCACAGGTTCATGATGTGGGCCCTCTGCTGTGAGTTCACTGCGGCCTGGATCCCATAGCCTCGGTGCTCTGGGCCACTTGCTGGGAGGTTCCAACTGCTGGATTCCTCAACTTTTATATTCTATGGACCCTGTGTTGTGAGGCCAGTCCTGCCAGCCTCATTCCGAACCCCTTGGTGATGTGGTTCCTCTGGTTTGAGGACACATGTGCTGGGATCCTCACCTTTCGATGATGTTGTCTCACTGGTGTGGGGACACTCCTGCCTGGTTCCCATCCCCTTGGTGATGTGGGCCCTCTGGTGAGAGTCTGATCCTGGCTGTGTTCCTCACCCTTCTGTGAGGTGGGCCCTCTGCTGTGAGGTCACTCCTGCCAGGCTGGCACACATCACCTTGGTGATGTTGGCCCTCTGGTGGCAGCTGGAGCCTGCTGGGAGCCTCCTCCTCTCGGTGATGAGTGCCCTCTAGCGTCAGGCCCTAACTTCTGAGCACCCCACGTTTTCTGATGTGAGCCCAGTGATGCCAGGACACTCCTGTCATGTTCCCATCACCATGGGGATATGGGCCTTCTGCTCTGAGGTCTCAATGTCTGGGTTGCTCACAGTTTCATGATGTGGGCTGTCTGGTGTTAGTTCACTCTGGCCTGGTTCCTCTAGCCTCTGTGCTCTGGGCCGCCTGCTGGGAGGTTCCAACTGCTGGATTCCTCACCTTTCTTATTTTTGGGCCCTCTGTTATGAGGCTCCTCCTGCCTGCCTCACTCCCAGCCCCTTGGTGATGGGTGTCCTATGGTTTGAAGCCACATGTTCTGGGTTCCTCACCTTTAGATGATGTGGCCCTACTCATGTGAGGACACTCCTGCCTGGTTCCAATCCATTTGGTGATGTGGGCCCTCTGGTGCGAGTCTGATCCTGACTGGGTTCGTCACACTTCTCTGAGGTGGGCCCTCTGCTGTGAGGTCATTCGTGCCTGGTTGGCACACATCGCCTTGGTGACGTCAGCCCTCTGGTGGCAGTTGGAGCCTGCTGGGAGCCTCCTTCCCTTGGTGATGAGGGTCCTCTGGCGTCAGGCCCTAACTGCTGGTCGCTCAAAATTTTCTGATACGTTCTCAGTGGTGCGAGGACACTCCTACCAGAATTCCATCCCCATGGGGATGTGGGCCTCCTGCTCTGAGGTCCCAATGGCTGGGTTGCTCAGTTTCATGACATGGGCCCTCTTCTGTGAGTTCACTGTGGCCTGGATCCCATAGCCTCGGTGCTCTGGGCCGCCTGCTGGGAGGTTCCAACTGCTGGATTCCTCACTTTTTTATTCTATGTGCCCAGTGTTGTGAGGCTACTCCTGCCTGCCTCACTCCGAGGTCCTTGGTGATGTGGGTCCTCTGGTTTGAGGACACATGTGCTGAGTACCTCAGCTTTCGATGATGTGGCCCCACTGATGTGAAGACACTCCTGTCTGGTTCCCATCCCCTTGGTGATGTGGGCCCTCTGGTGAGAGTCTGATGTTGGCTGGGTTTCTCACCCTTCTGTGAGGTGGGACCTCTGCTGTGAGGTAACTCCTGCCTGGCATGCTCACGTTGCCTTGGCAATGTGAGCCCTCAGGTGGCAGTTGGAGCCTGCTGGGAATCTCCTCCCCTCAGTTATGAGAGCTCTGGATAAAACACATATGCCCTTTTTTGCCAAGTGCATTATTTTCCAAGTTCTGTCTCTTTTCCTATGCTTTAAGAGCTACTCCCGTGTACGTTCTGAAATCAGTTTCCAGCAATTCTGCCCCGCATTCAAGTCCTCTTCGCAGCCTTACTTCAGTATAATTTTGGATGATAGCTGTCATTTATAACTCCGCAGGTTTCTGAATTACAGTGCCCCTGAGCTCCTTTCTTCAACTCGCTTTCTTGTGAGCTGGCCGCAACACCGCAGGATCTCCTCAGGCCCTAATCTAGTTCCAGCATGGCACGCGGAGCCTTTGGTTCATTTGTCTTCCTGGTGAAAATGAGAGTTAAATTTGCCCGTCCAGACACCTACAGATAGTCTCCCATTGTTTCTCCTTATTCCTGTTCATCTTCCGAATAAATTGCAAACTGGGCCAAACAGGAGGTTAAAGGCACTGACTCTCCAAGTGGGGAGAGTGTTAGTAAAGCGTCTGGAATGTTGCACCCGGGTACCAGGGGACGAAAACTGAGACACATTTGAACACGTTTCCCGATCACATGGTGGATCATACTCTGGGTTCCACATGCATGTTTTAGCTGAAGGAAGAATCCCTTAAACCTGGAGAGTTGAGACCCATGGAATGGGTACCATGCAATATGACTTCAAAGGGTCTGCATTTGCTCACCGAACCTCAGCAATCCTATCACTGCTGCGTTTTTGCCGCTGTACACACGCTTGATTCTCTTTCGGAGTCATATAAATCCATAGGTTTTAAGATTCTTACTAGTCAGGTAGATTCTTACTAGTCAGGTATATTCTTAGGCGTTTAATATGGGGTGTTGAGTCCACTTCGTTGAACAAGGAGTAGCTCTTGTCTATTACATATTTGGCTTATGGAACGGTATCTGTGCTAATTTCAATCTCTGGTTTTATGCAACACCCCAACTCACCCTTCCCCTTAAGCAAGCATAAGTTGGTTTTCTACATTTGACACCCTGTTCTGTTTTGTAATTCAGTTCTTGTGTAGCCAAGTTTACATTCCGTGTATTAGTGATATCTTATGATGTTTCTTTTTCTGTGGGACTAATTTCACTTAGAATCATCGTACCTGAATCCACTCATTATGCTGCTACGGGCCTGATGACATAGATTTCATTGCTGAGTGATATTGCATTGTACGTAAGTACCACAACTTCTTTATCCATTATTCGCTTTCTGTGATATTCAACTTGTACTGTAAACGAGGTTCTTGTAAACAGAGCCGTCCCAAACTTTGGGGTGGCTGTGTCTTTTTGATTTTAATTTCCCTAAGCTATAGGACCATAAGTGGAAGTGCCCTAGGCTCTGTTGCTTTGTTTTTTGGATGTTTCAGGAAACACCATACACTTCTCCAGAGTGGCTGCTGGCAATTTACATCCCGCCCATCAGCATAACAAGGCTCCCAGTTCTCCATGGCCTGTCCTGCCTTTCTGGATTTTACACTTTTTTCGGATGGCCCTTTTGACCGGGGGGCAGTGAGACTTCATTGTAGTGCAGATTTCCTTTGCAAGCTTGCTTGGTTGGCCAAAAAGGGCGTATGCGTTTTTTCCTGAATATATTCAGGAAAAAACGCATACGCCCTTTTTGGCCAAGTGCATCATTGTCGACGTTCTGAGTGTTTTCATATGTTTTCAGTGCAATTCCTGTCTACCTCCTGAAATCGGTTTCCTGCAGTTCTGCCTTGCTCTCAGTGCCTCTTCATAGCCTTACCTCAATATACTTTTGGAAAATAGTTGGCCTTTATAACGCTGCAGGTTTTTGAATTGCAGTGGCCCTTAGCTCCATTTTTCAGCTCTTATTTTTGTGATCTTGCCTCATATCCACAGGATTTCTTCAGGACCTATTCTTCTTCTGGGACGCCTTGCTCTGCCTTTGGTTAATTCTTCCTCCTGATGTGAAATTAGAGTGACATGTGCCCATTGAAACCGCTACAGCTATTTTCTCACTGGTTCCCCCTATTCCCATTCATCCTCCGCACTAACTGCAGACTGTGCGATACCGGAACTTAAAGGCATTGACTCTCCATGTGGAGATGTTGTTAGTAAAGTGGCTGGAATGTTGATCCGGAGCCCCAGGAGAGGAAAATGAGGTGCATTTTAGAAACCTTTCCCGATCATATGGTATACCATCCGCTGGATTTCCCATGCATGGTTTAGCTGTAGGAAGATTCCCTTCAACTTGGAGTGTTGGGACCCTTGGAATAAGTAGCATGAAGTATTGCATTAAACTTTCGGCAGTTGCTCACCAAAGCTCTCCAATCCTTTCAGCCCCAAGTGTCCAGCCTTATGTCTTATCCAGCTGTGGGTTTATATGTGGTCATTCCAGGTTGCATCACAGCCCCTGAGCGAATTTTGTAAGAATTTTTCTCTCTTTCATTGTTTCTGCGTTTTGGTTTTAAAATTTATTTCTATAATGGGGTTTAGCTCATTTTCACTGCTGTGTTTGTGCCGCTCTGCGCACACTTGATTCCCTTATGGAGATATATCAATACATGGGTTTTAAGATTCTTATTACTCAGATATATTTCTCTGTGGTGTATAGGGTGTGTTGAGGCCAGTTCATTGAGCGAGGTGTAGATCTTGTCTGATACCTATTTGGTTTATTGAACGGTATCTGTGCTAATTTCAAACTCTGGTTTTATGCATCACCCCACCTCTCCTTTCCCCTTAAGCTGACATAAGTGTGTTTTCTAAATGTGAGACACTTCTGTTTTGTAATTAATTTTTTGTGCAGCCATATTTATCCTCCCTCTATAAGTGATATCTTATGATATGTTTCTTTTTCTGTTTGACTTATTTCAAGTAGTATTATCGGACCTCAATCCACTCTTTATCCTTCTACTAGCCTTATTACATTGATTTCATGGTGAAGAGATATTCCATTGTACATAAGTACCACATTTTCTTTATCCATTGTTCTCTTTCCTGGGATATTTAAGGTGTACTGAAGTTGAGGTTCTTGTAAACAGAGTAGCCCTAAACTGTGGTGTGCTTGTGTCTTGTTGATATTTAGACTTCCCTAGATATACTCCCATGATTGGAAGTGCCCTATGCTCTGTCGCTCTGTTTTTTAGATGATTTAGGAACCACCATACACTTCTCCAGAGTGGCTCTCGGCAGTTCACACACTGTCCATCAGCGTATAAAGGCTCCCTGTTCTCCATGGCCTGTCCTGCATTTCTGGTTTTTACAATTTTTTCGGATGGCCCTTTTGACCGGTGGGAAATGAGACTTCTTTGTTGTGCACATTTGCATTGCTTGCTTGCTTGCTTGCCCATAAAGTGCGTATGCGTTTTTTCCTGGATATATTCAGGAAAAAACGCATACTCCCTTTTGGGCCAACTGCATCATTGTCGAAATTCTGCCGCTTTTCATGTGCTTTAAAGGCGAGTCCAATCTATCTCTTGAAATCTGTTTCTTGCAATTCTGTCTTGCATTCAGATCCTCTTCTTTGCCTTACCTCAACATATTTTTGGACGTTAGTTTTCATTTATAACTCTGCAGGTTTGTGAATTGCAGTGACCCTGAGCTCCATTTTTTAAGTTGCTCTTTTGTGAGCTGGCCTCAAAACCGCAGGATTGCTTCAGGCCCTATTTTGGCTCCGGCGAGGCGGGCTGAGCCTTTTTTTAATTCTTTTTCTTAATGGGAAATTAGAGTGACATGTGCCCGTCCAAACCCCTACAACTATTCTCTCATTGTTTCCCCCTGTTCCCGTTCATCCTCCTCACAATTTGCAAAATGTGTGAAACAGAAGTTTAAATGTGCTGATTCTCTAAGTGGGGAGATTCTAAGTAACGTGGCTGGAATGATGAACAGGAGCACCAGGAGAGGATAAATGAGGTGCATTTTAGACACATCTCCCGATCACATGGTGTACAGTCCTCTGGGTTTTCCATGCATGTTTTAGCTGTAGGAAGATTCCTTGAACCTGCAGATTTGGGACCCATTGAATGGGTACCAGGTAGTATTACTTTAAAGGGTGTGCATTTCCTCACCCAACCTCACATTTCTCTTAGCGCGAACAGTTTCCAGCCTTATGTCTCATCCTGCTGTGGGTCTAGATGTGTTCAATCCATGTTGCATCACCGTCCCTGAGGAAAAGTTGTAAGAGGTTTTCTCTGTCTCTCTGTCGTTTATTTTTTTCAATTTATTACTATATTGGTTACAGCTGATTTTCAAAGCTCTGTTTCTTGCTGCTGTACATCCACTTGATTCACGTACAGAGAGACATCAATAAATTCTTTTTCAGATTCTTACCAGTCATAGATATTCTTTTCCGGTGACTTGAGTGTGCTGAGTGCAGTTCTTTTAGCTACCGTGTAGGCCTTGTTGATTATCAGTTTGGTATTTGGAATGGTATCTTTGCTAATCTCAACCTCCTGGATGATGCCTCACCCCTCCCCACCTTTCCCGTTTAGCAGCCTTACGCATGTTTTCTACATATTTGACTATGTTTTTGTTTTGTAATTTATTTCATTTGTAGCCATTTTGGATTCCACCTTTAAGTGATATCTTATGATATGTGTCTTTTTCTTTTTGAATTATGTCACTTAGAATGATCATACGTAACTCCTCCGGAGTTGTTACAACTGGCCATATTTCATTGATTTCCAGGCTGAGTAATATTCCACTCTACATAAGTACCACATCTCTATTCATTTTTTCCCTCCGGAGACATTTAAGTTATATCCTAGTCGAGGATCTTTTAAACAGAGAGGCAGTAAACATTGGGGTGCCTGTGTCCTCTCGAGTTTTGTTTTTCCCAAGATATACGCCCATGAGTGCAAGTGCCCTATGCTCTGTAGCTCATTTTTTAGATGCTTTAGTAAACACAATACACTTCTCCAGAATGGCCGTTGGCAATATACATTTCCACTATAAGCCTCACAGGGCTCCCTCTTCTCCTTGCCCTGTCCTGCATTTCTGGCGTTTACACTTTATGAGGATGGCTCTTCTGACTGATGCGAAGTGATATCTTTTGTAGTATTGATTTCCAGTGCCCACCTGTTTGGTTGGCTAAAAAAGTGTATGCCCTTTTCTTGAATATATACAGAAAAAAACGCATACAGCCTTTTTGGCCAACTGCAATGTCGGAAATGTTCAGCCCCTTTTCTTGTGCTTAATGGCGAGTCCTTTCTACCTCCTCAAATCCCTTTCCTGCCATTCTCCGTTGCTTGCCAATCCTTTTCTTTGACTTTCCTCAAGACATTTTTCAGTGATAGATATTTTCAACTCTGCAGTTTCGTGAATTTTACTGCCCCTGAGTTCCATTGTTCAACTTGTGTTTATGGGAACTGGCCACAAAGCAGTGGGATTTCCTCAAGCCCTATACTGTTTCCATGGGCAACCCTAGCCTTTGGTCAATTCATCTTCCTGATTGGAAATTAGAGTGACATGTGCCTGTCTGAACACCTAGGACTTGTCTCTCATTGTTCCTCATCCTTCCGCTTCATCCTCTGGACAAATTCCAAACTGTACGCAACAGGATGTTGACAGTGTTGACATCTCCAAGTGGGGAGACTGTTAGTAAAGACGCTGGAGGGGTGAACCTGAGCACCAAGAGATGAGGAGATGAGATGCCTTTTCCAAACTCTTCCCGATCAGACGGTATACCATCCTCTGGATGTGACAGACATGTTTTAGCAGTAGGAAGAGTCCCATTCATGTAAGGAGAACACCAGGGCTTTTTCAAAATCAGTGTCTCCCCGAAACCCAAACTGGGGAGTTTTCTAAGCTACGGCTACACATATGTTCATTAAGGGCCTTGGGAAGTAGGCAGAGTCCAAACTTTAGATGACTGAAGTCTTCAGGGTCAGAAGCACTCACCACCGGCTTCCCTTAGGTTACACTTTAACTGTCATTGATAGATGATGTCAATAAAAATATCTGTTCTTTTTCCGATTATTTCCCCTTATAGGTTATTGCACAATATTGAGTGTAGTTCCCTGTGCTATACAGTAGTTCCTTGTTGATGATCTATTTTATACATAGCAGTGTGTATGTGTTAATTCCAAACTGTTAATTTATCCCTCCTCCCACCTTTCCCCTTTGGTAATAATAAATTATAAGATTTTATACTTCTCAGAAATGGGGGAGCTGAAAGAGAGGTATCATTTTCAATGGAAAAGCATTTAAAACAAGATTGAAGCTTTAACCAAGATTATTAGATGTACATCCTTGGAAAGAAATCACTTCATTTCTCTAATATTGACCTGACAAATAAGACAAACCTTTTCACTGAACTTGCTTATAATAAAGTGATGGAAATATCAAATGGAAGTGTTAGAAACATCTTATTTTACCCGAGCCTTATAAACTGTTCTATGTTAACTACAGTTTGGCTCACACATCTGTTCATTGAAGTTACAATAGTCTCAATTTCTGTTACTGATCCTCCAGAGTGGACCCCAACAAGGGTCCCCCTGCCCAGTGTCATTGGGGCCAACAGATCGAGACTGAGTTTTGTTCCCAAGCAAAGGAAACTTTATATTTTCATCAGAGAATGGAGAGGTGAGAGCATGCACTACCCCGTGGGCTGTGGGCTGGGCTGCTGTGTAGAGATCCTGTCAGAGTCAGTGAGAGGGAGGGGGTGGAGCTCTCAAGGGCCGGGTTGGCTGCAGCTCAGGCTCTATATCTCGGAGTCTGCACTGGGCCCCAGGAGCTGAGGTGTCGACCCAGCCATTCTGCACCAGGAAATCTGGTCTGAAGTGCCGGGTGTGGAACCTCTGCATGCGGGACCCTAGGAGCACGTGAAATTAGACAAAGCACAAAGGATAAAAAAGGTCAGACTTGACTTTATTGCCCACATTCTATTTTTATCTCCCAGGGATTTTTAATGGGCTTTGCTGGGGACAAACCCCTCCTCTGCCTTTTGTCCCGTTCCTCATTCTTGGAGTGCTGAGGGTGCAGACCCTTCTTCTGTAACTGCTGAGTGCTGAGTTGGGAGCCCTCATACCAGGGGACGAGGGTCAGAACTTCTCCCCAGCAGCCTCCAGGTGACGTTGATTGGCCCCAGGACCCCTGCCTCCCTGCTCGTCCGCCTGAGCACCAGCATTGGAAGTGTTATAGATTCTAATGACCTTTAAGGGTCCAGGAAAGAGATGTGCAGAGACGCTGTGGGGGCCGGTTTCACCCCGCCCCACATTTGTTCGGCCACCTTAGGCTGACCGTTTCTGCCAGCCTAGATGCTCTGACCAGTAGTCTGCTCTTTCTTCAATTAGGCCCCTGAATTAACGTAAAAACAGCACCAGGTGTCAGAGCCCTGCCCGCTCAACTCCCAGACAGTCCAGGGTCAGTGGTGATCGAGGACCATGATGGCCACTGAGTCAACAGCCTTTTGAAGTAAACAGGAGTCCAGCCGGTCTTATTGGCCACCATCATCACGGTGTCTGTAGGCTTTTCTATGGTGACAGTGTGATATACGGTTCCCCCGCCAAGATTATTAGCTCCCCTCCGGGTGCAGGAAGTCCTGCAAGCAGTAGTCTACTCCTTCGGGACACACTATTGTTGTTTTATGAGAGAAACTCCAGGTCAAGTGATGTTCACATGAGTCGTCATGGTGCCCTGTTGCCCCCGGTTATCTCTCTGGATGTTGGAGTTGGAGGGCCTCCTCACTCGAGGTCGGTGTGCCCACGGAGCGAACCCTGCAACTTCAGGGCATGGTTGGTGATTAGGATCACCACGTGGGGTCCTTTTCCCTTAGGAGGGAGGTGGCCTTTTGGGCTGCTGATTTCCAGGTTTTTAGATACCGCCAGTATCTTGGCCAGATGTGGCAGTGGGCCAAGCCCCTTGGTGACTGTAGTTTATCCTACCTGGATGGCATTCTTGCGTTGTTCCATTTCAAGTGGTCCCAGTTTTTGCACTAATTCTCCAATGGCGATTCACCTTTCACCGGGAATGGAAAGGTCAAAGGGTTTAGCTCAATTAGGGAGTTCCAGGGCAAGGGTCTGAATTGACTGCTCTTTCCATTCTTGAAAGGCCACTTCTGGATTCTGTTCCAAAGGATCATCATCTTTTCCTTTCAGTGTTTCATATAGAGGCCCAGCTAGTAGACTGTAGTTAGGGATCCAGAAGCAGCAAACCCTGGCCTCCCCAGGAACCCCTAAGCTGTCTTCTAGTTTTAGAAAGGGGTAAGGCTGCAAATGGTTTCTTCCCTTTCCTGGGATGGGCTTCTCTGACCTTGTGTGAGAATGAAGCCCAGGCAGGTCACCGCAGTCTGTGATATTTGAGCTTTTTCTTGGACAACTTCTATCCTTTATTGGCTTGGTAGTTCAGAGGCCTCCTTAGTAGGGCTGGCGATCAGAATGTCGTCTGCATATTGAAGGAGGGTTTCCTTTTCCAGAGGTAGAACTTTTCGGTCGTTAGCTAAGCTTTCCCCAAAGATGGTGTGGGAATTTTTGAACCCTTGGGGCAAGACGGCCCGGAAGTATTGTTTTAGTTGTATGTTGAGTCCTGCCACTCACAAGCCAAAATTTCTTGTGACTCTGGGACTAATGGAATACAAAAGAAGGCATCATTGAAGACTAATACAGAATACCATGTCCTGGTGGTTGGTAGAATGACCAGCAGGGTGTAGGAATCAGGAGTAACTGGAGGTATATCCTCGGTGGCTTCACTGACTGTCCTGACATCCTTTACCAGGTCCCCAGCAGCCCATGGGGCTCTCGTGGTCAGGCCAATCCCAGGATATGAAGCTCTCCTGGGCAGGTACCCCACCCCCAACCCAGCCCACGGGGCTCTCATGGTCAGGCCCCTCCCAGGATACAGAGCTACCCTTGCAGGTACCGTGGCAGGGCTGGGCACACAGGAACCGTGCACATAGCCCTCATTGAAGAGCACCCCCAGCTCACCTGTCGCTCAGAGCTGACACAGAGCACCTCAGAGCAGGACTTGAACTAACAAACAGCAGCTCCGACAGGTCTGTGACCCTGGGCATCACTCTGTGTGGCCTCCCTCCACCTGGTCTTCCAGAGACTTCCACTGCACCCAGGGCACCAGGCCTCTGTCTCCAACCACCACCCACCCCTCCTCTCCCTGACTCCTGGGTTCGTCTCATTAGGAGAGGGTTTTCTTGAAGTTGTCTCCCACTCATGGGCCAGATAAAATGATTAGAAAACAAGCCAAAGCTGCAGCCCCTTGTCTATCCTGACTCTCAGGAGCCCACACCTGTTCCTTGGACCTGGCCCGTTCAGCAAGTTCCATTTTCTGCAACTGTGAGCCCCTGAGGGGTGATGATTGGCTACCTGGGCAGCCTTACCATGCCGGCCAGCCCTCCCCAGGTGTGCCTGGGTTGAGATCAATATAAATACCACTCCAGGCAGCAAAAGCCCCTGCAGCTGTGCCTGACGCCATTTTCTCTGCCCTGTCAGCAGTCTCGGGGCTGGGCTGGTGGGAGGGAGTGAGAGGCCACGGCTTTGTGGGTGGCCCAGTGTGAGTGGGGCTCTGCTGGACTTTCTGCAGCAGTTGCCAGGCTGCCACCTGCTAAAGAAGAGGATGTGTCACCCATACCTGCTGCTGGAATTTCTCCCTGGGCAGAGGTGAGGAAGGAAAAAAGCAGTGGGGGCAGGGACAGGACGGGTATCTCAGGCAGGGAAATGGAAATCTTCCAGAAGAGCACCCAGGGCCAGGACCATCCTGGCTGGCCTGCAGGCACCAAGTCAGCTGGCATGCTGTCACTCGTGTGGCTCCATGGCCCTTCCTCTAGGCTTTCAAGTCCTTGTATATATTCAGGTGTTTTACCTGGGAAGGGCGGGAACAGTTCAGCAGCAACTGGCCTGGGGCTCAGCTCACGTTTACTCACAGATGCCTCGGCACGGTGCCCCAGCTTTGCAATGAGGACGCTTGTTGTGTGGGGGCTGCTGGCTGAATGGGAGACGATTCCCCACCACTGACCAACTTCAGAATTGTTTACAACTGGAGCAAGTGCCCTGATACGGTTTTCCTCTGAGTAACTGGTGGGTTCTGTTTTTTTTTTCTCTTTTTCGTTTTTGGTTCAAGGTAGATTTTATTCCTCTTTTTTGTATTTACAGATATAAGCATGGAAATAATTTATTCATATAAATACATGTATGTGAAGGGAATAATTGTTTTTTCTGTTTTATTTTTTAAATTTTATTTCTTTTTAGTTTTGAATTTTATTTTATATTTTTATACAGCAGGTTCTCATTGGTTATCTATTTTATACATATAAATGTTTACATGCCAATCCCAATCTCTCAACTCCTCCCACCACCACCCCTCCAAGAGCTTTCCCCCCTTGTTGTCCATACGATTTTTGTCTACATCTGTTGCTCTATTTATGCCTTGCAAAACGGTTAATCTGTACAGTTTTTCTAGGTTCCACATATATGCATGAATATACAAGATTTGTTTTTCTCTTTCTGACTTACTTCACTCTGTATGACAGTCTCTAGATCCATCGACGTCTCTACAAATGACCCAATTTCATTCCTTTCATGGCTTAGTAATATTCCATTTTATATATGTACCACAGCTTTATGCATTCGTCTGTCTGTGGGCATTTAGGTTGCTTCCATTACCACGATATTGTAAATAGTGATGCAATGAACATTGCGGTGAATGTCTCTTTTTGATTTATGGTTTTGTCTGAGTATATGTCCAGTCCTGGGATTGCTGTATCATATGGTAATTCTATTATTAGTTTCTTAAGAAACTCCATATTGTTCTCCATAGTGACTGTATCAATTTATATTCCCAACAATAGTGGAAGAGGCTTCCTTTTCTCCACACCCTTTCCAGCATTTGTTGTTTGTAGATTTTCAGATGATGCCCATTCTAACAGGTGTGAGGTGATACCTCATTGTTGAGTCCATTTCGTTGAGCAAGGGGTAGGTCTTGTCTATTACATATTTGGCTTATGGAACGGTATCTGTGCTAATTTCAAACTCTGGTTTTATGCAGCACCCCAACTCACCTTTCCCCTTAAGCAAGCATAAGTTGGTTTTCTAAACTTGAGACCCTGTTCTGTTTTGTAATTCAGTTCATGTGTAGCCAAGTTTACATTCCGTGCATTAGTGATACCTTATGATGTTTCTTTTTCTGTGTGACTTATTTCACTTAGAATCATCATGCCTCAATCCACTCATTATGCTGGTACAGGCCTGGTGACACAGATTTCATTGCTGAGTGGTATTCTGTTGTACATAAGTACCGCAACTTCTTTATCAATTATTTGTTCTCTGGGATATTTAACTTGTACTGTAGAAGAGGCTCCTGTAAACAGAGCCGTTGTAAATTTTGGGGTGGCTGTGTCTTTTTGATTTTAATTTCCCTAAGCTATAGGACCATAAGTGGAAATGCCCTAGACTCTGTTGCTTTGTTTTTCAGATGTATCAGGAAACACCATACACTTCTCCAGAGTGGCTGTTGGCAATGTACATCCCGCCCATCAGCATAACAAGGCTCCTTTTTCCCCATGGCCTGTCTTGCCTTTCTGGATTTTACACTTTTCTCAGATGGCCCTTTAGACCGGGGGGAAGTGACACTTCATAGTAGTTCGGATTTCCATTGCAAGCTTGCTTGGTTTGCCAAAAAGGGCGTATGTGTTTGTTCCTGAATATATTCAGGAACAAACTCATATGCCCTTTGTTGCCAAGTGCATCATTGTGGACCTTCTGCATCTTTTCCTATGCTTTACATGCAATTCCAGTCTACCTCTTGAAATCGGTTTCCTGCAATTCTGCCCCGCATTCAACTCCTCTTGGCAGCCTTACGTCAATATATTTTTGGAAGATAGCTGTCATTTATAACTCTGCATGTTTGTGAATTACAGTGTCCCTGAGCTCCTTTCTTCAACTCGCTTTCTGGTGAGCTGGCCGCAACACTGCAGGATTGCTTCAGGCCCTAGTGTGCTTCTGGCATCGCATGCTGAGCCTTTGGTTAATTCCTCTTCCTGGTAGGAAATGAGAGTTAAATTTGTCCGTCCAGACACCTCCAGCTAGTCTCTCATTGGTTCTCCCTCTTCCTGTTCATGTTACGCAGAAATTGCAAACTGGGCCAAACAGGAGGTTAAAGGCACTCACTCTCCAAGTGGGGAGAGTGTTAGTAAAGCGTCTGGAATGTTGCACCCGAGTACCAGGGGACGAAAACTGAGACACATTTGAACACGTTTCCCGATCACACGGTGGATCATACTCTGGGTTCCACATGCATGCTTCAGCTGAAGGAAGAATTCCTTAAACCTGGAGAGTTGAGACCCATGGAATGGGTACCATGCAATATGACTTCAAAGAGTCTGCATTTGCTCACCGAACCTCACCAATCCTATCACTGCTGCGTTTATGACACTGTACACACGCTTGATTCTCTTTCGGAGACATATAAATCCATAGGTTTTAAGATTCTTACTTGTCAGGTATATTCTTAGGCGTTTAATATGGGGTGTTGAGTCCACTTCGTTGAGCAAGGAGTAGCTCTTGTCTATTACATATTTGGCTTATGGAACGGTATCTGTGCTAATTTCAATCTCTGCTTTTATGCCGCACCCCAAGTCACCTTTCCCCTTAAGCAAGCATAAGTTGGTTTTCTACATTTGAGACCCTGTTCTGTTTTGTAATTCAGTTCCTGTGTAGCCAAGTTTACATTCCGTGTAGTAGTGATATCTTATGATGTTTCTTTTTCTGTGTGACTTATTTCAGTTAGAATCATCGTACCTGAATCCACTCATTATGCTGCTACGGGCCTGATGACATAGATTTCATTGCTGAGTGATATTGCATTCTACGTGAGTACCACAACTTCTTTATCCATTTTTCGCTTTCTGTGATATTGAACTTGTACCGTAAACGAGGTTCTTGTAAACAGAGCCGGCCGAAACTTTGGGGTGGCTGTGTCTTTTTGATTTTAATTTCCCTAAGCTATAGGACCATAAGTGGAAGTGCCTTAGGCTCTGTTGCTTTGTTTTTTAGATGTTTCAGGAAACACCATACACTTCTCCAGAGTGGCTGTTGGCAATTTACATCCCACCCATCAACATAACAAGGCTCCCAGTTCTCCATGGCCTGTCCTGCCTTTCTGGATTTTACACTTTTTTCAGATGGCCCTTTTGACCGGGGGGCAGTGAGACTTCATTGTAGTGCAGATTTCCTTTGCAAGCTTGCTTGCTTGGCCAAAAAGGGCGTATGCGTTTTTTCCTGAATATATTCAGGAAAAAAGGCATACGCCCTTTTTGGCCAAGTGCATAATTGTGGACGTTCTGCCTCTTTTCCTATGCTTTACATGCAATTCCAGTCTACCTCCTGAAATCGGTTTCCTGCAATTCTGCCCCGCTTTCAATTCCTCTTGGCTGCCTTACTTCAATATATTTTTGGAAGATAGCTGTCATTTATAACTCTGCAGGTTTGTGAATTACAGTGCCCCTGAGCTCCTTTCTTCAACTTGCTTTCTTGTGAGCTGGCCGCAACACCGCAGGATTGCTTCAGGCCCTAGTTTGGTTCCGGCACAGCATTTTGAGCCTTTGGTTAATTCCTCTTCCTGGTGGGAAATGAGAGTTAAATTTGCCCGTCCAGACACCTCCACCTAGTCTCTCATTGGTTCTCCCTATTCCTGTTCATTTTCCACAGAAATTGCAAACTGGGCCAAACGGGAGGTTAAAGGCACCGACTCTCCAAGTGGGGAGAGTGTTAGTAAAGCGTCTGGAATGTTGCACCCGAGTACCAGGGGACGAAAACTGAGACACATTTGAACACGTTTTCCGATCACACGGTGGATCATACTCTGGGTTCCACATGCATGTTTTAGCTGAAGGAAGAATCCCTTAAACATGGAGAGTTGAGACCCATGGATGGGTACCATGCAATATGACTTCAAAGGGTCTGCATTTGCTCACCGAACCTCACCAATACTATTACTGCTGCGTTTATAGCACTGTACACACGCTTGATTCTCTTTCGGAGACATATAAATCCATAGGTTTTAAGATTCTTACTAGTCAGGTATATTCTTAGGCGTTTAATATGGGGTGTTGAGTCCACTTCGTTGAGCAAGGAGTAGCTCTTGTCTATTACATATTTGGCTTATGGAACGGTATCTGTGCTAATTTGAATCTCTGGTTTTATGCAGCACCCCAACTCACCTTTCCCCTTAAGCAAGCATAAGTTGGTTTTCTACATTTGACACCCTGTTCTGTTTTGTAATTCAGTTTTTGTGTAGCCAAGTTTACATTCCTTGTAGTAGTGATATCTTATGATGTTTCTTTTTCTGTGTGACTTATTTCACTTAGAATCATCGTACCTGAATCCACTCATTATGCTGCTACGGGCCTGATGACATAGATTTCATTGCTGAGTGATATTGCATTGTACGTAAGTACCACAACTTCTTTATCCATTTTTCGCTTTCTGTGATATTGAACTTGTACCGTAAACGAGGTTCTTGTAAACAGAGCCGTCCCAAACTTTGGGGTGGCTGTGTCTTTTTGATTTTAATTTCCCTAAGCTATAGGACCATAAGTGGAAGTGCCCTAGGCTCTGTTGCTTTGTTTTTTGGATGTTTCAGGATACACCATACACTTCTCCACAGTGGCTGCTGGCAATTTACATCACGCCCATCAGCATAACTAGGCTCCCAGTTCTCCATGGCCTGTCCTGCCTTTCTGGATTTTACACTTTTTTCAGATGGCCCTTTTGACCAGGGGGCAGTGAGACTTCATTGTAGTGCAGATTTCCTTTGCAAACTTGCTTGGTTGGCCAAAAAGGGCGTATGCGTTTTTTCCTGAATATATTCAGGAAAAAACGCATACGCACTTTTTGGCCAAGTGCATCATTGTGGACGTTCTACCTCTTTTCCTATGCTTTACATGCAATTCCAGTCTACCTCCTGAAATCGGTTTCCTGCAATTCTGCCCCGCTTTCAACTATTCTTGGCTGCCTTACTTCAATATATTTTTGGAAGATAGCTGTCATTTATAACTCTGCAGGTTTGTGAATTACAGTGCCCCTGAGCTCCTTTTTTCAACTCGCTTTCTTGTGAGTTGGCCGCAACACCGCAGGATTGCTTCAGGCCCTGGTTTGGTTCCGGCATGGCATGTTGAGCCTTTGGTTAATTCCTCTTCCTGGTGGGAAATGATAGTTAAATTTGCGCGTCCAGACACCTCCACCTAGTCTCTCATTGGTTCTCCGTATTCCTGTTCATTTTCCACAGAAATTGCAAACTGGGCCAAACAGGAGGTTAAAGGCTCCGACTCTCCAAGTGGGGAGAGTGTTAGTAAAGCGTCTGGAATGTTGCACCCGAGTACCAGGGGACGAAAACTGAGACACATTTGAACACGTTTTCCGATCACACGGTGGATCATACTCTGGGTTCAACATGCATGTTTTAGCTGAAGGAAGAATCCCTTAAACATGGAGAGTTGAGACCCATGGAATGGGTACCATGCAATATGACTTCAAAGGGTCTGCATTTGCTCACCGAACCTCACCAATCCTATCACTGCTGCGTTTATGCCACTGTACACACGCTTGATTCTCTTTCGGAGACATATAAATCCATAGGTTTTAAGATTCTTACTAGTCATGTATATTCTTAGGCGTTTAATATGGGGTGTTGAGTCCACTTCGTTGAGCAAGGAGTAGCTCTTGTCTATTACATATTTGGCTTATGGAACGGTATCTGTGCTAATTTCAATCACTTGTTGTATGCAGCACCCCAACTCACCTTTCCCCTTAAGCAAGCATAAGTTGGTTTTCTACATTTGACACCCTGTTCTGTTTTGTAATTCAGTTCCTGTGTAGCCAAGTTTACATTCCGTGTGTTAGTGATATCTTATGATGTTTCTTTTTCTGTGTGACTTATTTCACTTAGAATCATCGTACCTGAATCCACTCATTATGCTTCTACGGGCCTGATGACATAGATTTCATTGCTGAGTGATATTGCATTGTACGTAAGTACCACAACTTCTTTATCCATTTTTCTCTTTCTGTGATATACAACTTGTACCGTAAACGAGGTTCTTGTAAACAGAGCCGTCCCAAACTTTGGGGTGGCTGTGTCATTTTGATTTTAATTTCCCTAAGCTATAGGACCATAAGTTGAAGTGCCCTAGGCTCTGTTGCTTTGTTTTTTGGATGTTTCAGGAAACACCATACACTTCTCCAGAGTGGCTGCTGGCAATTTAAATCCCGCCCATCAACATAACAAGGCTCCCAGTTCTCCATGGCCTGTCCTGCCTTTCTGGGTTTTACACTTTTTTCAGATGGCCCTTTTGACCGGGGGGCAGTGAGACTTCATTGTAGTGCAGATTTCCTTTGCAAGCTTGCTTGGTTGGCCAAAAAGGGCGTATGCGTTTTTTCCTGAATATATTCAGGAAAAAACGCATACGCCCTTTTTGGCCAAGTGCATCATTGTGGAAGTTCTGCCTCTTTTCCTATGGTTTACATGCAATTCCAGTCTACCTCCTGAAATCGGTTTCCTGCAATTCTGCCCCGCTTTCAACTATTCTTGGCTGCCTTACTTCAATATATTTTTGGAAGATAGCTGTCATTTATAACTCTGCAGGTTTGTGAATTACAGTGCCCCTGAGCTCCTTTCTTCAACTCGCTTTCTTGTGAGCTGGCCGCAACACCGCAGGATTGCTTCAGGCCCTAGTTTGGTTCCGGCATGGCATGTTGAGCCTTTGGTTAATTCCTCTTCCTGGTGGGAAATGAGAGTTAAATTTGCCCGTCCAGACACCTCCACCTAGTCTCTCATTGGTTCTCCCTATTCCTGTTCATTTTCCACAGAAATTGCAAACTGGGCCATACAGGAGGTTAAAGGCACCGACTCTCCAAGTGGGGAGAGTGTTAGTAAAGCGTCTGGAATGTTGCACCCGAGTACCAGGGGATGAAAACTGAGACACATTTGAACACGTTTTCCGATCACACGGTGGATCATACTCTGGGTTCCACATGCATGTTTTAGCTGAAGGAAGAATCCCTTAAACATGGAGAGTTGAGACCCATGGATGGGTACCATGCAATATGACTTCAAAGGGTCTGCATTTGCTCACCGAACCTCACCAATCCTATCACTGCTGCATTTATGCCGCTGTACACACGCTTGATCCTCTTTCGGAGACATATAAATCCATAGGTTTTAAGATTCTTACTAGTCAGGTATATTCTTAGGCGTTTAATATGGGGTGTTGAGTCCACTTCGTTGAGCAAGGAGTAGCTCATGTCTATTACATATTTGGCTTATGGAACGGTATCTGTGCTAATTTCAATCTCTGGTTTTATGAAGCACCCCAACTCACCTTTCCACTTAAGCAAGCATAAGTTGGTTTTCTACATTTGCCACCCTGTTCTGTTTTGTAATTCAGTTCCTGTGTAGCCAAGTTTACATTCCGTGTAGTAGTGATATCTTATGATGTTTCTTTTTCTGTGTGACTTATTTCACTTAGAATCATCGTACCTGAATCCACTCATTATGCTTCTACGGGCCTGATGACATAGATTTCATTGCTGAGTGATATTGCATTGTACGTAAGTACCACAACTTCTTTATCCATTTTTCGCTTTCTGTGATATTCAACTTGTACCGTAAACGAGGTTCTTGTAAACAGAGCCGTCCCAAACTTTTGGGTGGCTGTGTCTTTTTGATTTTAATTTCCCTAAGCTATAGGACCATAAGTGGAAGTGCCCTAGGCTCTGTTGCTTTGTTTTTTGGATGTTTCAGGAAACACCATACACTTCTCCAGAGTGGCTGCTGGCAATTTACATCCCGCCCATCAGCATAACAAGGCTCCCAGTTCTCCATGGCCTGTCCTGCCTTTCTGGGTTTTACACTTTTTTCAGATGGCCCTTTTGACCGGGGGGCAGTGAGACTTCATTGTAGTGCAGATTTCCTTTGCAAGCTTGCTTGGTTGGCCAAAAAGGGCGTATGCGTTTTTTCCTGAATATATTCAGGAAAAAACCCATACGCCCTTTTTGGCCAAGTGCATCATTGTGGACGTTCTGCCTCTTTTCCTATGCTTTACATGCAATTCCAGTCTACCTCCTGAAATCGGTTTCCTGCAATTCTGCCCGACTTTCAACTCCTCTTGGCAGCCTTACTTCAATATATTTTTGGAAGATAGCTGTCATTTATAACTCTGCAGGTTTGTGAATTACAGTGCCCCTGAGCTCCTTTCTTCAACTCGCTTTCTTGTGAGCTGGCCGCAACACCGCAGGATTGCTTCGGGCCGTAGTGTGGTTCCGGCATGGCATGTTGAGCCTTTGGTTAATTCCTCTTCCTGGTGGGAAATGAGAGTTAAATTTGCCCGTCCAGACACCTCCACCTAGTCTCTCATTGGTTCTCCCTATTCCTGTTCATTTTCCACAGAAATTGCAAACTGGGCCAAACAGGAGGTTAAAGGCACCGACTCTCCAAGTGGGGAGAGTGTTAGTAAAGCGTCTGGAATGTTGCACCCGAGTACCAGGGGACGAAAACTGAGACACATTTGAACACGTTTTCCGATCACACGGTGGATCGTACTCTGGGTTCCACATGCATGTTTTAGCTGAAGGAAGAATCCCTTAAACCTGGTGAGTTGAGACCCATGGAATGGGTACCATGCAATATGACTTCAAAGGGTCTGCATTTGCTCACCGAACCTCACCAATCCTATCACTGCTGCGTTTATGCCGCTGTACACACACTTGATTCTCTTTCGGAGACATATAAATCCATAGGTTTTAAGATTCTTACTAGTCAGGTGTATTGTTAGGCGTTTAATATGGGGTGTTGAGTCCACTTCGTTGAGCAAGGAGTAGCTCTTGTCTATTACATATTTGGCTTATGGAACGGTATCTGTGCTAATTTTAATCTCTGGTTTTATGCAGCACCCCAACTCACCTCTCCCCTTAAGATGGCATAAGTTGGTTTTCTACATTTGACACCCTGTTCTGTTTTGTAATTCAGTTCCTGTGTAGCCAAGTTTACATTCCGTGTATTAGTGATATCTTATGATGTTTCTTTTTCAGTGTGACTTATTTCACTTACAATCATCGTACCTGAATCCACTCATTATGCTGCTACGGACCTGATGACATAGATTTCATTGCTGAGTGATATTGCATTGTACGTAAGTACCACAACTTCTTTATCCATTTTTCGCTTTCTGTGATATTGAACTTGTACCGTAAACGAGGTTGTTGTAAACAGAGCCGTCCCAAAATTTGGGGTGGCTGTGTCTTTTTTATTTTAATTTCCCTAAGCTATAGGACCATAAGTGGATGTGCCCTAGGCTCTGTTGCTTTGTTTTTTGGATGTTTCAGGAAACACCATACACTTCTCCAGAGTGGCTGCTGGCAATTTACATCCCGCCCATCAGCATAACAAGGCTCCCAGTTCTCCATGGCCTGTCCTGCCTTTCTGGATTTTACACTTTTTTCATATTGCCCTTTTGACCGGGGGGCAGTGAGACTTCATTGTAGTGCAGATTTCCTTTGCAAGCTTGCTTGGTTGGCCAAAAAGGGCGTATGCGTTTTTTCCTGAATATATTCAGGAAAAAACGCATACGCCCTTTTTGGCCAAGTGCATCATTGTGGACGTTCTGCCTCTTTTCCTATGCTTTACATGCAATTCCAGTCTACCTCCTGAAATTGGTTTCATGCAATTCTGCCCCGCTTTCAACTCCTCTTGGCAGCCTTACTTCAATATATTTTAGGAAGATAGCTGTCATTTATAACTCTGCAGGTTTGTGAATTACAGTGCCCCTGAGCTCCTTTTTTCAACTCACTTTCTTGTGAGCTGGCCGCAACATCGCAGGATTACTTCAGGCCCTAGTTTGGTTCTGGCACGGCATGCTGCGACTTTGGTTAATTCCTCTTCCTGGTGGGAAATGAGAGTTAAATTTGCCCGTCCAGACACCTCCACCTAGTCTCTCATTGGTTCTCCCTATTCCTGTTCATTTTCCACAGAAATTGCAAACTGGGCCAAACAGGAGGTTAAAGGCACTGACTCTCCAAGAGGGGGAGTGTTAGTGAAGCGTCTGGAATGTTGCACCCGAGTACCAGGGGACGAAAACTGAGACACATTTGAACACGTTTTCCGATCACAGGGTGGATCATACTCTGGGTTCCACATGCATGTTTTAGCTGAAGGAAGAATCCCTTAAACCTGGAGAGTTGAGACCCATGGAATGGGTACCATGCAATATGACTTCAAAGGGTCTGCATTTGCTCACCGAACCTCACCAATCCTATAACTACTGCATTTATGCCGCTGTACACACGCTTGATTCTCTTTCGGAGACATATAAATCCATAGGTTTTAAGATTCTTACTAGTCAGGTATATTCTTAGGCGTTTAATATGGGGTGTTGAGTCCACTTCGTTGAGCAAGGAGTAGCTCTTGTCTATTACATATTTGGCTTATGGAACGGTATCTGTGCTAATTTCAATCTCTGGTTTTATGCAGCACCCCAACTCACCCTTCACCTTAAGCAAGCATAAGTTGGTTTTCTACATTTGACACCCTGTTCTGTTTTGTAATTCAGTTCCTGTGTAGCCAAGTTTACATTCCGTGTAGTAGTGATATCTTATGATGTTTCTTTTTCTGTGTGACTTATTTCAGTTAGAATCATCGTACCTGAATCCACTCATTATGCTTCTACGGGCCTGATGACATAGATTTCATTGCTGAGTGATATTGCATTGTACGTAAGTACCACAACTTCTTTATCCATTTTTTGCTTTCTGTGATATTCAACTTGTACCGTAAATGACGTTCTTGTAAACAGAGCCGGCCCAAACTTTGGGGTGGCTGTGTCTTTTTGATTTTAATTTCCCTAAGCTATAGGACCATATGTGGAAGTGCCCTAGTCTCTGTTGCTTTGTTTTTTGGATGTTTCAGGAAACAACATACACTTCTCCAGAGTGGCTGTTGGCAATTTACATCCCGCCCATCAGCATAACAAGGCTCCCAGTTCTCCATGGCCTGTCCTGCCTTTCTGGATTTTACACTTTTTTCAGATAGCCCTTTTGACCTGGGGGCAGTGAGACTTCATTGTAGTGCAGATTTCCTTTGCAAGCTTGCTTGGTTGGCCAAATAGGGCGTATGCGTTTTTTCCTGAATATATTCAGGAAAAAACGCATACGCCCTTTTTGGCCAAGTGCATCATTGTGGACGTTCTGCCTATTTTCCTATGCTTTACATGCAATTCCAGTCTACCTCCTGAAATCGGTTTCCTGCAATTCTGCCCCGCTTTCAAGTCCTCTTGGCAGCCTTACTTCAATATATTTTTGGAAGATAGCTGTCATTTATAACTCTGCAGGTTTGTGAATTACAGTGCCCCTGAGCTCCTTTCTTCAACTCGCTTTCTTGTGAGCTGGCCGCAACACCGCAGGATTGCTTCAGGCCCTAGTTTGGTTCCGGCACGGCATGCTGAGCCTTTGGTTAATTCCTCTTCCTGGTGGGAAATGAGAGTTAAATTTGCCCGTCCAGACACGTCCACCTAGTCTCTCATTGGTTCTCCCTATTCCTGTTCATTTTCCACAGAAATTGCAAACTGGGCCAAACAGGAGGTTAAAGGCACCGACTCTCCAAGTGGGGAGAGTGTTAGTAAAGCGTCTGGAATGTTGCACCCGAGTACCAGGGGACGAAAACTGAGACACATTTGAACACGTTTTCCGATGACACCGTGGATCATACTCTGGGTTCCACATGCATGTTTTAGCTGAAGGAAGAATCCCTTAAACATGGAGAGTTGAGACCCATGGAATGGGTACAATGCAATATGACTTCAAAGGGTCTGCATTTGCTCACCGAACCTCACCAATCCTATCACTGCTGCGTTTATGCCGCTGTTCACACGCTTGATCCTCTTTCGGAGACATATAAATCCATAGGTTTTAAGATTCTTACTAGTCAGGTATATTCTTAGGCGTTTAATATGGGGTGTTGAGTCCACTTCGTTGAGCAAGGAGTAGCTCTTGTCTATTACATATTTGGCTTATGGAACGGTATCTGTGCTAATTTCAATCTCTGGTTTTATGAAGCACCCCAACTCACCTTTCCACTTAAGCAAGCATAAGTTGGTTTTCTACATTTGACACCCTGTTCTGTTTTGTAATTCAGTTCCTGAGTAGCCAGGTTTACATTCCGTGTAGTAGTGATATCTTATGATGTTTCTTTTTCTGTGTGACTTATTTCACTTAGAATCATCGTACCTGAATCCACTCATTATGCTGCTACGGGCCTGATGACATAGAGTTCATTGCTGAGTGATATTGCATTGTACGTAAGTACCACAACTTCTTTATCCATTTTTCGCTTTCTGTGATATTCAACTTGTACCGTAAACGAGGTTCTTGTAAGCAGAGCCGTCCCAAACTTTGGGGTGGCTGTGTCTTTTTGATTTTAATTTCCCTAAGCTATAGGACCATAAGTGGAAGTGCCCTAGGCTCTGTTGCTTTGTTTTTTGGATGTTTCAGGAAACACCATACACTTTTCCAGAGTGGCTGCTGGCAATTTACATCCCACCCATCAGCATAACAAGGCTCCCAGTTCTCCATGGCCTGTCCTGCCTTTCTGGATTTTACACTTTTTTCAGATTGCCCTTTTGACGGGGGGCAGTGAGACTTCATTGTAGTGCAGATTTCCTTTGCAAGCTTGCTTGGTTGGCCAAAAAGGGCGTATGCGTTTTTTCCTGAATATATTCAGGAAAAAACGCATACGCCCTTTTTGGCCAAGTGCATCATTGTGGACGTTCTGCCTCTTTTCCTATGCTTTACATGCAATTCCAGTCTACCTCCTGAAATTGGTTTCCTGCAATTCTGCCCCGCTTTCAACTCCTCTTGGCAGCCTTACTTCAATATATTTTAGGAAGATAGCTGTCATTTATAACTCTGCAGGTTTGTGAATTACAGTGCCCCTGAGCTCCTTTTTTCAACTCACTTTCTTGTGAGCTGGCTGCAACATCGCAGGATTACTTCAGGCCCTAGTTTGGTTCCGGCACGGCATGCTGCGACTTTGGTTAATTCCTCTTCCTGGTGGGAAATGAGAGTTAAATTTGCCCGTCCAGACACCTCCACCTAGTCTCTCATTGGTTCTCCCTATTCCTGTTCATTTTCCACAGAAATTGCAAACTGGGCCAAACAGGAATTTAAAGGCACTGACTCTCCAAGAGGGGGAGTGTTAGTGAAGCGTCTGGAATGTTGCACCCGAGTACCAGGGGACGAAAACTGAGACACATTTGAACACGTTTTCCGATCACAGGGTGGATCATACTCTGGGTTCCACATGCATGTTTTAGCTGAAGGAAGAATCCCTTAAACCTGGAGAGTTGAGACCCATGGAATGGGTACCATGCAATATGACTTCAAAGGGTCTGCATTTGCTCACCGAACCTCACCAGTCCTATCACTGCTGCGTTTATGCCGCTGTACACACGCTTGATTCTCTTTCGGAGACATATAAATCCATAGGTTTTAAGATTCTTACTAGTCAGGTATATTCTTAGGCGTTTAATATGGGGTGTTGAGTCCACTTCGTTGAGCAAGGAGTAGCTCTTGTCTATTACATATTTGGCTTATGGAACGGTATCTGTGCTAATTTCAATCTCTGGTTTTATGCAGCACCCCAACTCACCCTTCCCCTTAAGCAAGCATTAGTTGGTTTTCTACATTTGACACCCTGTTCTGTTTTGTAATTCAGTTCCTGTGTAGCCAAGTTTACATTCCGTGTAGTAGTGATATCTTATGATGTTTCTTTTTCTGTGTGACTTATTTCAGTTAGAATCATCGTACCTGAATCCACTAATTATGCTGCTACGGGCCTGATGACATAGATTTCATTGCTGAATGATATTGCATTGTACGTAATTACCACAACTTCTTTATCCATTTTTCGCTTTCTGTGATATTAAACTTGTACCGTAAACGAGGTTCTTGTAAACAGAGCCGGCCAAAACTTTGGGGTGGCTGTGTCTTTTTGATTTTAATTTCCCTAAGTTATAGGACCATAAGTGGAAGTGCCCTAGGCTCTGTTGCTTTGTTTTTTAGATGTTTCAGGGAACACCATACACTTCTCCAGAGTGGCTGTTGGCAATTTACATCCCGCCCATCAGCATAACAAGGCTCCCAGTTCCCCATGGCCTGTCCTGCTTTTCTGGATTTTACACTTTTTTCAGATAGCCCTTTTGACCTGGGGGCAGTGAGACTTCATTGTAGTGCAGATTTCCTTTGCAAGCTTGCTTGGTTGGCCAAATAGGGCGTATGCGTTTTTTCCTGAATATATTCAGGAAAAAACGCATACGCCCTTTTTGGCCAAGTGCATCATTGTGGACGTTCTGCCTCTTTTCCTATGCTTTACATGCAATTCCAGTCTACCTCCTGAAATCGGTTTCCTGCAATTCTGCCCCGCTTTCAAGTCCTCTTGGCAGCCTTACTTCAATATATTTTTGGAAGATAGCTGTCATTTATAACTCTGCAGGTTTGTGAATTACAGTGCCCCTGAGCTCCTTTCTTCAACTCGCTTTCTTGTGAGCTGGCCGCAACACCGCAGGATTGCTTCAGGCCCTAGTTTGGTTCCGGCACGGCATGCTGAGCCTTTGGTTAATTCCTCTTCCTGGTGGGAAATGAGAGTTAAATTTGCCCGTCCAGACACGTCCACCTAGTCTCTCATTGGTTCTCCCTATTCCTGTTCATTTTCCACAGAAATTGCAAACTGGGCCAAACAGGAGGTTAAAGGCACCGACTCTCCAAGTGGGGAGAGTGTTAGTAAAGCATCTGGAATGTTGCACCCGAGTACCAGGGGACGAAAACTGAGACACATTTGAACACGTTTTCCGATCACACGGTGGATCATACTCTGGGTTCCACATGCATGTTTTAGCTGAAGGAAGAATCCCTTAAACATGGAGAGTTGAGACCCATGGAATGGGTACAATGCAATATGACTTCAAAGGGTCTGCATTTGCTCACCAAACCTCACCAATCCTATCACTGCTGCGTTTATGCCGCTGTACACACGCTTGATTCTCTTTCGGAGACATATAAATCCATAGGTTTTAAGATTCTTACTAGTCAGGTATATTGTTAGGCGTTTAATATGGGGTGTTGAGTCCACTTCATTGAGCAAGGAGTAGCTCTTGTCTATTACATATTTGGCTTATGGAACGGTATCTGTGCTAATTTTAATCTCTGGTTTTATGCAGCACCCCAACTCACCTCTCCCCTTAAGATGGCATAAGTTGGTTTTCTACATTTGACACCCTGTTCTGTTTTGTAATTCAGTTCCTGTGTAGCCAAGTTTACATTCCGTGTATTAGTGATACCTTATGATGTTTCTTTTTCTGTGTGACTTATTTAACTTAGAATCATCGTACCTGAATCCACTCATTATGCTGCTACGGGCCTGATGACATAGATTTCATTGCTGAGTGATATTGCATTGTACGTAAGTACCACAACTTCTTTATCCATTTTTCGCTTTCTGTGATATTGAACTTGTACAGTAAACGAGGTTCTTGTAAACAGAGCCGTCCCAAACTTTGGGGTGGCTGTGTCTTTTTGATTTTAATTTCCCTAAGCTATAGGACCATAAGTGGAAGTGCCCTAGGCTCTGTTGCTTTGTTTTTTCGATGTTTCAGGAAACACCATACACTTCTCCAGAGTGGCTGCTGGCAATTTACATCCCACCCATCAGCATAACAAGGCTCCCAGTTCTCCATGGCCTGTCCTGCCTTTCTGGATTTTACACTTTTTTCAGATGGCCCTTTTGACCGAGGGGCAGTGAGACTTCATTGTAGTGCAGATTTCCTTTGCAAGCTTGCTTGGTTGGCCAAAAAGGGCGTATGCGTTTTTTCCTGAATATATTCAGGAAAAAACGCATACGCCCTTTTTGGCCAAGTGCATCATTGTCGACGTTCTGAGTGTTTTCATATGTTTTCAGTGCAATTCCTGTCTAACTCCTGAAATCGGTTTCCTGCAGTTCTGCCTTGCTCTCAGTGCCTCTTCATAGCCTTACCTCAATATGCTTTTGGAAAATAGTTGGCCTTTATAACGCTGCAGGTTTTTGAATTGCAGTGGCCCTTAGCTCCATTTTTCAGCTCTTATTTTTGTGATCTTGCCTCATATCCACAGGATTTCTTCAGGACCTATTCTTCTTCTGGGACGCCTTGCTCTGCCTTTGGTTAATTCTTCCTCCTGATGTGAAATTAGAGTGACATGTGCCCATTGAAACCGCTACAGCTATTTTCTCACTGGTTCCCCCTATTCCCATTCATCCTCCGCACTAACTGCAGACTGTGCGATACCGGAACTTAAAGGCATTGACTCTCCATGTGGAGATGTTGTTAGTAAAGTGGCTGGAATGTTGATCCGGAGCCCCAGGAGAGGAAAATGAGGTGCATTTTAGAAACCTTTCCCGATCATATGGTATACCATCCGCTGGATTTCCCATGCATGGTTTAGCTGTAGGAAGATTCCCTTCAACTTGGAGTGTTGGGACCCTTGGAATAAGTAGCATGAAGTATTGCATTAAACTTTCGGCAGTTGCTCACCAAAGCTCTCCAATCCTTTCAGCCCCAAGTGTCCAGCCTTATGTCTTATCCAGCTGTGGGTTTATATGTGGTCATTCCAGGTTGCATCACAGCCCCTGAGCGAATTTTGTAAGAATTTTTCTCTCTTTCATTGTTTCTGCGTTTTGGTTTTAAAATTTATTTCTATAATGGGGTTTAGCTCATTTTCACTGCTGTGTTTGTGCCGCTCTGCGCACACTTGATTCCCTTATGGAGATATATCAATACATGGGTTTTAAGATTCTTATTACTCAGATATATTTCTCTGCGGTGTATAGGGTGTGTTGAGGCCAGTTCATTGAGCGAGGTGTAGATCTTGTCTGATACCTATTTGGTTTATTGAACGGTATCTGTGCTAATTTCAAACTCTGGTTTTATGCATCACCCCACCTCTCCTTTCCCCTTAAGCTGACATAAGTGTGTTTTCTAAATGTGAGACACTGTTCTGTTTTGTAATTAATTTTTTGTGCAGCCATATTTATCCTCCCTCTATAAGTGATATCTTATGATATGTCTCTTTTTCTGTTTGACTTATTTCAAGTAGTATTATCGGACCTCAATCCACTCTTTATCCTTCTACTAGCCTTATTACATTGATTTCATGGTGAAGAGATATTCCATTGTACATAAGTACCACATTTTCTTTATCCATTGTTCTCTTTCCTGGGATATTTAAGGTGTACTGAAGTTGAGGTTCTTGTAAACAGAGTAGCCCTAAACTGTGGTGTGCTTGTGTCTTGTTGATTTTTAGACTTCCCTAGATATACTCCCGTGATTGGAAGTGCCCTATGCTCTGTCGCTCTGTTTTTTAGATGATTTAGGAACCACCATACACTTCTCCAGAGTGGCTCTCGGCAGTTCACACACTGTCCATCAGCGTATAAAGGCTCCCTGTTCTCCATGGCCTGTCCTGCATTTCTGGTTTTTACAATTTTTTCGGATGGCCCTTTTGACCGGTGGGAAATGAGACTTGTTTGTTGTGCACATTTGCATTGCTTGCTTGCTTGCTTGCCCATAAAGTGCGTATGCGTTTTTTCCTGGATATATTCAGGAAAAAACGCATACTCCCTTTTGGGCCAACTGCATCATTGTCGAAATTCTGCCGCTTTTCATGTGCTTTAAAGGTGAGTCCAATCTATCTCTTGAAATCTGTTTCTTGCAATTCTGTCTTGCATTCAGATCCTCTTCTTTGCCTTACCTCAACATATTTTTGGACGTTAGTTTTCATTTATAACTCTGCAGGTTTGTGAATTGCAGTGACCCTGAGCTCCATTTTTTAAGTTGCTCTTTTGTGAGCTGGCCTCAAAACCACAGGATTGCTTCAGGCCTTATTTTGGCTCCGGCGAGGCGGGCTGAGCCTTTTTTTAATTCTTATTCTTAATGGGAAATTAGAGTGACATGTGCCCGTCCAAACCCCTACAACTATTCTCTCATTGTTTCCCCCTGTTCCCGTTCATCCTCCTCACAATTTGCAAAATGTGTGAAACAGAAGTTTAAATGTGCTGATTCTCTAAGTGGGGAGATTCTAAGTAACGTGGCTGGAATGATGAACAGGAGCACCAGGAGAGGATAAATGAGGTGCATTTTAGACACATCTCCCGATCACATGGTGTACAGTCCTCTGGGTTTTCCATGCATGTTTTAGCTGTAGGAAGATTCCTTGAACCTGCAGATTTGGGACCCATTGAATGGGTACCAGGTAGTATTACTTTAAAGGGTGTGCATTTCCTCACCCAACCTCACATTTCTCTTAGCGCGAACAGTTTCCAGCCTTATGTCTCATCCTGCTGTGGGTCTAGATGTGTTCAATCCATGTTGCATCACCGTCCCTGAGGAAAAGTTGTAAGAGGTTTTCTCTGTCTCTCTGTCGTTTATTTTTTTCAATTTATTACTATATTGGTTACAGCTGATTTTCAAAGCTCTGTTTCTTGCTGCTGTACATCCACTTGATTCACGTACAGAGAGACATCAATAAATTCTTTTTCAGATTCTTACCAGTCATAGATATTCTTTTCCGGTGACTTGAGTGTGCTGAGTGCAGTTCTTTTAGCTACCGTGTAGGCCTTGTTGATTATCAGTTTGGTATTTGGAATGGTATCTTTGCTAATCTCAACCTCCTGGATGATGCCTCACCCCTCCCCACCTTTCCCGTTTAGCAGCCTTACGCGTGTTTTCTACATATTTGACTATGTTTTTGTTTTGTAATTTATTTCATGTGTAGCCATTTTGGATTCCACCTTTAAGTGATATCTTATGATATGTGTCTTTTTCTTTTTGAATTATGTCACTTAGAATGATCATACGTAACTCCTCCGGAGTTGTTACAACTGGCCATATTTCATTGATTTCCAGGCTGAGTAATATTCCACTCTACATAAGTACCACATCTCTATCCATTTTTTCCCTCCAGAGACATTTAAGTTATATCCTAGTCGAGGATCTTTTAAACAGAGAGGCAGTAAACATTGGGGTGCCTGTGTCCTCTCGATTTTTGTTTTTCCCAAGATATACGCCCATGAGTGCAAGTGCCCTATGCTCTGTAGCTCATTTTTTAGATGCTTTAGTAAACACAATACACTTCTCCAGAATGGCCGTTGGCAATATACATTTCCACTATAAGCCTCACAGGGCTCCCTCTTCTCCTTGCCCTGTCCTGCATTTCTGGCGTTTACACTTTATGAGGATGGCTCTTCTGACTGATGCGAAGTGATATCTTTTGTAGTATTGATTTCCAGTGCCCACCTGTTCGGTTGGCTAAAAAAGTGTATGCCCTTTTCTTGAATATATACAGAAAAAAACGCATACAGCCTTTTTGGCCAACTGCAATGTCGGAAATGTTCAGCCCCTTTTCTTGTGCTTAATGGCGAGTCCTTTCTACCTCCTCAAATCCCTTTCCTGCCATTCTCCGTTGCTTGCCAATCCTTTTCTTTGACTTTCCTCAAGACATTTTTCAGTGATAGATATTTTCAACTCTGCAGTTTCGTGAATTTTACTGCCCCTGAGTTCCATTGTTCAACTTGTGTTTATGGGAACTGGCCACAAAGCAGTGGGATTTCCTCAAGCCCTATACTGTTTCCATGGGCAACCCTAGCCTTTGGTCAATTCATCTTCCTGATTGGAAATTAGAGTGACATGTGCCTGTCTGAACACCTAGGACTTGTCTCTCATTGTTCCTCATCCTTCCGCTTCATCCTCTGGACAAATTCCAAACTGTACGCAACAGGATGTTGACAGTGTTGACATCTCCAAGTGGGGAGACTGTTAGTAAAGACGCTGGAGGGGTGAACCCGAGCACCAGGAGATGAGGAGATGAGATGCCTTTTCCAAACTCTTCCCGATCAGACGGTATACCATCCTCTGGATGTGACAGACATGTTTTAGCAGTAGGAAGAGTCCCATTCATGTAAGGAGAACACCAGGGCTTTTTCAAAATCAGTGTCTCCCCGAAACCCAAACTGGGGAGTTTTCTAAGCTACGGCTACACATATGTTCATTAAGGGCCTTGGGAAGTAGGCAGAGTCCAAACTTTAGATGACTGAAGTCTTCAGGGTCAGAAGCACTCACCACCGGCTTCCCTTAGGTTACACTTTAACTGTCATTGATAGATGATGTCAATAAAAATATCTGTTCTTTTTCCGATTATTTCCCCTTATAGGTTATTGCACAATATTGAGTGTAGTTCCCTGTGCTATACAGTAGTTCCTTGTTGATGATCTATTTTATACATAGCAGTGTGTATGTGTTAATTCCAAACTGTTAATTTATCCCTCCTCCCACCTTTCCCCTTTGGTAATAATAAATTATAAGATTTTATACTTCTCAGAAATGGGGGAGCTGAAAGAGAGGTATCATTTTCAATGGAAAAGCATTTAAAACAAGATTGAAGCTTTAACCAAGATTATTAGATGTACATCCTTGGAAAGAAATCACTTCATTTCTCTAATATTGACCTGACAAATAAGACAAACCTTTTCACTGAACTTGCTTATAATAAAGTGATGGAAATATCAAATGGAAGTGTTAGAAACATCTTATTTTACCCGAGCCTTATAAACTGTTCTATGTTAACTACAGTTTGGCTCACACATCTGTTCATTGAAGTTACAATAGTCTCAATTTCTGTTACTGATCCTCCAGAGTGGACCCCAACAAGGGTCCCCCTGCCCAGTGTCATTGGGGCCAACAGATCGAGACTGAGTTTGGTTCCCAAGCAAAGGAAACTTTATATTTTCATCAGAGAATGGAGAGGTGAGAGCATGCACTACCCCGTGGGCTGTGGGCTGGGCTGCTGTGTAGAGATCCTGTCAGAGTCAGTGAGAGGGAGGGGGTGGAGCTCTCAAGGGCCGGGTTGGCTGCAGCTCAGGCTCTATATCTCGGAGTCTGCACTGGGCCCCAGGAGCTGAGGTGTCGACCCAGCCATTCTGCACCAGGAAATCTGGTCTGAAGTGCCGGGTGTGGAACCTCTGCATGCGGGACCCTAGGAGCACGTGAAATTAGACAAAGCACAAAGGATAAAAAAGGTCAGACTTGACTTTATTGCCCACATTCTATTTTTATCTCCCAGGGATTTTTAATGGGCTTTGCTGGGGACAAACCCCTCCTCTGCCTTTTGTCCCGTTCCTCATTCTTGGAGTGCTGAGGGTGCAGACCCTTCTTCTGTAACTGCTGAGTGCTGAGTTGGGAGCCCTCATACCAGGGGACGAGGGTCAGAACTTCTCCCCAGCAGCCTCCAGGTGACGTTGATTGGCCCCAGGACCCCTGCCTCCCTGCTCGTCCGCCTGAGCACCAGCATTGGAAGTGTTATAGATTCTAATGACCTTTAAGGGTCCAGGAAAGAGATGTGCAGAGACGCTGTGGGGGCCGGTTTCACCCCGCCCCACATTTGTTCGGCCACCTTAGGCTGACCGTTTCTGCCAGCCTAGATGCTCTGACCAGTAGTCTGCTCTTTCTTCAATTAGGCCCCTGAATTAACGTAAAAACAGCACCAGGTGTCAGAGCCCTGCCCGCTCAACTCCCAGACAGTCCAGGGTCGGTGGTGATCGAGGACCATGATGGCCACTGAGTCAACAGCCTTTTGAAGTAAACAGGAGTCCAGCCGGTCTTATTGGCCACCATCATCACGGTGTCTGTAGGCTTTTCTATGGTGACAGTGTGATATACGGTTCCCCCGCCAAGATTATTAGCTCCCCTCCGGGTGCAGGAAGTCATGCAAGCAGTAGTCTACTCCTTCGGGACACACGATTGTTGTTTTATGAGAGAAACTCCAGGTCAAGTGATGTTCACATGAGTCGTCATGGTGCCCTGTTGCCCCCGGTTATCTCTCTGGATGTTGGAGTTGGAGGGCCTCCTCACTCGAGGTCGGTGTGCCCACGGAGCGAACCCTGCAACTTCAGGGCATGGTTGGTGATTAGGATCACCACGTGGGGTCCTTTTCCCTTAGGAGGGAGGTGGCCTTTTGGGCTGCTGATTTCCAGGTTTTTAGATACCGTCAGTATCTTGGCCAGATGTGGCAGTGGGCCAAGCCCCTTGGTGACTGTAGTTTATCCTACCTGGATGGCATTCTTCCGTTGTTCCATTTCAAGTGGTCCCAGTTTTTGCACTAATTCTCCAATGGCGATTCACCTTTCACCGGGAATGGAAAGGTCAAAGGGTTTAGCTCAATTAGGGAGTTCCAGGACAAGGGTCTGAATTGACTGCTCTTTCCATTCTTGAAAGGCCACTTCTGGATTCTGTTCAAAAGGATCATCATCTTTTCCTTTCAGTGTTTCATATAGAGGCCCAGCTAGTAGACTGTAGTTAGGGATCCAGAAGCAGCAAACCCTGGCCTCCCCAGGAACCCCTAAGCTGTCTTCTAGTTTTAGAAAGGGGTAAGGCTGCAAATGGTTTCTTCCCTTTCCTGGGATGGGCTTCTCTGACCTTGTGTGAGAATGAAGCCCAGGCAGGTCACCGCAGTCTGTGATATTTGAGCTTTTTCTTGGACAACTTCTATCCTTTATTGGCTTGGTAGTTCAGAGGCCTCCTTAGTAGGGCTGGCGATCAGAATGTCGTCTGCATATTGAAGGAGGGTTTCCTTTTCCAGAGGTAGAACTTTTCGGTCGTTAGCTAAGCTTTCCCCAAAGATGGTGTGGGAATTTTTGAACCCTTGGGGCAAGACGGCCCGGAAGTATTGTTTTAGTTGTATGTTGAGTCCTGCCACTCACAAGCCAAAATTTCTTGTGACTCTGGGACTAATGGAATACAAAAGAAGGCATCATTGAAGACTAATACAGAATACCATGTCCTGGTGGTTGGTAGAATGACCAGCAGGGTGTAGGAATCAGGAGTAACTGGAGGTATATCCTCGGTGGCTTCACTGACTGTCCTGACATCCTTTACCAGGTCCCCAGCAGCCCATGGGGCTCTCGTGGTCAGGCCAATCCCAGGATATGAAGCTCTCCTGGGCAGGTACCCCACCCCCAACCCAGCCCACGGGGCTCTCATGGTCAGGCCCCTCCCAGGATACAGAGCTACCCTTGCAGGTACCGTGGCAGGGCTGGGCACACAGGAACCGTGCACATAGCCCTCATTGAAGAGCACCCCCAGCTCACCTGTTGCTCAGAGCTGACACAGAGCACCTCAGAGCAGGACTTGAACTAACAAACAGCAGCTCCGACAGGTCTGTGACCCTGGGCATCACTCTGTGTGGCCTCCCTCCACCTGGTCTTCCAGAGACTTCCACTGCACCCAGGGCACCAGGCCTCTGTCTCCAACCACCACCCACCCCTCCTCTCCCTGACTCCTGGGTTCGTCTCATTAGGAGAGGGTTTTCTTGAAGTTGTCTCCCACTCATGGGCCAGATAAAATGATTAGAAAACAAGCCAAAGCTGCAGCCCCTTGTCTATCCTGACTCTCAGGAGCCCACACCTGTTCCTTGGACCTGGCCCGTTCAGCAAGTTCCATTTTCTGCAACTGTGAGCCCCTGAGGGGTGATGATTGGCTACCTGGGCAGCCTTACCATGCCGGCCAGCCCTCCCCAGGTGTGCCTGGGTTGAGATCAATATAAATACCACTCCAGGCAGCAAAAGCCCCTGCAGCTGTGCCTGACGCCATTTTCTCTGCCCTGTCAGCAGTCTCGGGGCTGGGCTGGTGGGAGGGAGTGAGAGGCCACGGCTTTGTGGGTGGCCCAGTGTGAGTGGGGCTCTGCTGGACTTTCTGCAGCAGTTGCCAGGCTGCCACCTGCTAAAGAAGAGGATGTGTCACCCATACCTGCTGCTGGAATTTCTCCCTGGGCAGAGGTGAGGAAGGAAAAAAGCAGTGGGGGCAGGGACAGGACGGGTATCTCAGGCAGGGAAATGGAAATCTTCCAGAAGAGCACCCAGGGCCAGGACCATCCTGGCTGGCCTGCAGGCACCAAGTCAGCTGGCATGCTGTCACTCGTGTGGCTCCATGGCCCTTCCTCTAGGCTTTCAAGTCCTTGTATATATTCAGGTGTTTTACCTGGGAAGGGTGGGAACAGTTCAGCAGCAACTGGCCTGGGGCTCAGCTCACGTTTACTCACAGATGCCTCGGCACGGTGCCCCAGCTTTGCAATGAGGACGCTTGTTGTGTGGGGGCTGCTGGCTGAATGGGAGACGATTCCCCACCACTGACCAACTTCAGAATTGTTTACAACTGGAGCAAGTGCCCTGATACGGTTTTCCTCTGAGTAACTGGTGGGTTCTGTTTTTTTTTTCTCTTTTTCGTTTTTGGTTCAAGGTAGATTTTATTCCTCTTTTTTGTATTTACAGATATAAGCATGGAAATAATTTATTCATATAAATACATGTATGTGAAGGGAATAATTGTTTTTTCTGTTTTATTTTTTAAATTTTATTTCTTTTTAATTTTGAATTTTATTTTATATTTTTATACAGCAGGTTCTCATTGGTTATCTATTTTATACATATAAATGTTTACATGCCAATCCCAATCTCTCAACTCCTCCCACCACCACCCCTCCAAGAGCTTTCCCCCCTTGTTGTCCATACGATTGTTGTCTACATCTGTTGCTCTATTTATGCCTTGCAAAACGGTTAATCTGTACAGTTTTTCTAGGTTCCACATATATGCATGAATATACAAGATTTGTTTTTCTCTTTCTGACTTACTTCACTCTGTATGACAGTCTCTAGATCCATCGACGTCTCTACAAATGACCCAATTTCATTCCTTTCATGGCTTAGTAATATTCCATTTTATATATGTACCACAGCTTTATGCATTCGTCTGTCTGTGGGCATTTAGGTTGCTTCCATTACCTCGATATTGTAAATAGTGATGCAATGAACATTGCGGTGAATGTCTCTTTTTGATTTATGGTTTTGTCTGAGTATATGTCCAGTCCTGGGATTGCTGTATCATATGGTAATTCTATTATTAGTTTCTTAAGAAACTCCATATTGTTCTCCATAGTGACTGTATCAATTTATATTCCCAACAATAGTGGAAGAGGTTTCCTTTTCTCCACACCCTTTCCAGCATTTGTTGTTTGTAGATTTTCAGATGATGCCCATTCTAACAGGTGTGAGGTGATACCTCATTGTTGAGTCCATTTCGTTGAGCAAGGGGTAGGTCTTGTCTATTACATATTTGGCTTATGGAACGGTATCTGTGCTAATTTCAAACTCTGGTTTTATGCAGCACCCCAACTCACCTTTCCCCTTAAGCAAGCATAAGTTGGTTTTCTAAACTTGAGACCCTGTTCTGTTTTGTAATTCAGTTCATGTGTAGCCAAGTTTACATTCCGTGCATTAGTGATACCTTATGATGTTTCTTTTTCTGTGTGACTTATTTCACTTAGAATCATCATGCCTCAATCCACTCATTATGCTGGTACAGGCCTGGTGACACAGATTTCATTGCTGAGTGGTATTCTGTTGTACATAAGTACCGCAACTTCTTTATCAATTATTTGTTCTCTGGGATATTTAACTTGTACTGTAGAAGAGGCTCCTGTAAACAGAGCCGTTGTAAATTTTGGGGTGGCTGTGTCTTTTTGATTTTAATTTCCCTAAGCTATAGGACCATAAGTGGAAATGCCCTAGACTCTGTTGCTTTGTTTTTCAGATGTATCAGGAAACACCATACACTTCTCCAGAGTGGCTGTTGGCAATGTACATCCCGCCCATCAGCATAACAAGGCTCCTTTTTCCCCATGGCCTGTCTTGCCTTTCTGGATTTTACACTTTTCTCAGATGGCCCTTTAGACCGGGGGGAAGTGACACTTCATAGTAGTTCGGATTTCCATTGCAAGCTTGCTTGGTTTGCCAAAAAGGGCGTATGTGTTTGTTCCTGAATATATTCAGGAACAAACTCATACGCCCTTTGTTGCCAAGTGCATCATTGTCGATGTTCTGCCTCTTTTCCTATGCTTTAAATGCAATTCCAGTCTACCTCCTGAAATCAGTTTCCTGCAATTCTGCCCCGCTTTCAAGTCCTCTTCGCAGCCTTACTTCAGTATATTTTTGGACGTTATCTGTCATTTATAACTCTGCAGGTTTGTGAATTACAGGGCCCCTGAGCTCCTTTCTTCAACTCGCTTTCTTGTGAGCTGGCCGCAAACCCGCAAGACTGCTTCAGGCCCTAATCTGCTTCTGGCAGGGCACGCTGAGCCTTTGGTTAATTCCTCTTCCTGGTGGGAAATGAGTGTTAAATATGCCCGTCCAGACACCTACCTCACTCTCAACCCCTTGGTGATGTGGGTCCTCTGGTTTGTGGCCACTTTTGCTGGGTTCCTCACCTTTCGATGATGTGGCCCCACTAGTGTGAGGACACTCCTGCTTGGTTCTCATCCACGTGGTTATGTGGACCCCCTGGTGAGAGTCTGTTCCTGGCTTTGTTCCTCACCCACCTGTGACGGAGACCCTCTGCTGATAGGTCACTCCTGCATGGCTGGCACACATTGCCTTGGTGAAGTCAGCCGTGTGGTGGCAGTTGGAGCGTGCTGGGAATCTCTTCCCCCCGGTGATGAGGACCCTCTTGCGTCAGGCCCTAACTGCTGGGCTCACCAACTTTTCTTAGTGAGCCCAGTGATGCTTTGGCACTCCTCTTAGGATCCCATCTCCATGGGGATGTGGGCCTTCTGCTCTGAGGTCCCAACGGCTGGGTTGTTCACATTTTCATGATGTGGGCTCTCTGGTGTTAGTTCACAGAAGCCTGGATCCCATAGCCTCTGTGCTCTTGGCTGCCTGCTGGGAGGTTCCAACTGCTGGATTCCTCACTTTTTTAATTTTTTGGGCCCTCTGTTGTGAGGATCCTCCTGCCTGCCTCACTCCCAGCCCCTTCGTGATGTGTGTCGTCTGGTTTGAGGCCACATGTGCTGGGTTCCTCACCTTTCGATGATGTGGGACCAATGGTCTTAGGAGACTCCTGCCTGGTTCACATCCCCTTGGTGATGTGGGCCCTCTGTTGAGAGTCTGATCCTGGCTGGGTTCCTCACCCATCTGTGAGGTAGGCCGTCTGATGTGAGGTCACTCTTGCCTGGCTTGCTCACCTCGCCTTGTGGACATGAGCCCTCTGGTGGCACTTGGAGCCTGCTGGGAGCCTCCTCTCCTCGGTGATGAGGGCCCTCTGGCATCAGGCCCTGACTGCTGGGCTCCCCACATTTTGTGATGTGCGCCCAGTGGTGCGAGGACACTCCAGCCAGGTTCACATCCCCATTGGGGTGTGGGCCTTCTGCTCTGAGGTCCCAAAGCCTGGGTTGCTCACAGTTTCATGATGTGGGCTCTCTGCTGTTAGTTCACTCCTGCCTGCATCCCATAGCTTCTGTGCTCTGGGCCGCCTGCTGGGAGGTTCCAACTGCTGGATTCCTCACCTTTCTTATTCTTTGGGCCCTCTGTTTTTAGGCTACTCCTGCCTGCCTCACTCCCATTCCCTTTGTGATATGTGTCCTCTGATTTGAGGCCACATGTGCTGGGTTCCGCACCTTTCGATGATGTGACCCCACTGGAGGGAAGACAGTCCTGACTGGTTCCCATCCCCTTGCTGATGTGGGCCCTCAGGTGAGAGTCTGATCCTGGCTGGGTTCCTCACCCTTCTGTGAGGTGGGCCCTCTGCTGTGAGGTCAATCATGCCTGTCTGGCACACGTCACCTTGGCGACGTGGGCCCTCTGGTGGCAGTTGGAGTGTGCTGGGATCCTCCTCCCCTCGGTGATGAGGGCCCTCTTGCCTTAGGCCATAACTGCTGGGCTCCCCACATTTTCTGATGTGCGCCAAGTGAGTGAGGACACTCTTGCCAGGTTCCCATCCCCATGGCGATATGGGCCTTCTGCTCTGAGGTCAAAACGGCTGGCTTGCTCACAGTACCAAGATGTGGGCCCTCTGCTGTGAGTTCACTCCGGCAAGGATCCCTTATCATCGGTGCTCTGAGCCGCCTGCTGGGAGGTTCCAACTGCTGGATTCCTCAACTTTTTTATTCTATGTGCCCTCTGTTGTGAGGCTCCTCCTGCCTGCCTCACTGCCAGCCCCTTGGTGATGACTGTCCTATGGCTTGAGGCCACATGTGCTGCGTTCCTCACCTTTCGATGATGTGACCCCACTCGTGTGAGGACACTCCTGCCTGGTTCCCATCCCCTTGGTGAGGTGGGCCCTCTGGCGAGAGTCTAATCCTGGCTGGGTTCCTCAACGTTCTGTGAGGTAGGCCCTCTGCTGTGAGGTCACTCCTGCCTGGCTGGCACACGTCACCTTGGAGACGTGAGCCCTCTGGTGGCAGTTGGAGCGTGCAGGGCGCCTCCTCCTCTCGGTGATGACGGCCCTCTGGCGTCAGGCCCTAAATGGTGGGCTCCCCACATTTTCTGATGTGCGCCCAGTGGTGCGAGGACACTCCAGCCAGGTTCCCATTCCCATGGGGATGTGGTCCTTCTGCGCTGAGATCTCAACTCCTGGGTTGCTCACAGTTTTGTGATGTGGGCCCTCTGCTGTGAGTTCACTGTGGCCTGGATCCCATAGCCTCGGTGTTCTGGGCCGCCTGCTGGAAGGTCTAAATGCTGGAATCCTCACGTTTTTTATATTATGTACCCTGTGTTGTGAGGCTACTCCTGCCTGCCTCACTCCAAGGCCCTTGGTGATGTGGGTCCTATGGTTTGAAGCCACATGTGCTGGGTTCCTCACCTTAAGATGATGTGGCCCTACTCATGTGAGGACACTCCTGCCTGGTTCCAATCCATTTGGTGATGTGGGCCCTCTGGTGCGAGTCTGATCCTGACTGGGTTCGTCACCCATCTGTGAGGTGGGCCCTCTACTATCAGGTAACTCTTGCCTGGCTTGCTCACCTCGTCTTGTTGACATGAGCCCTCTGGTGGCAATTGGACCCTGCTGGGAGCCTCCTCAGCTCTGTGATGAGGGCCCCCTGACGTCAGGCCCTAACTGCTGGTCGCTCAAAATTTTCTGATACGTTCTCAGTGGTGCGAGGACACTCCTACCAGAATTCCATCCCCATGGGGATGTGGGCCTCCTGCTCTGAGGTCCCAATGGCTGGGTTGCTCAGTTTCATGACATGGGCCCTCTTCTGTGAGTTCACTGTGGCCTGGATCCCATAGCCTCGGTGCTCTGGGCCGCCTGCTGGGAGGTTCCAACTGCTGGATTCCTCACTTTTTTATTCTATGTGCCCAGTGTTGTGAGGCTACTCCTGCCTGCCTCACTCCGAGGTCCTTGGTGATGTGGGTCCTCTGGTTTGAGGACACATGTGCTGAGTACCTCAGCTTTCGATGATGTGGCCCCACTGATGTGAAGACACTCCTGCCTGGTTCCCATCCCCTTGGTGATGTGGGCCCTCTGGTGAGAGTCTGATGTTGGCTGGGTTTCTCACCCTTCTGTGAGGTGGGACCTCTGCTGTGAGGTAACTCCTGCCTGGCATGCTCACGTTGCCTTGGCAATGTGAGCCCTCAGGTGGCAGTTGGAGCCTGCTGGGAATCTCCTCCCCTCAGTTATGAGAGCTCTGGATAAAACACATATGCCCTTTTTTGCCAAGTGCATTATTTTCCAAGTTCTGTCTCTTTTCCTGTGCTTTAAGAGCTACTCCCGTGTACGTTCTGAAATCAGTTTCCAGCAATTCTGCCCCGCATTCAAGTCCTCTTCGCAGCCTTACTTCAAGTCCTCTTCGCAGCCTTACTTCAGTATAATTTTGGATGATAGCTGTCATTTATAACTCCGCAGGTTTCTGAATTACAGTGCCCCTGAGCTCCTTTCTTCAACTCGCTTTCTTGTGAGCTGGCCGCAACACCGCAGGATCTCCTCAGGCCCTAATCTAGTTCCAGCATGGCACGCGGAGCCTTTGGTTCATTTGTCTTCCTGGTGAAAATGAGAGTTAAATTTGCCCGTCCAGACACCTACAGATAGTCTCCCATTGTTTCTCCTTATTCCTGTTCATCTTCCGAATAAATTGCAAACTGGGCCAAACAGGAGGTTAAAGGCACTGACTCTCCAAGTGGGGAGAGTGTTAGTAAAGCGTCTGGAATGTTGCACCAGAGTACCAGGGGACGAAAACTGAGACACATTTGAACACGTTTTCCTATCACATGGTGGATCATACTCTGGGTTCCACATGCATGTTTTAGCTGAAGGAAGAATCCCTTAAACCTGGAGAGTTGAGACCCATGGAATGGGTACCATGCAATATGACTTCAAAGGGTCTGCATTTGCTCACCGAACCTCACCAATCCTATCACTGCTGCGTTTATGCCTCTGTACACACGCTTGATTCTCTTTCGGAGACATATAAATCCATAGGTTTTAAGATTCTTACTAGTCAGGTATATTCTTAGGCGTTTAATATGGGGTGTTGAGTCCACTTCGTTGAGCAAGGAGTAGCTCTTGTCTATTACATATTTGGCTTACGGAATGGTATCTGTGCTAATTTCAATCTCTGGTTTTATGCAGCACCCCAACTCACCTTTCCCCTTAAGCAAGCATAAGTTGGTTTTCTACATTTGAGACCCTGTTCTGTTTTGTAATTCAGTTCCTGTGTAGCCAAGTTTACATTCCGTGTATTAGAGATACCTTATGATGTTTCTTTTTCTGTGTGACTTATTTCACTTAGAATCATCGTACCTGAATCCACTCATTATGCTGCTACGGGCCTGATGACATAGATTTCATTGCTGAGTGATATTGCATTGTACGTAAGTACCCCAACTTCTTTATCCATTTTTCGCTTTCTGTGATATTGAACTTGTACAGTAAACGAGGTTCTTGTAAACAGAGCCGGCCCAAACTTTGGGGTGGCTGTGTCTTTTTGATTTTAATTTCCCTAAGCTATAGGACCATAAGTGGAAGTGCCCTAGCCTCTGTTGCTTTGTTTTTGGATGTTTCAGGAAACACCATACACTTCTCCAGAGTGGCTGCTGGCAATTTACATCCCACCCATCAGCATAACAAGGCTCCCAGTTCTCCATGGCCTGTCCTGCCTTTCTGGATTTTACACTTTTTTCAGATGGCCCTTTTGACCGAGGGGCAGTGAGACTTCATTGTAGTGCAGATTTCCTTTGCAAGCTTGCTTGGTTGGCCAAAAAGGGCGTATGCGTTTTTTCCTGAATATATTCAGGAAAAAACGCATACGCCCTTTTTGGCCAAGTGCATCATTGTCGACGTTCTGAGTGTTTTCATATGTTTTCAGTGCAATTCCTGTCTACCTCCTGAAATCGGTTTCCTGCAGTTCTGCCTTGCTCTCAGTGCCTCTTCATAGCCTTACCTCAATATACTTTTGGAAAATAGTTGGCCTTTATAACGCTGCAGGTTTTTGAATTGCAGTGGCCCTTAGCTCCATTTTTCAGCTCTTATTTTTGTGATCTTGCCTCATATCCACAGGATTTCTTCAGGACCTATTCTTCTTCTGGGACGCCTTGCTCTGCCTTTGGTTAATTCTTCCTCCTGATGTGAAATTAGAGTGACATGTGCCCATTGAAACCGCTACAGCTATTTTCTCACTGGTTCCCCCTATTCCCATTCATCCTCCGCACTAACTGCAGACTGTGCGATACCGGAACTTAAAGGCATTGACTCTCCATGTGGAGATGTTGTTAGTAAAGTGGCTGGAATGTTGATCCGGAGCCCCAGGAGAGGAAAATGAGGTGCATTTTAGAAACCTTTCCCGATCATATGGTATACCATCCGCTGGATTTCCCATGCATGGTTTAGCTGTAGGAAGATTCCCTTCAACTTGGAGTGTTGGGACCCTTGGAATAAGTAGCATGAAGTATTGCATTAAACTTTCGGCAGTTGCTCACCAAAGCTCTCCAATCCTTTCAGCCCCAAGTGTCCAGCCTTATGTCTTATCCAGCTGTGGGTTTATATGTGGTCATTCCAGGTTGCATCACAGCCCCTGAGCGAATTTTGTAAGAATTTTTCTCTCTTTCATTGTTTCTGCGTTTTGGTTTTAAAATTTATTTCTATAATGGGGTTTAGCTCATTTTCACTGCTGTGTTTGTGCCGCTCTGCGCACACTTGATTCCCTTATGGAGATATATCAATACATGGGTTTTAAGATTCTTATTACTCAGATATATTTCTCTGCGGTGTATAGGGTGTGTTGAGGCCAGTTCATTGAGCGAGGTGTAGATCTTGTCTGATACCTATTTGGTTTATTGAACGGTATCTGTGCTAATTTCAAACTCTGGTTTTATGCATCACCCCACCTCTCCTTTCCCCTTAAGCTGACATAAGTGTGTTTTCTAAATGTGAGACACTGTTCTGTTTTGTAATTCAGTTTTTGTGCAGCCATATTTATCCTCCCTCTATAAGTGATATCTTATGATATGTTTCTTTTTCTGTTTGACTTATTTCAAGTAGTATTATCGGACCTCAATCCACTCTTTATCCTTCTACTAGCCTTATTACATTGATTTCATGGTGAAGAGATATTCCATTGTACATAAGTACCACATTTTCTTTATCCATTGTTCTCTTTCCTGGGATATTTAAGGTGTACTGAAGTTGAGGTTCTTGTAAACAGAGTAGCCCTAAACTGTGGTGTGCTTGTGTCTTGTTGATTTTTAGACTTCCCTAGATATACTCCCGTGATTGGAAGTGCCCTATGCTCTGTAGCTCTGTTTTTTAGATGATTTAGGAACCACCATACACTTCTCCAGAGTGGCTCTCGGCAGTTCACACACTGTCCATCAGCGTATAAAGGCTCCCTGTTCTCCATGGCCTGTCCTGCATTTCTGGTTTTTACAATTTTTTCGGATGGCCCTTTTGACCGGTGGGAAATGAGACTTCTTTGTTGTGCACATTTGCATTGCTTGCTTGCTTGGTTGCCCATAAAGTGCGTATGCGTTTTTTCCTGGATATATTCAGGAAAAAACGCATACTCCCTTTTGGGCCAACTGCATCATTGTCGAAATTCTGCCGCTTTTCATGTGCTTTAAAGGCGAGTCCAATCTATCTCTTGAAATCTGTTTCTTGCAATTCTGTCTTGCATTCAGATCCTCTTCTTTGCCTTACCTCAACATATTTTTGGACGTTAGTTTTCATTTATAACTCTGCAGGTTTGTGAATTGCAGTGACCCTGAGCTCCATTTTTTAAGTTGCTCTTTTGTGAGCTGGCCTCAAAACCGCAGGATTGCTTCAGGCCCTATTTTGGCTCCGGCGAGGCGGGCTGAGCCTTTTTTTAATTCTTATTCTTAATGGGAAATTAGAGTGACATGTGCCCGTCCAAACCCCTACAACTATTCTCTCATTGTTTCCCCCTGTTCCCGTTCATCCTCCTCACAATTTGCAAAATGTGTGAAACAGAAGTTTAAATGTGCTGATTCTCTAAGTGGGGAGATTCTAAGTAACGTGGCTGGAATGATGAACAGGAGCACCAGGAGAGGATAAATGAGGTGCATTTTAGACACATCTCCCAATCACATGGTGTACAGTCCTCTGGGTTTTCCATGCATGTTTTAGCTGTAGGAAGATTCCTTGAACCTGCAGATTTGGGACCCATTGAATGGGTACCAGGTAGTATTACTTTAAAGGGTGTGCATTTCCTCACCCAACCTCACATTTCTCTTAGCGCGAACAGTTTCCAGCCTTATGTCTCATCCTGCTGTGGGTCTAGATGTGTTCAATCCATGTTGCATCACCGTCCCTGAGGAAAAGTTGTAAGAGGTTTTCTCTGTCTCTCTGTCGTTTATTTTTTTCAATTTATTACTATATTGGTTACAGCTGATTTTCAAAGCTCTGTTTCTTGCTGCTGTACATCCACTTGATTCACGTACAGAGAGACATCAATAAATTCTTTTTCAGATTCTTACCAGTCATAGATATTCTTTTCCAGTGACTTGAGTGTGCTGAGTGCAGTTCTTTTAGCTACCGTGTAGGCCTTGTTAATTATCAGTTTGGTATTTGGAATGGTATCTTTGCTAATCTCAACCTCCTGGATGATGCCTCACCCCTCCCCACCTTTCCCGTTTAGCAGCCTTACGCGTGTTTTCTACATATTTGACTATGTTTTTGTTTTGTAATTTATTTCATGTGTAGCCATTTTGGATTCCACCTTTAAGTGATATCTTATGATATGTGTCTTTTTCTTTTTGAATTATGTCACTTAGAATGATCATACGTAACTCCTCCGGAGTTGTTACAACTGGCCATATTTCATTGATTTCCAGGCTGAGTAATATTCCACTCTACATAAGTACCACATCTCTATCCATTTTTTCCCTCCAGAGACATTTAAGTTATATCCTAGTCGAGGATCTTTTAAACAGAGAGGCAGTAAACATTGGGGTGCCTGTGTCCTCTCGATTTTTGTTTTTCCCAAGATATACGCCCATGAGTGCAAGTGCCCTATGCTCTGTAGCTCATTTTTTAGATGCTTTAGTAAACACAATACACTTCTCCAGAATGGCCGTTGGCAATATACATTTCCACTATAAGCCTCACAGGGCTCCCTCTTCTCCTTGCCCTGTCCTGCATTTCTGGCGTTTACACTTTATGAGGATGGCTCTTCTGACTGATGCGAAGTGATATCTTTTGTAGTATTGATTTCCAGTGCCCACCTGTTTGGTTGGCTAAAAAAGTGTATGCCCTTTTCTTGAATATATACAGAAAAAAACGCATACAGCCTTTTTGGCCAACTGCAATGTCGGAAATGTTCAGCCCCTTTTCTTGTGCTTAATGGCGAGTCCTTTCTACCTCCTCAAATCCCTTTCCTGCCATTCTCCGTTGCTTGCCAATCCTTTTCTTTGACTTTCCTCAAGACATTTTTCAGTGATAGATATTTTCAACTCTGCAGTTTCGTGAATTTTACTGCCCCTGAGTTCCATTGTTCAACTTGTGTTTATGGGAACTGGCCACAAAGCAGTGGGATTTCCTCAAGCCCTATACTGTTTCCATGGGCAACCCTAGCCTTTGGTCAATTCATCTTCCTGATTGGAAATTAGAGTGACATGTGCCTGTCTGAACACCTAGGACTTGTCTCTCATTGTTCCTCATCCTTCCGCTTCATCCTCTGGACAAATTCCAAACTGTACGCAACAGGATGTTGACAGTGTTGACATCTCCAAGTGGGGAGACTGTTAGTAAAGATGCTGGAGGGGTGAACCCGAGCACCAGGAGATGAGGAGATGAGATGCCTTTTCCAAACTCTTCCCGATCAGACGGTATACCATCCTCTGGATGTGACAGACATGTTTTAGCAGTAGGAAGAGTCCCATTCATGTAAGGAGAACACCAGGGCTTTTTCAAAATCAGTGTCTCCCCGAAACCCAAACTGGGGAGTTTTTTAAGCTACGGCTACACATATGTTCATTAAGGGCCTTGGGAAGTAGGCAGAGTGCAAACTTTAGATGACTGAAGTCTTCAGGGTCAGAAGCACTCACCACCGGCTTCCCTTAGGTTACACTTTAACTGTCATTGATAGATGATGTCAATAAAAATATCTGTTCTTTTTCCGATTATTTCCCCTTATAGGTTATTGCACAATATTGAGTGTAGTTCCCTGTGCTATACAGTAGTTCCTTGTTGATGATCTATTTTATACATAGCAGTGTGTATGTGTTAATTCCAAACTGTTAATTTATCCCTCCTCCCACCTTTCCCCTTTGGTAATAATAAATTATAAGATTTTATACTTCTCAGAAATGGGGGAGCTGAAAGAGAGGTATCATTTTCAATGGAAAAGCATTTAAAACAAGATTGAAGCTTTAACCAAGATTATTAGATGTACATCCTTGGAAAGAAATCACTTCATTTCTCTAATATTGACCTGACAAATAAGACAAACCTTTTCACTGAACTTGCTTATAATAAAGTGATGGAAATATCAAATGGAAGTGTTAGAAACATCTTATTTTACCCGAGCCTTATAAACTGTTCTATGTTAACTACAGTTTGGCTCACACATCTGTTCATTGAAGTTACAATAGTCTCAATTTCTGTTACTGATCCTCCAGAGTGGACCCCAACAAGGGTCCCCCTGCCCAGTGTCATTGGGGCCAACAGATCGAGACTGAGTTTGGTTCCCAAGCAAAGGAAACTTTATATTTTCATCAGAGAATGGAGAGGTGAGAGCATGCACTACCCCGTGGGCTGTGGGCTGGTCTGCTGTGTAGAGATCCTGTCAGAGTCAGTGGGAGGGAGGGGGCGGAGCTCTCAAGGGCCGGGTTGGCTGCAGCTCAGGCTCTATATCTCGGAGTCTGCACTGGGCCCCAGGAGCTGAGGTGTCGACCCAGCCATTCTGCACCAGGAAATCTGGTCTGAAGTGCCGGGTGTGGAACCTCTGCATGCGGGACCCTAGGAGCACGTGAAATTAGACAAAGCACAAAGGATAAAAAAGGTCAGACTTGACTTTATTGCCCACATTCTATTTTTATCTCCCAGGGATTTTTAATGGGCTTTGCTGGGGACAAACCCCTCCTCTGCCTTTTGTCCCGTTCCTCATTCTTGGAGTGCTGAGGGTGCAGACCCTTCTTCTGTAACTGCTGAGTGCTGAGTTGGGAGCCCTCATACCAGGGGACGAGGGTCAGAACTTCTCCCCAGCAGCCTCCAGGTGACGTTGATTGGCCCCAGGACCCCTGCCTCCCTGCTCGTCCGCCTGAGCACCAGCATTGGAAGTGTTATAGATTCTAATGACCTTTAAGGGTCCAGGAAAGAGATGTGCAGAGACGCTGTGGGGGCCGGTTTCACCCCGCCCCACATTTGTTCGGCCACCTTAGGCTGACCGTTTCTGCCAGCCTAGATGCTCTGACCAGTAGTCTGCTCTTTCTTCAATTAGGCCCCTGAATTAACGTAAAAACAGCACCAGGTGTCAGAGCCCTGCCCGCTCAACTCCCAGACAGTCCAGGGTCAGTGGTGATCGAGGACCATGATGGCCACTGAGTCAACAGCCTTTTGAAGTAAACAGGAGTCCAGCCGGTCTTATTGGCCACCATCATCACGGTGTCTGTAGGCTTTTCTATGGTGACAGTGTGATATACGGTTCCCCCGCCAAGATTATTAGCTCCCCTCCGGGTGCAGGAAGTCCTGCAAGCAGTAGTCTACTCCTTCGGGACACACTATTGTTGTTTTATGAGAGAAACTCCAGGTCAAGTGATGTTCACATGAGTCGTCATGGTGCCCTGTTGCCCCCGGTTATCTCTCTGGATGTTGGAGTTGGAGGGCCTCCTCACTCGAGGTCGGTGTGCCCACGGAGCGAACCCTGCAACTTCAGGGCATGGTTGGTGATTAGGATCACCACGTGGGGTCCTTTTCCCTTAGGAGGGAGGTGGCCTTTTGGGCTGCTGATTTCCAGGTTTTTAGATACCGCCAGTATCTTGGCCAGATGTGGCAGTGGGCCAAGCCCCTTGGTGACTGTAGTTTATCCTACCTGGATGGCATTCTTGCGTTGTTCCATTTCAAGTGGTCCCAGTTTTTGCACTAATTCTCCAATGGCGATTCACCTTTCACCGGGAATGGAAAGGTCAAAGGGTTTAGCTCAATTAGGGAGTTCCAGGGCAAGGGTCTGAATTGACTGCTCTTTCCATTCTTGAAAGGCCACTTCTGGATTCTGTTCAAAAGGATCATCATCTTTTCCTTTCAGTGTTTCATATAGAGGCCCAGCTAGTAGACTGTAGTTAGGGATCCAGAAGCAGCAAACCCTGGCCTCCCCAGGAACCCCTAAGCTGTCTTCTAGTTTTAGAAAGGGGTAAGGCTGCAAATGGTTTCTTCCCTTTCCTGGGATGGGCTTCTCTGACCTTGTGTGAGAATGAAGCCCAGGCAGGTCACCGCAGTCTGTGATATTTGAGCTTTTTCTTGGACAACTTCTATCCTTTATTGGCTTGGTAGTTCAGAGGCCTCCTTAGTAGGGCTGGCGATCAGAATGTCGTCTGCATATTGAAGGAGGGTTTCCTTTTCCAGAGGTAGAACTTTTCGGTCGTTAGCTAAGCTTTCCCCAAAGATGGTGTGGGAATTTTTGAACCCTTGGGGCAAGACGGCCCGGAAGTATTGTTTTAGTTGTATGTTGAGTCCTGCCACTCACAAGCCAAAATTTCTTGTGACTCTGGGACTAATGGAATACAAAAGAAGGCATCATTGAAGACTAATACAGAATACCATGTCCTGGTGGTTGGTAGAATGACCAGCAGGGTGTAGGAATCAGGAGTAACTGGAGGTATATCCTCGGTGGCTTCACTGACTGTCCTGACATCCTTTACCAGGTCCCCAGCAGCCCATGGGGCTCTCGTGGTCAGGCCAATCCCAGGATATGAAGCTCTCCTGGGCAGGTACCCCACCCCCAACCCAGCCCACGGGGCTCTCATGGTCAGGCCCCTCCCAGGATACAGAGCTACCCTTGCAGGTACCGTGGCAGGGCTGGGCACACAGGAACCGTGCACATAGCCCTCATTGAAGAGCACCCCCAGCTCACCTGTCGCTCAGAGCTGACACAGAGCACCTCAGAGCAGGACTTGAACTAACAAACAGCAGCTCCGACAGGTCTGTGACCCTGGGCATCACTCTGTGTGGCCTCCCTCCACCTGGTCTTCCAGAGACTTCCACTGCACCCAGGGCACCAGGCCTCTGTCTCCAACCACCACCCACCCCTCCTCTCCCTGACTCCTGGGTTCGTCTCATTAGGAGAGGGTTTTCTTGAAGTTGTCTCCCACTCATGGGCCAGATAAAATGATTAGAAAACAAGCCAAAGCTGCAGCCCCTTGTCTATCCTGACTCTCAGGAGCCCACACCTGTTCCTTGGACCTGGCCCATTCAGCAAGTTCCATTTTCTGCAACTGTGAGCCCCTGAGGGGTGATGATTGGCTACCTGGGCAGCCTTACCATGCCGGCCAGCCCTCCCCAGGTGTGCCTGGGTTGAGATCAATATAAATACCACTCCAGGCAGCAAAAGCCCCTGCAGCTGTGCCTGACGCCATTTTCTCTGCCCTGTCAGCAGTCTCGGGGATGGGCTGGTGGGAGGGAGTGAGAGGCCACGGCTTTGTGGGTGGCCCAGTGTGAGTGGGGCTCTGCTGGACTTTCTGCAGCAGTTGCCAGGCTGCCACCTGCTAAAGAAGAGGATGTGTCACCCATACCTGCTGCTGGAATTTCTCCCTGGGCAGAGGTGAGGAAGGAAAAAAGCAGTGGGGGCAGGGACAGGACGGGTATCTCAGGCAGGGAAATGGAAATCTTCCAGAAGAGCACCCAGGGCCAGGACCATCCTGGCTGGCCTGCAGGCACCAAGTCAGCTGGCATGCTGTCACTCGTGTGGCTCCATGGCCCTTCCTCTAGGCTTTCAAGTCCTTGTATATATTCAGGTGTTTTACCTGGGAAGGGTGGGAACAGTTCAGCAGCAACTGGCCTGGGGCTCAGCTCACGTTTACTCACAGATGCCTCGGCACGGTGCCCCAGCTTTGCAATGAGGACGCTTGTTGTGTGGGGGCTGCTGGCTGAATGGGAGACGATTCCCCACCACTGACCAACTTCAGAATTGTTTACAACTGGAGCAAGTGCCCTGATACGGTTTTCCTCTGAGTAACTGGTGGGTTCTGTTTTTTTTTTCTCTTTTTCGTTTTTGGTTCAAGGTAGATTTTATTCCTCTTTTTTGTATTTACAGATATAAGCATGGAAATAATTTATTCATATAAATACATGTATGTGAAGGGAATAATTGTTTTTTCTGTTTTATTTTTTAAATTTTATTTCTTTTTAATTTTGAATTTTATTTTATATTTTTATACAGCAGGTTCTCATTGGTTATCTATTTTATACATATAAATGTTTACATGCCAATCCCAATCTCTCAACCTCTCCCACCACCACCCCTCCAACAGCTTTCCCCCCTTGTTGTCCATACGATTGTTGTCTACATCTGTTGCTCTATTTATGCCTTGCAAAACGGTTAATCTGTACAGTTTTTCTAGGTTCCACATATATGCATGAATATACAAGATTTGTTTTTCTCTTTCTGACTTACTTCACTCTGTATGACAGTCTCTAGATCCATCGACGTCTCTACAAATGACCCAATTTCATTCCTTTCATGGCTTAGTAATATTCCATTTTATATATGTACCACAGCTTTATGCATTCGTCTGTCTGTGGGCATTTAGGTTGCTTCCATTACCTCGATATTGTAAATAGTGATGCAATGAACATTGCGGTGAATGTCTCTTTTTGATTTATGGTTTTGTCTGAGTATATGTCCAGTCCTGGGATTGCTGTATCATATGGTAATTCTATTATTAGTTTCTTAAGAAACTCCATATTGTTCTCCATAGTGACTGTATCAATTTATATTCCCAACAATAGTGGAAGAGGCTTGCTTTTCTCCACACCCTTTCCAGCATTTGTTGTTTGTAGATTTTCAGATGATGCCCATTCTAACAGGTGTGAGGTGATACCTCATTGTTGAGTCCATTTCGTTGAGCAAGGGGTAGGTCTTGTCTATTACATATTTGGCTTATGGAACGGTATCTGTGCTAATTTCAAACTCTGGTTTTATGCAGCACCCCAACTCACCTTTCCCCTTAAGCAAGCATAAGTTGGTTTTCTAAACTTGAGACCCTGTTCTGTTTTGTAATTCAGTTCATGTGTAGCCAAGTTTACATTCCGTGCATTAGTGATACCTTATGATGTTTCTTTTTCTGTGTGATTTATTTCACTTAGAATCATCATGCCTCAATCCACTCATTATGCTGGTACAGGCCTGGTGACACAGATTTCATTGCTGAGTGGTATTCTGTTGTACATAAGTACCGCAACTTCTTTATCAATTATTTGTTCTCTGGGATATTTAACTTGTACTGTAGAAGAGGCTCCTGTAAACAGAGCCGTTGTAAATTTTGGGGTGGCTGTGTCTTTTTGATTTTAATTTCCCTAAGCTATAGGACCATAAGTGGAAATGCCCTAGACTCTGTTGCTTTGTTTTTCAGATGTATCAGGAAACACCATACACTTCTCCAGAGTGGCTGTTGGCAATGTACATCCCGCCCATCAGCATAACAAGGCTCCTTTTTCCCCATGGCCTGTCTTGCCTTTCTGGATTTTACACTTTTCTCAGATGGCCCTTTAGACCGGGGGGAAGTGACACTTCATAGTAGTTCGGATTTCCATTGCAAGCTTGCTTGGTTTGCCAAAAAGGGCGTATGTGTTTGTTCCTGAATATATTCAGGAACAAACTCATACGCCCTTTTTGGCCAAGTGCATCATTGTGGACGTTCTGCCTGTTTTCCTATGCTTTACATGCAATTCCAGTCTACCTCCTGAAATCGGTTTCCTGAAATTCTGCCCCGCTTTCAAGTCCTCTTCGCAGCCTTACTTCAATATATTTTTGGACGTTATCTGTTATTTATAACTCTGCAGGTTTGTGAATTACAGGGCCCCTGAGCTCCTTTCTTCAACTCGCTTTCTTGTGAGCTGGCCGCAAACCCGCAAGACTGCTTCAGGCCCTAATCTGCTTCTGGCAGGGCACGCTGAGCCTTTGGTTAATTTCTCTTCCTGGTGGGAAATGAGTGTTAAATATACCCGTCCAGACACCTACCTCACTCTCAACCCCTTGGTGATGTGGGTCCTCTGGTTTGTGGCCACCTTTGCTGGGTTCCTCACCTTTCGATGATGTGGCCCCACTAGTGTGAGGACACTCCTGCTTGGTTCTCATCCACGTGGTTATGTGGACCCCCTGGTGAGAGTCTGCTCCTGGCTTTGTTCCTCACCCGCCTGTGAGGAAGACCCTCTGCTGATAGGTCACTCCTGCATGGCTGGCACACATTGCCTTGGTGAAGTCAGCCGTGTGGTGGCAGTTGGAGCGTGCTGGGAATCTCCTCCCCCCGGTGATGAGGGCCCTCTTGCGTCAGGCCCTAACTGCTGGGCTCACCAACTTTTCTTAGTGAGCCCAGTGATGCTTTGGCACTCCTCTTAGGATCCCATCTCCATGGGGATGTGGGCCTTCTGCTCTGAGGTCCCAACGGCTGGGTTGTTCACATTTTCATGATGTGGGCTCTCTGGTGTTCACAGAGGCCTGGATCCCATAGCCTCTGTGCTCTTGGCCGCCTGCTGGGAGGTTCCAACTGCTGGATTCCTCACTTTTTTAATTTTTTGGGCCCTCTGTTGTGAGGATCCTCCTGCCTGCCTCACTCCCAGCCCCTTCGTGATGTGTGTCGTCTGGTTTGAGGCCACATGTGCTGGGTTCCTCACCTTTCGATGATGTGGGACCAATGGTCTTAGGAGACTCCTGCCTGGTTCACATCCCCTTGGTGATGTGGGCCCTCTGTTGAGAGTCTGATCCTGGCTGGGTTCCTCACCCATCTGTGAGGTGGGCCGTCTGCTGTGAGGTCACTCCTGCCTGGCTTGCTCACCTCGCCTTGTGGACATGAGCCCTCTGGTGGCACTTGGAGCCTGCTGGGAGCCTCCTCTCCTCGGTGATGAGGGCCCTCTGGCATCAGGCCCTAACTGCTGGGCTCCCCACATTTTGTGATGTGCGCCCAGTGGTGCGAGGACACTCCAGCCAGGTTCACATCCCCATTGGGGTGTGGGCCTTCTGCTCTGAGGTCCCAAAGCCTGGGTTGCTCACAGTTTCATGATGTGGGCTCTCTGGTATTAGTTCACTCCTGCCTGCATCCCATAGCTTCTGTGCTCTGGGCCGCCTGCTGGGAGGTTCCAACTGCTGGATTCCTCACCTTTCTTATTCTTTGGGCCCTCTGTTTTTAGGCTACTCCTGCCTGCCTCACTCCCATTCCCTTTGTGATATGTGTCCTCTGATTTGAGGCCACATGTGCTGGGTTCCGCACCTTTCGATGATGTGACCCCACTGGAGGGAAGACAGTCCTGACTGGTTCCCATCCCCTTGCTGATGTGGGCCCTCAGGTGAGAGTCTGATCCTGGCTGGGTTCCTCACCCTTCTGTGAGGTGGGCCCTCTGCTGTGAGGTCAATCATGCCTGTCTGGCACACGTCACCTTGGCGACGTGGGCCCTCTGGTGGCAGTTGGAGTGTGCTGGGATCCTCCTCCCCTCGGTGATGAGGGCCCTCTTGCCTTAGGCCATAACTGCTGGGCTCCCCACATTTTCTGATGTGCGCCAAGTGAGTGAGGAGACTCTTGCCAGGTTCCCATCCCCATGGCGATATGGGCCTTCTGCTCTGAGGTCAAAACGGCTGGCTTGCTCACAGTACCATGATGTGGGCCCTCTGCTGTGAGTTCACTCCGGCAAGGATCCCTTATCATCGGTGCTCTGAGCCGCCTGCTGGGAGGTTCCAACTGCTGGATTCCTCAACTTTTCTATTCTATGTGCCCTCTGTTGTGAGGCTCCTCCTGCCTGCCTCACTGCCAGCCCCTTGGTGATGACTGTCCTATGGCTTGAGGCCACATGTGCTGCGTTCCTCACCTTTCGATGATGTGACCCCACTCGTGTGAGGACACTCCTGCCTGGTTCCCATCCCCTTGGTGAGGTGGGCCCTCTGGCGAGAGTCTAATCCTGGCTGGGTTCCTCAACGTTCTGTGAGGTAGGCCCTCTGCTGTGAGGTCACTCCTGCCTGGCTGGCACACGTCACCTTGGAGACGTGAGCCCTCTGGTGGCAGTTGGAGCGTGCAGGGCGCCTCCTCCTCTCGGTGATGACGGCCCTCTGGCGTCAGGCCCTAAATGGTGGGCTCCCCACATTTTCTGATGTGCGCCCAGTGGTGCGAGGACACTCCAGCCAGGTTCCCATTCCCATGGGGATGTGGTCCTTCTGCGCTGAGGTCTCAACTCCTGGGTTGCTCACAGTTTTGTGATGTGGGCCCTCTGCTGTGAGTTCACTGTGGCCTGGATCCCATAGCCTCGGTGTTCTGGGCCGCCTGCTGGAAGGTCTAAATGCTGGAATCCTCACGTTTTTTATATTATGTGCCCTGTGTTGTGAGGCTACTCCTGCCTGCCTCACTCCAAGGCCCTTGGTGATGTGGGTTCTCTGGTTTGAGGACACATGTGCTGGGTTCCTCACCTTAAGATGATGAGGCCCCACTGGTGTGAGGATAATCCTGACTGGGTCCCATCCCCTTTGTGATGTGGGCCCTCTGGTGAGAGTCTGATCCTGGCTGGGTTCCTCACCCATCTGTGAGGTGGGCCCTCTACTATCAGGTAACTCTTGCCTGGCTTGCTCACCTCGCCTTGTTGACATGAGCCCTCTGGTGGCAATTGGACCCTGCTGGGAGCCTCCTCAGCTCTGTGATGAGGGCCCTCTGACGTCAGGCCCTAACTGCTGGGCTCCCCAACTTTTCTTAGTGAGCCCAGTGTTGCTCAAGCACTCCTCTTAGGTTCCCATCCCCATGGGGATGTGGGCCTTCTGCTCTGAGGTTCCAACGGCTGGGTTGATCACAATTTCATGATGTGGGCTCTCTGGTGTTAGTTCACTGTGGCCTGGATCCCATAGCCTCTGTGGTTTTGGCTGCCTGCTGGGAGGTTCCAACTGCTCGATTCCTCAACTTTTGTATTCTATGGGTCCTGTGTTGTGATGCTCCTCCTGCCTGCCTCACTCACAACCCCTTCGTGATGTGGGTCTTCTGGTTTGAGGCCACATGTGCTGGGTTAGGCAACTTTCAATGATGTGGCCCCACTGGTGTGAGGACACTCCTGCCTGGTTCCCATCCCCTTGGTGATGTGGGCCTTCTGGTGACAGTCTTATCCTGGCTGGGTTCCTCACTCTTCTGTGAGGTAGGCCCTCTGCTGTGAGGTCAATCCTGCCTGACTTGCACACATCACCTTGGCGACGTGGGCCCTCTGTTGGCACATGGAACCTGCTGGGAGCCTCCTGCCCTCGGTGATGACGGCCCTCTAGCATCAGGCTCTAACTGCTGGGCTCCCCACATTTTCTGATGTGAGCCCAGTGATGCCAGGACACTCCTGTCAGGTTCCCATCCCCATGGGGATGTGGGCTTTCTGCTCTGAGGTCCCAATGCCTGGGTTGCTCACAGTTTCATGATGTGGGCTCTCTGGTGTTAGTTAACTCCTGCCTGCATCCCATAGCTTCTGTGCTCTCGGCCGCCTGCTGGGAGGTTCCAAATGCTGGATTCCTCACTTTTTTTATTCTTTGGGCCCTCTGTTTTTAGGCTACTCCTACCTGCCTCACTCCCATCCCCTTTGTGATGTATGTCCTCTGATATGAGGCCACATGTGCTGGGTTCCTCACCTTTCGATGATGTGGCCCCACTGGTGGGAGGACAGTCCTGACTGGTTCCCATCCCCTTGGTGTTGTGGGCCCTCTGGTGAGAGTCTCATCCTGCCTCGGTTCCTCACCCTTCTGTGAGATAGGCCCTCTGCTCTGAGGTCACTACTGCCTGGCTGGCGCATGCCACCTTGTAGACGTGGGCCCTCTGTTGGCAGTTGGAACCTGCTGGGAGTCTCCTCCCCTCAGTTATGAGGGCCCCCTGGCGTCAGGCCCTAACTGCTGGGCTCCTAACATTTTCTGATATGTGCTAAGTGGTGCAAAGCCACTCCTGCCAGGTTCCCATCCCAATGGGGATGTGGGCCTTCTGTTCTGAGGTCCCAACAGCTGGGCTGCTCACAGGTTCATGATGTGGGCCCTCTGCTGTGAGTTCACTGCGGCCTGGATCCCATAGCCTCGGTGCTCTGGGCCACTTGCTGGGAGGTTCCAACTGCTGGATTCCTCAACTTTTATATTCTATAGACCCTGTGTTGTGAGGCCAGTCCTGCCAGCCTCATTCCGAACCCCTTGGTGATGTGGTTCCTCTGGTTTGAGGACACATGTGCTGGGATCCTCACCTTTCGATGATGTTGTCCCACTGGTGTGGGGACACTCCTGCCTGGTTCCCATCCCCTTGGTGATGTGGGCCCTCTGGTGAGAGTCTGATGTTGGCTGGGTTTCTCACCCTTCTGTGAGGTGGGACCTCTGCTGTGAGGTAACTCCTGCCTGGCATGCTCACGTTGCCTTGGCAATGTGAGCCCTCAGGTGGCAGTTGGAGCCTGCTGGGAATCTCCTCCCCTCAGTTATGAGAGCTCTGGATAAAACACATATGCCCTTTTTTGCCAAGTGCATTATTTTCCAAGTTCTATCTCTTTTCCTATGCCTTAAGAGCTACTCCCGTGTACATTCTGAAATCAGTTTGCAGCAATTCTGTCCCGTATTCAAGTCCTCTTCGCAGCCTTACTTCAGTATAATTTTTGATGATAGCTGTCATTTATAACTCCGCAGGTTTCTGAATTATAGTGCCCCTGAGCTCCTTTCTTCAACTCGCTTTCTTGTGAGCTGGCCGCAACACCGCAGGATTGCTTCAGGCCCTAGTTTGGTTCTGGCATCGCATGTTGAGCCTTTGGTAAATTCCTCTTCCTGGTAGGAAATGAGAGTTAAATTTGCCCGTCCAGACATCTCCAGCTACTCTCTCATTGGTTCTCCCTCTTCCTGTTCATCTTCCGCAGAAATTGCAAACTGGGCCAAACAGGAGGTTAAAGGCACTGACTCTCCAAGTGGAGAGAGTGTTAGTAAAGCGTCTGGAATGTTGCACCCGAGTACCAGGGGACGAAAACTGAGACACATTTGAACACGTTTTCCGATCACACGGTGGATCATACTCTGGGTTCCACATGCATGTTTAGCTGAAGGAAGAATCCCTTAAACCTGGAGAGTTGAGACCCATGGAATGGGTACCATGCAATATGACTTCAAAGGGTCTGCATTTGCTCACCGAACCTCACCAATCCTATCACTGCTGCGTTTATGCCGCTGTACACACACTTGATTCTCTTTCGGAGACATATAAATCCATGGTTTTAAGATTCTTACAAGTCAGGTATATTCTTAGGCGTTTATTATGGGGTGTTGAGTCCACTTCGATGAGCAAGGAGTAGCTCTTGTCTATTACATATTTGGCTTATGGAACGGTATCTGTGCCAATTTCAATCTCTGGTTTCATGCAGCACCCCAACTCACCATTACCCTTAAGCAAGCATAAGTTGGTTTTCTACATTTGAGACCCTGTTCTGTTTTGTAATTCAGTTCCTGTGTAGCCAAGTTTACATTCCGTGTGTTAGTGATATCTTATGATGTTTCTTTTTCTGTGTGACTTATTTCACTTAGAATCATCGTACCTGAATCCACTCATTATGCTGCTACGGGCCTGATGACATAGATTTCATTGCTGAGTGATACTGCATTGTACGTAAGTACCACAATTTCTTTATCCATTTTTCGCTTTCTGTGATATTCAACTTGTACTGTAAACGAGGTTCTCGTAAACAGAGCCGGCCCAAACTTTGGGGTGGCTGTGTCGTTTTGATTTTAATTTCCCTAAGCTATAGGACCATAAATGGAAGTGCCCTAGGCTCTGTTGCTTTGTTTTTTGGATGTTTCAGGAAACAACATACACTTCTCCAGAGTGGGTGTTGGCAATTTACATCCCGCCCATCAGCATAACAAGGCTCCCAGTTCTCCATGGCCTGTCCTGCCTTTCTGGATTTTACACTTTTTGCAGATAGCCCTTTTGACCGGGGGGCAGTGAGACTTCATTGTAGTGCAGATTTCCTTTGCAAGCTTGCTTGGTTGGCCAAAAAGGGCGTATGCGTTTTTTCCTGAATATATTCAGGAAAAAACGCATACGCCCTTTTTGGCCAAGTGCATCATTGTGGACGTTCTGCCTCTTTTCCTATGCTTTACATGCAATTCCAGTCTACCTCCTGAAATCGGTTTCCTGCAATTCTGCCCCGCTTTCAAGTCCTCTTGGCAGCCTTCCTTCAATATATATTTGGACGATAGCTGTCATTTATAACTCTGCAGGTTTGTGAATTACAGTGCCCCTGAGTTCCTTCCTTCAACTCGCTTTCTTGTGAGCTGGCCGCAACACCGCAGGATTGTTTCAGGCCCTAGTGTGCTTCTGGCATGCCATGCTGAGCCTTTGGTTAATTCCTCTTCCTGGTGGGAAATGAGAGTTAAATTTGCCCGTTCAGACACCTCCACCTAGTCTCTCATTGGTTCTCCCTCTTCCTGTTCATCTTACGCAGAAATTGAAAACTGGGCCAAACAGGAGGTTAAAGGCACTGACTCTCCAAGTGGGGAGAGTGTTAGTAAAGCATCTGGAATGTTGCACCCGAGTACCAGGGGACGAAAACTGAGACACATTTGAACATGTTTCCTGATCACACGGTGGATCATACTCTGTGTTCCACATGCATGTTTAGCTGAAGGAAGAATCCCTTAAACCTGGAGAGTTGAGACCCATGGAATGGGTACCATGCAATATGACTTCAAAGGGTCTGCATTTGCTCACTGAACCTCACCAATCCTATCACTGCTGCGTTTATGCCGCTGTACACACGATTGATTCTCTTTTGGAGACATATAAATCCATAGGTTTTAAGATTCTTACTAGTCAGGTATATTCTTAGGCGTTTATTATGGGGTGTTGAGTCCACTTCGTTGAGCAAGGAGTAGCTCTTGTCTATTACATATTTGGCTTACGGTACGGTATCCGTGCTAATTTCAATCTCTGGTTTTATGCAGCACCCCAACTCACCTTTCCCCTTAAGCAAGCATAAGTTGGTTTTCTACATTTGAGACCCTGTTCTGTTTTGTAATTCAGTTCTTGTGTAGCCAAGTTTACATTCAGTGTGTTAGTGATGCCTTATGATGTTTCTTTTTCTGTGTGACTTATTTCACTTAGAATCATCGTACCTGAATCCACTCATTATGCTGCTACGGACCTGATGACATAGATTTCATTGCTGAGTGATATTGCATTGTACGTAAGTACCACAACTTCTTTATCCATTTTTCGCTTTCTGCGATATTGAACTTGTACAGTAAACGAGGTTCTTGTAAACAGAGACGGCCGAAACTTTGAGGTGGCTGTGTCTTTTTGATTTTAATTTCCCTAAGCTATAGGACCATAAGTGAAAGTGCCCTAGGCTCTGTTGCTTTGTTTTTTAGATGTTTCAGGAATCACCATACACTTCTCCAGAGTGGCTGTTGTCAATTTACATCCCGCCCATCAGCATAACAAGGCTCCCAGTTCTCCATGGCCTGCCCTGCCTTTCTGGATTTTACACTTTTTCCAGATGGCCCTTTTGACCTGGGGGCAGTGAGACTTCATTGTAGTGCAGATTTCCTTTGCAAGCTTGCTTGGTTGGCCAAAAAGGGCGTATGCGTATTTTCCTGAATATATTCAGGAAAAAACACATACGCCCTTTTTGGCCAAGTGCATCATTGTGGACGTTCTGCCTCTTTTCCTATACTTTACATGGAATTCCAGTCTACCTCCTGAAATCGGTTTCCTGCAATTCTGCCCCGATTTCAAGTCCTCTTGGCAGCCTTACTTCAATATATTTTTGGACGATAGCTGTCATTTATAACTCTGTAGGTTTGTGAATTACAGTGCCCCTTAGCTCCTTTCTTCAACTCGCTTTCTTGTGAGCTGGCCGCAACACCGCAGGATTGCTTCAGGCCTTAGTTTGGTTCCGGCATCACATGCTGAGCCTTTGGTTAATTCCTCTTCCTGGTGGGAAATGAGAGTTAAATTTGCCCGTCCAGACACCTCCAGCTAGTCTCTCATTGGTTTTCCCTCATACTGTTCATCTTACGCAGAAATTGCAAACTGGGCCAAACAGGAGGTTAAAGGCACTGACTCTCCAAGTGGGGAGAGTGTTAGTAAAGCGTCTGGGATGTTGCACCGAGTACCAGGGGACGAAAACTGAGACACATTTGAATACGTTTCCCGATCGCACGGTGGATCATATTCTGGGTTCCACATGCATGTTTTAGCTAAAGGAAGAATCCCTTAAACCTGGAGAGTTGAGACCCATGGAATGGGTACCATGCAATATGACTTCAAAGGGTCTGCATTTGCTCACCAAACCTCACCAATCTTATCACTGCTGCGTTTATGCCGCTGTACACATGCTTGATTCTCTTTTGGAGACATATAAATCCATAGGTTTTAAGATTATTACTAGTCAGGTATATTCTTAGGCGTTTAATGTGGGGTGTTGTGTCCACTTCGTTGAGCAAGGAGTAGCTCTTGTCTATTACATATTTGGCTTATGGAACGGTATCTGTGCTAATTTCAATCTCTGGTTTTATGCCGCACCCCAACTCACCTTTCATCTTAAGCAAGCATAAATTGGTTTTCTACATTTGAGACCCTGTTCTGTTTTGTAATTCAGTTCCTTTGTAGCCAAGTTTACATTCAGTGTGTTAGTGATACCTTATGATGTTTCTTTTTCTGTGTGACTTATTTCACTTAGAATCATCGTACCTGAATCCACTCATTATGCTGCTACGGACCTGATGACATAGATTTCATTGCTGAGTGATATTGCATTGTACGTAAGTACCAAAACTTCTTTATCCATTTTTCGCTTTCTGCGATATTGAACTTGTACAGTAAACGAGGTTCTTGTAAACAGAGACGGCCGAAACTTTGAGGTGGCTGTGTCTTTTTGATTTTAATTTCCCTAAGCTATAGGACCATAAGTGAAAGTGCCCTAGGCTCTGTTGCTTTGTTTTTTAGATGTTTCAGGAATCACCATACACTTCTCCAGAGTGGCTGTTGTCAATTTACATCCCGCCCATCAGCATAACAAGGCTCCCAGTTCTCCATGGCCTGCCCTGCCTTTCTGGATTTTACACTTTTTCCAGATGGCCCTTTTGACCTGGGGGCAGTGAGACTTCATTGTAGTGCAGATTTCCTTTGCAAGCTTGCTTGGTTCGCCAAAAAGGGCGTATGCGTATTTTCCTGAATATATTCAGGAAAAAACACATACGCCCTTTTTGGCCAAGTGCATCATTGTGGACGTTCTGCCTCTTTTCCTATACTTTACATGGAATTCCAGTTTACCTCCTGAAATCGGTTTCCTGCAATTCTGCCCCGATTTCAAGTCCTCTTGGCAGCCTTACTTCAATATATTTTTGGACGATAGCTGTCATTTATAACTCTGTAGGTTTGTGAATTACAGTGCCCCTTAGCTCCTTTCTTCAACTCGCTTTCTTGTGAGCTGGCCGCAACACCGCAGGATTGCTTCAGGCCTTAGTTTGGTTCCGGCATCACATGCTGAGCCTTTGGTTAATTCCTCTTCCTGGTGGGAAATGAGAGTTAAATTTGCCCGTCCAGACACCTCCAGCTAGTCTCTCATTGGTTTTCCCTCATACTGTTCATCTTACGCAGAAATTGCAAACTGGGCCAAACAGGAGGTTAAAGGCACTGACTCTCCAAGTGGGGAGAGTGTTAGTAAAGCGTCTGGGATGTTGCACCGAGTACCAGGGGACGAAAACTGAGACACATTTGAATACGTTTCCCGATCGCACGGTGGATCATATTCTGGGTTCCACATGCATGTTTTAGCTAAAGGAAGAATCCCTTAAACCTGGAGAGTTGAGACCCATGGAATGGGTACCATGCAATATGACTTCAAAGGGTCTGCATTTGCTCACCAAACCTCACCAATCTTATCACTGCTGCGTTTATGCCGCTGTACACATGCTTGATTCTCTTTTGGAGACATATAAATCCATAGGTTTTAAGATTATTACTAGTCAGGTATATTCTGAGGCGTTTAATGTGGGGTGTTGTGTCCACTTCGTTGAGCAAGGAGTAGCTCTTGTCTATTACATATTTGGCTTATGGAACGGTATCTGTGCTAATTTCAATCTCTGGTTTTATGCCGCACCCCAACTCACCTTTCATCTTAAGCAAGCATAAATTGGTTTTCTACATTTGAGACCCTGTTCTGTTTTGTAATTCAGTTCCTTTGTAGCCAAGTTTACATTCAGTGTGTTAGTGATACCTTATGATGTTTCTTTTTCTGTGTGACTTATTTCACTTAGAATCATCGTACCTGAATCCACTCATTATGCTGCTACGGACCTGATGACATAGATTTCATTGCTGAGTGATATTGCATTGTACGTAAGTACCACAACTTCTTTATCCATTTTTCGCTTTCTGCGATATTGAACTTGTACAGTAAACGAGGTTCTTGTAAACAGAGACGGCCGAAACTTTGAGGTGGCTGTGTCTTTTTGATTTTAATTTCCCTAAGCTATAGGACCATAAGTGAAAGTGCCCTAGGCTCTGTTGCTTTGTTTTTTAGATGTTTCAGGAATCACCATACACTTCTCCAGAGTGGCTGTTGTCAATTTACATCCCACCCATCAGCATAACAAGGCTCCCAGTTCTCCATGGCCTGCCCTGCCTTTCTGGATTTTACACTTTTTCCAGATGGCCCTTTTGACCTGGGGGCAGTGAGACTTCATTGTAGTGCAGATTTCCTTTGCAAGCTTGCTTGGTTGGCCAAAAAGGGCGTATGCGTATTTTCCTGAATATATTCAGGAAAAAACACATACGCCCTTTTTGGCCAAGTGCATCATTGTGGACGTTCTGCCTCTTTTCCTATACTTTACATGGAATTCCAGTCTACCTCCTGAAATCGGTTTCCTGCAATTCTGCCCCGATTTCAAGTCCTCTTGGCAGCCTTACTTCAATATATTTTTGGACGATAGCTGTCATTTATAACTCTGTAGGTTTGTGAATTACAGTACCCCTTAGCTCCTTTCTTCAACTCGCTTTCTTGTGAGCTGGCATCAACACCGCAGGATTGCTTCAGGCCTTAGTTTGGTTCCGGCATCACATGCTGAGCCTTTGGTTAATTCCTCTTCCTGGTGGGAAATGAGAGTTAAATTTGCCCGTCCAGACACCTCCAGCTAGTCTCTCATTGGTTTTCCCTCATACTGTTCATCTTACGCAGAAATTGCAAACTGGGCCAAACAGGAGGTTAAAGGCACTGACTCTCCAAGTGGGGAGAGTGTTAGTAAAGCGTCTGGGATGTTGCACCGAGTACCAGGGGACGAAAACTGAGACACATTTGAATACGTTTCCCGATCGCACGGTGGATCATATTCTGGGTTCCACATGCATGTTTTAGCTAAAGGAAGAATCCCTTAAACCTGGAGAGTTGAGACCCATGGAATGGGTACCATGCAATATGACTTCAAAGGGTCTGCATTTGCTCACCAAACCTCACCAATCTTATCACTGCTGCGTTTATGCCGCTGTACACATGCTTGATTCTCTTTTGGAGACATATAAATCCATAGGTTTTAAGATTATTACTAGTCAGGTATATTCTTAGGCGTTTAATGTGGGGTGTTGTGTCCACTTCGTTGAGCAAGGAGTAGCTCTTGTCTATTACAGATTTGGCTTATGGAACGGTATCTGTGCTAATTTCAATCTCTGGTTTTATGCCGCACCCCAACTCACCTTTCACCTTAAGCAAGCATAAATTGGTTTTCTACATTTGAGACCCTGTTCTGTTTTGTAATTCAGTTCCTTTGTAGCCAAGTTTACATTCCGTGTAGTAGTGATATCTTACGATGTTTCTTTTTCTGTGTGACTTATTTCACTTAGAATCATCGTACCTGAATCCACTCATTATGCTGCTACGGGCCTGATGACATAGATTTCATTGCTGAGTGATATTGCATTGTACGTAAGTACCACAACTTCTTTATCCATTTTTTGCTTTCTGTGATATTGAACTTGTACCGGAAACGAGGTTCTTGTAAACCGAGCCGGCCGAAACATTGGGGTGGCTGTGTCTTTTTGGTTTTAATTTCCCTAAGCTATAGGACCATAAGTGGAAGTGCCCTAGGCTCTGTTGCTTTGTTTTTTAGATGTTTCAGGAAACACCATACACTTCTCCAGAGTGGCTGTTGGCAATTTACATCCCGCCCATCAGCATAAGAAGGCTCCCAGTTCTCCATGGCCTGTCCTGCCTTTCTGGATTTTACACTTTTTTCAGATAGCCCTTTTGACCGCAGGGCAGTGAGACTTCATTGTAATGCAGATTTCTTTGCAAGTTTGCTTGGTTGGCCAAAAAGGGCGTATGCGTTTTTTCCTGAATATATTCAGGAAAAAAAGCATACGCCCTTTTTGGCCAAGTGAATCATTGTGGACGTTCTGCCTCTTTTCCTATGCTTTACATGCAATTCCAGTCTACCTCCTGAAATCGGTTTCCTGCAATTCTGCCCCGCTTTCAAGTCCTCTTGGCAGCCTTACTTCAATATATTTTTGGAAGATAGCTGTCATTTATAACTCTGCAGGTTTGTGAATTACAGTGCCCCTGAGCTCCTTTCTTCAACTCACTTTCTTGTGAGCTGGCCGCAACACCGCAGGATTGCTTCAGGCCCTAGTTTGGTTCCGGCATGGCATGCTGAGCCTTTGGTTAATTCCTCTTCCTGGTGGGAAATGAGAGTTAAATTTGCCTGTCCAGACACCTCCACCTAGTCTCTCATTGGTTCTCCCTATTCCTGTTCATTTTCCACAGAAATTGCAAACTGGGCCAAACAGGAAGTTAAAGGCACTGACTCTCCAAGTGGGGAGAGTGTTAGTAAAGCGTCTGGAATGTTGCACCCGAGTACCAGGGGACGAAAACTGAGACACATTTGAACACGTTTCCCGATCACACCGTGGATCATACTCTGGGTTCCACATGCATGTTTTAGCTGAAGGAAGAATCCCTTAAACCTGGAGAGTTGAGACCCATGGAATGGGTACCATGCAATATGACTTCAAAGGGTCTGCATTTGCTCACCGAACCTCACCAATCCTATCACTGCTGCGTTTATGCCGCTGTACACACACTTGATTCTCTTTCAGAGACATATAAATCCATAGGTTTTAAGATTCTTACTAGTCAGGTATATTCTTAGGCGTTTAATATGGGGTGTTGAGTCCACTTCGTTGAGCAAGGAGTAGCTCTTGTCTATTACATATTTGGCTAATGGAACAGTATCTGTGCTAATTTCAATCTCTGGTTTTATGCAGCACCCCAACTCACCTTTCCCCTTAAGCAAGCATAAGTTGGTTTTCTACATTTGAGACCCTGTTCTGTTTTGTAATTCAGTTCTTGTGTAGCCAAGTTTACATTCAGTGTGTTAGTGATACCTTATGATGTTTCTTTTTCTGTGTGACTTATTTCACTTAGAATCATCGTACCTGAATCCACTCATTATGCTGCTACGGACCTGATGACATAGATTTCATTGCTGAGTGATATTGCATTGTACGTAAGTACCACAACTTCTTTATCCATTTTTCGCTTTCTGTGATATTGAACTTGTACAGTAAACGAGGTTCTTGTAAACAGAGACGGCCGAAACTTTGAGGTGGCTGTGTCTTTTTGATTTTAATTTCCCTAAGCTATAGGACCATAAGTGAAAGTGCCCTAGGCTCTGTTGCTTTGTTTTTTAGATGTTTCAGGAATCACCATACACTTCTCCAGAGTGGCTGTTGTCAATTTACATCCCGCCCATCAGCATAACAAGGCTCCCAGTTCTCCATGGCCTGCCCTGCCTTTCTGGATTTTACACTTTTTCCAGATGGCCCTTTTGACCTGGGGGCAGTGAGACTTCATTGTAGTGCAGATTTCCTTTGCAAGCTTGCTTGGTTGGCCAAAAAGGGCGTATGCGTATTTTCCTGAATATATTCAGGAAAAAACACATACGCCCTTTTTGGCCAAGTGCATCATTGTGGACGTTCTGCCTCTTTTCCTATACTTTACATGGAATTCCAGTCTACCTCCTGAAATCGGTTTCTTGCAATTCTGCCCCGATTTCAAGTCCTCTTGGCAGCCTTACTTCAATATATTTTTGGACGATAGCTGTCATTTATAACTCTGTAGGTTTGTGAATTACAGTGCCCCTTAGCTCCTTTCTTCAACTCGCTTTCTTGTGAGCTGGCCGCAACACCGCAGGATTGCTTCAGGCCTTAGTTTGGTTCCGGCATCACATGCTGAGCCTTTGGTTAATTCCTCTTCCTGGTGGGAAATGAGAGTTAAATTTGCCCGTCCAGACACCTCCAGCTAGTCTCTCATTGGTTTTCCCTCATACTGTTCATCTTACGCAGAAATTGCAAACTGGGCCAAACAGGAGGTTAAAGGCACTGACTCTCCAAGTGGGGAGAGTGTTAGTAAAGCGTCTGGGATGTTGCACCGAGTACCAGGGGACGAAAACTGAGACACATTTGAATACGTTTCCCGATCGCACGGTGGATCATATTCTGGGTTCCACATGCATGTTTTAGCTAAAGGAAGAATCCCTTAAACCTGGAGAGTTGAGACCCATGGAATGGGTACCATGCAATATGACTTCAAAGGGTCTGCATTTGCTCACCAAACCTCACCAATCTTATCACTGCTGCGTTTATGCCGCTGTACACATGCTTGATTCTCTTTTGGAGACATATAAATCCATAGGTTTTAAGATTATTACTAGTCAGGTATATTCTTAGGCGTTTAATGTGGGGTGTTGTGTCCACTTCGTTGAGCAAGGAGTAGCTCTTGTCTATTACATATTTGGCTTATGGAACGGTATCTGTGCTAATTTCAATCTCTGGTTTTATGCCGCACCCCAACTCACCTTTCACCTTAAGCAAGCATAAATTGGTTTTCTACATTTGAGACCCTGTTCTGTTTTGTAATTCAGTTCCTTTGTAGCCAAGTTTACATTCCGTGTAGTAGTGATATCTTACGATGTTTCTTTTTCTGTGTGACTTATTTCACTTAGAATCATCGTACATGAATCCACTCATTATGCTGCTACGGGCCTGATGACATAGATTTCATTGCTGAGTGATATTGCATTGTACGTAAGTACCACAACTTCTTTATCCATTTTTCGCTTTCTGTGATATTGAACTTGTACCGGAAACGAGGTTCTTGTAAAACGAGCCGGCCGAAACATTGGGGTGGCTGTGTCTTTTTGATTTTAATTTCCCTAAGCTATAGGACCATAAGTGGAAGTGCCCTAGGCTCTGTTGCTTTGTTTTTTAGATGTTTCAGGAAACACCATACACTTCTCCAGAGTGGCTGTTGGCAATTTACATCCCGCCCATCAGCATAAGAAGGCTCCCAGTTCTCCATGGCCTGTCCTGCCTTTCTGGATTTTACACTTTTTTCAGATAGCCCTTTTGACCGGGGGGCAGTGAGACTTCATTGTAGTGCAGATTTCTTTGCAAGTTTGCTTGGTTGGCCAAAAAGGGCGTATGCGTTTTTTCCTGAATATATTCAGGAAAAAAAGCATACGCCCTTTTTGGCCAAGTGAATCATTGTGGACGTTCTGCCTCTTTTCCTATGCTTTACATGCAATTCCAGTCTACCTCCTGAAATCGGTTTCCTGCAATTCTGCCCCGCTTTCAAGTCCTCTTGGCAGCCTTACTTCAATATATTTTTGGAAGATAGCTGTCATTTATAACTCTGCAGGTTTGTGAATTACAGTGCCCCTGAGCTCCTTTCTTCAACTCACTTTCTTGTGAGCTGGCCGCAACACCGCAGGATTGCTTCAGGCCCTAGTTTGGTTCCGGCATGGCATGCTGAGCCTTTGGTTAATTCCTCTTCCTGGTGGGAAATGATAGTTAAATTTGCCTGTCGAGACACCTCCACCTAGTCTCTCATTGGTTCTCCCTATTCCTGTTCATTTTCCACAGAAATTGCAAACTGGGCCAAACAGGAAGTTAAAGGCACTGACTCTCCAAGTGGGGAGAGTGTTAGTAAAGCGTCTGGAATGTTGCACCCGAGTACCAGGGGACGAAAACTGAGACACATTTGAACACGTTTCCCGATCACACCGTGGATCATACTCTGGGTTCCACATGCATGTTTTAGCTGAAGGAAGAATCCCTTAAACCTGGAGAGTTGAGACCCATGGAATGGGTACCATGCAATATGACTTCAAAGGGTCTGCATTTGCTCACCGAACCTCACCAATCCTATCACTGCTGCGTTTATGCCGCTGTACACACACTTGATTCTCTTTCAGAGACATATAAATCCATAGGTTTTAAGATTCTTACTAGTCAGGTATATTCTTAGGCGTTTAATATGGGGTGTTGAGTCCACTTCGTTGAGCAAGGAGTAGCTCTTGTCTATTACATATTTGGCTAATGGAACAGTATCTGTGCTAATTTCAATCTCTGGTTTTATGCAGCACCCCAACTCACCTTTCCCCTTAAGCAAGCATAAGTTGGTTTTCTACATTTGAGACCCTGTTCTGTTTTGTAATTCAGTTCCTATGTAGCCAAGTTTACATTCAGTGTGTTAGTGATAACTTATGATGTTTCTTTTTCTGTGTGACTTATTTCACTTAGAATCATCGTACCTGAATCCACTCATTATGCTGCTACGGACCTGATGACATAGATTTCATTGCTGAGTGATATTGCATTGTACGTAAGTACCACAACTTCTTTATCCATTTTTCGCTTTCTGCGATATTGAACTTGTACAGTAAACGAGGTTCTTGTAAACAGAGACGGCCGAAACTTTGAGGTGGCTGTGTCTTTTTGATTTTAATTTCCCTAAGCTATAGGACCATAAGTGAAAGTGCCCTAGGCTCTGTTGCTTTGTTTTTTAGATGTTTCAGGAATCACCATACACTTCTCCAGAGTGGCTGTTGTCAATTTACATCCCACCCATCAGCATAACAAGGCTCCCAGTTCTCCATGGCCTGCCCTGCCTTTCTGGATTTTACACTTTTTCCAGATGGCCCTTTTGACCTGGGGGCAGTGAGACTTCATTGTAGTGCAGATTTCCTTTGCAAGCTTGCTTGGTTGGCCAAAAAGGGCGTATGCGTATTTTCCTGAATATATTCAGGAAAAAACACATACGCCCTTTTTGGCCAAGTGCATCATTGTGGACGTTCTGCCTCTTTTCCTATACTTTACATGGAATTCCAGTCTACCTCCTGAAATCGGTTTCCTGCAATTCTGCCCCGATTTCAAGTCCTCTTGGCAGCCTTACTTCAATATATTTTTGGACGATAGCTGTCATTTATAACTCTGTAGGTTTGTGAATTACAGTGCCCCTTAGCTCCTTTCTTCAACTCGCTTTCTTGTGAGCTGGCCGCAACACCGCAGGATTGCTTCAGGCCTTAGTTTGGTTCCGGCATCACATGCTGAGCCTTTGGTTAATTCCTCTTCCTGGTGGGAAATGAGAGTTAAATTTGCCCGTCCAGACACCTCCAGCTAGTCTCTCATTGGTTTTCCCTCATACTGTTCATCTTACGCAGAAATTGCAAACTGGGCCAAACAGGAGGTTAAAGGCACTGACTCTCCAAGTGGGGAGAGTGTTAGTAAAGCGTCTGGGATGTTGCACCGAGTACCAGGGGACGAAAACTGAGACACATTTGAATACGTTTCCCGATCGCACGGTGGATCATATTCTGGGTTCCACATGCATGTTTTAGCTAAAGGAAGAATCCCTTAAACCTGGAGAGTTGAGACCCATGGAATGGGTACCATGCAATATGACTTCAAAGGGTCTGCATTTGCTCAACAAACCTCACCAATCTTATCACTGCTGCGTTTATGCCGCTGTACACATGCTTGATTCTCTTTTGGAGACATATAAATCCATAGGTTTTAAGATTATTACTAGTCAGGTATATTCTTAGGCGTTTAATGTGGGGTGTTGTGTCCACTTCGTTGAGCAAGGAGTAGCTCTTGTCTATTACATATTTGGCTTATGGAACGGTATCTGTGCTAATTTCAATCTCTGGTTTTATGCCGCACCCCAACTCACCTTTCACCTTAAGCAAGCATAAATTGGTTTTCTACATTTGAGACCCTGTTCTGTTTTGTAATTCAGTTCCTTTGTAGCCAAGTTTACATTCCGTGTAGTAGTGATATCTTACGATGTTTCTTTTTCTGTGTGACTTATTTCACTTAGAATCATCGTACCTGAATCCACTCATTATGCTGCTACGGGCCTGATGACATAGATTTCATTGCTGAGTGATATTGCATTGTACGTAAGTACAACAACTTCTTTATCCATTTTTCGCTTTCTGTGATATTGAACTTGTACCGGAAACGAGGTTCTTGTAAACCGAGCCGGCCGAAACATTGGGGTGGCTGTGTCTTTTTGATTTTAATTTCCCTAAGCTATAGGACCATAAGTGGAAGTGCCCTAGGCTCTGTTGCTTTGTTTTTTAGATGTTTCAGGAAACACCATACACTTCTCCAGAGTGGCTGTTGGCAATTTACATCCCGCCCATCAGCATAAGAAGGCTCCCAGTTCTCCATGGCCTGCCCTGCCTTTTTGTATTTTACACTTTTTTCAGATAGCCCTTTTGACCGCAGGGCAGTGAGACTTCATTGTAGTGCAGATTTCTTTGCAAGTTTGCTTGGTTGGCCAAAAAGGGCGTGTGCGTTTTTTCCTGAATATATTCAGGAAAAAAAGCATACGCCCTTTTTGGCCAAGTGAATCATTGTGGACGTTCTGCCTCTTTTCCTATGCTTTACATGCAATTCCAGTCTACCTCCTGAAATCGGTTTCCTGCAATTCTGCCCCGCTTTCAAGTCCTCTTGGCTGCCTTCCTTCAATATATTTTTGGATGATAGCTGTCATTTATAACTGCAGGTTTGTGAATTACAGTGCCCCTGAGCTCCTTTCTTCAACTCGCTTTCTTGTGAGCTGGCCGCAACACCGCAGGATTGCTTCAGGCCCTAGTTTGGTTCCGGCACGGCAAGTTGAGCCTATGGTTAATTCCTCTTCCTGGTGGGAAATGAGAGTTAAATTTGCCCGTTCAGACACCTCCACCTAGTCTCTCATTGGTTCTCCCTATTCCTGTTCATTTTCCACAGAAATTGCAAACTGGGCCAAACAGGAGGTTAAAGGCACTGACTCTCCAAGTGGGGAGAGTGTTAGTAAAGCGTCTGGAATGTTGCACCCGAGTACCAGGGGACGAAAACTGAGACACATTTGAACACGTTTCCCGATCACATGGTGGATCATACTCTGGGTTCCACATGCATGTTTTAGCTGAAGGAAGAATCCCTTAAACCTGGAGAATGAGACCCATGGAATCGGTACCATGCAATATGACTTCAAAGGGTCTGCATTTGCTCACCGAACCTCACCAATCCTATCACTGCTGCGCTTATGCCGCTCTACACACGCTTGATTCTCTTTCAGAGACATATAAATCCATAGGTTTTAAGATTCTTACTAGTCAGGTATATTCTTAGGCGTTTAATATGGGGTGTTGAGTCCACTTCGTTGAGCATGGAGTAGCTCTTGTCTATTACATATTTGGCTTATGGAAGGGTATCTGTGCTAATTTCAATCTCTGGCTTTATGCCGCACCCCAAGTCACCTTTCCCCTTAAGCAGGCATAAGTTGGTTTTCTACATTTGAGACCCTGTTCTGTTTTGTAATTCAGTTCCTGTGTAGCCAAGTTTACATTCCGTGTAGTAGTGATATCTTATGATGTTTCTTTTTCTGTGTGACTTATTTCAGTTAGAATCATCGTACCTCAATCCACTCATTATGCTTCTACGGGCCTGATGACATAGATTTCATTGCTGAGTGATATTGCATTGTACGTAAGTACCACAACTTCTTTATCCATTTTTTGCTTTCTGTGATATTCAACTTGTACCGTAAACGAGGTTCTTGTAAACAGAGCCGGCCCAAACTTTGGGGTGGCTGTGTCTTTTAGATTTTCATTTCCCTAAGCTATAGGACCATAAGTAGAAGTGCCCTAGGATCTGTTGCTTTGTTTTTTAGATGTTTCAGGAAACACAATACACTTCTCCAGAGTGGCTGTTTGCAATTTACATCCCGCCCATCAGCATAACAAGGCTCCCAGTTCTCCATGGCCTGTCCTGCCTTTCTGGATTTTACACTTTTTTCAGATGGCCCTTTTGACCGGGGGGCAGTGAGTCTTTATTGTAGTGCAGATTTCCTTTGCAAGGTTGCTTGGTTGGCCAAAAAGGGCGTATGCGTTTTTTCCTGAATATATTCAGGAAAAATCGCATACGCTCTTTTTGGCTAAGTGCATCATTGTGGACGTTCTGCCTCTTTTCCTATGCTTTACATGCAATTCCAGTCTACCTCCTGAAATCGGTTTCCTGCAATTCTGCCCCGCTTTCAACTCCTCTTGGCAGCCTTACTTCAATATATTTTTGGACGATAGCTGTCATTTATAACTCTGTAGGTTTGTGAATTACAGTACCCCTTAGCTCCTTTCTTCAACTCGCTTTCTTGTGAGCTGGCCGCAACACCGCAGGATTGCTTCAGGGCCTAGTTTGGTTCCGGCATCGCATGCTGAGCCTTTGGTTAATTCCTCTTCCTGGTGGGAAATGAGAGTTAAATTTGTCCGTCCAGACACCTCCAGCTAGTCTCTCATTGGTTCTCCCTCTTCCTGTTCATCTTACGCAGAAATTGCAAACTGGGCCAAACAGGAGGTTAAAGGCACTGACTCTCCAAGTGGCGAGAGTGTTAGTAAAGCGTCTGGAATGTTGCACCCGAATACCAGGGGACGAAAACTGAGACACATTTGAACACGTTTCCCGATCACACGGTGGATCGTACTCTGGGTTCCACATGCATGTTTTAGCTGAAGGAAGAATCCCTTAAACATGGAGAGTTGAGACCCATGGAATGGGTACCATGCAATATGACTTCTAAGGGTCTGCATTTGCTCACCGAACCTCACCAATCCTATCACTGCTGCGTTTATGCCGCTGTACACACGCTTGATTCTCTTTCGGAGACATATAAATCCATAGGTTTTAAGATTCTTACTAGTCAGGTATATTCTTAGGCGTTTAATATGGGGTGTTGAGTCCACTTCATTGAGCAAGGAGTAGCCCTTGTCTATTACATATTTGGCTTATGGAACGGTATCTGTGCTAATTTCAATCTCTGGTTGTATTGCCGCCCCCCAACTCACCTTTCCCCTTAAGCAAGCATAAGTTGGTTTTCTACATTTGAGACCCTGTTCTGTTTTGTAATTCAGTTCCTGTGTAGCCAAGTTTACATTCCGTGTATTAGTGATATCTTATGATGTTTCTTTTTCTGTGTGACTTATTTCACTTGGAATCATCATACCTGAATCCACTCATTATGCTGCTACGGGCCTGATGACATAGATTTCATTGCTGAGTGATATTGCATTGTACGTAAGTACCACAACTTCTTTATCCATTTTTTGCTTTCTGTGATATTGAAATTGTACAGTAAACAAGGTTCTTGTAAACAGAGCCGGCCCAAACTTTGGGGTGGCTGTGTCTTTTTGATTTTAATTTCCCTAAGCTATAGGACCATAAGTGGAAGTGCCCTAGGCTCTGTTGCTTTGTTTTTTGGATATTTCAGGAAACACCATACACTTCTCCAGAGTGGCTGTTGGCAATTTACATCCCGCCCATCAGCATAACAAGGCTCCCAGTTCTCCATGGCCTGTCCTGCCTTTCTGGATTTTACACTTTTTTCAGATAACCCTTTTGACCTGGGGGCAGTGAGACTTCATTGTAGTGCAGATTTCCTTTGCAAGCTTGCTTGGTTGGCCAAAAAGGGCGTATGCGTTTTTTCCTGAATATATTCAGGAAAAAACGCATACGCCCTTTTTGGCCAAGTGCATCATTGTGGATGTTCTGCCTCTTTTCCTATGCTTTACATGCAATTCCAGTCTACCTCCTGAAATCGGTTTCCTGCAATTCTGCCCCGCTTTCAAGTCCTCTTGGCAGCCTTCCTTCAATATATTTTTGGACGATAGCTGTCATTTATAACTCTGCAGGTTTGTGAATTACAGTGCCCCTGAGCTCCTTTCTTCAACTCGCTTTCTTGTGAGCTGGCCGCAACACCGCAGGATTGCTTCAGGCCCTAGTTTGGTTCCGGCATCGCATGCTGAGCTTTTGGTTAATTCCACTTCCTGGTAGGAAATGAGAGTTAAATTTGTACGTCCAGACACCTCCACCTAGTCTCTCATTGGTTCTCCCTATTCCTGTTCATCTTACGCAGAAATTGCAAACTGGGCCAAACAGGAGGTTAAAGGCACTGACTCTCCAAGTGGGGAGAGTGTTAGTAAAGCGTCTGGAATGTTGCACCCGAGTACCAGGGGACGATAACTGAGACACATTTGAACACGTTTCCCGATCACACGGTGGATCATACTCTGGGTTCCACATGCATGTTTAGCTGAAGGAAGAATCCCTTAAACCTGGAGAGTTGAGACCCATGGAATGGGTACCATGCAATATGACTTCAAAGGGTCTGCATTTGCTCACCAAACCTCACCAATCCTATCACTGCTGCGTTTATGCCACTGTACACATGCTTGATTCTCTTTTGGAGACATATAAATCCTTAGGTTTTAAGATTATTACTAGTCAGGTATATTCTTAAGCGTTTAATGTGGGGTGTTGAGTCCAATTCGTTGAGCAAGGAGTAGTTCCTGTCTATTACATATTTGGCTTATGGAACGGTATCTCTGCTAATTTCAATCTCTGGTTTTATGCAGCACCCCAACTCACCTTTCCCCTTAAGCAAGCATAAGTTGGTTTTCTACATTTGACACCCTGTTCTGTTTTGTAATTCAGTTCCTGTGTAGCCAAGTTTACATTCCGTGTAGTAGTGATATCTTATGATGTTTCTTTTTCTGTGGGACTAATTTCACTTAGAATCATCGTACCTGAATCCACTCATTATGCTGCTACGGGCCTGATGACATAGATTTCATTGCTGAGTGATATTGCATTGTACGTAAGTACCACAATTTCTTTATCCATTTTTCGCTTTCTGCGATATTGAACTTGTACCGTAAATGAGGTTCTTGTAAACAGAGCCGGCCCAAACTTTGGGGTGGCTGTGTCTTTTTGATTTTAATTTCCCTAAGCTATAGGACCATAAGTGGAAATGCCCTAGGTTCCGTTGTTTTGTTTTTTGGATGTTACAGGAAACACCATACACTTCTCCAGAGTGGCTTCTGGCAATTTACATCCCGCCCATCAGCATAACAAGGCTCCCAGTTCTCCATGGCCTGTCCTGCCTTTCTGGATTTTACACATTTTTCAGATGGCCCTTTTGACCGGGGGTCAGTGAGACTTCATTGTAGTGCAGACTTCCTTTGCAAGCTTGCTTGGTTGGCCAAAAAGGGCGTATGCGTTTTTTCCTGAATATATTCAGGAAAAAACGCATACGCCCATTTTGGCCAAGTGCATCATTGTGGACGTTCTGCCTCTTTTCCTATGCTTTACATGCAATTCCAGTCTACCTCCTGAAATCGGTTTCCTGCAATTCTGCCCCGCTTTCAACTCCTCTTGGCAGCCTTACTTCAATATATTTTTGGAAGATAGCTGTCATTTATAACTCTGCAGGTTTGTGAATTACAGTGCCCCTGAGTTCGTTTCTTCAACTCGCTTTCTTGTGAGCTGGCCGCAACACCGCAAGATTGCTTCAGACCGTAGTGTGCTTCTGGAATGCCACGCTGAGCCTTTGATTAATTCCTCTTCCTGGTGGGAAATGAGAGTTAAATTTGCCCGTCCAGACACCTCCACGTAGTCTCTCATTGGTTCTCCCTATTCCTGTTCATTTTCCACAGAAATTGCAAACTGGGCCAAACAGGAGGTTAAAGGCACTGACTCTCCAAGTGGGGAGAGTGTTAGTAAAGCGTCTGGAATGTTGCACCCGAGTACCAGGGGACGAAAACTGAGACACATTTGAACACGTTTTCCGATCACACGGTGGATCGTACTCTGGGTTCCACATGCATGTTTTAGCTGAAGGAAGAATCCCTTAAACATGGAGAGTTGAGACCCATGGAATGGGTACCATGCAATATGATTTCAAAGGGTCTGCATTTGCTCACCGAACCTCACCAATCCTATCACTGCTGCGTTTATGCCGCTGTACACACGCTTGATTCTCTTTCGGAGACATATAAATCCATAGGTTTTAAGATTCTTACTAGTCAGGTATATTCTTAGGCGTTTAATATGGTGTGTTGAGTCCACTTCGTTGAGCAAGGAGTAGCTCTTGTCTATTACATATTTGGCTTATGGAATGGTATCTGTGCCAATTTCAATCTCTGGTTTCATGTAGCACCCCAACTCACCATTACCCTTAAGCAAGCATAAGTTGGTTTTCTACATTTGAGACCCTGTTCTGTTTTGTAATTCAGTTCCTGTGTAGCCAAGTTTACATTCCGTGTGTTAGTGATATCTTATGATGTTTCTTTTTCTGTGTGACTTATTTCACTTAGAATCATCGTACCTGAATCCACTCATTATGCTGCTACGGGCCTGATGACATAGATTTCATTGCTGAGTGATACTGCATTGTACGTAAGTACCACAATTTCTTTATCCATTTTTCGCTTTCTGTGATATTCAACTTGTACCGTAAACGAGGTTCTTGTAAACAGAGCCGGCCCAAACTTTGGGGTGGCTGTGTCTTTTTGATTTTAATTTCCCTAAGCTATAGGACCATAAGTGGAAGTGCCCTAGGCTCTGTTGCTTTGTTTTTTGGATGTTTCAGGAAACAACATACACTTCTCCAGAGTGGGTGTTGGCAATTTACATCCCGCCCATCAGCATAACAAGGCTCCCAGTTCTCCATGGCCTGTCCTGCCTTTCTGGATTTTACACTTTTTTCAGATAGCCCTTTTGACCGGGGGGCAGTGAGACTTCATTGTAGTGCAGATTTCCTTTGCAAGCTTGCTTGGTTGGCCAAAAAGGGCGTATGCGTTTTTTCTTGAATATATTCAGGAAAAAACGCATACGCCCTTTTTGGCCAAGTGCATCATTGTGGACGTTCTGCCTCTTTTCCTATGCTTTACATGCAATTCCAGTCTACCTCCTGAAATCGGTTTCCTGCAATTCTGCCCCGCTTTCAACTCCTCTTGGCAGCCTTACTTCAATATATTTTTGGAAGATAGCTGTCATTTATAACTCTGCAGGTTTGTGAATTACAGTGCCCCTGAGCTCCTTTCTTCAACTCGCTTTCTTGTGAGCTGGCCGCAACACCACAGGATTGCTTCAGGCCCTAGTTTGGTTCCGGCATGGCATGCTGAGCCTTTGGTTAATTCCCCTTCCTGGTGGGAAATGAGAGTTAAATTTGCCTGTCCAGAGAACTCCACGTAGTCTCTTATTGGTTCTCCCTATTCCTGTTCATTTTCCACAGAAATTGCAAACTGGGCCAAACAGGAAGTTAAAGGCACTGACTCTCCAAGTGGGGAGAGTGTTAGTAAAGCGTCTGGAATGTTGCACCCGAGTACCAGGGGACAAAAACTGAGACACATTTGAACACGTTTTCCGATCACACGGTGGATCATACTCTGGGTTCCACATGCATGTTTTAGCTGAAGGAAGAATCCCTTAAACCTGGTGAGTTGAGACCCATGGAATGGGTACCATGCAATATGACTTCAAAGGGTCTGCATTTGCTCACCGAACCTCACCAATCCTATCACTGCTGCGTTTATGACACTGTACACACGCTTGATTCTCTTTCGGAGATATATAAATCCATAGGTTTTAAGATTCTTACTAGTCAGGTATATTCTTAGGCGTTTAATATGGGGTGTTGAGTCCACTTCGTTGAGCAAGGAGTAGCTCTTGTCTATTACATATTTGGCTTATGGAACAGTATCTGTGCTAATTTCAATCTCTGGTTTTATGCCGCACCCCAAGTCACCTTTCCCCTTAAGCAAGCATAAGTTGGTTTTCTACATTTGAGACCCTGTTCTGTTTTGTAATTCAGTTCCTGTATAGCCAAGTTTACATTCCGTGTAGTAGTGATATCTTATGATGTTTCTTTTTCTGTGTGACTTATTTCACTTAGAATCATCGTACCTGAATCCACTCATTATGCTGCTATGGGCCTGATGACATAGATTTCATTGATGAGTGATATTGCATTGTATGTAAGTACCACAACTTCTTTATCCATTTTTCGCTTTCTGTGATATTGAACTTGTACCGTAAACGAGGTTCTTGTAAACAGAGCCGGCCGAAACTTTGGGGTGGCTGTGTCTTTTTGATTTTAATTTCCCTAAGCTATAGGACCATAAGTGGAAGTGCCCGAGGATCTGTTGCTTTGTGTTTTAGATGTTTCAGGAAACACCATACACTTCTCCAGAGTGGCTGTTTGCAATTTACATCCGGCCCATCAGCATAACAAGGCTCGTAGTTCTCCATGACCTGTCCTGCCTTTCTGGATTTTACACTTTTTTCAGATGGCCCTTTTGACCGTTGGGCAGTGAGTCTTCATTGTAGTGCAGATTTCCTTTGCAAGCTTGCTTGGTTGGCCAAAAAGGGCGTATGCGTTTTTTCCTGAATATATTCAGGAAAAAACGCATACGCCCTTTTTGGCTAAGTGCATCATTGTGGACGTTCTGCCTCTTTTCCTATGCTTTACATACAATTCCAGTCTACCTCCTGAAATCGGTTTCCTGCAATTCTGCCCCGCTTTCAAGTCCTCTTGGCAGCCTTACTTCAATATATTTTTGGAAGATAGCTGTCATTTATAACTCTGCAGGTTTGTGAATTACAGTGCCCCTGAGCTCCTTTCTTCAACTCGCTTTCTTGTGAGCTGGCCGCAACACCGCAGGATTGCTTCAGGCCCTAGTTTGGTTCCGGCACGGCATGCTGGGCCTTTGGTTAATTCCTCTTCCTGGTGGGAAATGAGAGTTAAATTTGCCCGTCCAGACACCTCCACCTAGTCTCTCATTGGTTCTCCCTATTCCTGTTCATTTTCCACAGAAATTGCAAACTGGGCCAAACAGGAGGTTAAAGTCACTGACACTCCAAGTGGGGAGAGTGTTAGTAAAGCATCTGGAATGTTGCACCCGAGTACCAGGGGACGAAAACTGAGACACATTTGAACACGTTTTCCGATCACACGGTGGATCATACTCTGGGTTCCACATGCATGTTTTAGCTGAAGGAAGAATCCCTTAAACCTGGAGAGTTGAGACCCATGGAATGGGTACCATGCAATATGACTTCAAAGGGTCTGCATTTGCTCACCGAACCTCACCAATCCTATCACTGCTGCGCTTATGCCGCTGTACACACGCTTGATTCTCTTTCGGAGACATATAAATCCATAGGTTTTAAGATTCTTACTAGTCAGGTATATTCTTAGGCGTTTAATATGGGGTGTTGAGTCCACTTCGTTGAGCAAGGAGTAGCTCTTGTCTATTACATATTTGGCTTATGGAACGGTATCTGTGCTAATTTCAATCTCTGGTTTTATGCAGCACCCCAACTCACCTTTCCCCTTAAGCAAGCATAAGTTGGTTTTCTACATTTGAGGCCCTGTTCTGTTTTGTAATTCAGTTCTTGTGTAGCCAAGTTTACATTCCGTGTAGTAGTGATATCTTATGATGTTTCTTTTTCTGTGTGACTTATTTCACTTAGAATCATCGTACCTGAATCCCCTCATTATGCTGCTACGGGCCTGATGACATAGATTTCATTGCTGAGTGATATTGCATTGTACGTAAGTACCACAACTTCTTTATCCATTTTTCGCTTTCTGTGATATTGAACTTGTACCGTAAACGAGGTTCTTGTATACAGAGCCGGCCCAAACTTTGGGGTGGCTGTGTCTTTTGGATTTTAATTTCCCTAAGCTATAGGACCATAAGTGGAAGTGCCCTAGGCTCTGTTGCTTTGTTTTTTGGATGTTTCAGGAAACACCATACACTTCTCCAGAGTGGCTGTTGGCAATTTACATGCCGCCCATCAGCATAACAAGGCTCCCAGTTCTCCATGGCCTGTCCTGTCTTTCTGGATTTTACACTTTTTTCAGATAGCCCTTTTGACCGGGGGGCAGTGAGACTTCATTGTAGTGCAGATTTCCTTTGCAAGCTTGCTTGGTTGGCCAAAAAGAGCGTATGCGTTTTTTCCTGAATATATTCAGGAAAAAACGCATACGCCCTTTTTGGCCAAGTGCATCATTGTGGACGTTCTGCCTCTTTTCCTATGCTTTACATACAATTCCAGTCTACCTCCTGAAATCGGTTCCCTGCAATTATGCCCCGCATTCAACTCCTCTTGGCAGCCTTACTGCAATATATTTTTGGAAGATAGCTGTCATTTATAACTCTGCAGGTTTGTGAATTACAGTGTCCCTGAGCTCCTTTCTTCAACTCGCTTTCTTGTGAGCTGGCCGCAACACCGCAGGATCTCCTCAGGCCCTAATCTAGTTCCAGCATGGCACACGGAGCCTTTGGTTAATTCCTCTTCCTGGTGGGAAATGGGAGTTAAATTTGCCCGTCCAGACACCTCCACCTAGTCTCTCATTGGTTCTCCCTCTTCCTGTTTATCTTACGCAGAAATTGCAAACTGGGCCAAACAAGAGGTTAAAGGCACTGACTCTCCAAGTGGGGAGAGTGTTAGTAAAGCGTCTGGAATGTTGCACCCGAGTACCAGGGGACGAAAACTGAGACACATTTGAACACGTATCCTGATCACACGGTGGATTATACTCTGGGTTCCACATGCATGTTTTAGCTGAAGGAAAAATCCCTTAAACCTGGAGAGTTGAGACCCATGGAATGGGTACCATGCAATATGACTTCAAAGGGTCTGCATTTGCTCACCGAACCTCACCAATCCTATCATTACTGCGTTTATGCCGCTGTACACACCCTTGATTCTCTTTCGGAGACATATAAATCCATAGGTTTTAAGATTCTTACTAGTCAGGTATATTCTTAGGCGTTTAATATTGGGTGTTGAGTCCACTTCGTTGAGCAAGGAGTAGCTCTTGTCTATTACATATTTGGCTTATGGAACGGTGTCTGTGCTAATTTCAATCTCTGGTTTCATGCAGCACCCCAACTCACCTTTCCCCTTAAGCAAGCATAAGTTGGTTTTCTACATTTGACACACTGTTCTGTTTTGTAATTCAGTTCCTGTGTAGCCAAGTTTACATTCCGTGTAGTAGTGATATCTTATGATGTTTCTTTTTCTGTGTGACTTATTTCTCTTAGAATCATCATACCTGAATCCACTCATTATGCTGTCACGGGCCTGATGACATAGATTTCTTTGCTGAGTGATATTGCATTGTACGTAAGTACCACAATTTCTTTATCCATTCTTCGCTTTCTGCGATATTGAACCTGTACCGTAAACGAGGTTCTTGTAAACAGAGCCGTCCCAAACTTTGGGGAGGCTGTGTCTTTTTGATTATTATTTCCCTAAGCTATACGACCATAAGTGGAAATGCCCTAGGCTCTGTTGCTTGGTTTTTTGGATGTTTCAGGAAACACCATACACTTCTCCAGAGTGGTTGTTGGCAATTTACATGCCGCCAATCAGCATAACAAGGCTCCCAGTTCTCCATGGCCTGTCCTGCCTTTCTGGATTTTACACTTTTTTCGGATGGCCCTTTTGACCGGGGGGCAGTGAGACTTCATTGTAGTGCAGATTTCCTTTGCAAGCTTGCTTGGTTGGCCAAAAAGGGCGTATGCGTTTTTTCCTGAATATATTCAGGAAGAAACGCATACGCCCTTTTTGGTCAAGTGCATCATTGTGGACGTTCTGCCTCTTTTCCTATGCTTTACATGCAATTCCAGTCTACCTCCTGAAATCGGTTTCCTGCAATTCTGCCCCGCTTTCAACTCCTCTTGGCAGCCTTACTTTGAGATATTTTTGGAAGATGGCTGTCATTTATAACTCTGTAGGTTTGTGAATTACAGTGCCCCTGAGCTCCTTTCTTCAACTCGCTTTCTTGTGAGCTGGCCGCAACACCGCAGGATTGCTTCCGGCCCTAGTTTGGTTCCGGCACGGCATGCTGGGCCTTTGGTTAATTCCTCTTCCTGGTGGGAAATGAGAGTTAAATTTGCCCGTCCAGACACCTCCACCTAGTCTCTCATTGGTTCTCCCTATTCCTGTTCATTTTCCACAGAAATTGCAAACTGGGCCAAACAGGAGGTTAAAGGCACTGACTCTCCAAGTGGGGAGAGTGTTAGTAAAGCATCTGGAATGTTGCACCCAAGTACCAGGGGACGAAAACTGAGACACATTTGAACACGTTTTCCGATCACACGGTGGATCATACTCTGGGTTCCACATTCATGTTTTAGCTGAAGGAAGAATCCCTTAAACATGGAGAGTTGAGACCCATGGAATGGGTACCATGCAATATGACTTCAAAGGGTCTGCATTTGCTCACCGAACCTCACCAATCCTATCACTGCTGCGCTTATGCTGCTGTACACACGCTTGATTCTCTTTCGGAGACATATAAATCCATAGGTTTTAAGATTCTTACTAGTCAGGTATATTCTTAGGCGTTTAATATGGGGTGTTGAGTCCACTTCGTTGAGCAAGGAGTAGCTCTTGTCTATTACATATTTGGCTTATGGAACGGTATCTGTGCTAATTTCAATCTCTGGTTTTATGAAGCACCCCAACTCACCTTTCCCCTTAAGCAAGCATAAGTTGGTTTTCTACATTTGAGACCCTGTTCTGTTTTGTAATTCAGTTCTTGTGTAGCCAAGTTTACATTCCGTGTAGTAGTGATATATTATGATGTTTCTTTTTCTGTGTGACTTATTTCACTTAGAATCATCGTACCTGAATCCACTCATTATGCTGCTATGGGCCTGATGACATAGATTTCTTTGCTGAGTGATATTGCATTGTACGTAAGTACCACAACTTCTTTATCCATTCTTCGCTTTCTGTGATATTGAACTTGTACCGTAAACGAGGTTCTTGTAAACAGAGCCGGCCCAAACTTTGGGGTGGCTGTGTCTTTTGGATTTTAATTTCCCTAAGCTATAGGACCATAAGTGGAAGTGCCCTAGGCTCTGTTGCTTTGTTTTTTGGATGTTTCAGGAAACACCATACACTTCTCCAGAGTGGCTGTTGGCAATTTACATGCCGCCCATCAGCATAACAAGGCTCCCAGTTCTCCATGGCCTGTCCTGCCTTTCTGGATTTTACACTTTTTTCAGATAGCCCTTTTGACCGGGGGCAGTGAGACTTCATTGTAGTGCAGATTTCCTTTGCAAGCTTGCTTGGTTGGCCAAAAAGGGCGTATGCGTTTTTTCCTGAATATATTCAGGAAAAAACGCATACGCCCTTTTTGGCCAAGTGCATCATTGTGGACATTCTGCCTCTTTTCCTATGCTTTGCATGCAATTCCAGTCTACCTCCTGAAATCGGTTTCCTGCAATTCTGCCCCGCTTTCAACTCCTCTTGGCAGCCTTCCTTCAATATATTTTGGACGATAGCTGTCATTTATAACTGCAGGTTTGTGAATTACAGTGCCCCTGAGCTCCTTTCTTCAACTCGCTTTCTTGTGAGCTGGCCGCAACACCACAGGATTGCTTCAGGCCCTAGTTTGGTTCCGGCATCGTATGCTGAGCCTTTGGTTAATTCCTCTACCTGGTGGGAAATGAGAGTTAAATTTGCCTGTCCAGACACCTCCACCTAGTCTCTCATTGGTTCTCCCTCTTCCTGTTTATCTTACGCAGAAATTGCAAACTGGGCCAAACAAGAGGTTAAAGGCACTGACTCTCCAAGTGGGGAGAGTGTTAGTAAAGCGTCTGGAATGTTGCACCTGAGTACCAGGGGACGAAAACTGAGACACATTTGAACACGTTTCCCGATCACACGGTGGATCATACTCTGGGTTCCACATGCATGTTTTTGCTGAAGGAAGAATCCCTTAAACATGGAGAGTTGAGACCCATGGAATGGGTATCATGCAATATGACTTGAAAGGGTCTTCATTTGCTCACCGAACCTCACCAATCCTATCACTGCTGCGTTTATGCCGCTGTATACACGCTTGATTCTCTTTCGGAGACATATAAATCCATAGGTTTTAAGATTCTTACTAGTCAGGTATATTCTTAGGCGTTTAATATTGGGTTTTGAGTCCACATCGTTGAGCAAGGAGTAGCTCTTGTCTATTACATATTTGTCTTATGGAACGGTATCTGTGCTAATTTCAATCTGTGGTTTTATGCCGCACCCCAACTCACCTTTCCCCTTAAGCAAGCATAAGTTGGTTTTCTACATTTGAGATGCTGTTCTGTTTTGTAATTCAGTTTCTGTGTAGCCAAGTTTACATTCCGTGTAGTAGTGATATCTTATGATGTTTCTGTTTCTGTGTGACTTATTTCTCTTAGAATCATCATACCTGAATCCACTCATTATGCTGTCACGGGCCTGATGACATAGATTTCATTGCTGAGTGATATTGCATTGTACGTAAGTACCACAACTTCTTCATCCATTTTTCGCTTTCTGCGATATTGAACCTGTACCGTAAACGAGGTTCTTGTAAAGAGAGCCGTCCCAAACTTTGGGGTAGCTGTGTCTTTTTGATTTTAATTTCCCTAAGCTATAGGACCGTAATTGGAAGTGCCCTCAGCTCTGTTGCTTTGTTTTTTGGATGTTTCAGGAAACACCATACACTTCTCCAGAGTGGCTGTTGGCAATTTACATGCCGCCCATCAGCATAACAAGGCTCCCAGTTCTCCATGGCCTGTCCTGCCTTTCTGGATTTTACACTTTTTTCAGATGGCCCTTTGACCGGGGTGAAGTGAGACTTCATTGTAGTGCAGATTTTGTTTGCGAGTTTGCTTGGTTGGCCAGAAAGGGCGTATGCGTTTCTTCCTGAATATATTCCTGAATATATTCAGGAAAAAACGCATACGCCCTTTTTGGCCAAGTGCATCATTGTGGACGTTCTGCCTCTTTTCCTATGCTTTACATGCAATTCCAGTCTACCTCCTGCAATCGGTTTCCTGCAGTTCTGCCTTGCTCTCAGTGCCTCTTCATAGCCTTATCTCAATATACTTTTGGAAAATAGTTGGCCTTCATAACTCTGCAGGTTTTTGAATTGCAATGGCCCTTAGCTCCATTTTTCAGCTCTTATTTTTGTGATCTTGCCTCATATCCACAGGATTTCTTCAGGCCCTATTCTTCTTCTGGGGCGCCTTGCTCTGCCTTTGGTTAATTCTTCTTCCTGATGTGAAATTAGAGTGACATGTGCCCATTGAAACCGCTACAGCTATTTTCTCACTTGTTCCCCCTATTCCCATTCATTTTCCGCACTAACTGCAGACTGTGTGATTCCGGAACTTAAAGGCATTGACTCTCCATGTGGAGATGTTGTTAGTAAAGTGGCTGGAATGTTGATCCGGAGCCCCAGGAGAGGAAAATGAGGTGCATTTTAGAAACCTTTCCCGATCATATGGTATACCATCCGCTGGATTTCCCATGCATGGTTTAGCTCTAGGAAGATTCCCTTCAACTTGGAGTGTTGGGACCCTTGGAATAAGTAGCATGAAGTATTGCATTAAACTTTCGGCAGTTGCTCACCAAAGCTCACCAATCCTTTCAGCCCCAAGTGTCCAGCCTTATGTCTTATCCAGCTGTGGGTTTATATGTGGTCATTCCAGGTTGCATCACAGCCCCTGAGCGAATTTTGTAAGAATTTTTCTCTCTTTCATTGTTTCTGCGTTTTGGTTTTAAAATTTATTTCTATAAAGGGGTTTAGCTCATTTTCACTGCTGTGTTTGTGCCGCTCTGCGCACACTTGATTCCCTTATGGAGATATATCAATACATGGGTTTTAAGATTCTTATTACTCAGATATATTTCTCTGTGGTGTATAGGGTGTGTTGAGGCCAGTTCATTGAGCAAGGTGTAGATCTTTTCTGATACCTATTTTGGTTTATTGAACGGTATCTGTGCTAATTTCAAACTCTGGTTTTATGCATCACCCCACCTCTCCTTTCCCCTTAAGCTGACATAAGTGTGTTTTCTAAATGTGAGACACTGTTCTGTTTTGTAATTCATTTTTTGTGCAGCCATATTTATCCTCCCTCTATAAGTGATATCTGATGATATGTTTCTTTTTCTGTTTGACTTATTTCAAGTAGTATTATCGGACCTCAATCCACTCTTTATCCTTCTACTAGCCTTATTACATTGATTTCATGGTGAAGAGATATTCCATTGTACATAAGTACCACATTTTCTTTATCCATTGTTCTCTTTCCTGGGATATTTAAGGTGTACTGAAGTTGAGGTTCTTGTAAACAGAGTAGCCCTAAACTGTGGTGTGCTTGTGTCTTGTTGATTTTTAGACTTCCCTAGATATACTCCCGTGATTGGAAGTGCCCTATGCTCTGTCGCTCTGTTTTTTAGATGATTTAGGAACCACCATACACTTCTCCAGAGTGGCTCTCGGCAGTTCACACACTGTCCATCAGCGTATAAAGGCTCCCTGTTCTCCATGGCCTGTCCTGCATTTCTGGTGTTTACAATTTTTTCGGATGGCCCTTTTGACCGGTGGGAAATGAGACTTCTTTGTTGTGCACATTTGCATTGCTTGCTTGCTTGGTTGCCCATAAAGTGCGTATGCGTTTTTTCCTGGATATATTCAGGAAAAAACGCATACTCCCTTTTGGGCCAACTGCATCGTTGTCGAAATTCTGCCGCTTTTCATGTGCTTTAAAGGCGAGTCCAATCTATCTCTTGAAATCTGTTTCTTGCAATTCTGTCTTGCATTCAGATCCTCTTCTTTGCCTTACCTCAACATATTTTTGGACGTTAGTTTTCATTTATAACTCTGCAGGTTTGTGAATTGCAGTGACCCTGAGCTCCATTTTTTAAGTTGCTCTTTTGTGAGCTGGCCTCAAAACCGCAGGATTGCTTCAGGCCCTATTTTGGCTCCGGCGAGGCGGGCTGAGCCTTTTTTTAATTCTTATTCTTAATGGGAAATTAGAGTGACATGTGCCCGTCCAAACCCCTACAACTATTCTCTCATTGGTTCCCCCTGTTCCCGTTCATCCTCCTCACAATTTGCAAAATGTGTGAAACAGAAGTTTAAATGTGCTGATTCTCTAAGTGGGGAGATTCTAAGTAACGTGGCTGGAATGATGAACAGGAGCACCAGGAGAGGATAAATGAGGTGCATTTTAGACACATCTCCCGATCACATGGTGTACAGTCCTCTGGGTTTTCCATGCATGTTTTAGCTGTAGGAAGATTCCTTGAACCTGCAGATTTGGGACCCATTGAATGGGTACCAGGTAGTATTACTTTAAAGGGTGTGCATTTCCTCACCCAACCTCACATTTCTCTTAGCGCGAACAGTTTCCAGCCTTATGTCTCATCCTGCTGTGGGTCTAGATGTGTTCAATCCATGTTGCATCACCGTCCCTGAGGAAAAGTTGTAAGAGGTTTTCTCTGTCTCTCTGTCGTTTATTTTTTTCAATTTATTACTATATTGGTTACAGCTGATTTTCAAAGCTCTGTTTCTTGCTGCTGTACATCCACTTGATTCACGTACAGAGAGACATCAATAAATTCTTTTTCAGATTCTTACCAGTCATAGATATTCTTTTCCGGTGACTTGAGTGTGCTGAGTGCAGTTCTTTTAGCTACCGTGTAGGCCTTGTTGATTATCAGTTTGGTATTTGGAATGGTATCTTTGCTAATTTCAACCTCCTGGATGATGCCTCACCCCTCCCCACCTTTCCCGTTTAGCAGCCTCACGCGTATTTTCTACATATTTGACTATGTTTTTGTTTTGTAATTTATTTCATGTGTAGCCATTTTGGATTCCACCTTTAAGTGATATCTTATGATATGTGTCTTTTTCTTTTTGAATTATGTCACTTAGAATGATCATACGTAACTCCTCCGGAGTTGTTACAACTGGCCATATTTCATTGATTTCCAGGCTGAGTAATATTCCACTCTACATAAGTACCACATCTCTATCCATTTTTTCCCTCCAGAGACATTTAAGTTATATCCTAGTCGAGGATCTTTTAAACAGAGGGGCAGTAAACATTGGGGTGCCTGTGTCCTCTCGATTTTTGTTTTTCCCAAGATATACGCCCATGAGTGCAAGTGCCCTATGCTCTGTAGCTCATTTTTTAGATGCTTTAGTAAACACAATACACTTCTCCAGAATGGCCGTTGGCAATATACATTTCCACTATAAGCCTCACAGGGCTCCCTCTTCTCCTTGCCCTGTCCTGCATTTCTGGCGTTTACACTTTATGAGGATGGCTCTTCTGACTGATGCGAAGTGATATCTTTTGTAGTATTGATTTCCAGTGCCCACCTGTTTGGTTGGCTAAAAAAGTGTATGCCCTTTTCTTGAATATATACAGAAAAAAACACATACAGCCTTTTTGGCCAACTGCAATGTCGGCAATGTTCAGCCCCTTTTCTTGTGCTTAATGGCGAGTCCTTTCTACCTCCTCAAATCCCTTTCCTGCCATTCTCCCTTGCTTGCCAATCCTTTTCTCTGACTTTCCTCAAGACATTTTTCAGTGATAGATATTTTCAACTCTGCAGTTTCGTGAATTTTACTGCCCTTGAGTTCCATTGTTCAACTTGTGTTTATGGGAACTGGCCACAAAGCAGTGGGATTTCCTCAAGCCCTATACTGTTTCCATGGGCAACCCTAGCCTTTGGTCAATTCATCTTCCTGATTGGAAATTAGAGTGACATGTGCCTGTCTGAACACCTAGGACTTGTCTCTCATTGTTCCTCATCCTTCCGCTTCATCCTCTGGACAAATTCCAAACTGTACGCAACAGGATGTTGACAGTGTTGACATCTCCAAGTGGGGAGACTGTTAGTAAAGACGCTGGAGGGGTGAACCCGAGCACCAGGAGATGAGGAGATGAGATGCCTTTTCCAAACTCTTCCCGATCAGACGGTATACCATCCTCTGGATGTGACAGACATGTTTTAGCAGTAGGAAGAGTCCCATTCATGTAAGGAGAACACCAGGGCTTTTTCAAAATCAGTGTCTCCCCGAAACCCAAACTGGGGAGTTTTTTAAGCTACGGCGACACATATGTTCATTAAGGGCCTTGGGAAGTAGGCAGAGTGCAAACTTTAGATGACTGAAGTCTTCAGGGTCAGAAGCACTCACCACTGGCTTCCCTTAGGTTACACTTTAACTGTCATTGATAGATGATGTCAATAAAAATATCTGTTCTTTTTCCGATTATTTCCCCTTATAGGTTATTGCACAATATTGAGTGTAGTTCCCTGTGCTATACAGTAGTTCCTTGTTGATGATCTATTTTATACATAGCAGTGTGTATGTGTTAATTCCAAACTGTTAATTTATCCCTCCTCCCACCTTTCCCCTTTGGTAATAATAAATTATAAGATTTTATACTTCTCAGAAATGGGGGAGCTGAAAGAGAGGTATCATTTTCAATGGAAAAGCATTTAAAACAAGATTGAAGCTTTAACCAAGATTATTAGATGTACATCCTTGGAAAGAAATCACTTCATTTCTCTAATATTGACCTGACAAATAAGACAAACCTTTTCACTGAACTTGCTTATAATAAAGTGATGGAAATATCAAATGGAAGTGTTAGAAACATCTTATTTTACCCGAGCCTTATAAACTGTTCTATGTTAACTACATTTTGGCTCACACATCTGTTCATTGAAGTTACAATAGTCTCAATTTCTGTTACTGATCCTCCAGAGTGGACCCCAACAAGGGTCCCCCTGCCCAGTGTCATTGGGGCCAACAGATCGAGACTGAGTTTGGTTCCCAAGCAAAGGAAACTTTATATTTTCATCAGAGAATGGAGAGGTGAGAGCATGCACTACCCCGTGGGCTGTGGGCTGGGCTGCTGTGTAGAGATCCTGTCAGAGTCAGTGGGAGGGAGGGGGCGGAGCTCTCAAGGGCCGGGTTGGCTGCAGCTCAGGCTCTATATCTCGGAGTCTGCACTGGGCCCCAGGAGCTGAGGTGTCGACCCAGCCATTCTGCACCAGGAAATCTGGTCTGAAGTGCCGGGTGTGGAACCTCTGCATGCGGGACCCTAGGAGCACGTGAAATTAGACAAAGCACAAAGGATAAAAAAGGTCAGACTTGACTTTATTGCCCACATTCTATTTTTATCTCCCAGGGATTTTTAATGGGCTTTGATGGGGACAAACCCCTCCTCTGCCTTTTGTCCCGTTCCTCATTCTTGGAGTGCTGAGGGTGCAGACCCTTCTTCTGTAACTGCTGAGTGCTGAGTTGGGAGCCCTCATACCAGGGGACGAGGGTCAGAACTTCTCCCCAGCAGCCTCCAGGTGACGTTGATTGGCCCCAGGACCCCTGCCTCCCTGCTCGTCCGCCTGAGCACCAGCATTGGAAGTGTTATAGATTCTAATGACCTTTAAGGGTCCAGGAAAGAGATGTGCAGAGACGCTGTGGGGGCCGGTTTCACCCCGCCCCACATTTGTTCGGCCACCTTAGGCTGACCGTTTCTGCCAGCCTAGATGCTCTGACCAGTAGTCTGCTCTTTCTTCAATTAGGCCCCTGAATTAACGTAAAAACAGCACCAGGTGTCAGAGCCCTGCCCGCTCAACTCCCAGACAGTCCAGGGTCAGTGGTGATCAAGGACCATGATGGCCACTGAGTTAACAGCCTTTTGAAGTAAACAGGAGTCCAGCCGGTCTTATTGGCCACCATCATCACGGTGTCTGTAGGCTTTTCTATGGTGACAGTGTGATATACGGTTCCCCCGCCAAGATTATTAGCTCCCCTCTGGGTGCAGGAAGTCCTGCAAGCAGTAGTCTACTCCTTCGGGACACACTATTGTTGTTTTATGAGAGAAACTCCAGGTCAAGTGATGTTCACACGAGTCGTCATGGTGCCCTGTTGCCCCCGGTTATCTCTCTGGATGTTGGAGTTGGAGGGCCTCCTCACTCGAGGTCGGTGTGCCCACGGAGCGAACCCTGCAACTTCAGGGCATGGTTGGTGATTAGGATCACCACGTGGGGTCCTTTTCCCTTAGGAGGGAGGTGGCCTTTTGGGCTGCTGATTTCCAGGTTTTTAGATACCGCCAGTATCTTGGCCAGATGTGGCAGTGGGCCAAGCCCCTTGGTGACTGTAGTTTATCCTACCTGGATGGCATTCTTGCGTTGTTCCATTTCAAGTGGTCCCAGTTTTTGCACTAATTCTCCAATGGCGATTCACCTTTCACCGGGAATGGAAAGGTCAAAGGGTTTAGCTCAATTAGGGAGTTCCAGGGCAAGGGTCTGAATTGACTGCTCTTTCCATTCTTGAAAGGCCACTTCTGGATTCTGTTCAAAAGGATCATCATCTTTTCCTTTCAGTGTTTCATATAGAGGCCCAGCTAGTAGACTGTAGTTAGGGATCCAGAAGCAGCAAACCCTGGCCTCCCCAGGAACCCCTAAGCTGTCTTCTAGTTTTAGAAAGGGGTAAGGCTGCAAATGGTTTCTTCCCTTTCCTGGGATGGGCTTCTCTGACCTTGTGTGAGAATGAAGCCCAGGCAGGTCACTGCAGTCTGTGATATTTGAGCTTTTTCTTGGACAACTTCTATCCTTTATTGGCTTGGTAGTTCAGAGGCCTCCTTAGTAGGGCTGGCGATCAGAATGTCGTCTGCATACTGAAGGAGGGTTTCCTTTTCCAGAGGTAGAACTTTTCGGTCGTTAGCTAAGCTTTCCCCAAAGATGGTGTGGGAATTTTTGAACCCTTGGGGCAAGACGGCCCGGAAGTATTGTTTTAGTTGTATGTTGAGTCCTGCCACTCACAAGCCAAAATTTCTTGTGACTCTGGGACTAATGGAATACAGAAGAAGGCATCATTGAAGACTAATACAGAATACCATGTCCTGGTGGTTGGTAGAATGACCAGCAGGGTGTAGGAATCAGGAGTAACTGGAGGTATATCCTCGGTGGCTTCACTGACTGTCCTGACATCCTTTACCAGGTCCCCAGCAGCCCATGGGGCTCTCGTGGTCAGGCCAATCCCAGGATATGGAGCTCTCCTGGGCAGGTACCCCACCCCCAACCCAGCCCACGGGGCTCTCATGGTCAGGCCCCTCCCAGGATACAGAGCTACCCTTGCAGGTACCGTGGCAGGGCTGGGCACACAGGAACCGTGTACATAGCCCTCATTGAAGAGCACCCCCAGCTCACCTGTCGCTCAGAGCTGACACAGAGCACCTCAGAGCAGGACTTGAACTAACAAACAGCAGCTCCGACAGGTCTGTGACCCTGGGCATCACTCTGTGTGGCCTCCCTCCACCTGGTCTTCCAGAGACTTCCACTGCACCCAGGGCACCAGGCCTCTGTCTCCAACCACCACCCACCCCTCCTCTCCCTGACTCCTGGGTTCCTCTCATTAGGAGAGGGTTTTCTTGAAGTTGTCTCCCACTCATGGGCCAGATAAAATGATTAGAAAACAAGCCAAAGCTGCAGCCCCTTGTCTATCCTGACTCTCAGGAGCCCACACCTGTTCCTTGGACCTGGCCGGTTCAGCAAGTTCCATTTTCTGCAACTGTGAGCCCCTGAGGGGTGATGATTGGCTACCTGGGCAGCCTTACCATGCCGGCCAGCCCTCCCCAGGTGTGCCTGGGTTGAGATCAATATAAATACCACTCCAGGCAGCAAAAGCCCCTGCAGCTGTGCCTGACGCCATTTTCTCTGCCCTGTCAGCAGTCTCGGGGCTGGGCTGGTGGGAGGGAGTGAGAGGCCACGGCTTTGTGGGTGGCCCAGTGTGAGTGGGGCTCTGCTGGACTTTCTGCAGCAGTTGCCAGGCTGCCACCTGCTAAAGAAGAGGATGTGTCACCCATACCTGCTGCTGGAATTTCTCCCTGGGCAGAGGTGAGGAAGGAAAAAAGCAGTGGGGGCAGGGACAGGACGGGTATCTCAGGCAGGGAAATGGAAATCTTCCAGAAGAGCACCCAGGGCCAGGACCATCCTGGCTGGCCTGCAGGCACCAAGTCAGCTGGCATGCTGTCACTCGTGTGGCTCCATGGCCCTTCCTCTAGGCTTTCAAGTCCTTGTATATATTCAGGTGTTTTACCTGGGAAGGGCGGGAACAGTTCAGCAGCAACTGGCCTGGGGCTCAGCTCACGTTTACTCACAGATGCCTCGGCACGGTGCCCCAGCTTTGCAATGAGGACGCTTGTTGTGTGGGGGCTGCTGGCTGAATGGGAGACGATTCCCCACCACTGACCAACTTCAGAATTGTTTACAACTGGAGCAAGTGCCCTGATACGGTTTTCCTCTGAGTAACTGGTGGGTTCTGTTTTTTTTTTCTCTTTTTCGTTTTTGGTTCAAGGTAGATTTTATTCCTCTTTTTTGTATTTACAGATATAAGCATGGAAATAATTTATTCATATAAATACATGTATGTGAAGGGAATAATTGTTTTTTCTGTTTTATTTTTTAAATTTTATTTCTTTTTAATTTTGAATTTTATTTTATATTTTTATACAGCAGGTTCTCATTGGTTATCTATTTTATACATATAAATGTTTACATGCCAATCCCAATCTCTCAACTCCTCCCACCACCACCCCTCCAAGAGCTTTCCCCCCTTGTTGTCCATACGATTGTTGTCTATATCTGTTGCTCTATTTATGCCTTGCAAAACGGTTAATCTGTACAGTTTTTCTAGGTTCCACATATATGTATGAATATACAAGATTTGTTTTTCTCTTTCTGACTTACTTCACTCTGTATGACAGTCTCTAGATCCATCGACGTCTCTACAAATGACCCAATTTCATTCCTTTCATGGCTTAGTAATATTCCATTTTATATATGTACCACAGCTTTATGCATTCGTCTGTCTGTGGGCATTTAGGTTGCTTCCATTACCTCGATATTGTAAATAGTGATGCAATGAACATTGCGGTGAATGTCTCTTTTTGATTTATGGTTTTGTCTGGGTATATGTCCAGTCCTGGGATTGCTGTATCATATGGTAATTCTATTATTAGTTTCTTAAGAAACTCCATATTGTTCTCCATAGTGAATGTATCAATTTATATTCCCAACAATAGTGGAAGAGGGTTCCTTTTCTCCACACCCTTTCCAGCATTTGTTGTTTGTAGATTTTCAGATGATGCCCATTCTAACAGGTGTGAGGTGATACCTCATTGTTGAGTCCATTTCGTTGAGCAGGGGGTAGGTCTTGTCTATTACATATTTGGCTTATGGAACGGTATCTGTGCTAATTTCAAACTCTGGTTTTATGCAGCACCCCCTTAACTCACCTTTCCCCTTAAGCAAGCATAAGTTGGTTTTCTAATCTTGAGACCCTGTTCTGTTTTGTAATTCAGTTCATGTGTAGCCAAGTTTACATTCCGTGCAGTAGTGATATCTTATGATGTTTCTTTTTCTGTGTGACTTATTTCTCTTACAATCATCATACCTGAATCCACTCATTATGCTGTCACGGGCCTGATGACATAGATTTCTTTGCTGAGTGATATTGCATTGTACGTAAGTACCACAATTTCTTTATCCATTTTTCGCTTTCTGCGATATTGAACCTGTACCGTAAACGAGGTTCTTGTAAACAGAGCCATCCCAAACTTTGGGGAGGCTGTGTCTTTTTGATTATTATTTCCCTAAGCTATACGACCATAAGTGGAAATGCCCTAGGCTCTGTTGCTTGGTTTTTTGGATGTTTCAGGAAACACCATACACTTCTCCAGAGTGGCTGTTGGCAATTTACATCCCGCCCATCAGCATAACAAGGCTCCAAGTTCTCCATGGCCTGTCCTGCCTTTCTGGATTTTACACTTTTTTCAGATGGCCCTTTTGAACGGGGGGCAGTGAGACTTCATTGTAGTGCAGATTTCCTTTGCAAGCTTGCTTGGTTGGCCAAAAAGGGCGTATGCGTTTTTTCCTGAATATATTCAGGAAAAAACGCATACGCCCTTTTTGGCCAAGTGCATCATTGTGGACATTCTGCCTCTTTTCCTATGCTTTACATGCAATTCCAGTCTACCTCCTGAAATCGGTTTCCTGCAATTCTGCCCCGCTTTCAACTCCTCTTGGCAGCCTTACTTTAATATATTTTTGGAAGATGGCTGTCATTTATAACTCTGCAGGTTTGTGAATTACAGTGCCCCTGAGCTCCTTTCTTCAACTCGCTTTCTTGGGAGCTGGCCGCAACACCGCAGGATTGCTTCGGGCCCTAGTGTGGTTCCGGCATGGCACGCTGAGCCTTTGGTTAATTCCTCTTCCTGGTGGGAAATGAGAGTTAAATTTGCCCGTCCGGACACCTCCACCTAGTCTCTCATTGGTTCTCCATATTCCTGTTCATTTTCCACAGAAATTGCAAACTGGGCCAAACAGGAGGTTAAAGTCACTGACACTCCAAGTGGGGAGAGTGTTAGTAAAGCATCTGGAATGTTGCACCCGAATACCAGGGGACGAAAACTGAGACACATTTGAACACGTTTTCCGATCACACGGTGGATCATACTCTGGGTTCCACATGCATGTTTTAGCTGAAGGAATAATCCCTTAAACATGGAGAGTTGAGACCCATGGAATGGGTACCATGCAATATGACTTCAAAGGGTCTGCATTTGCTCACCGAACCTCAGCAATCCTATCACTGCTGCGCTTATGCCGCTGTACACATGCTTGATTCTCTTTCGGAGACATATAAATCCATAGGTTTTAAGATTCTTACTAGTCAGGTATATTCTTAGGCGTTTAATATGGGGTGTTGAGTCCACTTCGTTGAGCAAGGAGTAGCTCTTGTCTATTACATATTTGGCTTATGGAACGGTATCTGTGCTAATTTCAATCTCTGGTTTTATGAAGCACCCCAACTCACCTTTCCCCTTAAGCAAGCATAAGTTGGTTTTCTAAATTTGAGGCCCTGTTCTGTTTTGTAATTCAGTTCTTGTGTAGCCAAGTTTACATTCCGTGTAGTAGTGATATCTTATGATGTTTCTTTTTCTGTGTGACTTATTTCACTTAGAATCATCGTACCTGAATCCACTCATTATGCTGCTACGGGCCTGATGACATAGATTTCATTGCTGAGTGATATTGCATTGTACGTAAGTACCACAACTTCTTTATCCATTTTTCGCTTTCTGTGATATTGAACTTGTACCGTAAACGAGGTTCTTGTAAACAGAGCCGGCCCAAACTTTGGGGTGGCTGTGTCTTTTGGATTTTAATTTCCCTAAGCTATAGGACCATAAGTGGAAGTGCCCTAGGCTCTGTTGCTTTGTTTTTTGGATGTTTCAGGAAACACCATACACTTCTCCAGAGTGGCTGCTGGCAATTTACATGCCGCCCATCAGCATAACAAGGCTCCCTGTTCTCCATGGCCTGTCCTGCCTTTCTGGATTTTACACTTTTTTCAGATGGCCCTTTTGACCGGGGGGCAGTGAGACTTCATTGTAGTGCAGATTTCCTTTGCAAGCTTGCTTGGTTGGCCAAAAAGGGCGTATGCGTTTTTTCCTGAATATATTCAGGAAAAAACGCATACGCCCTTTTTGGCCAAGTGCATCATTGTCGATGTTCTGTCTCTTTTCCTATGCTTTAAATGCAAATCCAGTCTACCTCCTGAAATCGGTTTCCTGAAATTCTGCCCCGCTTTCAAGTCCTCTTCGCAGCCTTACTTCAATATATTTTTGGACGTTATCTGTCATTTATAACTCTCCAGGTTTGTGAATTACAGGGCCCCTGAGCTCCTTTCTTCAACTCGCTTTCTTGTGAGCTGGCCGCAAACCCGCAAGACTGCTTCAGGCCCTAATCTGCTTCTGGCAGGGCACGCTGAGCCTTTGGTTAATTTCTCTTCCTGGTGGGAAATGAGTGTTAAATATGCCCGTCCAGACACCTACCTCACTCTCAACCCCTTGGTGATGTGGGTTCTCTGGTTTGTGGCCACCTTTTCTGGGTTCCTCACCTTTCGATGATGTGGCCCCACTAGTGTGAGGACACTCCTGCCTGGTTCTCATCCACGTGGTTATGTGGACCCCCTGGTGAGAGTCTGTTCCTGGCTTTGTTCCTCACCCACCTGTGAGGGAGACCCTCTGCTGATAGGTCACTCCTGCATGGCTGGCACACATTGCCTTGGTGAAGTCAGCCGTGTGGTGGCAGTTGGAGCGTGCTGGGAATCTCCTCCCCCCAGTGATGAGGGCCCTCTTGCGTCAGGCCCTAACTGCTGGGCTCACCAACTTTTCTTAGGGAGCCCAGTGATGCTTTGGCACTCCTCTTAGGATCCCATCTCCATGGAGATGTGGGCCTTCTGCTCTGAGGTCCCAACGGCTGGGTTGTTCACATTTTCATGATGTGGGCTCTCTGGTGTTCACAGAGGCCTGGATCCCATAGCCTCTGTGCTCTTGGCCGCCTGCTGGGAGATTCCAATTGCTGGATTCCTCACTTTTTTAATTTTTTGGGCCCTCTGTTGTGAGGATCCTCCTGCCTGCCTCACTCCCAGCCCCTTCGTGATGTGTGTCGTCTGGTTTGAGGCCACATGTGCTGGGTTCCTCACCTTTCGATGATGTGGGACCAATGGTCTTAGGAGACTCCTGCCTGGTTCACATCCCCTTGGTGATGTGGGCCCTCTGTTGAGAGTCTGATCCTGGCTGGGTTCCTCACCCATCTGTGAGGTGGGCCGTCTGCTGTGAGGTCACTCCTGCCTGGCTTGCTCACCTCGCCTTGTGGACATGAGCCCTCTGGTGGCACTTGGAGCCTGCTGGGAGCCTCCTCTCCTCGGTGATGAGGGCCCTCTGGCGTCAGGCCCTAACTGCTGGGCTCCCCACATTTTGTGATGTGCGCCCAGTGGTGCGAGGACACTCCAGCCAGGTTCACATCCCCATTGGGATGTGGGCCTTCTGCTCTGAGGTCCCAAAGCCTGGGTTGCTCACAGTTTCATGATGTGGGCTCTCTGGTATTAGTTCACTCCTGCCTGCATCCCATAGCTTCTGTGCTCTGGGCCGCCTGCTGGGAGGTTCCAACTGCTGGATTCCTCACCTTTCTTATTCTTTGGGCCCTCTGTTTTTAGGCTACTCCTGCCTGCCTCACTCCCATTCCCTTTGTGATATGTGTCCTCTGATTTGAGGCCACATGTGCTGGGTTCCGCACCTTTCGATGATGTGACCCCACTGGAGGGAAGACAGTCCTGACTGGTTCCCATCCCCTTGCTGATGTGGGCCCTCAGGTGAGAGTCTGATCCTGGCTGGGTTCCTCACCCTTCTGTGAGGTGGGCCCTCTGCTGTGAGGTCAATCATGCCTGTCTGGCACACGTCACCTTGGCGACGTGGGCCCTCTGGTGGCAGTTGGAGTGTGCTGGGATCCTCCTCCCCTCGGTGATGAGGGCCCTCTTGCCTTAGGCCATAACTGCTGGGCTCCCCACATTTTCTGATGTGCGCCAAGTGAGTGAGGACACTCTTGCCAGGTTCCCATCCCCATGGAGATATGGGCCTTCTGCTCTGAGGTCAAAACGGCTGGCTTGCTCACAGTACCAAGATGTGGGCCCTCTGCTGTGAGTTCACTCCGGCAAGGATCCCTTATCATCGGTGCTCTGAGCCGCCTGCTGGGAGGTTCCAACTGCTGGATTCCTCAACTTTTTTATTCTATGTGCCCTCTGTTGTGAGGCTCCTCCTGCCTGCCTCACTGCCAGCCCCTTGGTGATGACTGTCCTATGGCTTGAGGCCACATGTGCTGCGTTCCTCACCTTTCGATGATGTGACCCCACTCGTGTGAGGACACTCCTGCCTGGTTCCCATCCCCTTGGTGAGGTGGGCCCTCTGGCGAGAGTCTAATCCTGGCTGGGTTCCTCAACGTTCTGTGAGGTAGGCCCTCTGCTGTGAGGTCACTCCTGCCTGGCTGGCACACGTCACCTTGGAGACGTGAGCCCTCTGGTGGCAGTTGGAGCGTGCAGGGCGCCTCCTCCTCTCAGTGATGACGGCCCTCTGGCGTCAGGCCCTAAATGGTGGGCTCCCCACATTTTCTGATGTGCGCCCAGTGGTGCGAGGACACTCCAGCCAGGTTCCCATTCCCATGGGGATGTGGTCCTTCTGCGCTGAGGTCTCAACTCCTGGGTTGCTCACAGTTTTGTGATGTGGGCCCTCTGCTGTGAGTTCACTGTGGCCTGGATCCCATAGCCTCGGTGTTCTGGGCCGCCTGCTGGAAGGTCTAAATGCTGGAATCCTCACGTTTTTTATATTATGTGCCCTGTGTTGTGAGGCTACTCCTGCCTGCCTCACTCCAAGGCCCTTGGTGATGTGGGTCCTCTGGTTTGAGGACACATGTGCTGGGTTCCTCACCTTAAGATGATGAGGCCCCACTGGTGTGAGGATAATCCTGACTGGGTCCCATCCCCTTTGTGATGTGGGCCCTCTGGTGAGAGTCTGATCCTGGCTGGGTTCCTCACCCATCTGTGAGGTGGGCCCTCTACTATCAGGTAACTCTTGCCTGGGTTGCTCACCTCGCCTTGTTGACATGAGCCCTCTGGTGGCAATTGGACCCTGCTGGGAGCCTCCTCAGCTCTGTGATGAGGGCCCTCTGACGTCAGGCCCTAACTGCTGGGCTCCCCAACTTTTCTTAGTGAGCCCAGTGTTGCTCAAGCACTCCTCTTAGGTTCCCATCCCCATGGGGATGTGGGCCTTCTGCTCTGAGGTTCCAACGGCTGGGTTGATCACAATTTCATGATGTGGGCTCTCTGGTGTTAGTTCACTGTGGCCTGGATCCCATAGCCTCTGTGGTCTTGGCTGCCTGCTGGGAGGTTCCAACTGCTCGATTCCTCAACTTTTGTATTCTATGGGTCCTGTGTTGTGATGCTCCTCCTGCCTGCCTCACTCGCAACCCCTTCGTGGTGTGGGTCTTCTGGTTTGAGGCCACATGTGCTGGGTTAGGCAACTTTCAATGATGTGGCCCCACTGGTGTGAGGACACTCCTGCCTGGTTCCCATCCCCTTGGTGATGTGGGCCTTCTGGTGACAGTCTTATCCTGGCTGGGTTCCTCACTCTTCTGTGAGGTAGGCCCTCTGCTGTGAGGTCAATCCTGCCTGACTTGCACACATCACCTTGGCGACGTGGGCCCTCTGTTGGCACATGGAACCTGCTGGGAGCCTCCTGCCCTCGGTGATGACGGCCCTCTAGCATCAGGCTCTAACTGCTGGGCTCCCCACGTTTTCTGATGTGAGCCCAGTGATGCCAGGACACTCCTGTCAGGTTCCCATCCCCATGGGGATGTGGGCTTTCTGCTCTGAGGTCCCAATGCCTGGGTTGCTCACAGTTTCATGATGTGGGCTCTCTGGTGTTAGTTAACTCCTGCCTGCATCCCATAGCTTCTGTGCTCTCGGCCGCCTGCTGGGAGGTTCCAAATGCTGGATTCCTCACTTTTTTTATTCTTTGGGCCCTCTGTTTTTAGGCTACTCCTACCTGCCTCACTCCCATCCCCTTTGTGATGTATGTCCTCTGATATGAGGCCACATGTGCTGGGTTCCTCACCTTTCGATGATGTGGCCCCACTGGTGGGAGGACAGTCCTGACTGGTTCCCATCCCCTTGGTGTTGTGGGCCCTCTGGTGAGAGTCTCATCCTGCCTCGGTTCCTCACCCTTCTGTGAGATAGGCCCTCTGCTGTGAGGTCACTACTGCCTGGCTGGCGCATGCCACCTTGTAGACGTGGTCCCTCTGTTGGCAGTTGGAACCTGCTGGGAGTCTCCTCCCCTCAGTTATGAGGGCCCCCTGGCATCAGGCCCTAACTGCTGGGCTCCTAACATTTTCTGATATGTGCTAAGTGGTGCAAAGCCACTCCTGCCAGGTTCCCATCCCAATGGGGATGTGGGCCTTCTGTTCTGAGGTCCCAACAGCTGGGCTGCTCACAGGTTCATGATGTGGGCCCTCTGCTGTGAGTTCACTGCGGCCTGGATCCCATAGCCTCGGTGCTCTGGGCCACTTGCTGGGAGGTTCCAACTGCTGGATTCCTCAACTTTTATATTCTATGGACCCTGTGTTGTGAGGCCAGTCCTGCCAGCCTCATTCCGAACCCCTTGGTGATGTGGTTCCTCTGGTTTGAGGACACATGTGCTGGGATCCTCACCTTTCGATGATGTTGTCCCACTGGTGTGGGGACACTCCTGCCTGGTTCCCATCCCCTTGGTGATGTGGGCCCTCTGGTGAGAGTCTGATCCTGGCTGTGTTCCTCACCCTTCTGTGAGGTGGGCCCTCTGCTGTGAGGTCATTCGTGCCTGGTTGGCACACATCGCCTTGGCGACGTCAGCCCTCTGGTGGCAGTTGGAGCCTGCTGGGAGCCTCCTTCCCTTGGTGATGAGGGTCCTCTGGCGTCAGGCCCTAACTGCTGGTCGCCCAAAATTTTCTGATACGTTCTCAGTGGTGCGAGGACACTCCTACCAGAATTCCATCCCCATGGGGATGTGGGCCTCCTGCTCTGAGGTCCCAATGGCTGGGTTGCTCAGTTTCATGACATGGGCCCTGTTCTGTGAGTTCACTGTGGCCTGGATCCCATAGCCTCGGTGCTCTGGGCCACCTGCTGGGAGGTTCCAACTGCTGGATTCCTCACTTTTTTATTCTATGTGCCCAGTGTTGTGAGGCTACTCCTGCCTGCCTCACTCCGAGGTCCTTGGTGATGTGGGTCCTCTGGTTTGAGGACACATGTGCTGAGTACCTCAGCTTTCGATGATGTGGCCCCACTGATGTGAAGACACTCCTGCCTGGTTCCCATCCCCTTGGTGATGTGGGCCCTCTGGTGAGAGTCTGATGTTGGCTGGGTTTCTCACCCTTCTGTGAGGTGGGACCTCTGCTGTGAGGTAACTCCTGCCTGGCATGCTCACGTTGCCTTGGCAATGTGAGCCCTCAGGTGGCACTTGGAGCCTGCTGGGAATCTCCTCCCCTCAGTTATGAGAGCTCTGGATAAAACACATATGCCCTTTTTTGCCAAGTGCATTATTTTCCAAGTTCTGTCTCTTTTCCTATGCTTTAAGAGCTACTCCCGTGTACGTTCTGAAATCAGTTTCCAGCAATTCTGCCCCGCATTCAAGTCCTCTTCGCAGCCTTACTTCAGTATAATTTTGGATGATAGCTGTCATTTATAACTCCGCAGGTTTCTGAATTACAGTGTCCCTGAGCTCCTTTCTTCAACTCGCTTTCTTGTGAGCTGGCCGCAACACCGCAGGATCTCCTCAGGCCCTAATCTAGTTCCAGCATGGCACAGGGAGCCTTTGGTTCATTTATCTTCCTGGTGGGAAATGAGAGTTAAATTTGCCCGTCCAGACACCTACAGATAGTCTCCCATTGCTTCTCCTTATTCCTGTTCATCTTCCGAAGAAATTGAAAACTGGGCCAAACAGGAGGTTAAAGGCACTCACTCTCCAAGTGGGGAGAGTGTTAGTAAAGCGTCTGGAATGTTGCACCCGAGTACCAGGGGACGAAAACTGAGACACATTTGAACACGTTTCCCGATCACACGGTGGATTATACTCTGGGTTCCACATGCATGTTTTAGCTGAAGGAAAAATCCCTTAAACCTGGAGAGTTGAGACCCATGGAATGGGTACCATGCAATATGACTTCAAAGGGTCTGCATTTGCTCACCGAACCTCACCAATCCTATCACTGCTGCGTTTATGCCGCTGTACACACCCTTGATTCTCTTTCGGAGACATATAAATCCATAGGTTTTAAGATTATTACTAGTCAGGTATATTCTTAGGCGTTTAATATGGGGTGTTGAGTCCACTTCGTTGAGCAAGGAGTAGCTCTTGTCTATTACATATTTGGCTTATGGAACGGTGTCTGTGCTAATTTCAATCTCTGGTTTCATGCAGCACCCCAACTCACCTTTCCCCTTAAGCAAGCATAAGTTGGTTTTCTACATTTGACACCCTGTTCTGTTTTGTAATTCAGTTCCTGTGTAGCCAAGTTTACATTCCGTGTAGTAGTGATATCTTATGATATTTCTTTTTCTGTGTGACTTATTTCTCTTAGAATCATCATACCTGAATCCACTCATTATGCTGTCACGGGCCTGATGACATAGATTTCTTTGCTGAGTGATATTGCATTGTACGTAAGTACCACAATTTCTTTATCCATTTTTCGCTTTCTGCGATATTGAACCTGTACTGTAAACGAGGTTCTTGTAAACAGAGCCGTCCCAAACTTTGGGGAGGCTGTGTCTTTTTGATTATTATTTCCCTAAGCTATACGACCATAAGTGGAAATGCCCTAGGCTCTGTTGCTTGGTTTTTTGGATGTTTCAGGAAACACCATACACTTCTCCAGAGTGGTTGTTGGCAATTTACATCCCGCCCATCAGCATAACAAGGCTCCCAGTTCTCCATGGCCTGTCCTGCCTTTCTGGATTTTACACTTTTTTCGGATGGCCCTTTTGAGCGGGGGGCAGTGAGACTTCATTGTAGTGCAGATTTCCTTTGCAAGCTTGCTTGGTTGGCCAAAAAGGGCGTATGCGTTTTTTCCTGAATATATTCAGGAAGAAACGCATATGCCCTTTTTGGCCAAGTGCATCATTGTGGACGTTCTGCCTCTTTTCCTATGCTTTACATGCAATTCCAGTCTACCTCCTGAAATCGGTTTCCTGCAATTCGGCCCCGCTTTCAACTCCTCTTGGCAGCCTTACTTTAAGATATTTTTGGAAGATGGCTGTCATTTATAACTCTGAAGGTTTGTGAATTACAGTGCCCCTGAGCTCCTTTCTTCAACTCGCTTTCTTGTGAGCTGGCCGCAACACCGCAGGATTGCTTCCGGCCCTAGTTTGGTTCCGGCACGGCATGCTGGGCCTTTGGTTAATTCCTCTTCCTGGTGGGAAATGAGAGTTAAATTTGCCCGTCCAGACACCTCCACCTAGTCTCTCATTGGTTCTCCCTATTCCTGTTCATTTTCCACAGAAATTGCAAACTGGGCCAAACAGAAGGTTAAAGGCACTGACTCTCCAAGTGGGGAGAGTGTTAGTAAAGCATCTGGAATGTTGCACCCGAGTACCAGGGGATGAAAACTGAGACACATTTGAACACGTTTTCCGATCACACGGTGGATCATACTCTGGGTTCCACATGCATGTTTTAGCTGGAGGAAGAATCCCTTAAACATGGAGAGTTGAGACCCATGGAATGGGTACCATGCAATATGACTTCAAAGGGTCTGCATTTGCTCACCGAACCTCACCAATCCTATCACTGCTGCGCTTATGCCGCTGTACACACGCTTGATTCTCTTTCGGAGACATATAAATCCATAGGTTTTAAGATTATTACTAGTCAGGTATATTCTTAGGCGTTTAATATGGGGTGTTGAGTCCACTTCGTTGAGCAAGGAGTAGCTCTTGTCTATTACATATTTGGCTTATGGAACGGTGTCTGTGCTAATTTCAATCTCTGGTTTCATGCAGCACCCCAACTCACCTTTCCCCTTAAGCAAGCATAAGTTGGTTTTCTACATTTGACACCCTGTTCTGTTTTGTAATTCAGTTCCTGTGTAGCCAAGTTTACATTCCGTGTAGTAGTGATATCCTATGATATTTCTTTTTCTGTGTGACTTATTTCTCTTAGAATCATCATACCTGAATCCACTCATTATGCTGTCACGGGCCTGATGACATAGATTTCTTTGCTGAGTGATATTGCATTGTACGTAAGTACCACAATTTCTTTATCCATTTTTCGCTTTCTGCGATATTGAACCTGTACCGTAAACGAGGTTCTTGTAAACAGAGCCGTACCAAACTTTGGGGAGGCTGTGTCTTTTTGATTATTATTTCCCTAAGCTATACGACCATAAGTGGAAATGCCCTAGGCTCTGTTGCTTGGTTTTTTGGATGTTTCAGGAAACACCATACACTTCTCCAGAGTGGCTTCTGGCAATTTACATCCCGCCCGTCAGCATAACAGGGCTCCCAGTTCTCCATGGCCTGTCCTGCCTTTCTGGATTTTACACTTTTTTCAGATAGCCCTTTTGACCGGGGGGCAGTGAGACTTCATTGTAGTGCAGATTTCCTTTGCAAGCTTGCTTGGTTGGCCAAAAAGGGCATATGCGTTTTTTCCTGAATATATTCAGGAAAAAACGCATACGCCCTTTTTAGCCAAGTGCATCATTGTGGACGTTCTGCCTCTTTTCCTATGCTTTACTTGCAATTCCAGTCTACCTCCTGAAATCGGTTTCCTGCAATTCTGCACCGCTTTCAACTCCTCTTGGCAGCCTTCCTTCAATATATTTTTGGAAGATAGCTGTCATTTATAACTCTGCAGGTTTGTGAATTACAGTGCCCCTGAGCTCCTTTCTTCAACTCGCTTTCTTGTGAGCTGGCCGCAACACCGCAGGATTGCTTCAGGCCCTAGTTTGGTTCCGGCATGGCATGTTGAGCCTTTGGTTAATTCCTCTTCCTGGTGGGAATTGAGAGTTAAATTTGCCCGTCCAGACACCTCCACCTAGTCTCTCATTGGTTCTCCCTATTCCTGTTCATTTTCCACAGAAATTGCAAACTGGGCCAAACAGGAGGTTAAAGGCACCGACTCTCCAAGTGGGGAGAGTGTTAGTAAAGCGTCTGGAATGTTGCACCCGAATACCAGGGGACGAAAACTGAGACACATTTGAACACGTTTTCCGATCACACGGTGGATCATACTCTGGGTTCCACATGCATGTTTTAGCTGAAGGAAGAATCCCTTAAACATGGAGAGTTGAGACCCATGGATGGGTACCATGCAATATGACTTCAAAGGGTCTGCATTTGCTCACCGAACCTCACCAATACTATTACTGCTGTGTTTATGCCACTGTACACACGCTTGATTCTCTTTCGGAGACATATAAATCCATAGGTTTTAAGATTCTTACTAGTCAGGTATATTCTTAGGCGTTTAATATGGGGTGTTGAGTCCACTTCGTTGAGCAAGGAGTAGCTCTTGTCTATTACATATTTGGCTTATGGAACGGTATCTGTGCTAATTTCAATCTCTTGTTGAATGCAGCACTCCAACTCACCTTTCCCCTTAAGCAAGCATAAGTTGGTTTTCTACATTTGACACCCTGTTCTGTTTTGTAATTCAGTTCCTGTGTAGCCAAGTTTACATTCCGTGTAGTAGTGATATCTTATGATGTTTCTTTTTCTGTGTGACTTATTTCACTTAGAATCATCGTACCTGAATCCACTCATTATGCTGCTATGGGTCTGATGACATAGATTTCATTGCTGAGTGATATTGCATTGTACGTAAGTACCACAACTTCTTTATCCATTTTTCGCTTTCTGTGATATTCAACTTGTACCGTAAACGAGGTTCTTGTAAACAGAGCTGTCCCAAACTTTCGGGTGGCTGTGTCTTTTTGATTTTAATTTCCCTAAGCTATAGGACCATAAGTGGAAGTGCCCTAGGCTCTGTTGCTTTGTTTTTTGGATGTTTCAGGAAACACCATACACTTCTCCAGAGTGGCTGCTGGCAATTTACATCCCGCCCATCAGCATAACAAGGCTCCCAGTTCTCCATGGCCTGTCCTGCCTTTCTGGATTTTACACTTTTTTCAGATGGCCCTTTTGACCGGGGGGCAGTGAGACTTCATTTTAGTGCAGATTTCCTTTGCAAGCTTGCTTGGTTGGCCAAAAAGGGCGTATGCGTTTTTTCCTGAATATATTCAGGAAAAAACGCATACGCCCTTTTTGGCCAAGTGCATCATTGTGGACGTTCTGCCTCTTTTCCTATGCTTTACATGCAATTCCAGTCTACCTCCTGAAATTGGTTTCTTGCAATTCTGCCCCGCTTTCAAGTCCTCTTGGCAGCCTTCCTTCAATATATTTTTGGACGATAGCTGTCATTTTTAACTCTGCAAGTTTGTGTATTACAGTGTCTCTGAGCTCCTTTCTTCAACTCGCTTTCTTGTGAGCTGGCCGCAACACCGCAGGATTGCTTCAGGCCCTAGTGTGGTTCCGGCATGCCACGCTGAGCCTTTGGTTAATTCCTCTTCCTGGTGGGAAATGAGAGTTAAATTTGCCCGTCCAGACACCTCCACCTAGTCTCTCATTGGTTCTCCCTATTCCTGTTCATTTACCGCAGAAATTGCAAACTGGGCCTAACAGGAGGTTAAAGGCACTGACTCTCCAAGTGGGGAGAGTGTTAGTGAAGCGTCTGGAATGTTGCACCCGAGTACCAGGGGACGAAAACTGAGACACATTTGAACACGTTTCCCGATCACACGGTGGATCATACTCTGGGTTCCACATGCATGTTTTAGCTGAAGGAAGAATCCCTTAAACCTGGAGAGTTGAGACCCATGGAATGGGTACCATGCAATATGACTTCAAAGGGTCTGCATTTGCTCACCGAACCTCACCAATCCTATCACTGCTGCACTTATGCCGTTGTACACACGCTTGATTCTCTTTCGGAGACATATAAATCCATAGGTTTTAAGATTCTTACTAGTCAGGTATATTCTTAGGCGTTTAATATGGGGTGTTGTGTCCTCTTCGTTGAACAAGGAGTAGCTCTTGTCTATTACATATTTGGCTTATGGAACGGTATCTGTGCTAATTTCAATCTCTGGTTTTATGCAGCACCCCAACTCACCTTTCCCCTTAAGCAAGCATAAGTTGGTTTTCTACATTAGAGACCCTGTTCTGTTTTGTAATTCAGTTCCTGTGTAGCCAAGTTTACATTCCGTGTAGTAGTGATATCTTATGATGTTTCTTTTTCTGCGTGACTTATTTCACTTAGAATCATCGTACCTGAATCCACTCATTATGCTGCTAAGGGCCTGATGACATAGATTTCATTGCTGAGTGATATTGCATTGTACGTAAGTACCACAACTTCTTTATCCATTTTTCGCTTTCTGTGATATTGAACTTGTACCGTAAACGAGGTTCTTGTAAACAGAGCCGGCCCAAACTTTGGGGTGGCTGTGTCTTTTGGATTTTAATTTCCCTAAGCTATAGGACCATAAGTGGAAGTGCCCTAGGCTCTGTTGCTTTGTTTTTGGATGTTTCAGGAAACACCATACACTTCTCCAGAGTGGCTGCTGGCAATTTACATCCCGCCCATCGGCATAACAAGGCTCCCAGTTCTCCATGGCCTGTCCTGCCTTTCTGGATTTTACACTTTTTTCAGATGGCCCTGTAGACCGGAGGGCAGTGAGACTTCATTGTAGTGCAGATTTCCTTTGCAAGCTTGCTTGGTTGGCCAAAAAGGGCGTATGCGTTTTTTCCTGAATATATTCAGGAAAGAACGCATACGCCCTTTTTGGCCAAGTGCATCATTGTCAACGTTCTGCCTCTTTTCCTATGCTTTACATGCAATTCCAGTGTACCGCCTGAAATCAGTTTCCTGCAATTCTGCCCCGCTTTCAACTCCTCTTGGCGGCCTTACTTCAATATATTTTTGGAAGATAGCTGTCATTTATAACTCTGCAGGTTTCTGAATTACAGTGCCCCTGAGCTCCTTTCTTCAACTCACTTTCTTGTGAGCTGGCCGCAAAACCGCAGGATTGCTTCAGGCCCTAGTTTGGTTCCGGCACGGCATGCTGAGCCTTTGGTTAATTCCTCTTCCTGGTGGGAAATGAGAGTTAAATTTGCCCGTCCAGACACGTCCACCTAGTCTCTCATTGGTTCTCCCTATTCCTGTTCATCTTCCACAGAAATTGCAAACTGGGCCAAACAGGAGGTTAAAGGCACTGACTCTCCAAGTGGGGAGAGTGTTAGTAAAGCGTCTGGAATGTTGCACCCGAGTACCAGGGGACGAAAACTGAGACACATTTGAACACGTTTCCCGATCACACCGTGAATCATACTCTGGGTAACACATGCATGTTTTAGCTGAAGGAAGAATCCCTTAAACATGGAGAGTTGAGACCCATGGAATGGGTACCATGCAATATGAATTCAAAGGGTCTGCGTTTGCTCATCGAACCTCACCAGTCGTATCACTGCTGCGCTTATGCCGCTGTACACACGCTTGATTCTCTTTCGGAGACATATAAATCCATAGGTTTTAAGATTCTTACTAGTCAGGTATATTCTTAGGCGTTTAATATGGGGTGTTGAGTCCACTTCGTTGAGCAAGGAGTAGCTCTTGTCTATTACATATTTGGCTTTTGGAACGGTGTCTGTGCTAATTTCAATCTCTGGTTTCATGCAGCACCCCAACTCACCTTTCCCCTTAAGCAAGCATAAGTTGGTTTTCTACATTTGACACCCTGTTCTGTTTTGTAATTCAGTTCCTGTGTAGCCAAGTTTACATTCCGTGTAGTAGTGATATCTTATGATATTTCTTTTTCTGTGTGACTTATTTCTCTTAGAATCATCATACCTGAATCCACTCATTATGCTGTCACGGGCCTGATGACATAGATTTCTTTGCTGAGTGATATTGCATTGTACGTAAGTACCACAATTTCTTTATCCATTTTTCGCTTTCTGCGATATTGAACCTGTACCGTAAACGAGGTTCTTGTAAACAGAGCCGTCCCAAACTTTGGGGAGGCTGTGTCTTTTTGATTATTATTTCCCTAAGCTATACGACCATAAGTGGAAATGCCCTAGGCTCTGTTGCTTGGTTTTTTGGATGTTTCAGGAAACACCATACACTTCTCCAGAGTGGCTTCTGGCAATTTACATCCCGCCCGTCAGCATAACAGGGCTCCCATTTCTCCATGGCCTGTCCTGCCTTTCTGGATTTTACACTTTTTTCAGATAGCCCTTTTGACCGGGGGGCAGTGAGACTTCATTGTAGTGCAGATTTCCTTTGCAAGCTTGCTTGGTTGGCCAAAAAGGGCATATGCGTTTTTTCCTGAATATATTCAGGAAAAAACGCATACGCCCTTTTTGGCCCAGTGCATCATTGTGGACGTTCTGCCTCTTTTCCTATGCTTTACTTGCAATTCCAGTCTACCTCCTGAAATCGGTTTCCTGCAATTCTGCACCGCTTTCAACTCCTCTTGGCAGCCTTCCTTCAATATATTTTTGGAAGATAGCTGTCATTTATAACTCTGCAGGTTTGTGAATTACAGTGCCCCTGAGCTCCTTTCTTCAACTCGCTTTCTTGTGAGCTGCCCGCAACACCGCAGGATTGCTTCAGGCCCTAGTTTGGTTCCGGCACGGCATGCTGAGCCTTTGGTTAATTCCTCTTCCTGGTGGGAAATGAGAGTTAAATTTGCCCGTCCAGACACGTCCACCTAGTCTCTCATTGGTTCTCCCTATTCCTGTTCATTTTTCACAGAAATTGCAAACTGGGCCAAACAGGAGGTTAAAGGCACTGACTCTCCAAGTGGGGAGAGTGTTAGTAAAGCATCTGGAATGTTGCACCCGAGTACCAGGGGACGAAAACTGAGACACTTTTGAACACGTTTTCCGATCACACGGTGGATCATACTCTGGGTTCCACATGCATGTTTTAGCTGAAGGAAGAATCCCTTAAACATGGAGAGTTGAGACCCATGGAATGGGTACCATGCAATATGACTTCAAAGGGTCTGCATTTGCTCACCGAACCTCACCAATCCTATCACTGCTGCACTTATGCCGCTGTACACACGCTTGATTCTCTTTCGGAGACATATAAATCCATAGGTTTTAAGATTATTACTAGTCAGGTATATTCTTAGGCGTTTAATATGGGGTGTTGAGTCCACTTCGTTGAGCAAGGAGTAGCTCTTGTCTATTACATATTTGGCTTATGGAACGGTGTCTGTGCTAATTTCAATCTCTGCTTTCATGCAGCACCCCAACTCACCTTTCCCCTTAAGCAAGCATAAGTTGGTTTTCTACATTTGACACCCTGTTCTGTTTTGTAATTCAGTTCCTGTGTAGCCAAGTTTACATTCCGTGTAGTAGTGATATCTTATGATATTTCTTTTTCTGTGTGACTTATTTCTCTTAGAATCATCATACCTGAATCCACTCATTATGCTGTCACGGGCCTGATGACATAGATTTCTTTGCTGAGTGATATTGCATTGTACGTAAGTACCACAATTTCTTTATCCATTTTTCGCTTTCTGCGATATTGAACCTGTACCGTAAACGAGGTTCTTGTAAACAGAGCCGTACCAAACTTTGGGGAGGCTGTGTCTTTTTGATTATTATTTCCCTAAGCTATACGACCATAAGTGGAAATGCCCTAGGCTCTGTTGCTTGGTTTTTTGGATGTTTCAGGAAACACCATACACTTCTCCAGAGTGGCTTCTGGCAATTTACATCCCGCCCGTCAGCATAACAGGGCTCCCAGTTCTCCATGGCCTGTCCTGCCTTTCTGGATTTTACACTTTTTTCAGATAGCCCTTTTGACTGGGGGGCAGTGAGACTTCATTGTAGTGCAGATTTCCTTTGCAAGCTTGCTTGGTTGGCCAAAAAGGGCGTATGCGTTTTTTCCTGAATATATTCAGGAAAAAACGCATACGCCCTTTTTGGCCAAGTGCATCATTGTGGACGTTCTGCCTCTTTTCCTATGCTTTACTTGCAATTCCAGTCTACCTCCTGAAATCGGTTTCCTGCAATTCTGCACCGCTTTCAACTCCTCTTGGCAGCCTTCCTTCAATATATTTTTGGAAGATAGCTGTCATTTATAACTCTGCAGGTTTGTGAATTACAGTGCCCCTGAGCTCCTTTCTTCAACTCGCTTTCTTGTGAGCTGGCCGCAACACCGCAGGATTGCTTCAGGCCATAGTTTGGTTCCGGCATGGCATGTTGAGCCTTTGGTTAATTCCTCTTCCTGGTGGGAAATGAGAGTTAAATTTGCCCGTCCAGACACCTCCACCTAGTCTCTCATTGGTTCTCCCTATTCCTGTTCATTTTCCACAGAAATTGCAAACTGGGCCAAACAGGAGGTTAAAGGCACCGACTCTCCAAGTGGGGAGAGTGTTAGTAAAGCGTCTGGAATGTTGCACCCGAATACAAGGGGACGAAAACTGAGACACATTTGAACACGTTTTCCGATCACACGGTGGATCATACTCTGGGTTCCACATGCATGTTTTAGCTGAAGGAAGAATCCCTTAAACATGGAGAGTTGAGACCCATGGATGGGTACCATGCAATATGACTTCAAAGGGTCTGCATTTGCTCACCGAACCTCACCAATACTATTACTGCTGTGTTTATGCCACTGTACACACGCTTGATTCTCTTTCGGAGACATATAAATCCATAGGTTTTAAGATTCTTACTAGTCAGGTATATTCTTAGGCGTTTAATATGGGGTGTTGAGTCCACTTCGTTGAGCAAGGAGTAGCTCTTGTCTATTACATATTTGGCTTATGGAACGGTATCTGTGCTAATTTCAATCTCTTGTTGAATGCAGCACCCCAACTCACCTTTCCCCTTAAGCAAGCATAAGTTGGTTTTCTACATTTGACACCCTGTTCTGTTTTGTAATTCAGTTCCTGTGTAGCCAAGTTTACATTCCGTGTAGTAGTGATATCTTATGATGTTTCTTTTTCTGTGTGACTTATTTCACTTAGAATCATCGTACCTGAATCCACTCATTATGCTGCTATGGGCCTGATGACATAGATTTCATTGCTGAGTGATATTTCATTGTACGTAAGTACCACAACTTCTTTATCCATTTTTCGCTTTCTGTGATATTCAACTTGCACCGTAAACGAGGTTCTTGTAAACAGAGCTGTCCCAAACTTTTGGGTGGCTGTGTCTTTTTGATTTTAATTTCCCTAAGCTATAGGACCATAAGTGGAAGTGCCCTAGGCTCTGTTGCTTTGTTTTTTGGATGTTTCAGGAAACACCATACACTTCTCCAGAGTGGGTGCTGGCAATTTACATCCCGTCCATCAGCATAACAAGGCTCCCAGTTCTCCATGGCCTGTCCTGCCTTCTGGATTTTACACTTTTTTCAGATGGCCCTTTTGACCAGGGGGCAGTGAGACTTCATTTTAGTGTAGATTTCCTTTGCAAGCTTGCTTGGTTGGCCAAAAAGGGCGTATGCGTTTTTTCCTGAATATATTCAGGAAAAAACGCATACGCCCTTTTTGGCCAAGTGCATCATTGTGGACGTTCTGCCTCTTTTCCTATGCTTTACATGCAGTTCCAGTCTACCTCCTGAAATTGGTTTCTTGCAATTCTGCCCCGCTTTCAAGTCCTCTTGGCAGCCTTCCTTCAATATATTTTTGGACGATAGCTGTCATTTATAACTCTGCAGGTTTGTGAATTACAGTGCCCCTGAGCTCCTTTCTTCAACTCGCTTTCTTGTGAGCTGACCGCAACACCGCAGGATTGCTTCAGGCCCTAGTTTGGTTCCAGCATCGCATGCTGAGCCTTTGGTTAATTCCTCTTCCTGGTAGGAAATGAGAGTTAAATTTGTCGGTCCAGACACCTCCACCTAGTCTCTCATTGGTTCTCCCTCTTCCTGTTCATCTTACGCAGAAATTGCAAACTGGGCCAAACAGGAGGTTAAAGGCACTGACTCTCCAAGTGGGGAGAGTGTTAGTAAAGCGTCTGGAATGTTGCACCCGAGTACCAGGGGACGAAAACTGAGACACATTTGAACACGTTTCCCGATCACACGGTGGATCATACTCTGGGTTCCACATGCATGTTTTAGCTGAAGGAAGAATCCCTTAAACCTGGAGATTTGAGACCCATGGAATGGGTACCATGCAATATGACTTCAAAGAGTCTGCATTTGCTCACCGAACCTCACCAATCCTATCACTGCTGCGTTTTTGACACTCTACACACGCTTGATTCTCTTTCGGAGACATATAAATCCATAGGTTTTAAGATTCTTACTAGTCAGGTATATTCTTAGGCGTTTAATATGGGGTGTTGAGTCCACTTCGTTGAGCAAGGAGTAGCTCTTGTCTATTACATATTTGGCTTATGGAACAGTATCTGTGCTAATTTCAATCTCTGGTTTTATGCCGCACCCCAACTCACCTTTCCCCTTAAGCAAGCATAAGTTGGTTTTCTACATTTGAGACACTGTTCTGTTTTGTAATTCAGGTCCTGTGTAGCCAAGTTTACATTCCGTGTAGTAGTGATATCTTATGATGTTTCTTTTTCTGTGTGACTTATTTCACTTACAATCATCGTACCTGAATCCACTCATTATGCTGCTACGGGCCTGATGACATAGATTTCATTGCTGAGTGATATTGCATTGTACGTACGTACCACAACTTCTTTATCCATTTTTCGCTTCCTGCGATATTGAACTTGTACCGTAAACGAGGTTCTTGTAAACAGAGCGGTCCCAAACTTTGGGGTGGCTGTGTTTTTTGATTTTAATTTCCCTAAGCTATAGGACCATAAGTGGAAGTGCCCTAGGCTCTGTTGCTTTGTTTTCTAGTTGTTTCAGGAAACACCATACACTTCTCCAGAGTGGCTGTTGGCAATTTACATCCCGCCCATCAGCATAACAAGGCTCCCAGTTCTCCATGGACTGTACTGCCTTTCTGGATTTTACACTTTTTTCAGATGGCCCTTTTGACCGGGGGGCAGTGAGACTTCATTTTAGTGCAGATTTCCTTTGCAAGCTTGCTTGGTTGGCCAAAAAATGGCGTATGCGTTTTTTCCTGAATATATTCAGGAAAAAACGCATACGCCCTTTTTGGCCAAGTGCATCATTGTGGACGTTCTGCCTCTTTTCCTATGCTTTACATGCAATTCCAGTCTACCTCCTGAAATCGGTTTTCCTGCAATTCTGCCTCGCTTTCAAGTCCTCTTGGCAGCCTTCCTTAAATATATTTTTGGACGATAGCTGTCATTTTTAACTCTGCAAGTTTGTGTATTACAGTGCCTCTGAGCTCCTTTCTTCAACTCGCTTTCTTGTGAGCTGGCCGCAACACCGCAGGATTGCTTCAGGCCCTAGTGTGGTTCCGGCATGCCACGCTGAGCCTTTGGTTAATTCCTCTTCATGGTGGGAAATGAGAGTTAAATTTGCCCGTCCAGACACCTCCACCTAGTCTCTCATTGGTTCTCCCTATTCCTGTTCATTTTCCGCAGAAATTGCAAACTGGGCCTAACAGGAGGTTAAAGGCACTGAATCTCCAAGTGGGGAGAGTGTTAGTAAAGCGTCTGGAATGTTGCACCCGAGTACCAGGGGACGAAAACTGAGACACATTTGAACACGTTTCCCGATCACACGGTGGATCATACTCTGGGTTCCACATGCATGTTTTAGCTGAAGGAAGAATCCCTTAAACCTGGAGAGTTGAGACCCATGGAATGGGTACCATGCAATATGACTTCAAAGGGTCTGCATTTGCTCACCGAACCTCACCAATCCTATCACTGCTGCACTTATGCCGCTGTACACACGCTTGATTCTCTTTCAGAGACATATAAATCCATAGGTTTTAAGATTCTTACTAGTCAGGTATATTCTTAGGCATTTAATATGGGGTGTTGTGTCCTCTTCGTTGAACAAGGAGTAGCTCTTGTCTATTACATATTTGGCTTATGGAACGGTATCTGTGCTAATTTCAATCTCTGGTTTTATGCAGCACCCCAACTCACCTTTCCCCTTAAGCAAGCATAAGTTGGTTTTCTACATTAGAGACCCTGTTCTGTTTTGTAATTCAGTTCCTGTGTAGCCAAGTTTACATTCCGTGTAGTAGTGATATCTTATGATGTTTCTTTTTCTGCGTGACTTATTTCACTTAGAATCATCGTACCTGAATCCACTCATTATGCTGCTACGGGCCTGATGACATAGATTTCATTGCTGAGTGATATTGCATTGTACGTAAGTACCACAACTTCTTTATCCATTTTTCGCTTTCTGTGATATTGAACTTGTACCGTAAACGAGGTTCTTGTAAACAGAGCCGGCCCAAACTTTGGGGTGGCTGTGTCTTTTTGATTTTAATTTCCCTAAGCTATAGGACCATAAGTGGAAGTGCCCTAGGCTCTGTTGCTTTGTTTTTGGATGTTTCAGGAAACACCATACACTTCTCCAGAGTGGCTGCTGGCAATTTACATCCCGCCCATCAGCATAACAAGGCTCCCAGTTCTCCATGGCCTGTCCTGCCTTTCTGGATTTTACACTTTTTTCAGATGGCCCTTTAGACCGGAGGGCAGTGAGACTTCATTGTAGTGCAGATTTCCTTTGCAAGCTTGCTTGGTTGGCCAAAAAGGGCGTATGCGTTTTTTCCTGAATATATTCAGGAAAGAACGCATACGCCCTTTTTGGCCAAGTGCATCATTGTCAACGTTCTGCCTCTTTTCCTATGCTTTACATGCAATTCCAGTGTACCGCCTGAAATCAGTTTCCTGCAATTCTGCCCCGCTTTCAACTCCTCTTGGCGGCCTTACTTCAATATATTTTTGGAAGATAGCTGTCATTTATAACTCTGCAGGTTTGTGAATTACAGTGCCCCTGAGCTCCTTTCTTCAACTCGCTTTCTTGTGAGCTGGCCGCAACACCGCAGGATTGCTTCAGGCCCTAGTTTGGTTCCGGCACGGCATGCTGAGCCTTTGGTTAATTCCTCTTCCTGGTGGGAAATGAGAGTTAAATTTGCCCGTCCAGACACGTCCACCTAGTCTCTCATTGGTTCTCCCTATTCCTGTTCATCTTCCACAGAAATTGCAAACTGGGCCAAACAGGAGGTTAAAGGCACTGACTCTCCAAGTGGGGAGAGTGTTAGTAAAGCGTCTGGAATGTTGCACCCGAGTACCAGGGGACGAAAACTGAGACACATTTGAACACGTTTCCCGATCACACCGTGAATCATACTCTGGGTAACACATGCATGTTTTAGCTGAAGGAAGAATCCCTTAAACATGGAGAGTTGAGACCCATGGAATGGGTACCATGCAATATGAATTCAAAGGGTCTGCGTTTGCTCATCGAACCTCACCAGTCGTATCACTGCTGCGCTTATGCCGCTGTACACACGCTTGATTCTCTTTCGGAGACATATAAATCCATAGGTTTTAAGATTCTTACTAGTCAGGTATATTCTTAGGCGTTTATTATGGGGTGTTGAGTCCACTTCGTTGAGCAAGGAGTAATTCTTGTCTATTACATATTTGGCTTACGGAACGGTATCTGTGCTAATTTGAATCTCTGGTTTTATGCAGCACCCCAACTCACCTTTCCCCTTAAGCAAGCATGAGTTGCTTTTCTACATTTGACACCCTGTTCTGTTTTGTAATTCAGTTCCTGTGTAGCCAAGTTTACATTCCGTGTAGTAGTGATATCTTATGATGTTTCTTTTTCTGTGTGACTTATTTCACTTAGAATCATCGTACCTGAATCCACTCATTATGCTGCTACGGGCATGATGACATAGATTTCATTGCTGAGTGATATTGCATTGTACGTAAGTACCAAAACTTCTTTATCCATTTTTCGCTTTCTGTGATATTGAACTTGTACCGTAAATGAGGTTCTTGTAAACAGAGCCGGTCGAAACTTTGGGGTGGCTGTGTCTTTTGGATTTTAATTTCCCTAAGCTATAGGACCATAAGTGGAAGTGCCCTAGGCTCTGTTGCTTTGTTTTTTGGATGTTTCAGGAAACAACATACACTTCTCCATAGTGGTTGTTGGCAATTTATATCCCGCCCATCAGCATAACAAGGCTCCCAGTTCTCCATGGCCTGTCCTGCCTTTCTGGATTTTACACTTTTTTCAGATAGCCCTTTTGACCGTGGGCAGTGAGACTTCATTGTAGTGCAGATTTCCTTTGCAAGCTTGCTTGGTTGGCCAAAAAGGGCGTATGCGTTTTTTCCTGAATATATTCAGGAAAAAACGCATACGCCCTTTTTGGCCAAGTGCATCATTGTGGACGTTCTGCCTCTTTTCCTATGCTTTACATGCAATTCCAGTCTACCTCCTGAAATCGGTTTCCTGCAATTCTGCCCCGCTTTCAACTCCTCTTGGCAGCCTTACTTCAATATATTTTTGGACGATAGCTGTCATTTATAACTCTGCATGTTTGTGAAGGACAGTGCCCCTGAGCTCCTTTCTTCAACTCGCTTTCTTGTGAGCTGGCCGCAACACCGCAGGATTGCTTCAGGCCCCAGTTTGGTTCCGGCACGGCATGCTGAGCCTTTGGTTAATTCCCCTTCCTGGTGGGAAATGAGAGTTAAATTTGCCCGTCCAGACACCTCCACCTAGTCTCTCATTGGTTCTCCCTATTCCTGTTCATTTTCCACAGAAATTGCAAACTGGGCCAAACAGGAGGTTAAAGGCACTGACTCTCCAAGTGGGGAGAGTGTTAGTAAAGCGTGTGGAATGTTGCACCCGAGTACCAGGGGAGGAAATCTGAGACACATTTGAACACGTTTCCCGATCACACGGTGGATCATACTCTGGGTTCCACATGCATGTTTAGCTGAAGGAAGAATCCCTTAAACATGGAGAGTTGAGACCCATGGAATGGGTACCATGCAATATGACTTCAAAGGGTCTGCATTTGCTCACCGAACCTCACCAATCCTATCACTGCTGCGTTTACGCCACTGTACACACGATTGATTCTCTTTTGGAGACATATAAATCCATAGGTTTTAAGATTCTTACTAGTCACGTATATTCTTAGTCGTTTATTATGGGGTGTTGAGTCCACTTCGTTGAGCAAGGAGTAATTCTTGTTTATTACATATTTGGCTTACGGAATGGTATCTGTGCTAATTTGAATCTCTGGTTTTATGCAGCACCCCAACTCACCTTTCCCCTTAAGCAAGCATGAGTTGGTTTTCTACATTTGACACCCTGTTCTGTTTTGTAATTCAGTTCCTGTGTAGCCAAGTTTACATTCCCTGTTTTAGTGATACCTTATGATGTTTCTTTTTCTGTGTGACTTATTTCACTTAGAATCATCGTACCTGAATCCACTCATTATGCTGCTACGGCCCTGATGACATAGATTTCATTGCTGTGTGATACTGCATTGTACGTAAGTACCACAACTTCTTTATCCATTTTTCGCTCTCTGTGATATTCAACTTGTACCGTAAATGAGGTTCTTGTAAACGGAGCCGGCCCAAACTTTGGGGTGGCTGTGTCTTTTTGATTTTAATTTCCCTAAGCTATAGGACCATAAGTGGAAGTGCCCTAGGCTCTGTTGCTTTGTTTTTTGGATGTTTCAGGAAACACCATACACTTCTCCAGAGTGGCTTCTGGCAATTTACATCCCGCCCATCAGCATAACAAGTCTCCCAGTTCTCCAGGGCCTGTCCTGCCTTTCTGGATTTTACACTTTTTTCAGATGGCCCTTTTGACCGGGGGCAGTGAGACTTCATTGTAGTGCAGATTTCCTTTGCAAGCTTGCTTGGTTGGCCAAAAAGGGCGTATGCGTTTTTTCCTGAATATATTCAGGAAAAAACGCATACGCCCTTTTTGGCCAAGTGCATCATTGTGGACGTTCTGCCTCTTTTCCTATGCTTTACATGCAATTCCAGTCTACCTCCTGAAATCGGTTTCCTGCAATTCTGCCCCGCTTTCAACTCCTCTTGGCAGCCTTACTTCAATATATTTTTGGAAGATAGCTGTCATTTATAACACTGCAGGTTTGTGAATTACAGTGCCGCTGAGCTCCTTTCTTCAACTCGCTTTCTTGTGAGCTGACCGCAACACCACAGGATTGCTTCAGGCCCTACTTTGGTTGCGGCACGACATGTTGAGCCTTTGGTTAATTCCTCTTCCTGGTGGGAAATGAGAGTTAAATTTGCCCGTCCAGACACCTCCACCTAGTCTCTCATTGGTTCTCCCTATTCCTGTTCATCTTACGCAGAAATTGCAAACTGGGCCAAACAGGAGGTTAAAGGCACTCACTCTCCAAGTGGGGAGAGTGTTAGTAAAGCGTCTGGAATGTTGCACCCGAGTACCACAGGACGAAAACTGAGACACATTTAAACAGGTTTCCCGATCACACCGTGTATCATACTCTGAGTTCCCCATGCATATTTTAGCTGAAAGAAGAATCCCTTAAACCTGGAGAGTTGAGACCCATGGAATGGGTACCATGCAATATGACTTCAAAGGGTCTGCATTTGCTCACCGAACCTCACCAATCCTATCATTGCTGCGTTTATGCCACTGTACAGACGTTTGATTCTCTTTCGGAGACATATAAATCCATAGGTTTTAAGATTCTTACTAGTCAGGTATATTCTTAGGCGTTTAATATGGGGTGTTGAGTCCACTTCGTTGAGCAAGGAGTAGCTCTTGTCTATTACCTATTTGGCTTATGGAACAGTATCTGTGCTAATTTCAATCTCTGGTTTTATGCAACACCCCAACTCACCTTTCCCCTTAAGCAAGCATAAGTTGGTTTTCTACATTTGAGACCCTGTTCTGTTTTGTAATTCAGTTCCTTTGTAGCCAAGTTTACATTTCGTGTATTAGAGATATCTTATGATGTTTCTTTTTCTGTGTGACTTATTTCACTTACAATCATCGTACCTGAATCCACTCATTATGCTGCTACAGGACTGATGACATAGATTTCATTGCTGAGTGATATTGCATTGTACGTAAGTACCACAACTTCTTTATCCATTTTTCGCTTTCTGTGATATTGAACTTGTACCGTAAATGAGGTTCTTGTAAACAGAGCCGGCCCAAACTTTGGGGTGGCTGTGTCTTTTTGATTTTAATTTCCCTAAGCTATAGGACCATAAGTGGAAGTGCCCTAGGCTCTGTTGCTTTGTTTTTGGATGTTTCAGGAAATACCATACACCTCTCCAGAGTGGCTGCTGGCAATTTACATCCCGCCCAACAGCATAACAAGGCTCCCAGTTCTCCATGGCCTGTCCTGCCTTTCTGATTTTACACTTTTTTCAGATGGCCCTTTAGACCGGAGGGCAGTGAGACTTCATTGTAGTGCAGATTTCCTTTGCAAGCTTGCTTGGTTGGCCAAAAAGGGCGTATGCGTTTTTTCCTGAATATATTCAGGAAAGAACGCATACGCCCTTTTTGGCCAAGTGCATCATTGTCAACGTTCTGCCTCTTTTCCTATGCTTTACATGCAATTCCAGTGTACCGCCTGAAATCAGTTTCCTGCAATTCTGCCCCGCTTTCAACTCCTCTTGGCGGCCTTACTTCAATATATTTTTGGAAGATAGCTGTCATTTATATCTCTGCAGGTTTCTGAATTACAGTGCCCCTGAGCTCCTTTCTTCAACTCGCTTTCTTGTGAGCTGGCCGCAACACCGCAGGATTGCTTCAGGCCCTAGTTTGGTTCCGGCACGGCATGCTGAGCCTTTGGTTAATTCCTCTTCCTGGTGGGAAATGAGAGTTAAATTTGCCCGTCCAGACACGTCCAACTAGTCTCTCATTGGTTCTCCCTATTCCTGTTCATCTTCCACAGAAATTGCAAACTGGGCCAAACAGGAGGTTAAAGGCACTGACTCTCCAAGTGGGGAGAGTGTTAGTAAAGCGTCTGGAATGTTGCACCCGAGTACCTGGGGACGAAAACTGAGACACATTTGAACACGTTTCCTGATCACACCGTGAATCATACTCTGGGTTCCACATGCATGTTTTAGCTGAAGGAAGAATCCCTTAAACATGGAGAGTTGAGACCCATGGAATGGGTACCATGCAATATGAATTCAAAGGGTCTGCGTTTGCTCATCGAACCTCACCAGTCGTATCACTGCTGCGCTTATGCCGCTGTACACACGCTTGATTTTATTTCGGAGACATATAAATCCATAGGTTTTAAGATTCTTACTAGTCAGGTATATTCTTAGGCATTTAATATGGGGTGTTGAGTCCACTTCGTTGAGCAAGGAGTAGCTCTTGTCTATTACATATTTGGCTTTTGGAACAGTATCTGTGCTAATTTCAATCTCTGGTTTTATGCAGCACCCCAACTCACCTTTCCCCTTAAGCAAGCATAAGTTGGTTTTCTACATTTGAGACCCTGTTCTGTTTTGTAATTCAGTTCCTGTGTAGCCAAGTTTACATTTCGTGTATTAGTGATATCTTATGATGTTTCTTTTTCTGTGTGACTTATTTCACTTACAATCATCGTACCTGAATCCACTCATTATGCTGCTACTGGACTGATGACATAGATTTCATTGCTGAGTGATATTGCATTGTACGTAAGTACCACAACTTCTTTATCCATTTTTCGCTTTCTGTGATATTGAACTTGTACCGTAAACGAGGTTCTTGTAAACAGAGCCGTCCCAAACTTTGGGGTGGCTGTGTCTTTTTGATTTTAATTTCCCTAAGCTATAGGACCATAAGTGGAAGTGCCCTAGGCTCTGTTGCTTTGTTTTTTGGATGTTTCAGGAAACACCATACACTTCTCCAGAGTGGCTGTTGGCAATTTACATCCCGCCCATCAGCATAACAAGGCTCCCAGTTCTCCATACCCTGTCCTGCCTTTCTGGATTTTACACTTTTTTCAGATGGCCCTTTTGACAGGGGGGCAGTTAGACTTCATTGTAGTGCAGATTTCCTTTGCAAGCTTGCTTGGTTGGCCAAAAAGGGCGTATGCGTTTTTTCCTGAATATATTCAGGAAAAAACGCATACGCCCTTTTTGGCCAAGTGCATCATTGTGGACGTTCTGCCTCTTTTCCTATGCTTTACATGCAATTCCAGTCTACCTCCTGAAATCGGTTCCCTGCAATTCTTCCCCACATTCAACTCCTCTTGGCAGCCTTACTGCAATATATTTTTGGAAGATAGCTGTCATTTATAACTCTGCATGTTTGTGAATTACAGTGCCCCTGAGCTCCTTTCTTCAACTCGCTTTCTTGTGAGCTGTCCGCAACACCGCAGGATTGCTTCAGGCCCTAGTTTGGTTCCGGCACGGCATGCTGAGCCTTTGGTTAATTCCTCTTCCTGGTGGGAAATGAGAGTTAAATTTGCCCGTCCAGACACCTCCACCTAGTCTCTCATTGGTTCTCCCTATTCCTGTTCATTTTCCACAGAAATTGCAAACTGGGCCAAACAGGAGGTTAAAGGCACTGACTCTCCAAGTGGGGAGAGTGTTAGTAAAGCATCTGGAATGTTGCACCCGAGTACCAGGGGACGAAAACTGAGACACATTTGAACACGTTTTCCGATCACACAGTGGATCGTACTCTGGGTTCCACATGCATGTTTTAGCTGAAGGAAGAATCCCTTAAACATGGAGAGTTGAGACCCATGGAATGGGTACCATGCAATATGACTTCAAAGGGTCTGCATTTTCTCACCGAACCTCACCAATCCTATCACTGCTGCGTTTATGCCACTGTACACACACTTGATTCTCTTTCGGAGACATATAAATCCATAGGTTTTAAGATACTTACTAGTCAGGTATATTCTTAGGCGTTTAATGTGGGGTGTTGAGTCCATTTCGTTGAGCAAGGAGTAGCTCTTGTCTATTACATATTTGGCTTATGGAACGGTATCTGTGCTAATTTCAATCTCTGGTTTTATGCCGCACCCCAACTCACCTTTCCCCTTAAGCAAGCATAAGTTGGTTTTCTACATTTGAGACCCTGTTCTGTTTTGTAATTCAGTTGCTGTGCAGCCAAGTTTACATTCCGTGTAGTAGTGATATCTTATGATGTTTCTTTTTCTGTGTCACTTATTTCACTTAGAATCATCGTACCTGAATCCACTCATTATGCTTCTACGGGCCTGATGACATAGATTTCATTGCTGAGTGATATTGCATTGTACGTAAGTACCACAGTTTCTTTATCCATTTTTCGCTTTCTGCAATATTGAACCTGTACCGTAAACGAGGTTCTTGTAAACAGAGCCGTCCCAAACTTTGGGGAGGCTGTGTCTTTTTGATTATTATTTCCCTAAGCTAAAGGACCATAAGTGGAAATGCCCTAGGCTCTGTTGCTTGGTTTTTTGGATGTTTCAGGAAACACCATACACTTCTCCAGAGTGGCTGTTGGCAATTTACATCCCGCCCATCAGCACAACAAGGCTCCCAGTTCTCCATGGCCTGTCCTGCCTTTCTGGATTTTACACTTTTTTCAGATGGCCCTTTGACCGGGGTGAAGTGAGACTTCATTGTAGTGCAGATTTTGTTTGCGAGTTTGCTTGGTTGGCCAGAAAGGGCGTATGCGTTTCTTCCTGAATATATTCAGGAAAAAACTCATACGCCCTTTTTGGCCAAGTGCATCATTGTGGACGTTCTGCCTCTTTTCCTATGCTTTACATGCAATTCCAGTCTACCTCCTGCAATCGGTTTCCTGCAGTTCTGCCTTGCTCTCAGTGCCTCTTCATAGCCTTATCTCAATATACTTTTGGAAAATAGTTGGCCTTCATAACTCTGCAGGTTTTTGAATTGCAATGGCCCTTAGCTCCATGTTTCAGCTCTTATTTTTGTGATCTTGCCTCATATCCACAGGATTTCTTCAGGCCCTATTCTTCTTCTGGGGCGCCTTGCTCTGCCTTTGGTTAATTCTTCTTCCTGATGTGAAATTAGAGTGACATGTGCCCATTGAAACCGCTACAGCTATTTTCTCACTTGTTCCCCCTATTCCCATTCATTTTCCGCACTAACTGCAGACTGTGTGATTCCGGAACTTAAAGGCATTGACTCTCCATGTGGAGATGTTGTTAGTAAAGTGGCTGGAATGTTGATCCGGAGCCCCAGGAGAGGAAAATGAGGTGCATTTTAGAAACCTTTCCCGATCATATGGTATACCATCCGCTGGATTTCCCATGCATGGTTTAGCTCTAGGAAGATTCCCTTCAACTTGGAGTGTTGGGACCCTTGGAATAAGTAGCATGAAGTATTGCATTAAACTTTTGGCAGTTGCTCACCAAAGCTCACCAATCCTTTCAGCCCCAAGTGTCCAGCCTTATGTCTTATCCAGCTGTGGGTTTATATGTGGTCATTCCAGGTTGCATCACAGCCCCTGAGCGAATTTTGTAAGAATTTTTCTCTCTTTCATTGTTTCTGCGTTTTGGTTTTAAAATTTATTTCTATAATGGGGTTTAGCTCATTTTCACTACTGTGTTTGTGCCGCTCTGTGCACACTTGATTCCCTTATGGAGAGATATCAATACATGGGTTTTAAGAGTCTTATTACTCAGATATATTTCTCTGCGTTGTATAGGGTGTGTTGAGGCCAGTTCATTGAGCAAGGTGTAGATCTTGTCTGATACCTATTTGGTTTATTGAACGGTATCTGTGCTAATTTCAAACTCTGGTTTTATGCATAACCCCACCTCTCCTTTCCCCTTAAGCTGACATAAGTGTGTTTTCTAAATGTGAGACACTGTTCTGTTTTGTAATTCATTTTTTGTGCAGCCATATTTATCCTCCCTCTATAAGTGATATCTGATGATATGTTTCTTTTTCTGTTTGACTTATTTCAAGTAGTATTATCGGACCTAAATCCACTCTTTATCCTTCTACTAGCCTTATTACATTGATTTCATGGTGAAGAGATATTCCATTGTACATAAGTACCACATTTTCTTTATCCATTGTTCTCTTTCCTGGGATATTTAAGGTGTACTGAAGTTGAGGTTCTTGTAAACAGAGTAGCCCTAAACTGTGGTGTGCTTGTGTCTTGTTGATTTTTAGACTTCCCTAGATATACTCCCGTGATTGGAAGTGCCCTATGCTCTGTCGCTCTGTTTTTTAGATGATTTAGGAACCACCATACACTTCTCCAGAGTGGCTCTCGGCAGTTCACACACTGTCCATCAGCGTATAAAGGCTTCCTGTTCTCCATGGCCTGTCCTGCATTTCTGGTTTTTACAATTTTTTCGGATGGCCCTTTTGACCAGTGGGAAATGAGACTTCTTTATTGTGCACATTTGCATTGCTTGCTTGCTTGGTTGCCCATAAAGTGCGTATGCGTTTTTTCCTGGATATATTCAGGAAAAAACGCATACTCCCTTTTGGGCCAACCGCATCATTGTCAAAATTCTGTCGCTTTTCATGTGCTTTAAAGGCGAGTCCAATCTATCTCTTGAAATCTGTTTCTTGCAATTCTGTCTTGCATTCAGATCCTCTTCTTTGCCTTACCTCAACATATTTTTGGACGTTAGTTTTCATTTATAACTCTGCAGGTTTGTGAATTGCAGTGACCCTGAGCTCCATTTTTTAAGTTGCTCTTTTGTGAGCTGGCCTCAAAACCGCAGGATTGCTTCAGGCCCTATTTTGGCTCTGGTGAGGCGGGCTGAGCCTTTTTTTAATTCTTATTCTTAATGGGAAATTAGAGTGACATGTACCCGTCCAAACCCCTACAACTATTCTCTCATTGGTTCCCCCTGTTCCCGTTCATCCTCCTCACAATTTGCAAAATGTGTGAAACAGAAGTTTAAATGTGCTGATTCTCTAAGTGGGGAGATTCTAAGTAACGTGGCTGGAATGATGAACAGGAGCACCAGGAGAGGATAAATGAGGTGCATTTTAGACACATCTCCCGATCACATGGTGTACAGTCCTCTGGGTTTTCCATGCATGTTTTAGCTGTAGGAAGATTCCTTGAACCTGCAGATTTGGGACCCATTGAATGGGTACCAGGTAGTATTACTTTAAAGGGTGTGCATTTCCTCACCCAACCTCACATTTCTCTTAGCGCGAACAGTTTCCAGCCTTATGTCTCATCCTGCTGTGGGTCTAGATGTGTTCAATCCATGTTGCATCACCGTCCCTGAGGAAAAGTTGTAAGAGGTTTTCTCTGTCTCTCTGTCGTTTATTTTTTTCAATTTATTACTATATTGGTTACAGCTGATTTTCAAAGCTCTGTTTCTTGCTGCTGTACATCCACTTGATTCACGTACAGAGAGACATCAATAAATTCTTTTTCAGATTCTTACCAGTCATAGATATTCTTTTCTGGTGACTTGAGTGTGCTGAGTGCAGTTCTTTTAGCTACCGTGTAGGCCTTGTTGATTATCAGTTTGGTATTTGGAATGGTATCTTTGCTAATTTCAACCTCCTGGATGATGCCTCACCCCTCCCCACCTTTCCCGTTTAGCAGCCTCACGCGTGTTTTCTACATATTTGACTATGTTTTTGTTTTGTAATTTATTTCATGTGTAGCCATTTTGGATTCCACCTTTAAGTGATATCTTATGATATGTGTCTTTTTCTTTTTGAATTATGTCACTTAGAATGATCATACGTAACTCCTCCGGAGTTGTTACAACTGGCCATATTTCATTGATTTCCAGGCTGAGTAATATTCCACTCTACATAAGTACCACATCTCTATTCATTTTTTCCCTCCAGAGACATTTAAGTTATATCCTAGTCGAGGATCTTTTAAACAGAGAGGCAGTAAACATTGGGGTGCCTGTGTCCTCTCGATTTTTGTTTTTCCCAAGATATACGCCCATGAGTGCAAGTGCCCTATGCTCTGTAGCTCATTTTTTAGATGCTTTAGTAAACACAATACACTTCTCCAGAATGGCCGTTGGCAATATACATTTCCACTATAAGCCTCACAGGGCTCCCTCTTCTCCTTGCCCTGTCCTGCATTTCTGGCGTTTACACTTTATGAGGATGGCTCTTCTGACTGATGCGAAGTGATATCTTTTGTAGTATTGATTTCCAGTGCCCACCTGTTTGGTTGGCTAAAAAAGTGTATGCCCTTTTCTTGAATATATACAGAAAAAAACGCATACAGCCTTTTTGGCCAACTGCAATGTTGGCAATGTTCAGCCCCTTTTCTTGTGCTTAATGGCAAGTCCTTTCTACCTCCTCAAATCCCTTTCCTGCCATTCTCCCTTGCTTGCCAATCCTTTTCTTTGACTTTCCTCAAGACATTTTTCAGTGATAGATATTTTCAACTCTGCAGTTTCGTGAATTTTACTGCCCCTGAGTTCCATTGTTCAACTTGTGTTTATGGGAACTGGCCACAAAGCAGTGGGATTTCCTCAAGCCCTATACTGTTTCCATGGGCAACCCTAGCCTTTGGTCAATTCATCTTCCTGATTGGAAATTAGAGTGACATGTGCCTGTCTGAACACCTAGGACTTGTCTCTCATTGTTCCTCATCCTTCCGCTTCATCCTCTGGACAAATTCCAAACTGTACGCAACGGGATGTTGACAGTGTTGACATCTCCAAGTGGGGAGACTGTTAGTAAAGACGCTGGAGGGGTGAACCCGAGCACCAGGAGATGAGGAGATGAGATGCCTTTTCCAAACTCTTCCCGATCAGACGGTATACCATCCTCTGGATGTGACAGACATGTTTTAGCAGTAGGAAGAGTCCCATTCATGTAAGGAGAACACCAGGGCTTTTTCAAAATCAGTGTCTCCCCGAAACCCAAACTGGGGAGTTTTTTAAGCTACGGCTACACATATGTTCATTAAGGGCCTTGGGAAGTAGGCAGAGTGCAAACTTTAGATGACTGAAGTCTTCAGGGTCAGAAGCACTCACCACTGGCTTCCCTTAGGTTACACTTTAACTGTCATTGATAGATGATGTCAATAAAAATATCTGTTCTTTTTCCGATTATTTCCCCTTATAGGTTATTGCACAATATTGAGTGTAGTTCCCTGTGCTATACAGTAGTTCCTTGTTGATGATCTATTTTATACATAGCAGTGTGTATGTGTTAATTCCAAACTGTTAATTTATCCCTCCTCCCACCTTTCCCCTTTGGTAATAATAAATTATAAGATTTTATACTTCTCAGAAATGGGGGAGCTGAAAGAGAGGTATCATTTTCAATGGAAAAGCATTTAAAACAAGATTGAAGCTTTAACCAAGATTATTAGATGTACATCCTTGGAAAGAAATCACTTCATTTCTCTAATATTGACCTGACAAATAAGACAAACCTTTTCACTGAACTTGCTTATAATAAAGTGATGGAAATATCAAATGGAAGTGTTAGAAACATCTTATTTTACCCGAGCCTTATAAACTGTTCTATGTTAACTACAGTTTGGCTCACACATCTGTTCATTGAAGTTACAATAGTCTCAATTTCTGTTACTGATCCTCCAGAGTGGACCCCAACAAGGGTCCCCCTGCCCAGTGTCATTGGGGCCAACAGATCGAGACTGAGTTTGGTTCCCAAGCAAAGGAAACTTTATATTTTCATCAGAGAATGGAGAGGTGAGAGCATGCACTACCCCGTGGGCTGTGGGCTGGGCTGCTGTGTAGAGATCCTGTCAGAGTCAGTGGGAGGGAGGGGGCGGAGCTCTCAAGGGCCGGGTTGGCTGCAGCTCAGGCTCTATATCTCGGAGTCTGCACTGGGCCCCAGGAGCTGAGGTGTCGACCCAGCCATTCTGCACCAGGAAATCTGGTCTGAAGTGCCGGGTGTGGAACCTCTGCATGCGGGACCCTAGGAGCACGTGAAATTAGACAAAGCACAAAGGATAAAAAAGGTCAGACTTGACTTTATTGCCCACATTCTATTTTTATCTCCCAGGGATTTTTAATGGGCTTTGCTGGGGACAAACCCCTCCTCTGCCTTTTGTCCCGTTCCTCATTCTTGGAGTGCTGAGGGTGCAGACCCTTCTTCTGTAACTGCTGAGTGCTGAGTTGGGAGCCCTCATACCAGGGGACGAGGGTCAGAACTTCTCCCCAGCAGCCTCCAGGTGACGTTGATTGGCCCCAGGACCCCTGCCTCCCTGCTCGTCCGCCTGAGCACCAGCATTGGAAGTGTTATAGATTCTAATGACCTTTAAGGGTCCAGGAAAGAGATGTGCAGAGACGCTGTGGGGGCCGGTTTCACCCCGCCCCACATTTGTTCGGCCACCTTAGGCTGACCGTTTCTGCCAGCCTAGATGCTCTGACCAGTAGTCTGCTCTTTCTTCAATTAGGCCCCTGAATTAACGTAAAAACAGCACCAGGTGTCAGAGCCCTGCCCGCTCAACTCCCAGACAGTCCAGGGTCAGTGGTGATCAAGGACCATGATGGCCACTGAGTCAACAGCCTTTTGAAGTAAACAGGAGTCCAGCCGGTCTTATTGGCCACCATCATCACGGTGTCTGTAGGCTTTTCTATGGTGACAGTGTGATATACGGTTCCCCCGCCAAGATTATTAGCTCCCCTCTGGGTGCAGGAAGTCCTGCAAGCAGTAGTCTACTCCTTCGGGACACACTATTGTTGTTTTATGAGAGAAACTCCAGGTCAAGTGATGTTCACACGAGTCGTCATGGTGCCCTGTTGCCCCCGGTTATCTCTCTGGATGTTGGAGTTGGAGGGCCTCCTCACTCGAGGTCGGTGTGCCCACGGAGCGAACCCTGCAACTTCAGGGCATGGTTGGTGATTAGGATCACCACGTGGGGTCCTTTTCCCTTAGGAGGGAGGTGGCCTTTTGGGCTGCTGATTTCCAGGTTTTTAGATACCGCCAGTATCTTGGCCAGATGTGGCAGTGGGCCAAGCCCCTTGGTGACTGTAGTTTATCCTACCTGGATGGCATTCTTGCGTTGTTCCATTTCAAGTGGTCCCAGTTTTTGCACTAATTCTCCAATGGCGATTCACCTTTCACCGGGAATGGAAAGGTCAAAGGGTTTAGCTCAATTAGGGAGTTCCAGGGCAAGGGTCTGAATTGACTGCTCTTTCCATTCTTGAAAGGCCACTTCTGGATTCTGTTCAAAAGGATCATCATCTTTTCCTTTCAGTGTTTCATATAGAGGCCCAGCTAGTAGACTGTAGTTAGGGATCCAGAAGCAGCAAACCCTGGCCTCCCCAGGAACCCCTAAGCTGTCTTCTAGTTTTAGAAAGGGGTAAGGCTGCAAATGGTTTCTTCCCTTTCCTGGGATGGGCTTCTCTGACCTTGTGTGAGAATGAAGCCCAGGCAGGTCACTGCAGTCTGTGATATTTGAGCTTTTTCTTGGACAACTTCTATCCTTTATTGGCTTGGTAGTTCAGAGGCCTCCTTAGTAGGGCTGGCGATCAGAATGTCGTCTGCATATTGAAGGAGGGTTTCCTTTTCCAGAGGTAGAACTTTTCGGTCGTTAGCTAAGCTTTCCCCAAAGATGGTGTGGGAATTTTTGAACCCTTGGGGCAAGACGGCCCGGAAGTATTGTTTTAGTTGTATGTTGAGTCCTGCCACTCACAAGCCAAAATTTCTTGTGACTCTGGGACTAATGGAATACAAAAGAAGGCATCATTGAAGACTAATACAGAATACCATGTCCTGGTGGTTGGTAGAATGACCAGCAGGGTGTAGGAATCAGGAGTAACTGGAGGTATATCCTCGGTGGCTTCACTGACTGTCCTGACATCCTTTACCAGGTCCCCAGCAGCCCATGGGGCTCTCGTGGTCAGGCCAATCCCAGGATATGGAGCTCTCCTGGGCAGGTACCCCACCCCCAACCCAGCCCACGGGGCTCTCATGGTCAGGCCCCTCCCAGGATACAGAGCTACCCTTGCAGGTACCGTGGCAGGGCTGGGCACACAGGAACCGTGCACATAGCCCTCATTGAAGAGCACCCCCAGCTCACCTGTCGCTCAGAGCTGACACAGAGCACCTCAGAGCAGGACTTGAACTAACAAACAGCAGCTCCGACAGGTCTGTGACCCTGGGCATCACTCTGTGTGGCCTCCCTCCACCTGGTCTTCCAGAGACTTCCACTGCACCCAGGGCACCAGGCCTCTGTCTCCAACCACCACCCACCCCTCCTCTCCCTGACTCCTGGGTTCCTCTCATTAGGAGAGGGTTTTCTTGAAGTTGTCTCCCACTCATGGGCCAGATAAAATGATTAGAAAACAAGCCAAAGCTGCAGCCCCTTGTCTATCCTGACTCTCAGGAGCCCACACCTGTTCCTTGGACCTGGCCGGTTCAGCAAGTTCCATTTTCTGCAACTGTGAGCCCCTGAGGGGTGATGATTGGCTACCTGGGCAGCCTTACCATGCCGGCCAGCCCTCCCCAGGTGTGCCTGGGTTGAGATCAATATAAATACCACTCCAGGCAGCAAAAGCCCCTGCAGCTGTGCCTGACGCCATTTTCTCTGCCCTGTCAGCAGTCTCGGGGCTGGGCTGGTGGGAGGGAGTGAGAGGCCACGGCTTTGTGGGTGGCCCAGTGTGAGTGGGGCTCTGCTGGACTTTCTGCAGCAGTTGCCAGGCTGCCACCTGCTAAAGAAGAGGATGTGTCACCCATACCTGCTGCTGGAATTTCTCCCTGGGCAGAGGTGAGGAAGGAAAAAAGCAGTGGGGGCAGGGACAGGACGGGTATCTCAGGCAGGGAAATGGAAATCTTCCAGAAGAGCACCCAGGGCCAGGACCATCCTGGCTGGCCTGCAGGCACCAAGTCAGCTGGCATGCTGTCACTCGTGTGGCTCCATGGCCCTTCCTCTAGGCTTTCAAGTCCTTGTATATATTCAGGTGTTTTACCTGGGAAGGGCGGGAACAGTTCAGCAGCAACTGGCCTGGGGCTCAGCTCACGTTTACTCACAGATGCCTCGGCACGGTGCCCCAGCTTTGCAATGAGGACGCTTGTTGTGTGGGGGCTGCTGGCTGAATGGGAGACGATTCCCCACCACTGACCAACTTCAGAATTGTTTACAACTGGAGCAAGTGCCCTGATACGGTTTTCCTCTGAGTAACTGGTGGGTTCTGTTTTTTTTTTTTCTCTTTTTTGTTTTTGGTTCAAGGTAGATTTTATTCCTCTTTTTTGTATTTACAGATATAAGCATGGAAATAATTTATTCATATAAATACATGTATGTGAAGGGAATAATTGTTTTTTCTGTTTTATTTTTTAAATTTTATTTCTTTTTAATTTTGAATTTTATTTTATATTTTTATACAGCAGGTTCTCATTGGTTATCTATTTTATACATATAAATGTTTACATGCCAATCCCAATCTCTCAACTCCTCCCACCACCACCCCTCCAAGAGCTTTCCCCCTTGTTGTCCATACGATTGTTGTCTACATCTGTTGCTCTATTTATGCCTTGCAAAACGGTTAATCTGTACAGTTTTTCTAGGTTCCACATATATGCATGAATATACAAGATTTGTTTTTCTCTTTCTGACTTACTTCACTCTGTATGACAGTCTCTAGATCCATCGACGTCTCTACAAATGACCCAATTTCATTCCTTTCATGGCTTAGTAATATTCCATTTTATATATGTACCACAGCTTTATGCATTCGTCTGTCTGTGGGCATTTAGGTTGCTTCCATTACCTCGATATTGTAAATAGTGATGCAATGAACATTGCGGTGAATGTCTCTTTTTGATTTATGGTTTTGTCTGGGTATATGTCCAGTCCTGGGATTGCTGTATCATATGGTAATTCTATTATTAGTTTCTTAAGAAACTCCATATTGTTCTCCATAGTGAATGTATCAATTTATATTCCCAACAATAGTGGAAGAGGGTTCCTTTTCTCCACACCCTTTCCAGCATTTGTTGTTTGTAGATTTTCAGATGATGCCCATTCTAACAGGTGTGAGGTGATACCTCATTGTTGAGTCCATTTCGTTGAGCAGGGGGTAGGTCTTGTCTATTACATATTTGGCTTATGGAACGGTATCTGTGCTAATTTCAAACTCTGGTTTTATGCAGCACCCCCTTAACTCACCTTTCCCCTTAAGCAAGCATAAGTTGGTTTTCTAATCTTGAGACCCTGTTCTGTTTTGTAATTCAGTTCATGTGTAGCCAAGTTTACATTCCGTGCATTAGTGATACCTTATGATGTTTCTTTTTCTGTGTGACTTATTTCACTTAGAATCATCATGCCTCAATCCACTCATTATGCTGGTACAGGCCTGGTGACACAGATTTCATTGCTGAGTGGTATTCTGTTGTACGTAAGTACCGCAACTTCTTTATCAATTATTTGTTCTCTGGGATATTTAACTCGTACTGTAGAAGAGGTTCCTGTAAACAGAGCCGTCCCAAATTTTGGGGTGGCTGTGTCTTTTTGATTTTAATTTCCCTAAGCTATAGGACCATAAGTGGAAATGCCCTAGACTCTGTTGCTTTGTTTTTCAGATGTATCAGGAAACACCATACACTTCTCCAGAGTGGCTGTTGGCAATGTACATCCCGCCCATCAGCATAACAAGGCTCCTTTTTCCCCATGGCCTGTCTTGCCTTTCTGGATTTTACACTTTTCTCAGATGGCCCTTTAGACCGGGGGGAAGTGACACTTCATAGTAGTTCGGATTTCCATGGCAAGCTTGCTTGGTTTGCCAAAAAGGGCGTATGTGTTTTTTCCTGAATATATTCAGGAAAAAACGCATACGCCCTTTTTGGCCAAGTGCATCATTGTCAATGTTCTGTCTCTTTTCCTATGCTTTAAATGCAAATCCAGTCTACCTCCTGAAATCGGTTTCCTGAAATTCTGCCCCACTTTCAAGTCCTCTTCGCAGCCTTACTTCAATATATTTTTGGACGTTATCTGTCATTTATAACTCTGCAGGTTTGTGAATTACAGGGCCCCTGAGCTCCTTTCTTCAACTCGCTTTCTTGTGAGCTGGCCGCAAACCCGCAAGACTGCTTCAGGCCCTAATCTGCTTCTGGCAGGGCACGCTGAGCCTTTGGTTAATTTCTCTTCCTGGTGGGAAATGAGTGTTAAATATGCCCGTCCAGACACCTACCTCACTCTCAACCCCTTGGTGATGTGGGTCCTCTGGTTTGTGGCCACCTTTTCTGGGTTCCTCACCTTTCGATGATGTGGCCCCACTAGTGTGAGGACACTCCTGCCTGGTTCTCATCCACGTGGTTATGTGGACCCCCTGGTGAGAGTCTGTTCCTGGCTTTGTTCCTCACCCACCTGTGAGGGAGACCCTCTGCTGATAGGTCACTCCTGCATGGCTGGCACACATTGCCTTGGTGAAGTCAGCCGTGTGGTGGCAGTTGGAGCGTGCTGGGAATCTCCTCCACCCGGTGATGAGGGCCCTCTTGCGTCAGGCCCTAACTGCTGGGCTCACCAACTTTTCTTAGGGAGCCCAGTGATGCTTTGGCACTCCTCTTAGGATCCCATCTCCATGGGGATGTGGGCCTTCTGCTCTGAGGTCCCAACGGCTGGGTTGTTCACATTTTCATGATGTGGGCTCTCTGGTGTTCACAGAGGCCTGGATCCCATAGCCTCTGTGCTCTTGGCCGCCTGCTGGGAGGTTCCAACTGCTGGATTCCTCACTTTTTTAATTTTTTGGGCCCTCTGTTGTGAGGATCCTCCTGCCTGCCTCACTCCCAGCCCCTTCGTGATGTGTGTCGTCTGGTTTGAGGCCACATGTGCTGGGTTCCTCACCTTTCGATGATGTGGGACCAATGGTCTTAGGAGACTCCTGCCTGGTTCACATCCCCTTGGTGATGTGGGCCCTCTGTTGAGAGTCTGATCCTGGCTGGGTTCCTCACCCATCTGTGAGGTGGGCCGTCTGCTGTGAGGTCACTCCTGCCTGGCTTGCTCACCTCGCCTTGTGGACATGAGCCCTCTGGTGGCACTTGGAGCCTGCTGGGAGCCTCCTCTCCTCGGTGATGAGGGCCCTCTGGCGTCAGGCCCTAACTGCTGGGCTCCCCACATTTTGTGATGTGCGCCCAGTGGTGCGAGGACACTCCAGCCAGGTTCACATCCCCATTGGGATGTGGGCCTTCTGCTCTGAGGTCCCAAAGCCTGGGTTGCTCACAGTTTCATGATGTGGGCTCTCTGGTATTAGTTCACTCCTGCCTGCATCCCATAGCTTCTGTGCTCTGGGCCGCCTGCTGGGAGGTTCCAACTGCTGGATTCCTCACCTTTCTTATTCTTTGGGCCCTCTGTTTTTAGGCTACTCCTGCCTGCCTCACTCCCATTCCCTTTGTGATATGTGTCCTCTGATTTGAGGCCACATGTGCTGGGTTCCGCACCTTTCGATGATGTGACCCCACTGGAGGGAAGACAGTCCTGACTGGTTCCCATCCCCTTGCTGATGTGGGCCCTCAGGTGAGAGTCTGATCCTGGCTGGGTTCCTCACCCTTCTGTGAGGTGGGCCCTCTGCTGTGAGGTCAATCATGCCTGTCTGGCACACGTCACCTTGGCGACGTGGGCCCTCTGGTGGCAGTTGGAGTGTGCTGGGATCCTCCTCCCCTCGGTGATGAGGGCCCTCTTGCCTTAGGCCATAACTGCTGGGCTCCCCACATTTTCTGATGTGCGCCAAGTGAGTGAGGACACTCTTGCCAGGTTCCCATCCCCATGGCGATATGGGCCTTCTGCTCTGAGGTCAAAACGGCTGGCTTGCTCACAGTACCAAGATGTGGGCCCTCTGCTGTGAGTTCACTCCGGCAAGGATCCCTTATCATCGGTGCTCTGAGCCGCCTGCTGGGAGGTTCCAACTGCTGGATTCCTCAACTTTTTTATTCTATGTGCCCTCTGTTGTGAGGCTCCTCCTGCCTGCCTCACTGCCAGCCCCTTGGTGATGACTGTCCTATGGCTTTAGGCCACATGTGCTGCGTTCCTCCTTTCGATGATGTGACCCGACTCGTGTGAGGACACTCCTGCCTGGTTCCCATCCCCTTGGTGAGGTGGGCCCTCTGGCGAGAGTCTAATCCTGGCTGGGTTCCTCAACGTTCTGTGAGGTAGGCCCTCTGCTGTGAGGTCACTCCTGCCTGGCTGGCACACGTCACCTTGGAGACGTGAGCCCTCTGGTGGCAGTTGGAGCGTGCAGGGCGCCTCCTCCTCTCGGTGATGACGGCCCTCTGGCGTCAGGCCCTAAATGGTGGGCTCCCCACATTTTCTGATGTGCGCCCAGTGGTGCGAGGACACTCCAGCCAGGTTCCCATTCCCATGGGGATGTGGTCCTTCTGCGCTGAGGTCTCAACTCCTGGGTTGCTCACAGTTTTGTGATGTGGGCCCTCTGCTGTGAGTTCACTGTGGCCTGGATCCCATAGCTTCGGTGTTCTGGGCCGCCTGCTGGAAGGTCTAAATGCTGGAATCCTCACGTTTTTTATATTATGTGCCCTGTGTTGTGAGGCTACTCCTGCCTGCCTCACTCCAAGGCCCTTGGTGATGTGGGTCCTCTGGTTTGAGGACACATGTGCTGGGTTCCTCACCTTAAGATGATGAGGCCCCACTGGTGTGAGGATAATCCTGACTGGGTCCCATCCCCTTTGTGATGTGGGCCCTCTGGTGAGAGTCTGATCCTGGCTGGGTTCCTCACCCATCTGTGAGGTGGGCCCTCTACTATCAGGTAACTCTTGCCTGGGTTGCTCACCTCGCCTTGTTGACATGAGCCCTCTGGTGGCAATTGGACCCTGCTGGGAGCCTCCTCAGCTCTGTGATGAGGGCCCTCTGACGTCAGGCCCTAACTGCTGGGCTCCCCAACTTTTCTTAGTGAGCCCAGTGTTGCTCAAGCACTCCTCTTAGGTTCCCATCCCCATGGGGATGTGGGCCTTCTGCTCTGAGGTTCCAACGGCTGGGTTGATCACAATTTCATGATGTGGGCTCTCTGGTGTTAGTTCACTGTGGCCTGGATCCCATAGCCTCTGTGGTCTTGGCTGCCTGCTGGGAGGTTCCAACTGCTCGATTCCTCAACTTTTGTATTCTATGGGTCCTGTGTTGTGATGCTCCTCCTGCCTGCCTCACTCGCAACCCCTTCGTGATGTGGGTCTTCTGGTTTGAGGCCACATGTGCTGGGTTAGGCAACTTTCAATGATGTGGCCCCACTGGTGTGAGGACACTCCTGTCTGGTTCCCATCCCCTTGGTGATGTGGGCCTTCTGGTGACAGTCTTATCCTGGCTGGGTTCCTCACTCTTCTGTGAGGTAGGCCCTCTGCTGTGAGGTCAATCCTGCCTGACTTGCACACATCACCTTGGCGACGTGGGCCCTCTGTTGGCACATGGAACCTGCTGGGAGCCTCCTGCCCTCGGTGATGATGGCCCTCTAGCATCAGGCTCTAACTGCTGGGCTCCCCACGTTTTCTGATGTGAGCCCAGTGATGCCAGGACACTCCTGTCAGGTTCCCATCCCCATGGGGATGTGGGCTTTCTGCTCTGAGGTCCCAATGCCTGGGTTGCTCACAGTTTCATGATGTGGGCTCTCTGGTGTTAGTTAACTCCTGCCTGCATCCCATAGCTTCTGTGCTCTCGGCCGCCTGCTGGGAGGTTCCAAATGCTGGATTCCTCACTTTTTTTATTCTTTGGGCCCTCTGTTTTTAGGCTACTCCTACCTGCCTCACTCCCATCCCCTTTGTGATGTATGTCCTCTGATATGAGGCCACATGTGCTGGGTTCCTCACCTTTCGATGATGTGGCCCCACTGGTGGGAGGACAGTCCTGACTGGTTCCCATCCCCTTGGTGTTGTGGGCCCTCTGGTGAGAGTCTCATCCTGCCTCGGTTCCTCACCCTTCTGTGAGATAGGCCCTCTGCTGTGAGGTCACTACTGCCTGGCTGGCGCATGCCACCTTGTAGACGTGGTCCCTCTGTTGGCAGTTGGAACCTGCTGGGAGTCTCCTCCCCTCAGTTATGAGGGCCCCCTGGCATCAGGCCCTAACTGCTGGGCTCCTAACATTTTCTGATATGTGCTAAGTGGTGCAAAGCCACTCCTGCCAGGTTCCCATCCCAATGGGGATGTGGGCCTTCTGTTCTGAGGTCCCAACAGCTGGGCTGCTCACAGGTTCATGATGTGGGCCCTCTGCTGTGAGTTCACTGCGGCCTGGATCCCATAGCCTCGGTGCTCTGGGCCACTTGCTGGGAGGTTCCAACTGCTGGATTCCTCAACTTTTATATTCTATGGACCCTGTGTTGTGAGGCCAGTCCTGCCAGCCTCATTCCGAACCCCTTGGTGATGTGGTTCCTCTGGTTTGAGGACACATGTGCTGGGATCCTCACCTTTCGATGATGTCCCACTGGTGTGGGGACACTCCTGCCTGGTTCCCATCCCCTTGGTGATGTGGGCCCTCTGGTGAGAGTCTGATCCTGGCTGTGTTCCTCACCCTTCTGTGAGGTGGGCCCTCTGCTGTGAGGTCATTCGTGCCTGGTTGGCACACATCGCCTTGGCGACGTCAGCCCTCTGGTGGCAGTTGGAGCCTGCTGGGAGCCTCCTCTTCTCGGTGATGAGTGCCCTGTGGCGTCAGGCCCTAACTGCTGGTCGCCCAAAATTTTCTGATATGTTCTCAGTGGTGCGAGGACACTCCTACCAGAATTCCATCCCCATGGGGATGTGGGCCTCCTGCTCTGAGGTCCCAATGGCTGGGTTGCTCAGTTTCATGACATGGGCCCTGTTCTGTGAGTTCACTGTGGCCTGGATCCCATAGCCTCGGTGCTCTGGGCCGCCTGCTGGGAGGTTCCAACTGCTGGATTCCTCACTTTTTTATTCTATGTGCCCAGTGTTGTGAGGCTACTCCTGCCTGCCTCACTCCGAGGTCCTTGGTGATGTGGGTCCTCTGGTTTGAGGACACATGTGCTGAGTACCTCAGCTTTCGATGATGTGGCCCCACTGATGTGAAGACACTCCTGCCTGGTTCCCATCCCCTTGGTGATGTGGGCCCTCTGGTGAGAGTCTGATGTTGGCTGGGTTTCTCACCCTTCTGTGAGGTGGGACCTCTGCTGTGAGGTAACTCCTGCCTGGCATGCTCACGTTGCCTTGGCAATGTGAGCCCTCAGGTGGCACTTGGAGCCTGCTGGGAATCTCCTCCCCTCAGTTATGAGAGCTCTGGATAAAACACATATGCCCTTTTTTGCCAAGTGCATTATTTTCCAAGTTCTGTCTCTTTTCCTATGCTTTAAGAGCTACTCCCGTGTACGTTCTGAAATCAGTTTCCAGCAATTCTGCCCCGCATTCAAGTCCTCTTCGCAGCCTTACTTCAGTATAATTTTGGATGATAGCTGTCATTTATAACTCCGCAGGTTTCTGAATTACAGTGTCCCTGAGCTCCTTTCTTCAACTCGCTTTCTTGTGAGCTGGCCGCAACACCGCAGGATCTCCTCAGGCCCTAATCTAGTTCCAGCATGGCACAGGGAGCCTTTGGTTCATTTATCTTCCTGGTGGGAAATGAGAGTTAAATTTGCCCGTCCAGACACCTACAGATAGTCTCCCATTGCTTCTCCTTATTCCTGTTCATCTTCCGAAGAAATTGAAAACTGGGCCAAACAGGAGGTTAAAGGCACTGACTCTCCAAGTGGGGAGAGTGTTAGTAAAGCGTCTGGAATGTTGCACCCGAGTACCAGGGGACGAAAACTGAGACACATTTGAACACGTTTCCCGATCACACGGTGGATCATACTCTGGGTTCCACATGCATGTTTTAGCTGAAGGAAGAATCCCTTAAACCTGGAGAGTTGAGACCCATGGAATGGGTACCATGCAATATGACTTCAAAGAGTCTGCATTTGCTAACCGAACCTCACCAATCCTATCACTGCTGCGTTTATGACACTGTACACACGCTTGATTCTCTTTCAGAGACATATAAATCCATAGGTTTTAAGATTCTTACTAGTCAGGTATATTCTTAGTCGTTTAATATGGGGTGTTGAGTCCACTTCGTTGAGCAAGGAGTAGCTCTTGTCTATTACATATTTGGCTTATGGAACAGTATCTGTGCTAATTTCAATCTCTGATTTTATGCCGCACCCCAACTCACCTTTCCCCTTAAGCAAGCATAAGTTGGTTTTCTACATTTGACACCATGTTCTGTTTTGTAATTCAGTTCCTGTGTAGCCAAGTTTACATTCCATGTAGTAGTGATATCTTATGATGTTTCTTTTTCTGTGTGACTTATTTCTCTTAGAATCATCATACCTGAATCCACTCATTATGCTGTCACGGGCCTGATGACATAGATTTCTTTGCTGAGTGATATTGCATTGTACGTAAGTACCACAATTTCTTTATCCATTTTTCGCTTTCTGCGATATTGAACCTGTACCGTAAACGAGGTTCTTGTAAACAGAGCCATCCCAAACTTTGGGGAGGCTGTGTCTTTTTGATTATTATTTCCCTAAGCTATACGACCATAAGTGGAAATGCCCTAGGCTCTGTTGCTTGGTTTTTTGGATGTTTCAGGAAACAACATACACTTCTCCAGAGTGGCTGTTGGCAATTTACATCCCGCCCATCAGCATAACAAGGCTCCCAGTTCTCCATGGCCTGTCCTGCCTTTCTGGATTTTACACTTTTTTCAGATGGCCCTTTTGACAGGGGGCAGTGAGACTTCATTGTAGTGCAGATTTCCTTTGCAAGCTTGCTTGGTTGGCCAAAAAGGGCGTATGCGTTTTTTCCTGAATATATTCAGGAAAAAACGCATACGCCCTTTTTGGCCAAGTGCATCATTGTGGACATTCTGCCTCTTTTCCTATGCTTTACATGCAATTCCAGTCTACCTCCTGAATTTGGTTTCCTGCAATTCTGCCCCGCTTTCAACTCCTCTTGGCAGCCTTACTTTAATATATTTTTGGAAGATGGCTGTCATTTATAACTCTGCAGGTTTGTGAATTACAGTGGCCCTGAGCTCCTTTCTTCAACTCGCTTTCTTGTGAGCTGGCCGCAACACCGCAGGATTGCTTCGGGCCCTAGTTTGTTTCAGGCATGGCACGCTGAGCCTTTGGTTAATTCCTCTTCCTGGTGGGAAATGAGAGTTAAATGTGCCCGTCCAGACACCTCCACCTAGTCTCTCATTGGTTCTCCCTATTCCTGTTCATTTTCCACAGAATTTGCAAACTGGGCCAAACAGGAGGCTAAAGTCACTGACTTTCCAAGTTGGGAGAGTGTTAGTAAAGCATCTGGAATGTTGCACCCGAGTACCAGGGGACGAAAACTGAGACACATTTGAACACGTTTTCCGATCACACGGTGGATCGTACTCTGGGTTCCACATGCATGTTTTAGCTGAAGGAAGAATCCCTTAAACCTGGAGAGTTGAGACCGATGGAATGGGTACCATGCAATATGAATTCAAAGGGTCTGCATTTGCTCACCGAACCTCAACAATCTTATCACTGCTGCGCTTATGCCGCTGTACACACGCTTGATTCTCTTTCGGAGACATATAAATCCATAGGTTTTAAGATTCTTACTAGTCAGGTATATTCTTAGGCGTTTAATATGGGGTGTTGAGTCCACTTCGTTGAGCAAGGAGTAGCTCTTGTCTATTACATATTTGGCTTATGGAACGGTATCTGTGCTAATTTCAATCTCTGGTTTTATGAAGCACCCCAACTCACCTTTCCCCTTAAGCAAGCATAAGTTGGTTTTCTACATTTGAGACCCTTTTCTGTTTTGTAATTCAGTTCCTGTGTAGCCAAGTTTACATTCCGTGTAGTAGTGATATCTTATGATGTTTCTTTTTCTGTGTGACTTATTTCACTTAGAATCATCGTACCTGAATCCACTCATTATGCTGCTATGGGCCTGATGACACAGATTTCATTGCTGAGTGATATTGCATTGTACGTAAGTACCACAACTTCTTTATCCATTTTTCGCTTTCTGTGATATTGAACTTGTACCGTAAACGAGGTTCTTGTAAACAGAGCCGGCCCAAAATTTGGGGTGGCTGTGTCTTTTGGATTTTAATTTCCCTAAGCTATAGGACCATAAGTGGAAGTGCCCTAGGCTCTGTTGCTTTGTTTTTTGGATGTTTCAGGAAACACCATACACTTTTCCAGAGTGGCTGTTGGCAATTTACATCCCGCCCATCAGCATAACAAGGCTCCCAGTTCTCCATGGCCTGTCCTGCCTTTCTGGATTTTACACTTTTTTCAGATAGCCCTTTTGACCGGGGGGCAGTGAGCCTTCATTGTAGTGCAGATTTCCTTTGCAAGCTTGCTTGGTTGGCCAAAAAGGGCGTATGCGTTTTTTCCTGAATATATTCAGGAAAAAACGCATACGCCCTTTTTGGCCAAGTGCATCATTGTGGACGTTCTGCCTCTTTTCCTATGCTTTACATACAATTCCAGTCTACCTCCTGAAATCGGTTCCCTGCAATTCTGCCCCGCATTCAACTCCTCTTGGCAGCCTTACTGCAATATATTTTTGGAAGATAGCTGTCATTTATAACTCTGCATGTTTGTGAATTACAGTGCCCCTGAGCTCCTTTCTTCAACTCGCTTTCTTGTGAGCTGGCCGCAACACCGCAGGATTGCTTCAGGCCCTAGTTTGGTTCCGGCATGGCATGCTGAGCCTTTGGTTAATTCCTCTTCCTGGTGGGAAATGAGAGTTAAATTTGCCCGTCCGGACACCTCCACCTAGTCTCTCATTGGTTCTCCCTATTCCTGTTCATTTTCCACAGAAATTGCAAACTGGGCCAAACAGGAGGTTAAAGGCACTGACTCTCCAAGTGGGGAGAGTGTTAGTAAAGCATCTGGAATGTTGCACCCGAGTACCAGGGGACAAAAACTGAGACACATTTGAACACGTTTTCCAATCACACAGTGGATCGTACTCTGGGTTCCACATGCATGTTTTAGCTGAAGGAAGAATCCCTTAAACATGGAGAGTTCAGACCCATGGAATGGGTACCATGCAATATGACTTCAAAGGGTCTGCATTTGCTCACCGAACCTCACCAATCCTATCACTGCTGCGTTTATGCCACTGTACACACGCTTGATTCTCTTTCGGAGACATATAAATCCATAGGTTTTAAGATTCTTACTAGTCAGGTATATTCTTAGGCGTTTAATGTGGGGTGTTGAGTCCACTTCGTTGAGCAAGGAGTAGCTCTTGTCTATTACATATTTGGTTTATGGAACGGTATCGGTGCTAATTTCAATCTGTGGTTTTATGCCGCACCCCAACTCACCTTTCCCCTTAAGCAAGCATAAGTTGGTTTTCTACATTAGAGACCCTGTTCTGTTTTGTAATTCAGTTCCTGTGCAGCCAAGTTTACATTCGGTGTAGTAGTGATATCTTATGATGTTTCTTTTTCTGTGTGACTTATTTCACTTAGAATCATCGTACCTGAATCCACTCATTATGCTTCTACGGGCCTGATGACATAGATTTCATTGCTGAGTGATATTGCATTGTACGTAAGTACCACAACTTCTTTATCCATTTTTCGCTTTCTGTGATATTGAACTTGTACCGTTAACGAGGTTCTTGTAAACAAAGCCGTCCCAAATTTGGGGTGGCTGTGTCTTTTGGATTTTAATTTCCCTAAGCTATAGGACCATAAGTGGAAGTGCCCTAGGCTCTGTTGCTTGGTTTTTTGGATGTTTCAGGAAACACCATACACTTCTCCAGAGTGGCTGCTGGCAATTTACATCCCGCCCATCAGCATAACAAGGCTCCCAGTTCTCCATGGCCTGTCCTTCCTTTCTGGATTTTACACTTTTTTCAGATGACCCTTTTGACCAAGTGGCAGTGAGACTTCATTGTAGTGCAGATTTCCTTTGCAAGCTTGCTTGGTTGGCCAAAAAGGGCGTATGCGTTTTTTCCTGAATATATTCAGGAAAAAACACATATGCCCTTTTTGGCCAAGGGCATCATTGTGGACGTTCTGCCTCTTTTCCTATGCTTTACATGCAATTCCAGTCTACCTCCTGAAATCGGTTTCCTGCAATTCTGCCCCACGTTCAACTCCTCTTGGCAGCCTTACTTCAATATATTTTTGGAAGATAGCTGTCATTTATAACTCTGCAGGTTTGTGAATTACAGTGCCCCTGAGCTCCTTTCTTCAACTCGCTTTCTTGTGAGCTGGCCGCAACACCACAATATTGCTTCAGGCCCTAGTTTGGTTCTGGCATGGCATGTTGAGCCTTTGGTTAGTTCCTCTTCCTGGTGGGAAATGAGAGTTAAATTTGCCCGTCCAGACACCTCCACCTAGTCTCTCATTGGTTCTCCCTATTCCTGTTCATTTTCCACAGAAATTGCAAACTGGGCCAAACAGGAGGTTAAAGGCACCGACTCTCCAAGTGGGGAGAGTGTTAGTAAAGTGTCTGGAATGTTGCACCCGAGTACCAGGGGACGAAAACTGAGACACATTTGAACACGTTTCCCGATCACACGGTGGATCATACTCTGGGTTCCACATGCATGTTTTAGCTGAAGGAAGAATCCCTTAAACATGGAGAGTTGAGACCCATGGAATGGGTACCATGCAATATGACTTCAAAGGGTCTGCATTTGCTCACCGAACCTCACCAGTCCTATCACTGCTGCGTTTATGCCGCTGTATACACGCTTGATTCTCTTTCGGAGACATATAAATCCATAGGTTTTAAGATTCTTACTAGTCAGGTATATTCTTAGGCGTTTAATATGGGGTGTTGAGTCCACTTCCTTGAGCAAGGAGTAGCTCTTGGCTATTACATATTTGGCTTATGGAACGGTATCTGTGCTAATTTCAATCTCTGGTTTTATGCAGCACCCCAACTCACCTTTCCCCTTAAGCAAGCATAAGTTGGTTTTCTACATTAGACACCCTGTTCTGTTTTGTAATTCAGTTCTTGTGTAGCCAAGTTTACATTCCGTGTATTAGTGATATCTTATGATGTTTCTTTTTCTGTGTGACTTATTTCACTTAGAATCATCGTACCTGAATCCACTCATTATGCTGCTACGGGCCTGATGACATAGATTTCATTGCTGAGTGATATTGCATTGTACGTAAATACCACAACTTCTTTATCCATTTTTCGCTTTCTGTGATATTGAACTTGTACTGTAAACGAGGTTCTTGTAAACAGAGCCATCCCAAACTTTGGGGTGGCTGTGTCTTTTTGATTTTAATTTCCCTAAGCTATAGGACCATAAGTGGAAGTGCCCTAGGCTCTGTTGATTTGTTTTTTGGATGTTTCAGGAAACACCATACACTTCTCCAGAGTGGCTGCTGGCAATTTACATCCCGCCCATCAGCATAACAAGGCTCCCAGTTCTCCATGGCCTGTCCTGCCTTTCTGGATTTTACACTTTTTTCAGATGGCCCTTTTGCCCGGGGGGCAGTGAGACTTCATTGTAGTGCAGATTTCCTTTGCAAGCTTGCTTGGTTGTCCAAAAAGTGCGTATGCGTTTTTTCCTGAATATATTCAGGAAAAAACGCATACGCCCTTTTTGTCCAAGTGCATCATTGTGGACATTCTGCCTCTTTTCCTATGCTTTACATGCAATTCCAGTCTACTTCCTGAAATGGTTTCCTGCAATTCTGCCCCGTTTTCAACTCCTCTTGGCTGCCTTACTTCAATATATTTTTGGAAGATAGCTGTCATTTATAACTCTGCAGTTTTGTGAATTACAGTGCCCCTGAGCTCCTTTCTTCAACTCGCTTTCTTGTGAGCTGGCCGCAACACCGCAGGATTGCTTCAGGCCCTAGTTTGTTTCCGGCACGGCATGCTGAGCCTTTGGATAATTCCTCTTCCTGGTGAGAAATGAGAGTTAAATTTGCCCGTCCAGACACCTCCACCTAGTCTCTCATTGGTTCTCCCTATTCCTGTTCATTTTCCACAGAAATTGCAAACTGGGCCAAACAGGAGTTTAAAGTCACTGACATTCCAAGTGGGGAGAGTGTTAGTAAAGCATCTGGAATGTTGCACCTGAGTACCAGGGGACGAAAACTGAGACACATTTGAACACGTTTTCCGATCACACGGTGGATCATACTCTGGGTTCCACATGCATGTTTTAGCTGAAGGAAGAATCCCTTAACCCTGGATAGTTGAGACCCATGGAATGGGTACCATGCAATATGACTTCAAAGGGTCTGCATTTGCTCACCGAACCTCACCAATAGTATCACTGCTGCGCTTATGCCGCTGTACACACGCTTGATTCTCTTTCGGAGACATATAAATCCATAGGTTTTAAGATTCTTACTAGTCAGGTATATTCTTAGTCGTTTAATATGGGGTGTTGAGTCCACTTCGTTGAGCAAGGAGTAGCTCTTGTCTATTACATATTTGGCTTATGGAACGGTATCTGTGCTAATTTCAATCTCTGGTTTTATGAAGCACCCCAACTCACCTTTCCGCTTAAGCAAGCATAAGTTGGTTTTCTACATTTGAGGCCCTGTTCTGTTTTGTAATTCAGTTCTTATCTGGCCAAGTTTACATTCCGTGTAGTAGTGATAACTTATGATGTTTCTTTTTCTGTGTGACTTATTTCACTTAGAATCATCGTACCTGAATCCACTCATTATGCTGCTACGGGCCTGATGACATAGATTTCATTGCTGAGTGATATTGCATTGTACGTAAGTACCACAACTTCTTTATCCATTTTTCGCTTTCTGTGATATTGAACTTGTACCGTAAACGAGGTTCTTGTAAACAGAGCCGGCCCAAACTTTGGGGTGGCTGTGTCTTTTGGATTTTAATTTCCCTAAGCTATAGGACCATAAGTGGAAGTGCCCTAGGCTCTGTTGCTTTGTTTTTTGGATGTTTCAGGAAACACCATACACTTTTCCAGAGTGGCTGTTGGCAATTTACATCCCGCCCATCAGCATAACAAGGCTCCCAGTTCTCCATGGCCTGTCCTGCCTTTCTGGATTTTACACTTTTTTCAGATAGCCCTTTTGACCGGGGGGCCGTGAGACTTCATTGTAGTGCAGATTTCCTTTGCAAGCTTGCTTGGTTGTCCAAAAAGTGCGTATGCGTTTTTTCCTGAATATATTCAGGAAAAAACGCATACGCCCTTTTTGGCCAAGTGCATCATTGTGGACATTCTGCCTCTTTTCCTATGCTTTACATGCAATTCCAGTCTACTTCCTGAAATCGGTTTCATGCAATTCTGCCCCGTTTTCAACTCCTCTTGGCTGCCTTACTTCAATATATTTTTGGAAGATAGCTGTCATTTATAACTCTGCAGGTTTGTGAATTACAGTGCCCCTGAGCTCCTTTCTTCAACTCGCTTTCTTGTGAGCTGGCCGCAACACCGCAGGATTGCTTCAGGCCCTAGTTTGTTTCCGGCACGGCATGCTGAGCCTTTGGATAATTCCTCTTCCTGGTGAGAAATGAGAGTTAAATTTGCCCGTCCAGACACCTCCACCTACTCTCTCATTGGTTCTCCCTATTCCTGTTCATTTTCCACAGAAATTGCAAACTGGGCCAAACAGGAGGTTAAAGGCACTGACATTCCAAGTCGGGAGAGTGTTAGTAAAGCGTCTGGAATGTTGCACCCGAGTACCAGAGGACGAAAACTGAGACACATTTGAACACGTTTTCTGATCACACGGTGGATCATACTCTGGGTTCCACATGCATGTTTTAGCTGAAGGAAGAATCCCTTAAACATGGAGAGTTGAGACCCATGGAATGGGTACCATGCAATATGACTTCAAAGGGTCTGCATTTGCTCACCGAACCTCACCAATCCTATCACTGCTGCATTTATGCCGCTGTACACACGCTTGATTCTCTTTCAGAGACATATAAATCCATAGCTTTTAAGATTCTTACTAGTCATGTATATTGTTAGGCGTTTAATATGGGGTGTTGAGTCCACTTCGTTGAGCAAGGAGTAGCTCTTGTCTATTACATATTTGGCTTATGGAACGGTATCTGTGCTAATTTCAATCTCTTGTTGTATGCAGCACCCCAACTCACCTTTCCCCTTAAGCAAGCATGATTTGGTTTTCTGCATTTGACACCCTGTTCTGTTTTGTAATTCTGTTTCTGTGTAGCCAAGTTTACATTCCGTGTAGTAGTGATATCTTATGATGTTTCTTTTTCTGTGTGACTTATTTCACTTAGAATCATCGTACCTGAATCCATTCATTATGCTGCTACGGGCCTGATGACATAGATTTCATTGCTGAGTGATATTGCATTGTACGTAAGTACCACAACTTCTTTATCCATTTTTCGCTTTCTGTGATATTGAACTTGTACCGTAAACGAGGCTCTTGTAAACAGAGCCGTCCCAAACTTTGGGGTGGCTGTGTCTTTTTGATTTTAATTTCCCTAAGCTATAGGACCATAATTGGAAGTGCCCTAGGCTCTGTTGCTTTGTTTTTTGGATGTTTCAGGAAACACCATACACTTCTCCAGAGTGGCTGCTGGCAATTTACATCCCGCCCATCAGCATAACAAGTCTCCCAGTTCTCCATGGCCTGTCCTGCCTTTCTGGATTTTACACTTTTTTCAGATGGCCCTTTTGACCGGGGGGCCGTGAGCCTTCATTGTAGTGCAGATTTCCTTTGCAAGCTTTCTTGGTTGGCCAAAAAGGGCGTATGCGTTTTTTCCTGAATATATTCAGGAAAGAACGCATACGCCCTTTTTGGCCAAGTGCATCATTGTGGACGTTCTGCCTCTTTTCCTATGCTTTACATGCAATTCCAGTCTACCTCCTGAAATCGGTTTCCTGCAATTCTGCCCCGCTTTCAACTCCTCTTGGCTGCCTTACTTCAATATATTTTTGGAAGATAGCTGTCATTTATAACTCTGCAGGTTTGTGAATTACAGTGCCCCTGAGCTCCTTTCTTCAACTCGCTTTCTTGTGAGCTGGCCGCAACACCGCAGGATTCCGTCTGGCCCTAGTGTGGTTCCGGCATGGCATGCTGAGCCTTTGGTTAATTCCTCTTCCTGGTGGGAAATGAGAGTTAAATTTGCCCGTCCGGACACCTCCAGCTAGTCTCTCATTGGTTCTCCCTCTTCCTGTTTATCTTACGCAGAAATTGCAAACTGGGCCAAACAAGAGGTTAAAGGCACTGACTCTCCAAGTGGGGAGAGTGTTAGTAAAGCGTCTGGAATGTTGCACCCGAGTACCAGGGGACGAAAACTGAGACACAGTTGAACACGTCTCCCAATCACACGGTGGATCATACTCTGGGTTCCACATGCATGTTTTAGCTGAAGGAAGAATCCCTTAAACCTGGAGAGTTGAGACCCATGGAATGGGTACCATGCAATATGACTTCAAAGGGTCTGCATTTGCTCACCGAACCTCACCAATCCTATCACTGCTGCGTTTATGCCGCTGTATACATGCTTGATTCTCTTTCGGAGACATATAAATCCATAGGTTGTAAGATTCTTACTAGTCAGGTATATTCTTAGGCGTTTAATATGGGGTGTTGAGTCCACATTGTTGAGCAAGGAGTAGCTCTTGTCTATTACATATTTGGCTTATGGAACGGTATCTGTGCTAATTTCAATCTGTGGTTTTATGCCGCACCCCAACTCACCTTTCCCCTTAAGCAAGCATAAGTTGGTTTTCTACATTTGAGACCCTGTTCTGTTTTGTAATTCAGTTTCTGTGTAGCCAAGTTTACATTCCGTGTAGTAGTGATATCTTATGATGTTTCTTTTTCTGTGTGACTTATTTCTCTTAGAATCATCATACCTGAATCCACTCATTATGCTGTCACGGGCCTGATGACATAGATTTCATTGCTGAGTGATATTGCATTGTACGTAAGTACCACAATTTCTTTATCCATTTTTCGCTTTCTGCGATATTGAACCTGAACCGTAAACGAGGTTCTTGTAAACAGAGCTGTCCCAAACTTTGGGGAGTCTGTGTCTTTTTGATTATTATTTCCCTAAGCTATACGACCATAAGTGGAAATGCCCTAGGCTCTGTTGCTTGGTTTTTTGGATGTTTCAGGAAACACCATACACTTCTCCAGAGTGGCTGCTGGCAATTTACATGCCGCCCATCAGCATAACAAGGCTCCCAGTTCTCCATGGCCTGTCCTGCCTTTCTGGATTTTACACTTTTTCAGATGACCCTTTTGACCAGGGGGCAGTGAGATTTCATTGTAGTGCAGATTTCCTTTGCAAGCTTGCTTGGTTGGCCAAAAAGGGCGTATGCGTTTTTTCCTGAATATATTCAGGAAAAAACGCATACGCCCTTTTTGGCCAAGTGCATCATTCTGGACCTTCTGCCTCTTTTCCTATGCTTTACATGCAATTCCAGTCTACCTCCTGAAATCGGTTTCCTGCAATTCTGCCCCGCTTTCAACTCCTCTTGGCAGCCTTACTTTAATATATTTTTGGAAGATGGCTGTCATTTATAACTCTGCAGGTTTGTGAATTACCGTGCCCCTGAGCTCCTTTCTTCAACTTGCTTTCTTGTGAGCTGGCCGCAACACCGCAGGATTGCTTCGGGCCCTAGTGTGGTTCCGGCATGGCACGCTGAGCCTTTGGTTAATTCCTCTTCCTGGTGGGAAATGAGAGTTAAATTTTCCCGTCCGGACACCTCCACCTAGTCTCTCATTGGTTCTCCCTATTCCTGTTCATTTTCCACAGAAATTGCAAACTGGGCCAAACAGGAGGTTAAAGGCACTGACTCTCCAAGTGGGGAGAGTGTTAGTAAAGCGTCTGGAATGTTGCACCCGAGTACCAGGGGACGAAAACTGAGACACATTTGAACACGTTTTCCGATCACACGGTGGATCGTACTCTGGGTTCCACATGCATGTTTTAGCTGAAGGAAGAATCCCTTAAACATGGAGAGTTGAGACCCATGGAATGGGTACCATGCAATATGACTTCAAAGAGTCTGCATTTGCTCACCGAACCTCACCAATCCTATCACTGCTGCGTTTATGCCACTGTACACACGCTTGATTCTCTTTCGGAGACATATAAATCCATAGGTTTTAAGATTCTTACTAGTCAAGTATATTCTTAGGCGTTTATTGTGGGGTGTTGAGTCCACTTCGTTGAGCAAGGAGTAGTTCTTGTCTATTACATATTTGGCTTATGGAATGGTATCTGTGCTAATTTCAATCTGTGGTTTTATGCCACACCCCAACTCACCTTTCCGCTTAAGCAAGCATTAGTTGGTTTTCTACATTTTAGACCCTGTTCTGTCTTGTAATTCAGTTCCTGTGTAGCCACGTTTACATTCCGTTTAGTAGTGATATCTTATGATGTTTCCTTTTCTGTGTGATTTATTTCACTTAGAATCATCGTACCTGAATCCACTCATTATGCTGCTACGGGCCTGATGACATAGATTTCATTGCTGAGTTATATTGCATTGTACGTAAGTACCACAACTTCTTTATCCATTTTTCGCTTTCTGTGATATTGAACTTGTACCGTAAACGAGGTTCTTGTAAACAGAGCCGTCCCAAACATTGGGGTGGCTGTGTCTTTTTGATTTTAATTTCCCTAAGCTATAGGACCATAAGTGGAAGTGCCCTAGGCTCTGTTGCTTTGTTTTTTGGATGTTTCAGGAAACACCATACACTTCTCCACAGTGGCTGCTGGCAATTTACATCCCGCCCATCAGCATAAGAAGGCTCCTATTTCTCCTTGGCCTCTCCTGCCTTTCTGGATTTTACACTTTTTTCAGATGGCCCTTTTGATCGGCGGGCTGTGAGACTTCATTGTAGTGCAGATTTCCTTTGCAAGCTTGCTTGGTTGGCCAAAAAGGGCGTATGCATTTTTTCCTGAATATATTCAGGAAAAAACGCATACGCCCTTTTTGGCCAAGTGCATCATTGTGGACGTTCTGCCTCTTTTCCTATGCTTTACATGCAATTCCAGTCTACCTCCTGAAGTCGGTTTTCTGCAATTCTGCCCCGCTTTCAACTCCTCTTGGCTGCCTTACTTCAATATATTTTTGGAAGATAGCTGTCATTTATAACTCTGCAGGTTTGTGAATTACAGTGCCCCTGAGCTCCTTTCTTCAACTCGCTTTCTTGTGAGCTGGCCGCAACACCGCAGGATTGCTTCAGGCCCTAGTTTGGTTCCGGCTTCGCATGCTGAGCCTTTGGTTAATTCCTCTTCCTGGTGGGAAATGAGAGTTAAATTTGCCCGTTCAGACACCTCCACCTAGTCTCTCATTGGTTCTCCCTATTCCTGTTCATTTTCCACAGAAATTGCAAACTGGGCCAAACAGGAGGTTAAAGGCACTGACTCTCCATGTGGGGAGAGTGTTAGTAAAGCGTCTGGAATGTTGCACCCGAGTACCAGGGGACGAAACTGAGACACATTTGAACACGTTTCCCGATCACACGGTGGATCATACTCTGGGTTCCACATGCATGTTTTAGCTGAAGGAAGAATCCCTTAAACCTGGAGACTTGAGACCCATGGAATGGGTACCATGCAATATGACTTCAAAGGGTCTGCATTTGCTCACCGAACCTCAACAATCCTATCACTGCTGCGTTTATGCCACTGTACACACGCTTGATTCTCTTTCGGAGACATATAAATCCATAGGTTTTAAGATTCTTACTAGTCAGGTAGACTCTTACTAGTCAGGTATATTCTTAGGCGTTTAATATGGGGTGTTGAGTCCACTTCGTTGAGCAAGGAGTAGCTCTTGTCTATTACATATTTGGCTTATGGAACGGTATCTGTGCTAATTTCAATCTCTGGTTTTATGCAGCACCCCAACTCACCTTTCCCCTTAAGCAAGCATAAGTTGGTTTTCTACATTTGACACCCTGTTCTGTTTTGTAATTCTGTTTCTGTGTAGCCAAGTTTACATTCCGTGTAGTAGTGATATCTTATGATGTTTCTTTTTCTGTGTGACTTATTTCACTTAGAATCATCGTACCTGAATCCACTCATTATGCTGCTACGGGCCTGATGACATAGATTTCATTGCTGAGTGATATTGCATTGTACGTAAGTACCACAACTTCTTTATCCATTCTTCGCTTTCTGTGATATTGAACTTGTACCGTAAACGAGGTTCTTGTAAACAGAGCCGGCCCAAACTTTGGGGTGGCTGTGTCTTTTGGATTTTAATTTCCCTAAGCTATAGGACCATAAGTGGAAGTGCCCTAGGCTCTGTTGCTTTGTTTTTTGGATGTTTCAGGAAACACCATACACTTCTCCAGAGTGGCTGTTGGCAATTTACATCCCGCCCATCAGCATAACAAGGCTCCCAGTTCTCCATGGCCTGTCCTGCCTTTGTGGATTTTACACATTTTTCAGATAGCCCTTTTGACCGGGGGGCAGTGAGACTTCATTGTAGTGCAGATTTCCTTTGCAAGCTTGCTTGGTTGGCCAAAAAGGGCGTATGCGTTTTTTCCTGAATATATTCAGGAAAAAACGCATACGCCCTTTTTGGCCAAGTGCATCATTGTGGACATTCTGCCTCTTTTCCTATGCTTTACATGTAATTCCAGTCTACCTCCTGAAATCGGTTTCCTGCAATTCTGCCCCGCTTTCAAGTCCTCTTGGCAGCCTTCCTTCAATATATTTTGGACGATAGCTGTCATTTATAACTGCAGGTTTGTGAATTACAGTGCCCCTGAGCTCCTTTCTTCAACTCGCTTTCTTGTGAGCTGGCCGCAACACCGCAGGATTGCTTCAGGCCCTAGTTTGGTTCCGGCATCGTATGCTGAGCCTTTGGTTAATTCCTCTTCCTGGTGGGAAATGAGAGTTAAATTTGCCCATCCAGACACCTCCACCTAGTCTCCCATTGGTTCTCCCTCTTCCTGTTTATCTTACGCAGAAATTGCAAACTGGGCCAAACAAGAGGTTAAAGGCACTGACTCTCCAAGTGGGGAGAGTGTTAGTAAAGCGTCTTGAATGTTGCACCCGAGTACCAGGGGACGAAAACTGAGACACATTTGAACACGTTTCCCGATCACACGGTGGATCATACTCTGGGTTCCACATGCATGTTTTTGCTGAAGGAAGAATCCCTTAAACCTGGAGAGTTGAGACCCATGGAATGGGTACCATGCAATATGACTTGAAAGGGTCTGCATTTGCTCACCGAACCTCACCAATCCTATCACTGCTGTGTTTATGCCGCTGTATACACGCTTGATTCTCTTTCGGAGACATATAAATCCATAGGTTTTAAGATTCTTACTAATCAGGTATATTCTTAGGCGTTTAATATGGGGTGTTGAGTCCACATCGTTGAGCAAGGAGTAGCTCTTGTCTATTACATATTTGGCTTATGGAACGGTATCTGTGCTAATTTCAATCTGTGGTTTTATGCCGCACGCAACTCACCTTTCCCCTTAAGCAAGCATAAGTTGGTTTTCTACATTTGAGACGCTGTTCTGTTTTGTAATTCAGTTTCTGTGTAGCCAAGTTTACATTCCGTGTAGTAGTGATATCTTATGATGTTTCTTTTTCTGTGTGACTTATTTCTCTTAGAATCATCATACCTGAATCCACTCATTATGCTGTCACGGGCCTGATGACATAGATTTCATTGCTGAGTGATATTGCATTGTACGTAAGTACCACAACTTCTTTATCCATTTTTCGCTTTCTGCGATATTGAACCTGTACCGTAAACGAGGTTCTTGTAAACAGAGCCGTCCCAAACTTTGGGGTAGCTGTGTCTTTTTGATTTTAATTTCCCTAAGCTATAGGACCATAAGTGGAAGTGCCCTCAGCTCTGTTGCTTTGTTTTTTGGATGTTTCAGGAAACACCATACACTTCTCCAGAGTGGCTGTTGGCAATTTACATGCCGCCCATCAGCATAACAAGGCTCCCAGTTCTCCATGGCCTGTCCTGCCTTTCTGGATTTTACACTTTTTTCAGATGGCCCTTTGACCGGGGTGAAGTGAGACTTCATTGTAGTGCAGATTTTGTTTGCGAGTTTGCTTGGTTGGCCAGAAAGGGCGTATGCGTTTCTTCCTGAATATATTCAGGAAAAAACGCATACGCCCTTTTTGGCCAAGTGTATCATTGTGTACGTTCTGCCTCTTTTCCTATGCTTTACATGCAATTCCAGTCTACCTCCTGCAATCGGTTTCCTGCAGTTCTGCCTTGCTCTCAGTGCCTCTTCATAGCCTTATCTCAATATACTTTTGGAAAATAGTTGGCCTTCATAACTCTGCAGGTTTTTGAATTGCAATGGCCCTTAGCTCCATTTTTCAGCTCTTATTTTTGTGATCTTGCCTCATATCCACAGGATTTCTTCAGGACCTATTCTTCTTCTGGGGCGCCTTGCTCTGCCTTTGGTTAATTCTTCTTCCTGATGTGAAATTAGAGTGACATGTGCCCATTGAAACCGCTACAGCTATTTACTCACTTGTTCCCCCTATTCCCATTCATTTTCCGCACTAACTGCAGACTGTGCGATTCCGGAACTTAAAGGTATTGACTCTCCATGTGGAGATGTTGTTAGTAAAGTGGCTGGAATGTTGATCCGGAGCCCCAGGAGAGGAAAATGAGGTGCATTTTAGAAACCTTTCCCGATCATATGGTATACCATCCGCTGGATTTCCCATGCATGGTTTAGCTCTAGGAAGATTCCCTTCAACTTGGAGTGTTGGGACCCTTGGAATAAGTAGCATGAAGTATTGCATTAAACTTTCGGCAGTTGCTCACCAAAGCTCACCAATCCTTTCAGCCCCAAGTGTCCAGCCTTATGTCTTATCCAGCTGTGGGTTTATATGTGGTCATTCCAGGTTGCATCACAGCCCCTGAGCGAATTTTGTAAGAATTTTTCTCTCTTTCATTGTTTCTGCGTTTTGGTTTTAAAATTTATTTCTATAATGGGGTTTAGCTCATTTTCACTACTGTGTTTGTGCCGCTCTGTGCACACTTGATTCCCTTATGGAGAGATATCAATACATGGGTTTTAAGATTCTTATTACTCAGATATATTTCTCTGCGGTGTATAGGGTGTGTTGAGGCCAGTTCATTGAGCAAGGTGTAGATCTTGTCTGATACCTATTTGGTTTATTGAACGGTATCTGTGCTAATTTCAAACTCTGGTTTTATGCATCACCCCACCTCTCCTTTCCCCTTAAGCTGACATAAGTGTGTTTTCTAAATGTGAGACACTGTTCTGTTTTGTAATTCATTTTTTGTGCAGCCATATTTATCCTCCCTCTATAAGTGATATCTTATGATATGTTTCTTTTTCTGTTTGACTTATTTCAAGTAGTATTATCGGACCTAAATCCACTCTTTATCCTTCTACTAGCCTTATTACATTGATTTCATGGTGAAGAGATATTCCATTGTACATAAGTACCACATTTTCTTTATCCATTGTTCTCTTTCCTGGGATATTTAAGGTGTACTGAAGTTGAGGTTCTTGTAAACAGAGTAGCCCTAAACTGTGGTGTGCTTGTGTCTTGTTGATTTTTAGACTTCCCTAGATATACTCCCGTGATTGGAAGTGCCCTATGCTCTGTCGCTCTGTTTTTTAGATGATTTAGGAACCACCATACACTTCTCCAGAGTGGCTCTCGGCAGTTCACACACTGTCCATCAGCGTATAAAGGCTCCCTGTTCTCCATGGCCTGTCCTGCATTTCTGGTGTTTACAATTTTTTCGGATGGCCCTTTTGACCGGTGGGAAATGAGACTTCTTTGTTGTGCACATTTGCATTGCTTGCTTGCTTGGTTGCCCATAAAGTGCGTATGCGTTTTTTCCTGGATATATTCAGGAAAAAACGCATACTCCCTTTTGGGCCAACTGCATCGTTGTCGAAATTCTGCCGCTTTTCATGTGCTTTAAAGGCGAGTCCAATCTATCTCTTGAAATCTGTTTCTTGCAATTCTGTCTTGCATTCAGATCCTCTTCTTTGCCTTACCTCAACATATTTTTGGACGTTAGTTTTCATTTATAACTCTGCAGGTTTGTGAATTGCAGTGACCCTGAGCTCCATTTTTTAAGTTGCTCTTTTGTGAGCTGGCCTCAAAACCGCAGGATTGCTTCAGGCCCTATTTTGGCTCCGGCGAGGCGGGCTGAGCCTTTTTTTAATTCTTATTCTTAATGGGAAATTAGAGTGACATGTGCCCGTCCAAACCCCTACAACTATTCTCTCATTGGTTCCCCCTGTTCCCGTTCATCCTCCTCACAATTTGCAAAATGTGTGAAACAGAAGTTTAAATGTGCTGATTCTCTAAGTGGGGAGATTCTAAGTAACGTGGCTGGAATGATGAACAGGAGCACCAGGAGAGGATAAATGAGGTGCATTTTAGACACATCTCCCGATCACATGGTGTACAGTCCTCTGGGTTTTCCATGCATGTTTTAGCTGTAGGAAGATTCCTTGAACCTGCAGATTTGGGACCCATTGAATGGGTACCAGGTAGTATTACTTTAAAGGGTGTGCATTTCCTCACCCAACCTCACATTTCTCTTAGCGCGAACAGTTTCCAGCCTTATGTCTCATCCTGCTGTGGGTCTAGATGTGTTCAATCCATGTTGCATCACCGTCCCTGAGGAAAAGTTGTAAGAGGTTTTCTCTGTCTCTCTGTCGTTTATTTTTTTCAATTTATTACTATATTGGTTACAGCTGATTTTCAAAGCTCTGTTTCTTGCTGCTGTACATCCACTTGATTCACGTACAGAGAGACATCAATAAATTCTTTTTCAGATTCTTACCAGTCATAGATATTCTTTTCTGGTGACTTGAGTGTGCTGAGTGCAGTTCTTTTAGCTACCGTGTAGGCCTTGTTGATTATCAGTTTGGTATTTGGAATGGTATCTTTGCTAATTTCAACCTCCTGGATGATGCCTCACCCCTCCCCACCTTTCCCGTTTAGCAGCCTCACGCGTATTTTCTACATATTTGACTATGTTTTTGTTTTGTAATTTATTTCATGTGTAGCCATTTTGGATTCCACCTTTAAGTGATATCTTATGATATGTGTCTTTTTCTTTTTGAATTATGTCACTTAGAATGATCATACGTAACTCCTCCGGAGTTGTTACAACTGGCCATATTTCATTGATTTCCAGGCTGAGTAATATTCCACTCTACATAAGTACCACATCTCTATCCATTTTTTCCCTCCAGAGACATTTAAGTTATATCCTAGTCGAGGATCTTTTAAACAGAGGGGCAGTAAACATTGGGGTGCCTGTGTCCTCTCGATTTTTGTTTTTCCCAAGATATACGCCCATGAGTGCAAGTGCCCTATGCTCTGTAGCTCATTTTTTAGATGCTTTAGTAAACACAATACACTTCTCCAGAATGGCCGTTGGCAATATACATTTCCACTATAAGCCTCACAGGGCTCCCTCTTCTCCTTGCCCTGTCCTGCATTTCTGGCGTTTACACTTTATGAGGATGGCTCTTCTGACTGATGCGAAGTGATATCTTTTGTAGTATTGATTTCCAGTGCCCACCTGTTTGGTTGGCTAAAAAAGTGTATGCCCTTTTCTTGAATATATACAGAAAAAAACACATACAGCCTTTTTGGCCAACTGCAATGTCGGCAATGTTCAGCCCCTTTTCTTGTGCTTAATGGCGAGTCCTTTCTACCTCCTCAAATCCCTTTCCTGCCATTCTCCCTTGCTTGCCAATCCTTTTCTCTGACTTTCCTCAAGACATTTTTCAGTGATAGATATTTTCAACTCTGCAGTTTCGTGAATTTTACTGCCCCTGAGTTCCATTGTTCAACTTGTGTTTATGGGAACTGGCCACAAAGCAGTGGGATTTCCTCAAGCCCTATACTGTTTCCATGGGCAACCCTAGCCTTTGGTCAATTCATCTTCCTGATTGGAAATTAGAGTGACATGTGCCTGTCTGAACACCTAGGACTTGTCTCTCATTGTTCCTCATCCTTCCGCTTCATCCTCTGGACAAATTCCAAACTGTACGCAACAGGATGTTGACAGTGTTGACATCTCCAAGTGGGGAGACTGTTAGTAAAGACGCTGGAGGGGTGAACCCGAGCACCAGGAGATGAGGAGATGAGATGCCTTTTCCAAACTCTTCCCGATCAGACGGTATACCATCCTCTGGATGTGACAGACATGTTTTAGCAGTAGGAAGAGTCCCATTCATGTAAGGAGAACACCAGGGCTTTTTCAAAATCAGTGTCTCCCCGAAACCCAAACTGGGGAGTTTTTTAAGCTACGGCTACACATATGTTCATTAAGGGCCTTGGGAAGTAGGCAGAGTGCAAACTTTAGATGACTGAAGTCTTCAGGGTCAGAAGCACTCACCACTGGCTTCCCTTAGGTTACACTTTAACTGTCATTGATAGATGATGTCAATAAAAATATCTGTTCTTTTTCCGATTATTTCCCCTTATAGGTTATTGCACAATATTGAGTGTAGTTCCCTGTGCTATACAGTAGTTCCTTGTTGATGATCTATTTTATACATAGCAGTGTGTATGTGTTAATTCCAAACTGTTAATTTATCCCTCCTCCCACCTTTCCCCTTTGGTAATAATAAATTATAAGATTTTATACTTCTCAGAAATGGGGGAGCTGAAAGAGAGGTATCATTTTCAATGGAAAAGCATTTAAAACAAGATTGAAGCTTTAACCAAGATTATTAGATGTACATCCTTGGAAAGAAATCACTTCATTTCTCTAATATTGACCTGACAAATAAGACAAACCTTTTCACTGAACTTGCTTATAATAAAGTGATGGAAATATCAAATGGAAGTGTTAGAAACATCTTATTTTACCCGAGCCTTATAAACTGTTCTATGTTAACTACATTTTGGCTCACACATCTGTTCATTGAAGTTACAATAGTCTCAATTTCTGTTACTGATCCTCCAGAGTGGACCCCAACAAGGGTCCCCCTGCCCAGTGTCATTGGGGCCAACAGATCGAGACTGAGTTTGGTTCCCAAGCAAAGGAAACTTTATATTTTCATCAGAGAATGGAGAGGTGAGAGCATGCACTACCCCGTGGGCTGTGGGCTGGGCTGCTGTGTAGAGATCCTGTCAGAGTCAGTGGGAGGGAGGGGGCGGAGCTCTCAAGGGCCGGGTTGGCTGCAGCTCAGGCTCTATATCTCGGAGTCTGCACTGGGCCCCAGGAGCTGAGGTGTCGACCCAGCCATTCTGCACCAGGAAATCTGGTCTGAAGTGCCGGGTGTGGAACCTCTGCATGCGGGACCCTAGGAGCACGTGAAATTAGACAAAGCACAAAGGATAAAAAAGGTCAGACTTGACTTTATTGCCCACATTCTATTTTTATCTCCCAGGGATTTTTAATGGGCTTTGCTGGGGACAAACCCCTCCTCTGCCTTTTGTCCCGTTCCTCATTCTTGGAGTGCTGAGGGTGCAGACCCTTCTTCTGTAACTGCTGAGTGCTGAGTTGGGAGCCCTCATACCAGGGGACGAGGGTCAGAACTTCTCCCCAGCAGCCTCCAGGTGACGTTGATTGGCCCCAGGACCCCTGCCTCCCTGCTCGTCCGCCTGAGCACCAGCATTGGAAGTGTTATAGATTCTAATGACCTTTAAGGGTCCAGGAAAGAGATGTGCAGAGACGCTGTGGGGGCCGGTTTCACCCCGCCCCACATTTGTTCGGCCACCTTAGGCTGACCGTTTCTGCCAGCCTAGATGCTCTGACCAGTAGTCTGCTCTTTCTTCAATTAGGCCCCTGAATTAACGTAAAAACAGCACCAGGTGTCAGAGCCCTGCCCGCTCAACTCCCAGACAGTCCAGGGTCAGTGGTGATCAAGGACCATGATGGCCACTGAGTCAACAGCCTTTTGAAGTAAACAGGAGTCCAGCCGGTCTTATTGGCCACCATCATCACGGTGTCTGTAGGCTTTTCTATGGTGACAGTGTGATATACGGTTCCCCCGCCAAGATTATTAGCTCCCCTCTGGGTGCAGGAAGTCCTGCAAGCAGTAGTCTACTCCTTCGGGACACACTATTGTTGTTTTATGAGAGAAACTCCAGGTCAAGTGATGTTCACACGAGTCGTCATGGTGCCCTGTTGCCCCCGGTTATCTCTCTGGATGTTGGAGTTGGAGGGCCTCCTCACTCGAGGTCGGTGTGCCCACGGAGCGAACCCTGCAACTTCAGGGCATGGTTGGTGATTAGGATCACCACGTGGGGTCCTTTTCCCTTAGGAGGGAGGTGGCCTTTTGGGCTGCTGATTTCCAGGTTTTTAGATACCGCCAGTATCTTGGCCAGATGTGGCAGTGGGCCAAGCCCCTTGGTGACTGTAGTTTATCCTACCTGGATGGCATTCTTGCGTTGTTCCATTTCAAGTGGTCCCAGTTTTTGCACTAATTCTCCAATGGCGATTCACCTTTCACCGGGAATGGAAAGGTCAAAGGGTTTAGCTCAATTAGGGAGTTCCAGGGCAAGGGTCTGAATTGACTGCTCTTTCCATTCTTGAAAGGCCACTTCTGGATTCTGTTCAAAAGGATCATCATCTTTTCCTTTCAGTGTTTCATATAGAGGCCCAGCTAGTAGACTGTAGTTAGGGATCCAGAAGCAGCAAACCCTGGCCTCCCCAGGAACCCCTAAGCTGTCTTCTAGTTTTAGAAAGGGGTAAGGCTGCAAATGGTTTCTTCCCTTTCCTGGGATGGGCTTCTCTGACCTTGTGTGAGAATGAAGCCCAGGCAGGTCACTGCAGTCTGTGATATTTGAGCTTTTTCTTGGACAACTTCTATCCTTTATTGGCTTGGTAGTTCAGAGGCCTCCTTAGTAGGGCTGGCGATCAGAATGTCGTCTGCATATTGAAGGAGGGTTTCCTTTTCCAGAGGTAGAACTTTTCGGTCGTTAGCTAAGCTTTCCCCAAAGATGGTGTGGGAATTTTTGAACCCTTGGGGCAAGACGGCCCGGAAGTATTGTTTTAGTTGTATGTTGAGTCCTGCCACTCACAAGCCAAAATTTCTTGTGACTCTGGGACTAATGGAATACAAAAGAAGGCATCATTGAAGACTAATACAGAATACCATGTCCTGGTGGTTGGTAGAATGACCAGCAGGGTGTAGGAATCAGGAGTAACTGGAGGTATATCCTCGGTGGCTTCACTGACTGTCCTGACATCCTTTACCAGGTCCCCAGCAGCCCATGGGGCTCTCGTGGTCAGGCCAATCCCAGGATATGGAGCTCTCCTGGGCAGGTACCCCACCCCCAAGCCAGCCCACGGGGCTCTCATGGTCAGGCCCCTCCCAGGATACAGAGCTACCCTTGCAGGTACCGTGGCAGGGCTGGGCACACAGGAACCGTGCACATAGCCCTCATTGAAGAGCACCCCCAGCTCACCTGTCGCTCAGAGCTGACACAGAGCACCTCAGAGCAGGACTTGAACTAACAAACAGCAGCTCCGACAGGTCTGTGACCCTGGGCATCACTCTGTGTGGCCTCCCTCCACCTGGTCTTCCAGAGACTTCCACTGCACCCAGGGCACCAGGCCTCTGTCTCCAACCACCACCCACCCCTCCTCTCCCTGACTCCTGGGTTCCTCTCATTAGGAGAGGGTTTTCTTGAAGTTGTCTCCCACTCATGGGCCAGATAAAATGATTAGAAAACAAGCCAAAGCTGCAGCCCCTTGTCTATCCTGACTCTCAGGAGCCCACACCTGTTCCTTGGACCTGGCCGGTTCAGCAAGTTCCATTTTCTGCAACTGTGAGCCCCTGAGGGGTGATGATTGGCTACCTGGGCAGCCTTACCATGCCGGCCAGCCCTCCCCAGGTGTGCCTGGGTTGAGATCAATATAAATACCACTCCAGGCAGCAAAAGCCCCTGCAGCTGTGCCTGACGCCATTTTCTCTGCCCTGTCAGCAGTCTCGGGGCTGGGCTGGTGGGAGGGAGTGAGAGGCCACGGCTTTGTGGGTGGCCCAGTGTGAGTGGGGCTCTGCTGGACTTTCTGCAGCAGTTGCCAGGCTGCCACCTGCTAAAGAAGAGGATGTGTCACCCATACCTGCTGCTGGAATTTCTCCCTGGGCAGAGGTGAGGAAGGAAAAAAGCAGTGGGGGCAGGGACAGGACGGGTATCTCAGGCAGGGAAATGGAAATCTTCCAGAAGAGCACCCAGGGCCAGGACCATCCTGGCTGGCCTGCAGGCACCAAGTCAGCTGGCATGCTGTCACTCGTGTGGCTCCATGGCCCTTCCTCTAGGCTTTCAAGTCCTTGTATATATTCAGGTGTTTTACCTGGGAAGGGCGGGAACAGTTCAGCAGCAACTGGCCTGGGGCTCAGCTCACGTTTACTCACAGATGCCTCGGCACGGTGCCCCAGCTTTGCAATGAGGACGCTTGTTGTGTGGGGGCTGCTGGCTGAATGGGAGACGATTCCCCACCACTGACCAACTTCAGAATTGTTTACAACTGGAGCAAGTGCCCTGATACGGTTTTCCTCTGAGTAACTGGTGGGTTCTGTTTTTTTTTTTTCTCTTTTTTGTTTTTGGTTCAAGGTAGATTTTATTCCTCTTTTTTGTATTTACAGATATAAGCATGGAAATAATTTATTCATATAAATACATGTATGTGAAGGGAATAATTGTTTTTTCTGTTTTATTTTTTAAATTTTATTTCTTTTTAATTTTGAATTTTATTTTATATTTTTATACAGCAGGTTCTCATTGGTTATCTATTTTATACATATAAATGTTTACATGCCAATCCCAATCTCTCAACTCCTCCCACCACCACCCCTCCAAGAGCTTTCCCCCTTGTTGTCCATACGATTGTTGTCTATATCTGTTGCTCTATTTATGCCTTGCAAAACGGTTAATCTGTACAGTTTTTCTAGGTTCCACATATATGCATGAATATACAAGATTTGTTTTTCTCTTTCTGACTTACTTCACTCTGTATGACAGTCTCTAGATCCATCGACGTCTCTACAAATGACCCAATTTCATTCCTTTCATGGCTTAGTAATATTCCATTTTATATATGTACCACAGCTTTATGCATTCGTCTGTCTGTGGGCATTTAGGTTGCTTCCATTACCTCGATATTGTAAATAGTGATGCAATGAACATTGCGGTGAATGTCTCTTTTTGATTTATGGTTTTGTCTGGGTATATGTCCAGTCCTGGGATTGCTGTATCATATGGTAATTCTATTATTAGTTTCTTAAGAAACTCCATATTGTTCTCCATAGTGAATGTATCAATTTATATTCCCAACAATAGTGGAAGAGGGTTCCTTTTCTCCACACCCTTTCCAGCATTTGTTGTTTGTAGATTTTCAGATGATGCCCATTCTAACAGGTGTGAGGTGATACCTCATTGTTGAGTCCATTTCGTTGAGCAGGGGGTAGGTCTTGTCTATTACATATTTGGCTTATGGAACGGTATCTGTGCTAATTTCAAACTCTGGTTTTATGCAGCACCCCCTTAACTCACCTTTCCCCTTAAGCAAGCATAAGTTGGTTTTCTAATCTTGAGACCCTGTTCTGTTTTGTAATTCAGTTCATGTGTAGCCAAGTTTACATTCCGTGCATTAGTGATACCTTATGATGTTTCTTTTTCTGTGTGACTTATTTCACTTAGAATCATCATGCCTCAATCCACTCATTATGCTGGTACAGGCCTGGTGACACAGATTTCATTGCTGAGTGGTATTCTGTTGTACGTAAGTACCGCAACTTCTTTATCAATTATTTGTTCTCTGGGATATTTAACTCGTACTGTAGAAGAGGTTCCTGTAAACAGAGCCGTCCCAAATTTTGGGGTGGCTGTGTCTTTTTGATTTTAATTTCCCTAAGCTATAGGACCATAAGTGGAAATGCCCTAGACTCTGTTGCTTGGTTTTTCAGATGTATCAGGAAACACCATACACTTCTCCAGAGTGGCTGTTGGCAATTTACATCCCGCCCATCAGCATAACAAGGCTCCTTTTTCCCCATGGCCTGTCTTGCCTTTCTGGATTTTACACTTTTCTCAGATGGCCCTTTAGACCGGGGGGAAGTGACACTCATAGTTCGGATTTCCATTGCAAGCTTGCTTGGTTTGCCAAAAAGGGCGTATGTGTTTTTTCCTGAATATATTCAGGAACAAACTCATACGCCCTTTGTTGCCAAGTGCATCATTGTCGATGTTCTGCCTCTTTTCCTATGCTTTAAATGCAAATCCAGTCTACCTCCTGAAATCGGTTTCCTGAAATTCTGCCCCACTTTCAAGTCCTCTTCGCAGCCTTACTTCAATATATTTTTGGACGTTATCTGTCATTTATAACTCTCCAGGTTTGTGAATTACAGGGCCCCTGAGCTCCTTTCTTCAACTCGCTTTCTTGTGAGCTGGCCGCAAACCCGCAAGACTGCTTCAGGCCCTAATCTGCTTCTGGCAGGGCACGCTGAGCCTTTGGTTAATTTCTCTTCCTGGTGGGAAATGAGTGTTAAATATGCCCGTCCAGACACCTACCTCACTCTCAACCCCTTGGTGATGTGGGTCCTCTGGTTTGTGGCCACCTTTTCTGGGTTCCTCACCTTTCGATGATGTGGCCCCACTAGTGTGAGGACACTCCTGCCTGGTTCTCATCCACGTGGTTATGTGGACCCCCTGGTGAGAGTCTGTTCCTGGCTTTGTTCCTCACCCACCTGTGAGGGAGACCCTCTGCTGATAGGTCACTCCTGCATGGCTGGCACACATTGCCTTGGTGAAGTCAGCCGTGTGGTGGCAGTTGGAGCGTGCTGGGAATCTCCTCCCCCGGGTGATGAGGGCCCTCTTGCGTCAGGCCCTAACTGCTGGGCTCACCAACTTTTCTTAGGGAGCCCAGTGATGCTTTGGCACTCCTCTTAGGATCCCATCTCCATGGAGATGTGGGCCTTCTGCTCTGAGGTCCCAACGGCTGGGTTGTTCACATTTTCATGATGTGGGCTCTCTGGTGTTCACAGAGGCCTGGATCCCATAGCCTCTGTGCTCTTGGCCGCCTGCTGGGAGGTTCCAACTGCTGGATTCCTCACTTTTTTAATTTTTTGGGCCCTCTGTTGTGAGGATCCTCCTGCCTGCCTCACTCCCAGCCCCTTCGTGATGTGTGTCGTCTGGTTTGAGGCCACATGTGCTGGGTTCCTCACCTTTCGATGATGTGGGACCAATGGTCTTAGGAGACTCCTGCCTGGTTCACATCCCCTTGGTGATGTGGGCCCTCTGTTGAGAGTCTGATCCTGGCTGGGTTCCTCACCCATCTGTGAGGTGGGCCGTCTGCTGTGAGGTCACTCCTGCCTGGCTTGCTCACCTCGCCTTGTGGACATGAGCCCTCTGGTGGCACTTGGAGCCTGCTGGGAGCCTCCTCTCCTGGGTGATGAGGGCCCTCTGGCGTCAGGCCCTAACTGCTGGGCTCCCCACATTTTGTGATGTGCGCCCAGTGGTGCGAGGACACTCCAGCCAGGTTCACATCCCCATTGGGATGTGGGCCTTCTGCTCTGAGGTCCCAAAGCCTGGGTTGCTCACAGTTTCATGATGTGGGCTCTCTGGTATTAGTTCACTCCTGCCTGCATCCCATAGCTTCTGTGCTCTGGGCCGCCTGCTGGGAGGTTCCAACTGCTGGATTCCTCACCTTTCTTATTCTTTGGGCCCTCTGTTTTTAGGCTACTCCTGCCTGCCTCACTCCCATTCCCTTTGTGATATGTGTCCTCTGATTTGAGGCCACATGTGCTGGGTTCCGCACCTTTCGATGATGTGACCCCACTGGAGGGAAGACAGTCCTGACTGGTTCCCATCCCCTTGCTGATGTGGGCCCTCAGGTGAGAGTCTGATCCTGGCTGGGTTCCTCACCCTTCTGTGAGGTGGGCCCTCTGCTGTGAGGTCAGTCATGCCTGTCTGGCACACGTCACCTTGGCGACGTGGGCCCTCTGGTGGCAGTTGGAGTGTGCTGGGATCCTCCTCCCCTCGGTGATGAGGGCCCTCTTGCCTTAGGCCATAACTGCTGGGCTCCCCACATTTTCTGATGTGCGCCAAGTGAGTGAGGACACTCTTGCCAGGTTCCCATCCCCATGGCGATATGGGCCTTCTGCTCTGAGGTCAAAACGGCTGGCTTGCTCATAGTACCAAGATGTGGGCCCTCTGCTGTGAGTTCACTCCGGCAAGGATCCCTTATCATCGGTGCTCTGAGCCGCCTGCTGGGAGGTTCCAACTGCTGGATTCCTCAACTTTTTTATTCTATGTGCCCTCTGTTGTGAGGCTCCTCCTGCCTGCCTCACTGCCAGCCCCTTGGTGATGACTGTCCTATGGCTTGAGGCCACATGTGCTGCGTTCCTCACCTTTCGATGATGTGACCCCACTCGTGTGAGGACACTCCTGCCTGGTTCCCATCCCCTTGGTGAGGTGGGCCCTCTGGCGAGAGTCTAATCCTGGCTGGGTTCCTCAACGTTCTGTGAGGTAGGCCCTCTGCTGTGAGGTCACTCCTGCCTGGCTGGCACACGTCACCTTGGAGACGTGAGCCCTCTGGTGGCAGTTGGAGCGTGCAGGGCGCCTCCTCCTCTCGGTGATGACGGCCCTCTGGCGTCAGGCCCTAAATGGTGGGCTCCCCACATTTTCTGATGTGCGCCCAGTGGTGCGAGGACACTCCAGCCAGGTTCCCATTCCCATGGGGATGTGGTCCTTCTGCGCTGAGGTCTCAACTCCTGGGTTGCTCACAGTTTTGTGATGTGGGCCCTCTGCTGTGAGTTCACTGTGGCCTGGATCCCATAGCCTCGGTGTTCTGGGCCGCCTGCTGGAAGGTCTAAATGCTGGAATCCTCACGTTTTTTTATATTATGTGCCCTGTGTTGTGAGGCTACTCCTGCCTGCCTCACTCCAAGGCCCTTGGTGATGTGGGTCCTCTGGTTTGAGGACACATGTGCTGGGTTCCTCACCTTAAGATGATGAGGCCCCACTGGTGTGAGGATAATCCTGACTGGGTCCCATCCCCTTTGTGATGTGGGCCCTCTGGTGAGAGTCTGATCCTGGCTGGGTTCCTCACCCATCTGTGAGGTGGGCCCTCTACTATCAGGTAACTCTTGCCTGGGTTGCTCACCTCGCCTTGTTGACATGAGCCCTCTGGTGGCAATTGGACCCTGCTGGGAGCCTCCTCAGCTCTGTGATGAGGGCCCTCTGACGTCAGGCCCTAACTGCTGGGCTCCCCAACTTTTCTTAGTGAGCCCAGTGTTGCTCAAGCACTCCTCTTAGGTTCCCATCCCCATGGGGATGTGGGCCTTCTGCTCTGAGGTTCCAACGGCTGGGTTGATCACAATTTCATGATGTGGGCTCTCTGGTGTTAGTTCACTGTGGCCTGGATCCCATAGCCTCTGTGGTCTTGGCTGCCTGCTGGGAGGTTCCAACTGCTCGATTCCTCAACTTTTGTATTCTATGGGTCCTGTGTTGTGATGCTCCTCCTGCCTGCCTCACTCGCAACCCCTTCGTGATGTGGGTCTTCTGGTTTGAGGCCACATGTGCTGGGTTAGGCAACTTTCAATGATGTGGCCCCACTGGTGTGAGGACACTCCTGTCTGGTTCCCATCCCCTTGGTGATGTGGGCCTTCTGGTGACAGTCTTATCCTGGCTGGGTTCCTCACTCTTCTGTGAGGTAGGCCCTCTGCTGTGAGGTCAATCCTGCCTGACTTGCACACATCACCTTGGCGATGTGGGCCCTCTGTTGGCACATGGAACCTGCTGGGAGCCTCCTGCCCTCGGTGATGACGGCCCTCTAGCATCAGGCTCTAACTGCTGGGCTCCCCACGTTTTCTGATGTGAGCCCAGTGATGCCAGGACACTCCTGTCAGGTTCCCATCCCCATGGGGATGTGGGCTTTCTGCTCTGAGGTCCCAATGCCTGGGTTGCTCACAGTTTCATGATGTGGGCTCTCTGGTGTTAGTTAACTCCTGCCTGCATCCCATAGCTTCTGTGCTCTCGGCCGCCTGCTGGGAGGTTCCAAATGCTGGATTCCTCACCTTTTTTATTCTTTGGGCCCTCTGTTTTTAGGCTACTCCTACCTGCCTCACTCCCATCCCCTTTGTGATGTATGTCCTCTGATATGAGGCCACATGTGCTGGGTTCCTCACCTTTCGATGATGTGGCCCCACTGGTGGGAGGACAGTCCTGACTGGTTCCCATCCCCTTGGTGTTGTGGGCCCTCTGGTGAGAGTCTCATCCTGCCTCGGTTCCTCACCCTTCTGTGAGATAGGCCCTCTGCTGTGAGGTCACTACTGCCTGGCTGGCGCATGCCACCTTGTAGACGTGGTCCCTCTGTTGGCAGTTGGAACCTGCTGGGAGTCTCCTCCCCTCAGTTATGAGGGCCCCCTGGCATCAGGCCCTAACTGCTGGGCTCCTAACATTTTCTGATATGTGCTAAGTGGTGCAAAGCCACTCCTGCCAGGTTCCCATCCCAATGGGGATGTGGGCCTTCTGTTCTGAGGTCCCAACAGCTGGGCTGCTCACAGGTTCATGATGTGGGCCCTCTGCTGTGAGTTCACTGCGGCCTGGATCCCATAGCCTCGGTGCTCTGGGCCACTTGCTGGGAGGTTCCAACTGCTGGATTCCTCAACTTTTATATTCTATGGACCCTGTGTTGTGAGGCCAGTCCTGCCAGCCTCATTCCGAACCCCTTGGTGATGTGGTTCCTCTGGTTTGAGGACACATGTGCTGGGATCCTCACCTTTCGATGATGTTGTCCCACTGGTGTGGGGACACTCCTGCCTGGTTCCCATCCCCTTGGTGATGTGGGCCCTCTGGTGAGAGTCTGATCCTGGCTGTGTTCCTCACCCTTCTGTGAGGTGGGCCCTCTGCTGTGAGGTCATTCGTGCCTGGTTGGCACACATCGCCTTGGCGACGTCAGCCCTCTGGTGGCAGTTGGAGCCTGCTGGGAGCCTCCTCTTCTCGGTGATGAGTGCCCTCTGGCGTCAGGCCCTAACTGCTGGTCGCCCAAAATTTTCTGATATGTTCTCAGTGGTGCGAGGACACTCCTACCAGAATTCCATCCCCATGGGGATGTGGGCCTCCTGCTCTGAGGTCCCAATGGCTGGGTTGCTCAGTTTCATGACATGGGCCCTGTTCTGTGAGTTCACTGTGGCCTGGATCCCATAGCCTCGGTGCTCTGGGCCGCCTGCTGGGAGGTTCCAACTGCTGGATTCCTCACTTTTTTATTCTATGTGCCCAGTGTTGTGAGGCTACTCCTGCCTGCCTCACTCCGAGGTCCTTGGTGATGTGGGTCCTCTGGTTTGAGGACACATGTGCTGAGTACCTCAGCTTTCGATGATGTGGCCCCACTGATGTGAAGACACTCCTGCCTGGTTCCCATCCCCTTGGTGATGTGGGCCCTCTGGTGAGAGTCTGATGTTGGCTGGGTTTCTCACCCTTCTGTGAGGTGGGACCTCTGCTGTGAGGTAACTCCTGCCTGGCATGCTCACGTTGCCTTGGCAATGTGAGCCCTCAGGTGGCACTTGGAGCCTGCTGGGAATCTCCTCCTCTCAGTTATGAGAGCTCTGGATAAAACACATATGCCCTTTTTTGCCAAGTGCATTATTTTCCAAGTTCTGTCTCTTTTCCTATGCTTTAAGAGCTACTCCCGTGTACGTTCTGAAATCAGTTTCCAGCAATTCTGCCCCGCATTCAACTCCTCTTCGCAGCCTTACTTCAGTATAATTTTGGATGATAGCTGTCATTTATAACTCCGCAGGTTTCTGAATTACAGTGCCCCTGAGCTCCTTTCTTCAACTCGCTTTCTTGTGAGCTGGCCGCAACACCGCAGGATCTCCTCAGGCCCTAATCTAGTTCCAGCATGGCACAGGGAGCCTTTGGTTCATTTATCTTCCTGGTGGGAAATGAGAGTTAAATTTGCCCGTCCAGACACCTACAGATAGTCTCCAATTGCTTCTCCTTATTCCTGTTCATCTTCCGAAGAAATTGCAAACTGGGCCAAACAGGAGGTTAAAGGCACTGACTCTCCAAGTGGGGAGAGTGTTAGTAAAGCGTCTGGAATGTTGCACCCGAGTACCAGGGGACGAAAACTGAGACACATTTGAACACGTTTCCCGATCACACGGTGGATCATACTCTGGGTTCCACATGCATATTTTAGCTGAAGGAAGAATCCCTTAAACCTGGAGAGTTGAGACCCATGGAATGGGTACCATGCAATATGACTTCAAAGAGTCTGCATTTGCTAACCGAACCTCACCAATCCTATCACTGCTGCGTTTATGACACTGTACACACGCTTGATTCTCTTTCGGAGACATATAAATCCATAGGTTTTAAGACTCTTACTAGTCAGGTATATTCTTAGTCGTTTAATATGGGGTGTTGAGTCCACTTCGTTGAGCAAGGAGTAGCTCTTGTCTATTACATATTTGGCTTATGGAACAGTATCTGTGCTAATTTCAATCTCTGATTTTATGCAGCACCCCAACTCACCTTTCCCCTTAAGCAAGCATAAGTTGGTTTTCTACATTTGACACCCTGTTCTGTTTTGTAATTCAGTTCCTGTGTAGCCAAGTTTACATTCCGTGTAGTAGTGATATCTTATGATGTTTCTTTTTCTGTGTGACTTATTTCTCTTAGAATCATCATACCTGAATCCACTCATTATGCTGTCACGGGCCTGATGACATAGATTTCTTTGCTGAGTGATATTGCATTGTACGTAAGTACCACAATTTCTTTATCCATTTTTCGCTTTCTGCGATATTGAACCTGTACCGTAAACGAGGTTCTTGTAAACAGAGCCATCCCAAACTTTGGGGAAGCTGTGTCTTTTTGATTATTATTTCCCTAAGCTATACGACCATAAGTGGAAATGCCCTAGGCTCTGTTGCTTGGTTTTTTGGATGTTTCAGGAAACACCATACACTTCTCCAGAGTGGCTGTTGGCAATTTACATCCCGCCCATCAGCATAACAAGGCTCCCAGTTCTCCATGGCCTGTCCTGCCTTTCTGGATTTTACACTTTTTTCACATGGCCCTTTTGACCGGGGGGCAGTGAGACTTCATTGTAGTGCAGATTTCCTTTGCAAGCTTGCTTGGTTGGCCAAAAAGGGCGTATGCGTTTTTTCCTGAATATATTCAGGAAAAAACGCATACGCCCTTTTTGGCCAAGTGCATCATTGTGGACATTCTGCCTCTTTTCCTATGCTTTACATGCAATTCCAGTCTACCTCCTGAAATCGGTTTCCTGCAATTCTGCCCCGCTTTCAACTCCTCTTGGCAGCCTTACTTTAATATATTTTTGGAAGATGGCTGTCATTTATAACTCTGCAGGTTTGTGAATTACAGTGCCCCTGAGCTCCTTTCTTCAACTCGCTTTCTTGTGAGCTGGCCGCAACACCGCAGGATTGCTTTGGGCCCTAGTGTGGTTCTGGAATGGCACGCTGAGCCTTTGGTTAATTCCTCTTCCTGGTGGGAAATGAGAGTTAAATTTGCCCGTCCGGACACCTCCACCTAGTCTCTCATTGGTTCTCCCTATTCCTGTTCATTTTCCACAGAAATTGCAAACTGGGCCAAACAGGAGGTTAAAGTCACTGACACTCCAAGTGGGGAGAGTGTTAGTAAAGCATCTGGAATGTTGCACCCGAGTACCAGGGGACAAAAACTGAGACACATTTGAACACGTTTTCCGATCACACGGTGGATCATAGTCTGGGTTCCACATGCATGTTTTAGCTGAAGGAAGAATCCCTTAAACCTGGAGAGTTGAGACCCATGGAATGGGTACCATACAATATGACTTCAAAGGGTCTGCATTTGCTCACCGAACCTCACCAATCCTATCACTGCTGCGCTTATGCCGCTGTACACACGCTTGATTCTCTTTCGGAGACATATAAAGCCATAGGTTTTAAGATTCTTACTAGTCAGGTATATTCTTAGGCGTTTAATATGTGGTGTTGAGTCCACTTCGTTGAGCAAGGAGTAGCTCTTGTCTATTACATATTTGGCTTATGGAACGGTATCTGTGTTAATTTCAATCTCTGGTTTTATGAAGCACCCCAACTCACCTTTCCCCTTAAGCAAGCATAAGTTGGTTTTCTACATTTGAGGCCCTGTTCTGTTTTGTAATTCAGTTCTTGTGTAGCCAAGTTTACATTCCGTGTAGTAGTGATATCTTATGATGTTTCTTTTTCTGTGTGACTTATTTCACTTAGAATCATCGTACCTGAATCCACTCATTATGCTGCTACGGGCCTGATGACATAGATTTCATTGCTGAGTGATATTGCATTGTACGTAAGTACCACAACTTCTTTATCCATTTTTCGCTTTCTGTGATATTGAACTTGTACCGTAAACGAGGTTCTTGTAAACAGAGCCGGCCCAAATTTTGGGGTGGCTGTGTCTTTTGGATTTTAATTTCCCTAAGCTATAGGACCATAAGTGGAAGTGCCCTAGGCTCTGTTGCTTTGTTTTTTGGATGTTTCATGAAACACCATACACTTCTCCAGAGTGGCTGTTGGCAATTTACATGCCGCCCATCAGCATAACAAGGCTCCCAGTTCTCCATGGCCTGTCCTGCCTTTCTGGATTTTACACTTTTTTCAGATAGCCCTTTTGACCGGGGGGCAGTGAGACTGCATTGTAGTGCAGATTTCCTTTGCAAGCTTGCTTGGTTGGCCAAAAAGGGCGTATGCGTTTTTTCCTGAATATATTCAGGAAAATATATTCCTGAATATATTCAGGAAAAAACGCATACGCCCTTTTTGGCCAAGTGCATCATTGTGGACGTTCTGCCTCTTTTCCTATGCTTTACATACAATTCCAGTCTACCTCCTGAAATCGGTTCCCTGCAATTCTGCCCCGCATTCAACTCCTCTTGGCAGTCTTACTGCAATATATTTTTGGAAGATAGCTGTCATTTATAACTCTGCATGTTTGTGAATTACAGTGCCCCTGAGCTCCTTTCTTCAACTCGCTTTCTTGTGAACTGGCCGCAGCACCGCAGGATTGCTTCAGGCCCTAGTTTGGTTCTGGCACGGCATGCTGAGCCTTTGGTTAATTCCTCTTCCTGGTGGGAAATAAGAGTTAAATTTGCCCGTCCAGACACCTCCACCTAGTCTCTCATTGGTTCTCCCTATTCCTGTTCATTTTCCACAGAAATTACAAACTGGGCCAAACAGGAGGTTAAAGGCACTGACTCTCCAAGTGGGGAGAGTGTTAGTAAAGCATCTGGAATGTTGCACTCGAGTACCAGGGGACAAAAACTGAGACACATTTGAACACGTTTTCCGATCACACAGTGGATCGTACTCTGGGTTCCACATGCATGTTTTAGCTGAAGGAAGAATCCCTTAAACATGGAGAGTTGAGACCCATGGAATGGGTACCATGCAATATGACTTCAAAGAGTCTGCATTTGCTCACCGAACCTAACCAATCCTATCACTGCTGCGTTTATGCCACTGTACACACGCTTGATTCTCTTTCGGAGACATATAAATCCATAGGTTTTAAGATTCTTACTAGTCAGGTATATTCTTAGGCGTTTAATGTGGGGTGTTGAGTCCACTTCGTTGAGCAAGGAGTAGCTCTTGTCTATTACATATTTGGTTTATGGAACGGTATCTGTGCTAATTTCAATCTCTGGTTTTATGCAGCACCCCAACTCACCTTTCCCCTTAAGCAAGCATAAGTTGGTTTTCTACATTTGACAGCCTGCTCTGTTTTGTAATTCAGTTCCTGTGCAGCCAAGTTTACATTCCGTGTAGTAGTGATATCTTATGATGTTTCTTTTTCTGTGTGACTTATTTCTCTTAGAATCATCGTACCTGAATCCACTCATTATGCTTCTACGGGCCTGATGACATAGATTTCATTGCTGAGTGATATTGCATTGTATGTAAGTACCACAACTTCTTTATTCATTTTTCACTTTCTGTGATATTGAACTTGTACCGTAAACGAGGTTCTTGTAAACAGAGCCGGCCCAAACTTTGGGGTGGCTGTGTCTTTTGGATTTTAATTTCCCTAAGCTATAGGACCATAAGTGGAAGTGCCCTAGGCTCTGTTGCTTTGTTTTTCGGATGTTTCAGGAAACACCATACACTTCTCCAGAGTGGCTGCTGGGAATTTACATGCCGCCCATCAGCATATCAAGGCTCCCTGTTCTCCATACCCTGTCCTGCCTTTCTGGATTTTACACTTTTTTCAGATAGCCCTTTTGACCGGGGGGCAGTGAGACTTCATTGTAGTGCAGATTTCCTTTGCAAGCTTGCTTGGTTGGCCAAAAAGGGCGTATGCGTTTTTTCCTGAATATATTCAGGAAAAAACGCATACGCCCTTTTTGGCCAAGTGCATCATTGTGGACGTTCTGCCTCTTTTCCTATGCTTTACATGCAATTCCAGTCTACCTCCTGAAATCGGTTTCCTGCAATTCTGCCCCGCATTCAACTCCTCTTGGCAGCCTTACTTCAATATATTTTTGGAAGATAGCTGTCATTTATAACTCTGCAGGTTTGTGAATTACAGTGCCCCTGAGCTCCTTTCTTCAACTCGCTTTCTTGTGAGCTGGCCGCAACACCGCAGGATTGCTTCAGGCCCTAGATTGGTTCCGGCACGGCATGCTGAGCCTTTGGTTAATTCCTCTTCCTGGTGGGAAATGAGAGTTAAATTTGCCCGTCCAGACACCTCCAACTAGTCTCTCATTGGTTCTCCCTATTCCTGTTCATTTTCCACAGAAATTGCAAACTGGGCCAAACAGGAGGTTAAAGGCACTGACTCTCCAAGTGGGGAGAGTGTTAGTAAAGCGACTGGAATGTTGCACCCGAGTACCAGGGGACGAAAACTGAGACATATTTGAACACGTTTCCCGATCACACGGTGGATCGTACTCTGGGTTCCACATGCATGTTTTAGCTGAAGGAAGAATCCCTTAAACATGGAGAGTAGAGACCCATGGAATGGGTACCATGCAATATGACTTCAAAGAGTCTGCATTTCCTCACCGAACCTCACCAATCCTATCACTGCTGCGTTTATGCCACTGTAAACACGCTTGATTCTCTTTCGGAGACATATAAATCCATAGGTTTTAAGATTCTTACTAGTCAGGTATATTCTTAGGCGTTTAATATTGGGTGTTGAGTCCACATCGTTGAGCAAGGAGTAGCTCTTGTCTATTACATATTTGGCTTATGGAACGGTATCTGTGCTAATTTCAATCTGTGGTTTTATGCCGCACCCCAACTCACCTTTCCCCTTAAGCAAGCATAAGTTGGTTTTCTACATTTGAGACGCTGCTCTGTTTTGTAATTCAGTTTCTGTGTAGCCAAGTTTACATTCCGTGTAGTAGTGATATCTTATGATGTTTCTTTTTCTGTGTGACTTATTTCTCTTAGAATCATCATACCTGAATCCACTCATTATGCTGTCATGGGTCTGATGACATAGATTTCATTGCTGAGTGATATTGCATTGTACGTAAGTACCACAATTTCTTTATCCATTTTTCGCTTTCTGCAATATTGAACCTGTACCGTAAACGAGGTTCTTGTAAACAGAGCCGTCCCAAACTTTGGGGAGGCTGTGTGTTTTTGATTATTATTTCCTTATGCTAAAGGACCATAAGTGGAAATGCCTTAGGCTCTGTTGCTTGGTTTTTTGGATGTTTCAGGAAACACCATACACTTCTCCAGAGTGGCTGTTGGCAATTTACATCCCGCCCATCAGCACAACAAGGCTCCCAGTTCTCCATGGCCTGTCCTGCCTTTCTGGATTTTACACTTTTTTCAGATGGCCCTTTTGACCGGGGTGCAGTGAGACTTCATTGTAGTGCAGATTTCCTTTGCAAGCTTGCTTGGTTGGCCAAAAAGTGCGTATGCGTTTTTTCCTTAATATATTCAGGAAAAAACGAATACACCCTTTTTGGCCAAGTGCATCATTGTGGACGTTCTGCCTCCTTTCCTATGCTTTACATGCAATTCCAGTCTACCTCCTGAAATCGGTTTCCTGCAATTCTGCCCCGCTTTCAACATCTCTTGGCAGCCTTACTTTAATATATTTTTGGAAGATGGCTGTCATTTATAACTCTGCAGGTTTGTGAATTACAGTGCCCCTGAGCTCCTTTCTTCAACTCGCTTTCTTGTGAGCTGGCCGCAACACCGCAGGATCTCCTCAGGCCCTAATCTAGTTCCAGCATGGCACACGGAGCCTTTGGTTCATTTATCTTCCTGGTGGGAAATGAGAGTTAAATTTGCCCGTCCAGACACCTACAGATAGTCTCCCATTGCTTCTCCTTATTCCTGTTCATCTTCCGAAGAAATTGAAAACTGGGCCAAACAGGAGCTTAAAGGCACTGACTCTCCAAGTGGGGAGAGTGTTAGTAAAGCGTCTGGAATGTTGCACCCGAGTACCAGGGGACGAAAACTGAGACACATTGGAACACGTTTCCCGATCACACGGTGGATCATACTCTGGGTTCCACATGCATGTTTTAGCTGAAGGAAGAATCCCTTAAACCTGGAGAGTTGAGACCCATGGAATGGGTACCATGCAATATGACTTCAAAGAGTCTGCATTTGCTAACCGAACCTCACCAATCCTATCACTGCTGCGTTTATGACACTGTACACACGCTTGATTCTCTTTCGGAGACATATAAATCCATAGGTTTTAAGATTCTTACTAGTCAGGTATATTCTTAGTCATTTAATATGGGGTGTTGAGTCCACTTCGTTGAGCAAGGAGTAGCTCTTGTCTATTACATATTTGGCTTATGGAACAGTATCTGTGCTAATTTCAATCTCTGATTTTATGCCGCACCCCAACTCACCTTTCCCCTTAAGCAAGCATAAGTTGGTTTTCTACATTTGACACCCTGTTCTGTTTTGTAATTCAGTTCCTGTGTAGCCAAGTTTACATTCCGTGTAGTAGTGATATCTTATGATGTTTCTTTTTCTGTGTGACTTATTTCTCTTAGAATCATCATACCTGAATCCACTCATTATGCTGTCACGGGCCTGATGACATAGATTTCTTTGCTGAGTGATATTGCATTGTACGTAAGTACCACAATTTCTTTATCCATTTTTCGCTTTCTGCGATATTAAACCTGTACCGTAAACGAGGTTCTTGTAAACAGAGCCATCCCAAACTGTGGGGAGGCTGTGTCTTTTTGATTATTATTTCCCTAAGCTATACGACCATAAGTGGAAATGCCCTAGGCTCTGTTGCTTGGTTTTTTGGATGTTTCAGAAAACACCATACACTTCTCCAGAGTGGCTGTTGGCAATTTACATCCCGCCCATCAGCATAACAAGACTCCCAGTTCTTCATGGCCTGTCCTGCCTTTCTGGATTTTACACTTTTTTCACATGGCCCTTTTGACCGGGGGGCAGTGAGACTTCATTGTAGTGCAGATTTCCTTTGCAAGCTTGCTTGGTTGGCCAAAAAGGGCGTATGCGTTTTTTCCTGAATATATTCAGGAAAAAACGCATACGCCCTTTTTGGCCAAGTGCATCATTGTGGACGTTCTGCCTCTTTTCCTATGCTTTACATACAATTCCAGTCTACCTCCTGAAATCGGTTCCCTGCAATTCTGCCCCGCATTCAACTCCTCTTGGCAGCCTTACTGCAATATATTTTTGGAAGATGGCTGTCATTTATAACTCTGCATGTTTGTGAATTACAGTGCCCCTGAGCTCCTTTCTTCAACTCGCTTTCTTGTGAGCTGGCCGCAACACCGCAGGATTGCTTCAGGCCCTAGTTTGGTTCCGGCACGGCATGCTGAGCCTTTGGTTAATTCCTCTTCCTGGTGGGAAATGAGAGTTAAATTTGCCCGTCCAGACACCTCCACCTAGTCTCTCATTGGTTCTCCCTATTCCTGTTCATTTTCCACAGAAATTACAAACTGGGCCAAACAGGAGGTTAAAGGCACTGACTCTCCAAGTGGGGAGAGTGTTAGTAAAGCATCTGGAATGTTGCACCCGAGTACCAGGGGACAAAAACTGAGACACATTTGAACACGTTTTCCGATCACACAGTAGATCGTACTCTGGGTTCCACATGCATGTTTTAGCTGAAGGAAGAATCCCTTAAACATGGAGAGTTGAGACCCATGGAATGGGTACCATGCAATATGACTTCAAAGAGTCTGCATTTGCTCACCGAACCTCACCAATCCTATCACTGCTGCGTTTATGCCACTGTACACACGCTTGATTCTCTTTCGGAGACATATAAATCCATAGGTTTTAAGATTCTTACTAGTCAAGTATATTCTTAGGCGTTTAATGTGGGTTGTTGAGTCCACTTCGTTGAGCAAGGAGTAGCTCTTGTCTATTACATATTTGGTTTATGGAACGGTATCTGTGCTAATTTCAATCTCTGGTTTTATGCAGCACCCCAACTCACCTTTCCCCTTAAGAAAGCATAAGTTGGTTTTCTACATTTGACAGCCTGCTCTGTTTTGTAATTCAGTTCCTGTGCAGCCAAGTTTACATTCCGTGTAGTAGTGATATCTTATGATGTTTCTTTTTCTGTGTGACTTATTTCACTTAGAATCATCGTACCTGAATCCACTCATTATGCTGCTACGGGCCTGATGACATAGATTTCATTGCTGAGTGATATTGCATTGTACGTAAGTACCACAACTTCTTTATCCATTTTTCGCTTTCTGTGATATTGAACTTGTACTGTAAACGAGGTTCTTGTAAACAGAGCCGGCCCAAACTTTGGGGTGGCTGTGTCTTTTGGATTTTAATTTCCCTAAGCTATAGGACCATAAGTGGAAGTGCCCTAGGCTCTGTTGCTTTGTTTTTTGGATGTTTCAGGAAACACCATACACTTCTCCAGAGTGGCTGTTGGCAATTTACATGCCGCCCATCAGCATAACAAGGCTCCCAGTTCTCCATGGCCTGTCCTGCCTTTCTGGATTTTACACTTTTTTCAGATAGCCCTTTTGACCGAGGGGCAGTGAGACTTCATTGTAGTGCAGATTTCCTTTGCAAGCTTGCTTGGTTGGCCAAAAAGGGCGTATGCGTTTTTTCCTGAATATATTCCGGAAAAAACGCATACGCCCTTTTTGGCCAAGTGCATCATTGTGGACGTTCTGCCTCTTTTCCTATGCTTTACATACAATTCCAGTCTACCTCCTGAAATCGGTTTCCTGCAATTCTGCCCCGCTTTCAACACCTCTTGGCAGCCTTACTTTAATATATTTTTGGAAGATGGCTGTCATTTATAACTCTGCAGGTTTGTGAATTACAGTGCCCCTGAGCTCCTTTCTTCAACTCGCTTTCTTGTGAGCTGGCCGCACACCGCAGGATTGCTTCGGGCCCTAGTGTGGTTCCGGCATGGCACGCTGAACCTTTGGTTAATTCCTCTTCCTGGTGGGAAATGACAGTTAAATTTGCCCGTCCAGACACCTCCACCTAGTCTCTCATTGGTTCTCCCTATTCCTGTTCATTTTCCACAGAAATTGCAAACTGGGCCAAACAGGAGGTTAAAGTCACTGACATTCCAAGTGGGGAGAGTGTTAGTAAAGCATCTGGAATGTTGCACCCGAGTACCAGGGGACGAAAACTGAGACACATTTGAACACGTTTTCCGATCACACGGTGGATCATACTCTGGGTTCCACATGCATGTTTTAGCTGAAGGAAGAATCCCTTAAACCTGGAGAGTTGAGACCCATGGAATGGGTGCCATGCAATATGACTTCAAAGGGTCTGCATTTGCTCACCGAACCTCACCAATCCTATCACTGCTGCGCTTATGCCGCTGTACACACGCTTGATTCTCTTTCGGAGACATATAAATCCATAGGTTTTAAGATTCTTACTAGTCAGGTATATTCTTAGTCGTTTAATATGGGGTGTTGAGTCCACTTCGTTGAGCAAGGAGTAGCTCTTGTCTATTACATATTTGGCTTATGGAACGGTATCTGTGCTAATTTCAATCTCTGGTTTTATGAAGCACCCCAACTCACCTTTCCCCTTAAGCAAGCATAAGTTGGTTTTCTACATTTGAGACCCTGTTCTGTTTTGTAATTCAGTTCTTGTCTGGCCACGTTTACATTCCGTGTAGTAGTGATATCTTATGATGTTTCTTTTTCTGTGTGACTTATTTCACTTAGAATCATCGTACCTGAATCCACTCATTATGCTGCTACGGGCCTGATGACATAGATTTCATTGCTGAGTGATATTGCATTGTACGTAAGTACCACAACTTCTTTATTCATTTTTCACTTTCTGTGATATTGAACTTGTACCGTAAACGAGGTTCTTGTAAACAGAGCCGGCCCAAACTTTGGGGTGGCTGTGTCTTTTGGATTTTAATTTCCCTAAGCTACAGGACCATAAGTGGAAGTGCCCTAGGCTCTGTTGCTTTGTTTTTTGGATGTTTCAGGAAACACCATACACTTCTCCAGAGTGGCTGCTGGCAATTTACATGCCGCCCATCAGCATAACAAGGCTCCCTGTTCTCCATGGCCTGTCCTGCCTTTCTGGATTTTACACTTTTTTCAGATAGCCCTTTTGACCGGGGGGCAGTGAGACTTCATTGTAGTGCAGATTTCCTTTGCAAGCTTGCTTGGTTGGCCAAAAAGGGCGTATGCGTTTTTTCCTGAATATATTCAGGAAAAAACGCATACGCCCTTTTTGGCCAAGTGCATCATTGTGGACGTTCTGCCTCTTTTCCTATGCTTTACATGCAATTCCAGTCTACCTCCTGAAATCGGTTTCCTGCAATTCTGCCCCGCATTCAACTCCTCTTGGCAGCCTTACTGCAATATATTTTTGGAAGATAGCTGTCATTTATAACTCTGCATGTTTGTGAATTACAGTGCCCCTGAGCTCCTTTCTTCAACTCGCTTTCTTGTGAGCTGGCCGCAACACCGCAGGATTGCTTCAGGCCCTAGATTGGTTCCGGCACGGCATGCTGAGCCTTTGGTTAATTCCTCTTCCTGGTGGGAAAAGAGAGTTTAATTTGCCCGTCCAGACACCTCCACCTAGTCTCTCATTGGTTCTCCCTATTCCTGTTCATTTTCCACAGAAATTGCAAACTGGGCCAAACAGGAGGTTAAAGGCACTGACTCTCCAAGTGGGGAGAGTGTTAGTAAAGCATCTGGAATGTTGCACCCGAGTACCAGGGGACAAAAACTGAGACACATTTGAACACGTTTTCCGATCACACAGTGGATCGTACTCTGGGTTCCACATGCATGTTTTAGCTGAAGGAAGAATCCCTTAAACATGGAGAGTTGAGACCCATGGAATGGGTACCATGCAATATGACTTCAAAGAGTCTGCATTTGCTCACCGAACCTCACCAATCCTATCACTGCTGCGTTTATGCCACTGTACACACGCTTGATTCTCTTTCGGAGACATATAAATCCATAGGTTTTAAGATTCTTACTAGTCAGGTATATTCTTAGGCGTTTAATATTGGGTGTTGAGTCCACATCGTTGAGAAAGGAGTAGCTCTTGTCTATTACATATTTGGCTTATGGAACGGTATCTGTGCTAATTTCAATCTCTGGTTTTATGCCGCACCCCAACTCACCTTTCCCCTTAAGCAAGCATAAGTTGGTTTTCTACATTTGAGACCCTGTTCTGTTTTGTAATTCAGTTCCTGTGCAGCCAAGTTTACATTCCGTGTAGTAGTGATATCTTATGATGTTTCTTTTTCTGTGTGACTTATTTCACTTAGAATCATCGTACCTGAATCCACTCATTATGCTTCTACGGGCCTGATGACATAGATTTCATTGCTGAGTGATATTGCATTGTACGTAAGTACCACAACTTCTTTATTCATTTTTCACTTTCTGTGATATTGAACTTGTACCGTAAACGAGGTTCTTGTAAACAGAGCCGGCCCAAACTTTGGGGTGGCTGTGTCTTTTGGATTTTAATTTCCCTAAGCTACAGGACCATAAGTGGAAGTGCCCTAGGCTCTGTTGCTTTGTTTTTTGGATGTTTCAGGAAACACCATACACTTCTCCAGAGTGGCTGCTGGCAATTTACATGCCGCCCATCAGCATAACAAGGCTCCCTGTTCTCCATGGCCTGTCCTGCCTTTCTGGATTTTACACTTTTTTCAGATAGCCCTTTTGACCGGGGGGCAGTGAGACTTCATTGTAGTGCAGATTTCCTTTGCAAGCTTGCTTGGTTGGCCAAAAAGGGCGTATGCGTTTTTTCCTGAATATATTCAGGAAAAAACGCATACGCCCTTTTTGGCCAAGTGCATCATTGTGGACGTTCTGCCTCTTTTCCTATGCTTTACATGCAATTCCAGTCTACCTCCTGAAATCGGTTCCCTGCAATTCTGCCCCGCATTCAACTCCTCTTGGCAGCCTTACTGCAATATATTTTTGGAAGATAGCTGTCATTTATAACTCTGCATGTTTGTGAATTACAGTGCCCCTGAGCTCCTTTCTTCAACTCGCTTTCTTGTGAGCTGGCCGCAACACCGCAGGATTGCTTCAGGCCCTAGATTGGTTCCGGCACGGCATGCTGAGCCTTTGGTTAATTCCTCTTCCTGGTGGGAAAAGAGAGTTAAATTTGCCCGTCCAGACACCTCCACCTAGTCTCTCATTGGTTCTCCCTATTCCTGTTCATTTTCCACAGAAATTGCAAACTGGGCCAAACAGGAGGTTAAAGGCACTGACTCTCCAAGTGGGGAGAGTGTTAGTAAAGCATCTGGAATGTTGCCCCCGAGTACCAGGGGACAAAAACTGAGACACATTTGAACACGTTTTCCGATCACACAGTGGATCGTACTCTGGGTTCCACATGCATGTTTTAGCTGAAGGAAGAATCCCTTAAACATGGAGAGTTGAGACCCATGGAATGGGTACCATGCAATATGACTTCAAAGAGTCTGCATTTGCTCACCGAACCTCACCAATCCTATCACTGCTGTGTTTATGCCACTGTACACACGCTTGATTCTCTTTCGGAGACATATAAATCCATAGGTTTTAAGATTCTTACTAGTCAGGTATATTCTTAGGCGTTTAATGTGGGGTGTTGAGTCCACTTCGTTGAGCAAGGAGTAGCTCTTGTCTATTACATATTTGGTTTATGGAACGGTATCTGTGCTAATTTCAATCTGTGGTTTTATGCCGCACCCCAACTCACCTTTCCCCTTAAGCAAGCATAAGTTGGTTTTCTACATTTGAGACCCTGTTCTGTTTTGTAATTCAGTTCCTGTGCAGCCAAGTTTACATTCCGTGTAGTAGTGATATCTTATGATGTTTCTTTTTCTGTGTGACTTATTTCACTTAGAATCATCGTACCTGAATCCACTCATTATGCTTCTACGGGCCTGATGACATAGATTTCATTGCTGAGTGATATTGCATTGTACGTAAGTACCACAACTTCTTTATTCATTTTTCACTTTCTGTGATATTGAACTTGTACCGTAAACGAGGTTCTTGTAAACAGAGCCGGCCCAAACTTTGGGGTGGCTGTGTCTTTTGGATTTTAATTTCCCTAAGCTACAGGACCATAAGTGGAAGTGCCCTTGGCTCTGTTGCTTTGTTTTTTGGATGTTTCAGGAAACACCATACACTTCTCCAGAGTGGCTGCTGGCAATTTACATGCCGCCCATCAGCATAACAAGGCTCCCTGTTCTCCATGGCCTGTCCTGCCTTTCTGGATTTTACACTTTTTTCAGATAGCCCTTTTGACCGGGGGGCAGTGAGACTTCATTGTAGTGCAGATTTCCTTTGCAAGCTTGCTTGGTTGGCCAAAAAGGGCGTATGGGTTTTTTCCTGAATATATTCAGGAAAAAACGCATACGCCCTTTTTGGCCAAGTGCATCATTGTGGACGTTCTGCCTCTTTTCCTATGCTTTACATGCAATTCCAGTCTACCTCCTGAAATCGGTTCCCTGCAATTCTGCCCCGCATTCAACTCCTCTTGGCAGCCTTACTTCAATATATTTTTGGAAGATAGCTGTCATTTATAACTCTGCAGGTTTGTGAATTACAGTGCCCCTGAGCTCCTTTCTTCAACTCGCTTTCTTGTGAGCTGGCCGCAACACCGCAGGATTGCTTCAGGCCCTAGTTTGGTTCTGGCACGGCATGCTGAGCCTTTGGTTAATTCCTCTTCCTGGTGGGAAATGAGAGTTAAATTTGCCCGTCCAGACACCTCCACCTAGTCTCTCATTGGTTCTCCCTATTCCTGTTCATTTTTCACAGAAATTGCAAACTGGGCCAAACAGGAGGTTAAAGGCACTGACTCTCCAAGTGGGGAGAGTGTTAGTAAAGCGACTGGAATGTTGCACCCGAGTACCAGGGGACGAAAACTGAGACATATTTGAACACGTTTCCCGATCACACAGTGGATCGTACTCTGGGTTCCACATGCATGTTTTAGCTGAAGGAAGAATCCCTTAAACATGGAGAGTTGAGACCCATGGAATGGGTACCATGCAATATGACTTCAAAGAGTCTGCATTTCCTCACCGAACCTCACCAATCCTATCACTGCTGCGTTTATGCCACTGTACACACGCTTGATTCTCTTTCGGAGACATATAAATCCATAGGTTTTAAGATTCTTACTAGTCAGGTATATTCTTAGGCGTTTAATATTGGGTGTTGAGTCCACATCGTTGAGCAAGGAGTAGCTCTTGTCTATTACATATTTGGCTTATGGAACGGTATCTGTGCTAATTTCAATCTGTGGTTTTATGCCGCACCCCAACTCACCTTTCCCCTTAAGCAAGCATAAGTTGGTTTTCTACATTTGAGACGCTGTTCTGTTTTGTAATTCAGTTTCTGTGTAGCCAAGTTTACATTCCGTGTAGTAGTGATATCTTATGATGTTTCTTTTTCTGTGTGACTTATTTCTCTTAGAATCATCATACCTGAATCCACTCATTATGCTGCTACGGGCCTGATGACATAGATTTCATTGCTGAGTGATATTGCATTGTACGTAAGTACCACAACTTCTTTATCCATTTTTCGCTTTCTGTGATATTGAACTTGTACCGTAAACGAGGTTCTTGTAAACAGAGCCGGCCCAAACTTTGGGGTGGCTGTGTCTTTTTGATTTTAATTTCCCTAAGCTATAGGACCATAAGTGGAAGTGCCCTAGGCTCTGTTGCTTTGTTTTTTGGATGTTTCAGGAAACACCATACACTTCTCCAGAGTGGCTGTTGGCAATTTACATGCCGCCAATCAGCATAACAAGGCTCCCAGTTCTCCATGGCCTGTCCTGCCTTTCTGGATTTTACACTTTTTTCAGATAGCCCTTTTGACCGGGGGGCAGTGAGACTTCATTGTAGTGCAGATTTCCTTTGCAAGCTTGCTTGGTTGGCCAAAAAGGGCGTATGCGTTTTTTCCTGAATATATTCAGGAAAAAACGCATACGCCCTTTTTGGCCAAGTGCATCATTGTGGACGTTCTGCCTCTTTTCCTATGCTTTACATACAATTCCAGTCTACCTCCTGAAATCGGTTCCCTGCAATTCTGCCCCGCATTCAACTCCTCTTGGCAGCCTTACTGCAATATATTTTTGGAAGATAGCTGTCATTTATAACTCTCCAGGTTTGTGAATTACAGTGCCCCTGAGCTCCTTTCTTCAACTCGCTTTCTTGTGAGCTGGCCGCAAACCCGCAAGACTGCTTCAGGCCCTAATCTGCTTCTGGCAGGGCACGCTGAGCCTTTGGTTAATTTCTCTTCCTGGTGGGAAATGAGTGTTAAATATGCCCGTCCAGACACCTACCTCACTCTCAACCCCTTGGTGATGTGGGTCCTCTGGTTTGTGGCCACCTTTTCTGGGTTCCTCACCTTTCGATGATGTGGCCCCACTAGTGTGAGGACACTCCTGCCTGGTTCTCATCCACGTGGTTATGTGGACCCCCTGGTGAGAGTCTGTTCCTGGCTTTGTTCCTCACCCACCTGTGAGGGAGACCCTCTGCTGATAGGTCACTCCTGCATGGCTGGCACACATTGCCTTGGTGAAGTCAGCCATGTGGTGGCAGTTGGAGCGTGCTGGGAATCTCCTCCCCCCGGTGATGAGGGCCCTCTTGCGTCAGGCCCTAACTGCTGGGCTCACCAACTTTTCTTAGGGAGCCCAGTGATGCTTTGGCACTCCTCTTAGGATCCCATCTCCATGGAGATGTGGGCCTTCTGCTCTGAGGTCCCAACGGCTGGGTTGTTCACATTTTCATGATGTGGGCTCTCTGGTGTTCACAGAGGCCTGGATCCCATAGCCTCTGTGCTCTTGGCCGCCTGCTGGGAGGTTCCAACTGCTGGATTCCTCACTTTTTTAATTTTTTGGGCCCTCTGTTGTGAGGATCCTCCTGCCTGCCTCACTCCCAGCCCCTTCGTGATGTGTGTCGTCTGGTTTGAGGCCACATGTGCTGGGTTCCTCACCTTTCGATGATGTGGGACCAATGGTCTTAGGAGACTCCTGCCTGGTTCACATCCCCTTGGTGATGTGGGCCCTCTGTTGAGAGTCTGATCCTGGCTGGGTTCCTCACCCATCTGTGAGGTGGGCCGTCTGCTGTGAGGTCACTCCTGCCTGGCTTGCTCACCTCGCCTTGTGGACATGAGCCCTCTGGTGGCACTTGGAGCCTGCTGGGAGCCTCCTCTCCTCGGTGATGAGGGCCCTCTGGCGTCAGGCCCTAACTGCTGGGCTCCCCACATTTTGTGATGTGCGCCCAGTGGTGCGAGGACACTCCAGCCAGGTTCACATCCCCATTGGGATGTGGGCCTTCTGCTCTGAGGTCCCAAAGCCTGGGTTGCTCACAGTTTCATGATGTGGGCTCTCTGGTATTAGTTCACTCCTGCCTGCATCCCATAGCTTCTGTGCTCTGGGCCGCCTGCTGGGAGGTTCCAACTGCTGGATTCCTCACCTTTCTTATTCTTTGGGCCCTCTGTATTTAGGCTACTCCTGCCTGCCTCACTCCCATTCCCTTTGTGATATGTGTCCTCTGATTTGAGGCCACATGTGCTGGGTTCCGCACCTTTCGATGATGTGACCCCACTGGAGGGAAGACAGTCCTGACTGGTTCCCATCCCCTTGCTGATGTGGGCCCTCAGGTGAGAGTCTGATCCTGGCTGGGTTCCTCACCCTTCTGTGAGGTGGGCCCTCTGCTGTGAGGTCAATCATGCCTGTCTGGCACACGTCACCTTGGCGACGTGGGCCCTCTGGTGGCAGTTGGAGTGTGCTGATATCCTCCTCCCCTCGGTGATGAGGGCCCTCTTGCCTTAGGCCATAACTGCTGGGCTCCCCACATTTTCTGATGTGCGCCAAGTGAGTGAGGACACTCTTGCCAGGTTCCCATCCCCATGGCGATATGGGCCTTCTGCTCTGAGGTCAAAACGGCTGGCTTGCTCACAGTACCAAGATGTGGGCCCTCTGCTGTGAGTTCACTCCGGCAAGGATCCCTTATCATCGGTGCTCTGAGCCGCCTGCTGGGAGGTTCCAACTGCTGGATTCCTCAACTTTTTTATTCTATGTGCCCTCTGTTGTGAGGCTCCTCCTGCCTGCCTCACTGCCAGCCCCTTGGTGATGACTGTCCTATGGCTTGAGGCCACATGTGCTGCGTTCCTCACCTTTCGATGATGTGACCCCACTCGTGTGAGGACACTCCTGCCTGGTTCCCATCCCCTTGGTGAGGTGGGCCCTCTGGCGAGAGTCTAATCCTGGCTGGGTTCCTCAACGTTCTGTGAGGTAGGCCCTCTGCTGTGAGGTCACTCCTGCCTGGCTGGCACACGTCACCTTGGAGACGTGAGCCCTCTGGTGGCAGTTGGAGCGTGCAGGGCACCTCCTCCTCTCGGTGATGACGGCCCTCTGGCGTCAGGCCCTAAATGGTGGGCTCCCCACATTTTCTGATGTGCGCCCAGTGGTGCGAGGACACTCCAGCCAGGTTCCCATTCCCATGGGGATGTGGTCCTTCTGCGCTGAGGTCTCAACTCCTGGGTTGCTCACAGTTTTGTGATGTGGGCCCTCTGCTGTGAGTTCACTGTGGCCTGGATCCCATAGCCTCGGTGTTCTGGGCCGCCTGCTGGAAGGTCTAAATGCTGGAATCCTCACGTTTTTTATATTATGTGCCCTGTGTTGTGAGGCTACTCCTGCCTGCCTCACTCCAAGGCCCTTGGTGATGTGGGTCCTCTGGTTTGAGGACACATGTGCTGGGTTCCTCACCTTAAGATGATGAGGCCCCACTGGTGTGAGGATAATCCTGACTGGGTCCCATCCCCTTTGTGATGTGGGCCCTCTGGTGAGAGTCTGATCCTGGCTGGGTTCCTCACCCATCTGTGAGGTGGGCCCTCTACTATCAGGTAACTCTTGCCTGGGTTGCTCACCTCGCCTTGTTGACATGAGCCCTCTGGTGGCAATTGGACCCTGCTGGGAGCCTCCTCAGCTCTGTGATGAGGGCCCTCTGACGTCAGGCCCTAACTGCTGGGCTCCCCAACTTTTCTTAGTGAGCCCAGTGTTGCTCAAGCACTCCTCTTAGGTTCCCATCCCCATGGGGATGTGGGCCTTCTGCTCTGAGGTTCCAACGGCTGGGTTGATCACAATTTCATGATGTGGGCTCTCTGGTGTTAGTTCACTGTGGCCTGGATCCCATAGCCTCTGTGGTCTTGGCTGCCTGCTGGGAGGTTCCAACTGCTCGATTCCTCAACTTTTGTATTCTATGGGTCCTGTGTTGTGATGCTCCTCCTGCCTGCCTCACTCGCAACCCCTTCGTGATGTGGGTCTTCTGGTTTGAGGCCACATGTGCTGGGTTAGGCAACTTTCAATGATGTGGCCCCACTGGTGTGAGGACACTCCTGTCTGGTTCCCATCCCCTTGGTGATGTGGGCCTTCTGGTGACAGTCTTATCCTGGCTGGGTTCCTCACTCTTCTGTGAGGTAGGCCCTCTGCTGTGAGGTCAATCCTGCCTGACTTGCACACATCACCTTGGCGACGTGGGCCCTCTGTTGGCACATGGAACCTGCTGGGAGCCTCCTGCCCTCGGTGATGATGGCCCTCTAGCATCAGGCTCTAACTGCTGGGCTCCCCACGTTTTCTGATGTGAGCCCAGTGATGCCAGGACACTCCTGTCAGGTTCCCATCCCCATGGGGATGTGGGCTTTCTGCTCTGAGGTCCCAATGCCTGGGTTGCTCACAGTTTCATGATGTGGGCTCTCTGGTGTTAGTTAACTCCTGCCTGCATCCCATAGCTTCTGTGCTCTCGGCCGCCTGCTGGGAGGTTCCAAATGCTGGATTCCTCACTTTTTTTATTCTTTGGGCCCTCTGTTTTTAGGCTACTCCTACCTGCCTCACTCCCATCCCCTTTGTGATGTATGTCCTCTGATATGAGGCCACATGTGCTGGGTTCCTCACCTTTCGATGATGTGGCCCCACTGGTGGGAGGACAGTCCTGACTGGTTCCCATCCCCTTGGTGTTGTGGGCCCTCTGGTGAGAGTCTCATCCTGCCTCGGTTCCTCACCCTTCTGTGAGATAGGCCCTCTGCTGTGAGGTCACTACTGCCTGGCTGGCGCATGCCACCTTGTAGACGTGGTCCCTCTGTTGGCAGTTGGAACCTGCTGGGAGTCTCCTCCCCTCAGTTATGAGGGCCCCCTGGCATCAGGCCCTAACTGCTGGGCTCCTAACATTTTCTGATATGTGCTAAGTGGTGCAAAGCCACTCCTGCCAGGTTCCCATCCCAATGGGGATGTGGGCCTTCTGTTCTGAGGTCCCAACAGCTGGGCTGCTCACAGGTTCATGATGTGGGCCCTCTGCTGTGAGTTCACTGCGGCCTGGATCCCATAGCCTCGGTGCTCTGGGCCACTTGCTGGGAGGTTCCAACTGCTGGATTCCTCAACTTTTATATTCTATGGACCCTGTGTTGTGAGGCCAGTCCTGCCAGCCTCATTCCGAACCCCTTGGTGATGTGGTTCCTCTGGTTTGAGGACACATGTGCTGGGATCCTCACCTTTCGATGATGTTGTCCCACTGGTGTGGGGACACTCCTGCCTGGTTCCCATCCCCTTGGTGATGTGGGCCCTCTGGTGAGAGTCTGATCCTGGCTGTGTTCCTCACCCTTCTGTGAGGTGGGCCCTCTGCTGTGAGGTCATTCGTGCCTGGTTGGCACACATCGCCTTGGCGACGTCAGCCCTCTGGTGGCAGTTGGAGCCTGCTGGGAGCCTCCTCTTCTCGGTGATGAGTGCCCTCTGGCGTCAGGCCCTAACTGCTGGTCGCCCAAAATTTTCTGATATGTTCTCAGTGGTGCGAGGACACTCCTACCAGAATTCCATCCCCATGGGGATGTGGGCCTCCTGCTCTGAGGTCCCAATGGCTGGGTTGCTCAGTTTCATGACATGGGCCCTGTTCTGTGAGTTCACTGTGGCCTGGATCCCATAGCCTCGGTGCTCTGGGCCGCCTGCTGGGAGGTTCCAACTGCTGGATTCCTCACTTTTTTATTCTATGTGCCCAGTGTTGTGAGGCTACTCCTGCCTGCCTCACTCCGAGGTCCTTGGTGATGTGGGTCCTCTGGTTTGAGGACACATGTGCTGAGTACCTCAGCTTTCGATGATGTGGCCCCACTGATGTGAAGACACTCCTGCCTGGTTCCCATCCCCTTGGTGATGTGGGCCCTCTGGTGAGAGTCTGATGTTGGCTGGGTTTCTCACCCTTCTGTGAGGTGGGACCTCTGCTGTGAGGTAACTCCTGCCTGGCATGCTCACGTTGCCTTGGCAATGTGAGCCCTCAGGTGGCACTTGGAGCCTGCTGGGAATCTCCTCCCCTCAGTTATGAGAGCTCTGGATAAAACACATATGCCCTTTTTTGCCAAGTGCATTATTTTCCAAGTTCTGTCTCTTTTCCTATGCTTTAAGAGCTACTCCCGTGTACGTTCTGAAATCAGTTTCCAGCAATTCTGCCCCGCATTCAAGTCCTCTTCGCAGCCTTACTTCAGTATAATTTTGGATGATAGCTGTCATTTATAACTCCGCAGGTTTCTGAATTACAGTGTCCCTGAGCTCCTTTCTTCAACTCGCTTTCTTGTGAGGTGGCCGCAACACCGCAGGATCTCCTCAGGCCCTAATCTAGTTCCAGCATGGCACACGGAGCCTTTGGTTCATTTATCTTCCTGGTGGGAAATGAGAGTTAAATTTGCCCGTCCAGACACCTACAGATAGTCTCCCATTGCTTCTCCTTATTCCTGTTCATCTTCCGAAGAAATTGCAAACTGGGCCAAACAGGAGGTTAAAGGCACTGACTCTCCAAGTGGGGAGAGTGTTAGTAAAGCGTCTGGAATGTTGCACCCGAGTACCAGGGGACGAAAACTGAGACACATTTGAACACGTTTCCCGATCACACGGTGGATCATACTCTGGGTTCCACATGCATGTTTTAGCTGAAGGAAGAATCCCTTAAACCTGGAGAGTTGAGACCCATGGAATGGGTACCATGCAATATGACTTCAAAGGGTCTGCATTTGCTCACCGAACCTCACCAATCTTATCACTGCTGCGCTTATGCCGCTGTACACACGCTTGATTCTCTTTCGGAGACATATAAATCCATAGGTTTTAAGATTTTTACTAGTCAGGTATATTCTTAGGCGTTTAATATTGGGTGTTGAGTCAACATCGTTGAGAAAGGAGTAGCTCTTGTCTATTACATATTTGGCTTATGGAACGGTATCTGTGCTAATTTCAATCTGTGGTTTTATGCCGCACCCCAACTCACCTTTCCCCTTAAGCAAGCATAAGTTGGTTTTCTACATTTGAGACCCTGTTCTGTTTTGTAATTCAGTTCCTGTGCAGCCAAGTTTACATTCCGTGTAGTAGTGATATCTTATGATGTTTCTTTTTCTGTGTGACTTATTTCACTTAGAATCATCGTACCTGAATCCACTCATTATGCTTCTACGGGCCTGATGACATAGATTTCATTGCTGAGTGATATTGCATTGTACGTAAGTACCACAACTTCTTTATTCATTTTTCACTTTCTGTGATATTGAACTTGTACCGTAAACGAGGTTCTTGTAAACAGAGCCGGCCCAAACTTTGGGGTGGCTGTGTCTTTTGGATTTTAATTTCCCTAAGCTACAGGACCATAAGTGGAAGTGCCCTAGGCTCTGTTGCTTTGTTTTTTGGATGTTTCAGGAAACACCATACACTTCTCCAGAGTGGCTGCGGGCAATTTACATGCCGCCCATCAGCATAACAAGGCTCCCTGTTCTCCATGGCCTGTCCTGCCTTTCTGGATTTTACACTTTTTTCAGATAGCCCTTTTGACCGGGGGGCAGTGAGACTTCATTGTAGTGCAGATTTCCTTTGCAAGCTTGCTTGGTTGGCCAAAAAGGGCGTATGCGTTTTTTCCTGAATATATTCAGGAAAAAACGCATACGCCCTTTTTGGCCAAGTGCATCATTGTGGACGTTCTGCCTCTTTTCCTATGCTTTACATGCAATTCCAGTCTACCTCCTGAAATCGGTTCCCTGCAATTCTGCCCCGCATTCAACTCCTCTTGGCAGCCTTACTGCAATATATTTTTGGAAGATAGCTGTCATTTATAACTCTGCATGTTTGTGAATTACAGTGCCCCTGAGCTCCTTTCTTCAACTCGCTTTCTTGTGAGCTGGCCGCAACACCGCAGGATTGCTTCAGGCCCTAGATTGGTTCCGGCACGGCATGCTGAGCCTTTGGTTAATTCCTCTTCCTGGTGGGAAAAGAGAGTTAAATTTGCCCGTCCAGACACCTCCACCTAGTCTCTCATTGGTTCTCCCTATTCCTGTTCATTTTCCACAGAAATTGCAAACTGGGCCAAACAGGAGGTTAAAGGCACTGACTCTCCAAGTGGGGAGAGTGTTAGTAAAGCATCTGGAATGTTGCCCCCGAGTACCAGGGGACAAAAACTGAGACACATTTGAACACGTTTTCCGATCACACAGTGGATCTTACTCTGGGTTCCACATGCATGTTTTAGCTGAAGGAAGAATCCCTTAAACATGGAGAGTTGAGACCCATGGAATGGGTACCATGCAATATGACTTCAAAGAGTCTGCATTTGCTCACCGAACCTCACCAATCCTATCACTGCTGCGTTTATGCCACTGTACACACGCTTGATTCTCTTTCGGAGACATATAAATCCATAGGTTTTAAGATTCTTACTAGTCAGGTATATTCTTAGGCGTTTAATGTGGGGTGTTGAGTCCACTTCGTTGAGCAAGGAGTAGCTCTTGTCTATTACATATTTGGTTTATGGAACGGTATCTGTGCTAATTTCAATCTGTGGTTTTATGCCGCACCCCAACTCACCTTTCCCCTTAAGCAAGCATAAGTTGGTTTTCTACATTTGAGACCCTGTTCTGTTTTGTAATTCAGTTCCTGTGCAGCCAAGTTTACATTCCGTGTAGTAGTGATATCTTATGATGTTTCTTTTTCTGTGTGACTTATTTCACTTAGAATCATCGTACCTGAATCCACTCATTATGCTTCTACGGGCCTGATGACATAGATTTCATTGCTGAGTGATATTGCATTGTACGTAAGTACCACAACTTCTTTATTCATTTTTCACTTTCTGTGATATTGAACTTGTACCGTAAACGAGGTTCTTGTAAACAGAGCCGGCCCAAACTTTGGGGTGGCTGTGTCTTTTGGATTTTAATTTCCCTAAGCTACAGGACCATAAGTGGAAGTGCCCTAGGCTCTGTTGCTTTGTTTTTTGGATGTTTCAGGAAACACCATACACTTCTCCAGAGTGGCTGCTGGCAATTTACATCCCGCCCATCAGCATAACAAGGCTCCCTGTTCTCCATGGCCTGTCCTGACTTTCTGGATTTTACACTTTTTTCAGATAGCCCTTTTGACCGGGGGGCAGTGAGACTTCATTGTAGTGCAGATTTCCTTTGCAAGCTTGCTTGGTTGGCCAAAAAGGGCGTATGGGTTTTTTCCTGAATATATTCAGGAAAAAACGCATACGCCCTTTTTGGCCAAGTGCATCATTGTGGACGTTCTGCCTCTTTTCCTATGCTTTACATGCAATTCCAGTCTACCTCCTGAAATCGGTTCCCTGCAATTCTGCCCCGCATTCAACTCCTCTTGGCAGCCTTACTTCAATATATTTTTGGAAGATAGCTGTCATTTATAACTCTGCAGGTTTGTGAATTACAGTGCCCCTGAGCTCCTTTCTTCAACTCGCTTTCTTGTGAGCTGGCCGCAACACCGCAGGATTGCTTCAGGCCCTAGTTTGGTTCTGGCACGGCATGCTGAGCCTTTGGTTAATTCCTCTTCCTGGTGGGAAATGAGAGTTAAATTTGCCCGTCCAGACACCTCCACCTAGTCTCTCATTGGTTCTCCCTATTCCTGTTCATTTTCCACAGAAATTGCAAACTGGGCCAAACAGGAGGTTAAAGGCACTGACTCTCCAAGTGGGGAGAGTGTTAGTAAAGCGACTGGAATGTTGCACCCGAGTACCAGGGGACGAAAACTGAGACATATTTGAACACGTTTCCCGATCACACAGTGGATCGTACTCTGGGTTCCACATGCATGTTTTAGCTGAAGGAAGAATCCCTTAAACATGGAGAGTTGAGACCCATGGAATGGGTACCATGCAATATGACTTCAAAGAGTCTGCATTTCCTCACCGAACCTCACCAATCCTATCACTGCTGCGTTTATGCCACTGTACACACGCTTGATTCTCTTTCGGAGACATATAAATCCATAGGTTTTAAGATTCTTACTAGTCAGGTATATTCTTAGGCGTTTAATGTGGGGTGTTGAGTCCACTTCGTTGAGCAAGGAGTAGCTCTTGTCTATTACATATTTGGTTTATGGAACGGTATCTGTGCTAATTTCAATCTGTGGTTTTATGCCGCACCCCAACTCACCTTTCCCCTTAAGCAAGCATAAGTTGGTTTTCTACATTTGAGACCCTGTTCTGTTTTGTAATTCAGTTCCTGTGCAGCCAAGTTTACATTCCGTGTAGTAGTGATATCTTATGATGTTTCTTTTTCTGTGTGACTTATTTCACTTAGAATCATCGTACCTGAATCCACTCATTATGCTTCTACGGGCCTGATGACATAGATTTCATTGCTGAGTGATATTGCATTGTACGTAAGTACCACAACTTCTTTATTCATTTTTCACTTTCTGTGATATTGAACTTGTACCGTAAACGAGGTTCTTGTAAACAGAGCCGGCCCAAACTTTGGGGTGGCTGTGTCTTTTGGATTTTAATTTCCCTAAGCTACAGGACCATAAGTGGAAGTGCCCTAGGCTCTGTTGCTTTGTTTTTTGGATGTTTCAGGAAACACCATACACTTCTCCAGAGTGGCTGCTGGCAATTTACATGCCGCCCATCAGCATAACAAGGCTCCCTGTTCTCCATGGCCTGTCCTGCCTTTCTGGATTTTACACTTTTTTCAGATAGCCCTTTTGACCGGGGGGCAGTGAGACTTCATTGTAGTGCAGATTTCCTTTGCAAGCTTGCTTGGTTGGCCAAAAAGGGCGTATGGGTTTTTTCCTGAATATATTCAGGAAAAAACGCATACGCCCTTTTTGGCCAAGTGCATCATTGTGGACGTTCTGCCTCTTTTCCTATGCTTTACATGCAATTCCAGTCTACCTCCTGAAATCGGTTCCCTGCAATTCTGCCCCGCATTCAACTCCTCTTGGCAGCCTTACTTCAATATATTTTTGGAAGATAGCTGTCATTTATAACTCTGCAGGTTTGTGAATTACAGTGCCCCTGAGCTCCTTTCTTCAACTCGCTTTCTTGTGAGCTGGCCGCAACACCGCAGGATTGCTTCAGGCCCTAGTTTGGTTCTGGCACGGCATGCTGAGCCTTTGGTTAATTCCTCTTCCTGGTGGGAAATGAGAGTTAAATTTGCCCGTCCAGACACCTCCACCTAGTCTCTCATTGGTTCTCCCTATTCCTGTTCATTTTCCACAGAAATTGCAAACTGGGCCAAACAGGAGGTTAAAGGCACTGACTCTCCAAGTGGGGAGAGTGTTAGTAAAGCGACTGGAATGTTGCACCCGAGTACCAGGGGACGAAAACTGAGACATATTTGAACACGTTTCCCGATCACACAGTGGATCGTACTCTGGGTTCCACATGCATGTTTTAGCTGAAGGAAGAATCCCTTAAACATGGAGAGTTGAGACCCATGGAATGGGTACCATGCAATATGACTTCAAAGAGTCTGCATTTCCTCACCGAACCTCACCAATCCTATCACTGCTGCGTTTATGCCACTGTACACACGCTTGATTCTCTTTCGGAGACATATAAATCCATAGGTTTTAAGATTCTTACTAGTCAGGTATATTCTTAGGCGTTTAATATTGGGTGTTGAGTCCACATCGTTGAGCAAGGAGTAGCTCTTGTCTATTACATATTTGGCTTATGGAACGGTATCTGTGCTAATTTCAATCTGTGGTTTTATGCCGCACCCCAACTCACCTTTCCCCTTAAGCAAGCATAAGTTGGTTTTCTACATTTGAGACGCTGTTCTGTTTTGTAATTCAGTTTCTGTGTAGCCAAGTTTACATTCCGTGTAGTAGTGATATCTTATGATGTTTCTTTTTCTGTGTGACTTATTTCTCTTAGAATCATCATACCTGAATCCACTCATTATGCTGCTACGGGCCTGATGACATAGATTTCATTGCTGAGTGATATTGCATTGTACGTAAGTACCACAACTTCTTTATCCATTTTTCGCTTTCTGTGATATTGAACTTGTACCGTAAACGAGGTTCTTGTAAACAGAGCCGGCCCAAACTTTGGGGTGGCTGTGTCTTTTTGATTTTAATTTCCCTAAGCTATAGGACCATAAGTGGAAGTGCCCTAGGCTCTGTTGCTTTGTTTTTTGGATGTTTCAGGAAACACCATACACTTCTCCAGAGTGGCTGTTGGCAATTTACATGCCGCCAATCAGCATAACAAGGCTCCCAGTTCTCCATGGCCTGTCCTGCCTTTCTGGATTTTACACTTTTTTCAGATAGCCCTTTTGACCGGGGGGCAGTGAGACTTCATTGTAGTGCAGATTTCCTTTGCAAGCTTGCTTGGTTGGCCAAAAAGGGCGTATGCGTTTTTTCCTGAATATATTCAGGAAAAAACGCATACGCCCTTTTTGGCCAAGTGCATCATTGTGGACGTTCTGCCTCTTTTCCTATGCTTTACATACAATTCCAGTCTACCTCCTGAAATCGGTTCCCTGCAATTCTGCCCCGCATTCAACTCCTCTTGGCAGCCTTACTGCAATATATTTTTGGAAGATAGCTGTCATTTATAACTCTCCAGGTTTGTGAATTACAGTGCCCCTGAGCTCCTTTCTTCAACTCGCTTTCTTGTGAGCTGGCCGCAAACCCGCAAGACTGCTTCAGGCCCTAATCTGCTTCTGGCAGGGCACGCTGAGCCTTTGGTTAATTTCTCTTCCTGGTGGGAAATGAGTGTTAAATATGCCCGTCCAGACACCTACCTCACTCTCAACCCCTTGGTGATGTGGGTCCTCTGGTTTGTGGCCACCTTTTCTGGGTTCCTCACCTTTCGATGATGTGGCCCCACTAGTGTGAGGACACTCCTGCCTGGTTCTCATCCACGTGGTTATGTGGACCCCCTGGTGAGAGTCTGTTCCTGGCTTTGTTCCTCACCCACCTGTGAGGGAGACCCTCTGCTGATAGGTCACTCCTGCATGGCTGGCACACATTGCCTTGGTGAAGTCAGCCATGTGGTGGCAGTTGGAGTGTGCTGGGAATCTCCTCCCCCCGGTGATGAGGGCCCTCTTGCGTCAGGCCCTAACTGCTGGGCTCACCAACTTTTCTTAGGGAGCCCAGTGATGCTTTGGCACTCCTCTTAGGATCCCATCTCCATGGAGATGTGGGCCTTCTGCTCTGAGGTCCCAACGGCTGGGTTGTTCACATTTTCATGATGTGGGCTCTCTGGTGTTCACAGAGGCCTGGATCCCATAGCCTCTGTGCTCTTGGCCGCCTGCTGGGAGGTTCCAACTGCTGGATTCCTCACTTTTTTAATTTTTTGGGCCCTCTGTTGTGAGGATCCTCCTGCCTGCCTCACTCCCAGCCCCTTCGTGATGTGTGTCGTCTGGTTTGAGGCCACATGTGCTGGGTTCCTCACCTTTCGATGATGTGGGACCAATGGTCTTAGGAGACTCCTGCCTGGTTCACATCCCCTTGGTGATGTGGGCCCTCTGTTGAGAGTCTGATCCTGGCTGGGTTCCTCACCCATCTGTGAGGTGGGCCGTCTGCTGTGAGGTCACTCCTGCCTGGCTTGCTCACCTCGCCTTGTGGACATGAGCCCTCTGGTGGCACTTGGAGCCTGCTGGGAGCCTCCTCTCCTCGGTGATGAGGGCCCTCTGGCGTCAGGCCCTAACTGCTGGGCTCCCCACATTTTGTGATGTGCGCCCAGTGGTGCGAGGACACTCCAGCCAGGTTCACATCCCCATTGGGATGTGGGCCTTCTGCTCTGAGGTCCCAAAGCCTGGGTTGCTCACAGTTTCATGATGTGGGCTCTCTGGTATTAGTTCACTCCTGCCTGCATCCCATAGCTTCTGTGCTCTGGGCCGCCTGCTGGGAGGTTCCAACTGCTGGATTCCTCACCTTTCTTATTCTTTGGGCCCTCTGTTTTTAGGCTACTCCTGCCTGCCTTACTCCCATTCCCTTTGTGATATGTGTCCTCTGATTTGAGGCCACATGTGCTGGGTTCCGCACCTTTCGATGATGTGACCCCACTGGAGGGAAGACAGTCCTGACTGGTTCCCATCCCCTTGCTGATGTGGGCCCTCAGGTGAGAGTCTGATCCTGGCTGGGTTCCTCACCCTTCTGTGAGGTGGGCCCTCTGCTGTGAGGTCAATCATGCCTGTCTGGCACACGTCACCTTGGCGACGTGGGCCCTCTGGTGGCAGTTGGAGTGTGCTGGGATCCTCCTCCCCTCGGTGATGAGGGCCCTCTTGCCTTAGGCCATAACTGCTGGGCTCCCCACATTTTCTGATGTGTGCCAAGTGAGTGAGGACACTCTTGCCAGGTTCCCATCCCCATGGCGATATGGGCCTTCTGCTCTGAGGTCAAAACGGCTGGCTTGCTCACAGTACCAAGATGTGGGCCCTCTGCTGTGAGTTCACTCCGGCAAGGATCCCTTATCATCGGTGCTCTGAGCCGCCTGCTGGGAGGTTCCAACTGCTGGATTCCTCAACTTTTTTATTCTATGTGCCCTCTGTTGTGAGGCTCCTCCTGCCTGCCTCACTGCCAGCCCCTTGGTGATGACTGTCCTATGGCTTGAGGCCACATGTGCTGCGTTCCTCACCTTTCGATGATGTGACCCCACTCGTGTGAGGACACTCCTGCCTGGTTCCCATCCCCTTGGTGAGGTGGGCCCTCTGGCGAGAGTCTAATCCTGGCTGGGTTCCTCAACGTTCTGTGAGGTAGGCCCTCTGCTGTGAGGTCACTCCTGCCTGGCTGGCACACGTCACCTTGGAGACGTGAGCCCTCTGGTGGCAGTTGGAGCGTGCAGGGCGCCTCCTCCTCTCGGTGATGACGGCCCTCTGGCGTCAGGCCCTAAATGGTGGGCTCCCCACATTTTCTGATGTGCGCCCAGTGGTGCGAGGACACTCCAGCCAGGTTCCCATTCCCATGGGGATGTGGTCCTTCTGCGCTGAGGTCTCAACTCCTGGGTTGCTCACAGTTTTGTGATGTGGGCCCTCTGCTGTGAGTTCACTGTGGCCTGGATCCCATAGCCTCGGTGTTCTGGGCCGCCTGCTGGAAGGTCTAAATGCTGGAATCCTCACGTTTTTTATATTATGTGCCCTGTGTTGTGAGGCTACTCCTGCCTGCCTCACTCCAAGGCCCTTGGTGATGTGGGTCCTCTGGTTTGAGGACACATGTGCTGGGTTCCTCACCTTAAGATGATGAGGCCCCACTGGTGTGAGGATAATCCTGACTGGGTCCCATCCCCTTTGTGATGTGGGCCCTCTGGTGAGAGTCTGATCCTGGCTGGGTTCCTCACCCATCTGTGAGGTGGGCCCTCTACTATCAGGTAACTCTTGCCTGGGTTGCTCACCTCGCCTTGTTGACATGAGCCCTCTGGTGGCAATTGGACCCTGCTGGGAGCCTCCTCACCTCTGTGATGAGGGCCCTCTGACGTCAGGCCCTAACTGCTGGGCTCCCCAACTTTTCTTAGTGAGCCCAGTGTTGCTCAAGCACTCCTCTTAGGTTCCCATCCCCATGGGGATGTGGGCCTTCTGCTCTGAGGTTCCAACGGCTGGGTTGATCACAATTTCATGATGTGGGCTCTCTGGTGTTAGTTCACTGTGGCCTGGATCCCATAGCCTCTGTGGTCTTGGCTGCCTGCTGGGAGGTTCCAACTGCTCGATTCCTCAACTTTTGTATTCTATGGGTCCTGTGTTGTGATGCTCCTCCTGCCTGCCTCACTCGCAACCCCTTCGTGATGTGGGTCTTCTGGTTTGAGGCCACATGTGCTGGGTTAGGCAACTTTCAATGATGTGGCCCCACTGGTGTGAGGACACTCCTGTCTGGTTCCCATCCCCTTGGTGATGTGGGCCTTCTGGTGACAGTCTTATCCTGGCTGGGTTCCTCACTCTTCTGTGAGGTAGGCCCTCTGCTGTGAGGTCAATCCTGCCTGACTTGCACACATCACCTTGGCGACGTGGGCCCTCTGTTGGCACATGGAACCTGCTGGGAGCCTCCTGCCCTCGGTGATGATGGCCCTCTAGCATCAGGCTCTAACTGCTGGGCTCCCCACGTTTTCTGATGTGAGCCCAGTGATGCCAGGACACTCCTGTCAGGTTCCCATCCCCATGGGGATGTGGGCTTTCTGCTCTGAGGTCCCAATGCCTGGGTTGCTCACAGTTTCATGATGTGGGCTCTCTGGTGTTAGTTAACTCCTGCCTGCATCCCATAGCTTCTGTGCTCTCGGCCGCCTGCTGGGAGGTTCCAAATGCTGGATTCCTCACTTTTTTTATTCTTTGGGCCCTCTGTTTTTAGGCTACTCCTACCTGCCTCACTCCCATCCCCTTTGTGATGTATGTCCTCTGATATGAGGCCACATGTGCTGGGTTCCTCACCTTTCGATGATGTGGCCCCACTGGTGGGAGGACAGTCCTGACTGGTTCCCATCCCCTTGGTGTTGTGGGCCCTCTGGTGAGAGTCTCATCCTGCCTCGGTTCCTCACCCTTCTGTGAGATAGGCCCTCTGCTGTGAGGTCACTACTGCCTGGCTGGCGCATGCCACCTTGTAGACGTGGTCCCTCTGTTGGCAGTTGGAACCTGCTGGGAGTCTCCTCCCCTCAGTTATGAGGGCCCCCTGGCATCAGGCCCTAACTGCTGGGCTCCTAACATTTTCTGATATGTGCTAAGTGGTGCAAAGCCACTCCTGCCAGGTTCCCATCCCAATGGGGATGTGGGCCTTCTGTTCTGAGGTCCCAACAGCTGGGCTGCTCACAGGTTCATGATGTGGGCCCTCTGCTGTGAGTTCACTGCGGCCTGGATCCCATAGCCTCGGTGCTCTGGGCCACTTGCTGGGAGGTTCCAACTGCTGGATTCCTCAACTTTTATATTCTATGGACCCTGTGTTGTGAGGCCAGTCCTGCCAGCCTCATTCCGAACCCCTTGGTGATGTGGTTCCTCTGGTTTGAGGACACATGTGCTGGGATCCTCACCTTTCGATGATGTTGTCCCACTGGTGTGGGGACACTCCTGCCTGGTTCCCATCCCCTTGGTGATGTGGGCCCTCTGGTGAGAGTCTGATCCTGGCTGTGTTCCTCACCCTTCTGTGAGGTGGGCCCTCTGCTGTGAGGTCATTCGTGCCTGGTTGGCACACATCGCCTTGGCGACGTCAGCCCTCTGGTGGCAGTTGGAGCCTGCTGGGAGCCTCCTCTTCTCGGTGATGAGTGCCCTCTGGCGTCAGGCCCTAACTGCTGGTCGCCCAAAATTTTCTGATATGTTCTCAGTGGTGCGAGGACACTCCTACCAGAATTCCATCCCCATGGGGATGTGGGCCTCCTGCTCTGAGGTCCCAATGGCTGGGTTGCTCAGTTTCATGACATGGGCCCTGTTCTGTGAGTTCACTGTGGCCTGGATCCCATAGCCTCGGTGCTCTGGGCCGCCTGCTGGGAGGTTCCAACTGCTGGATTCCTCACTTTTTTATTCTATGTGCCCAGTGTTGTGAGGCTACTCCTGCCTGCCTCACTCCGAGGTCCTTGGTGATGTGGGTCCTCTGGTTTGAGGACACATGTGCTGAGTACCTCAGCTTTCGATGATGTGGCCCCACTGATGTGAAGACACTCCTGCCTGGTTCCCATCCCCTTGGTGATGTGGGCCCTCTGGTGAGAGTCTGATGTTGGCTGGGTTTCTCACCCTTCTGTGAGGTGGGACCTCTGCTGTGAGGTAACTCCTGCCTGGCATGCTCACGTTGCCTTGGCAATGTGAGCCCTCAGGTGGCACTTGGAGCCTGCTGGGAATCTCCTCCCCTCAGTTATGAGAGCTCTGGATAAAACACATATGCCCTTTTTTGCCAAGTGCATTATTTTCCAAGTTCTGTCTCTTTTCCTATGCTTTAAGAGCTACTCCCGTGTACGTTCTGAAATCAGTTTCCAGCAATTCTGCCCCGCATTCAAGTCCTCTTCGCAGCCTTACTTCAGTATAATTTTGGATGATAGCTGTCATTTATAACTCCGCAGGTTTCTGAATTACAGTGTCCCTGAGCTCCTTTCTTCAACTCGCTTTCTTGTGAGGTGGCCGCAACACCGCAGGATCTCCTCAGGCCCTAATCTAGTTCCAGCATGGCACACGGAGCCTTTGGTTCATTTATCTTCCTGGTGGGAAATGAGAGTTAAATTTGCCCGTCCAGACACCTACAGATAGTCTCCCATTGCTTCTCCTTATTCCTGTTCATCTTCCGAAGAAATTGCAAACTGGGCCAAACAGGAGGTTAAAGGCACTGACTCTCCAAGTGGGGAGAGTGTTAGTAAAGCGTCTGGAATGTTGCACCCGAGTACCAGGGGACGAAAACTGAGACACATTTGAACACGTTTCCCGATCACACGGTGGATCATACTCTGGGTTCCACATGCATGTTTTAGCTGAAGGAAGAATCCCTTAAACCTGGAGAGTTGAGACCCATGGAATGGGTACCATGCAATATGACTTCAAAGGGTCTGCATTTGCTCACCGAACCTCACCAATCTTATCACTGCTGCGCTTATGCCGCTGTACACACGCTTGATTCTCTTTCGGAGACATATAAATCCATAGGTTTTAAGATTTTTACTAGTCAGGTATATTCTTAGGCGTTTAATATTGGGTGTTGAGTCAACATCGTTGAGAAAGGAGTAGCTCTTGTCTATTACATATTTGGCTTATGGAACGGTATCTGTGCTAATTTCAATCTGTGGTTTTATGCCGCACCCCAACTCACCTTTCCCCTTAAGCAAGCATAAGTTGGTTTTCTACATTTGAGACCCTGTTCTGTTTTGTAATTCAGTTCCTGTGCAGCCAAGTTTACATTCCGTGTAGTAGTGATATCTTATGATGTTTCTTTTTCTGTGTGACTTATTTCACTTAGAATCATCGTACCTGAATCCACTCATTATGCTTCTACGGGCCTGATGACATAGATTTCATTGCTGAGTGATATTGCATTGTACGTAAGTACCACAACTTCTTTATTCATTTTTCACTTTCTGTGATATTGAACTTGTACCGTAAACGAGGTTCTTGTAAACAGAGCCGGCCCAAACTTTGGGGTGGCTGTGTCTTTTGGATTTTAATTTCCCTAAGCTACAGGACCATAAGTGGAAGTGCCCTAGGCTCTGTTGCTTTGTTTTTTGGATGTTTCAGGAAACACCATACACTTCTCCAGAGTGGCTGCGGGCAATTTACATGCCGCCCATCAGCATAACAAGGCTCCCTGTTCTCCATGGCCTGTCCTGCCTTTCTGGATTTTACACTTTTTTCAGATAGCCCTTTTGACCGGGGGGCAGTGAGACTTCATTGTAGTGCAGATTTCCTTTGCAAGCTTGCTTGGTTGGCCAAAAAGGGCGTATGCGTTTTTTCCTGAATATATTCAGGAAAAAACGCATACGCCCTTTTTGGCCAAGTGCATCATTGTGGACGTTCTGCCTCTTTTCCTATGCTTTACATGCAATTCCAGTCTACCTCCTGAAATCGGTTCCCTGCAATTCTGCCCCGCATTCAACTCCTCTTGGCAGCCTTACTGCAATATATTTTTGGAAGATAGCTGTCATTTATAACTCTGCATGTTTGTGAATTACAGTGCCCCTGAGCTCCTTTCTTCAACTCGCTTTCTTGTGAGCTGGCCGCAACACCGCAGGATTGCTTCAGGCCCTAGATTGGTTCCGGCACGGCATGCTGAGCCTTTGGTTAATTCCTCTTCCTGGTGGGAAAAGAGAGTTAAATTTGCCCGTCCAGACACCTCCACCTAGTCTCTCATTGGTTCTCCCTATTCCTGTTCATTTTCCACAGAAATTGCAAACTGGGCCAAACAGGAGGTTAAAGGCACTGACTCTCCAAGTGGGGAGAGTGTTAGTAAAGCATCTGGAATGTTGCCCCCGAGTACCAGGGGACAAAAACTGAGACACATTTGAACACGTTTTCCGATCACACAGTGGATCTTACTCTGGGTTCCACATGCATGTTTTAGCTGAAGGAAGAATCCCTTAAACATGGAGAGTTGAGACCCATGGAATGGGTACCATGCAATATGACTTCAAAGAGTCTGCATTTGCTCACCGAACCTCACCAATCCTATCACTGCTGTGTTTATGCCACTGTACACACGCTTGATTCTCTTTCGGAGACATATAAATCCATAGGTTTTAAGATTCTTACTAGTCAGGTATATTCTTAGGCGTTTAATGTGGGGTGTTGAGTCCACTTCGTTGAGCAAGGAGTAGCTCTTGTCTATTACATATTTGGTTTATGGAACGGTATCTGTGCTAATTTCAATCTGTGGTTTTATGCCGCACCCCAACTCACCTTTCCCCTTAAGCAAGCATAAGTTGGTTTTCTACATTTGAGACCCTGTTCTGTTTTGTAATTCAGTTCCTGTGCAGCCAAGTTTACATTCCGTGTAGTAGTGATATCTTATGATGTTTCTTTTTCTGTGTGACTTATTTCACTTAGAATCATCGTACCTGAATCCACTCATTATGCTTCTACGGGCCTGATGACATAGATTTCATTGCTGAGTGATATTGCATTGTACGTAAGTACCACAACTTCTTTATTCATTTTTCACTTTCTGTGATATTGAACTTGTACCGTAAACGAGGTTCTTGTAAACAGAGCCGGCCCAAACTTTGGGGTGGCTGTGTCTTTTGGATTTTAATTTCCCTAAGCTACAGGACCATAAGTGGAAGTGCCCTAGGCTCTGTTGCTTTGTTTTTTGGATGTTTCAGGAAACACCATACACTTCTCCAGAGTGGCTGCTGGCAATTTACATCCCGCCCATCAGCATAACAAGGCTCCCTGTTCTCCATGGCCTGTCCTGACTTTCTGGATTTTACACTTTTTTCAGATAGCCCTTTTGACCGGGGGGCAGTGAGACTTCATTGTAGTGCAGATTTCCTTTGCAAGCTTGCTTGGTTGGCCAAAAAGGGCGTATGGGTTTTTTCCTGAATATATTCAGGAAAAAACGCATACGCCCTTTTTGGCCAAGTGCATCATTGTGGACGTTCTGCCTCTTTTCCTATGCTTTACATGCAATTCCAGTCTACCTCCTGAAATCGGTTCCCTGCAATTCTGCCCCGCATTCAACTCCTCTTGGCAGCCTTACTTCAATATATTTTTGGAAGATAGCTGTCATTTATAACTCTGCAGGTTTGTGAATTACAGTGCCCCTGAGCTCCTTTCTTCAACTCGCTTTCTTGTGAGCTGGCCGCAACACCGCAGGATTGCTTCAGGCCCTAGTTTGGTTCTGGCACGGCATGCTGAGCCTTTGGTTAATTCCTCTTCCTGGTGGGAAATGAGAGTTAAATTTGCCCGTCCAGACACCTCCACCTAGTCTCTCATTGGTTCTCCCTATTCCTGTTCATTTTCCACAGAAATTGCAAACTGGGCCAAACAGGAGGTTAAAGGCACTGACTCTCCAAGTGGGGAGAGTGTTAGTAAAGCGACTGGAATGTTGCACCCGAGTACCAGGGGACGAAAACTGAGACATATTTGAACACGTTTCCCGATCACACAGTGGATCGTACTCTGGGTTCCACATGCATGTTTTAGCTGAAGGAAGAATCCCTTAAACATGGAGAGTTGAGACCCATGGAATGGGTACCATGCAATATGACTTCAAAGAGTCTGCATTTCCTCACCGAACCTCACCAATCCTATCACTGCTGCGTTTATGCCACTGTACACACGCTTGATTCTCTTTCGGAGACATATAAATCCATAGGTTTTAAGATTCTTACTAGTCAGGTATATTCTTAGGCGTTTAATGTGGGGTGTTGAGTCCACTTCGTTGAGCAAGGAGTAGCTCTTGTCTATTACATATTTGGTTTATGGAACGGTATCTGTGCTAATTTCAATCTGTGGTTTTATGCCGCACCCCAACTCACCTTTCCCCTTAAGCAAGCATAAGTTGGTTTTCTACATTTGAGACCCTGTTCTGTTTTGTAATTCAGTTCCTGTGCAGCCAAGTTTACATTCCGTGTAGTAGTGATATCTTATGATGTTTCTTTTTCTGTGTGACTTATTTCACTTAGAATCATCGTACCTGAATCCACTCATTATGCTTCTACGGGCCTGATGACATAGATTTCATTGCTGAGTGATATTGCATTGTACGTAAGTACCACAACTTCTTTATTCATTTTTCACTTTCTGTGATATTGAACTTGTACCGTAAACGAGGTTCTTGTAAACAGAGCCGGCCCAAACTTTGGGGTGGCTGTGTCTTTTGGATTTTAATTTCCCTAAGCTACAGGACCATAAGTGGAAGTGCCCTAGGCTCTGTTGCTTTGTTTTTTGGATGTTTCAGGAAACACCATACACTTCTCCAGAGTGGCTGCTGGCAATTTACATGCCGCCCATCAGCATAACAAGGCTCCCTGTTCTCCATGGCCTGTCCTGCCTTTCTGGATTTTACACTTTTTTCAGATAGCCCTTTTGACCGGGGGGCAGTGAGACTTCATTGTAGTGCAGATTTCCTTTGCAAGCTTGCTTGGTTGGCCAAAAAGGGCGTATGGGTTTTTTCCTGAATATATTCAGGAAAAAACGCATACGCCCTTTTTGGCCAAGTGCATCATTGTGGACGTTCTGCCTCTTTTCCTATGCTTTACATGCAATTCCAGTCTACCTCCTGAAATCGGTTCCCTGCAATTCTGCCCCGCATTCAACTCCTCTTGGCAGCCTTACTTCAATATATTTTTGGAAGATAGCTGTCATTTATAACTCTGCAGGTTTGTGAATTACAGTGCCCCTGAGCTCCTTTCTTCAACTCGCTTTCTTGTGAGCTGGCCACAACACCGCAGGATTGCTTCAGGCCCTAGTTTGGTTCTGGCACGGCATGCTGAGCCTTTGGTTAATTCCTCTTCCTGGTGGGAAATGAGAGTTAAATTTGCCCGTCCAGACACCTCCACCTAGTCTCTCATTGGTTCTCCCTATTCCTGTTCATTTTCCACAGAAATTGCAAACTGGGCCAAACAGGAGGTTAAAGGCACTGACTCTCCAAGTGGGGAGAGTGTTAGTAAAGCGACTGGAATGTTGCACCCGAGTACCAGGGGACGAAAACTGAGACATATTTGAACACGTTTCCCGATCACACAGTGGATCGTACTCTGGGTTCCACATGCATGTTTTAGCTGAAGGAAGAATCCCTTAAACATGGAGAGTTGAGACCCATGGAATGGGTACCATGCAATATGACTTCAAAGAGTCTGCATTTCCTCACCGAACCTCACCAATCCTATCACTGCTGCGTTTATGCCACTGTACACACGCTTGATTCTCTTTCGGAGACATATAAATCCATAGGTTTTAAGATTCTTACTAGTCAGGTATATTCTTAGGCGTTTAATATTGGGTGTTGAGTCCACATCGTTGAGCAAGGAGTAGCTCTTGTCTATTACATATTTGGCTTATGGAACGGTATCTGTGCTAATTTCAATCTGTGGTTTTATGCCGCACCCCAACTCACCTTTCCCCTTAAGCAAGCATAAGTTGGTTTTCTACATTTGAGACGCTGTTCTGTTTTGTAATTCAGTTTCTGTGTAGCCAAGTTTACATTCCGTGTAGTAGTGATATCTTATGATGTTTCTTTTTCTGTGTGACTTATTTCTCTTAGAATCATCATACCTGAATCCACTCATTATGCTGCTACGGGCCTGATGACATAGATTTCATTGCTGAGTGATATTGCATTGTACGTAAGTACCACAACTTCTTTATCCATTTTTCGCTTTCTGTGATATTGAACTTGTACCGTAAACGAGGTTCTTGTAAACAGAGCCGGCCCAAACTTTGGGGTGGCTGTGTCTTTTGGATTTTAATTTCCCTAAGCTATAGGACCATAAGTGGAAGTGCCCTAGGCTCTGTTGCTTTGTTTTTTGGATGTTTCAGGAAACACCATACACTTCTCCAGAGTGGCTGTTGGCAATTTACATGCCGCCAATCAGCATAACAAGGCTCCCAGTTCTCCATGGCCTGTCCTGCCTTTCTGGATTTTACACTTTTTTCAGATAGCCCTTTTGACCGGGGGGCAGTGAGACTTCATTGTAGTGCAGATTTCCTTTGCAAGCTTGCTTGGTTGGCCAAAAAGGGCGTATGCGTTTTTTCCTGAATATATTCAGGAAAAAACGCATACGCCCTTTTTGGCCAAGTGCATCATTGTGGACGTTCTGCCTCTTTTCCTATGCTTTACATACAATTCCAGTCTACCTCCTGAAATCGGTTCCCTGCAATTCTGCCCCGCATTCAACTCCTCTTGGCAGCCTTACTGCAATATATTTTTGGAAGATAGCTGTCATTTATAACTCTCCAGGTTTGTGAATTACAGTGCCCCTGAGCTCCTTTCTTCAACTCGCTTTCTTGTGAGCTGGCCGCAAACCCGCAAGACTGCTTCAGGCCCTAATCTGCTTCTGGCAGGGCACGCTGAGCCTTTGGTTAATTTCTCTTCCTGGTGGGAAATGAGTGTTAAATATGCCCGTCCAGACACCTACCTCACTCTCAACCCCTTGGTGATGTGGGTCCTCTGGTTTGTGGCCACCTTTTCTGGGTTCCTCACCTTTCGATGATGTGGCCCCACTAGTGTGAGGACACTCCTGCCTGGTTCTCATCCACGTGGTTATGTGGACCCCCTGGTGAGAGTCTGTTCCTGGCTTTGTTCCTCACCCACCTGTGAGGGAGACCCTCTGCTGATAGGTCACTCCTGCATGGCTGGCACACATTGCCTTGGTGAAGTCAGCCATGTGGTGGCAGTTGGAGTGTGCTGGGAATCTCCTCCCCCCGGTGATGAGGGCCCTCTTGCGTCAGGCCCTAACTGCTGGGCTCACCAACTTTTCTTAGGGAGCCCAGTGATGCTTTGGCACTCCTCTTAGGATCCCATCTCCATGGAGATGTGGGCCTTCTGCTCTGAGGTCCCAACGGCTGGGTTGTTCACATTTTCATGATGTGGGCTCTCTGGTGTTCACAGAGGCCTGGATCCCATAGCCTCTGTGCTCTTGGCCGCCTGCTGGGAGGTTCCAACTGCTGGATTCCTCACTTTTTTAATTTTTTGGGCCCTCTGTTGTGAGGATCCTCCTGCCTGCCTCACTCCCAGCCCCTTCGTGATGTGTGTCGTCTGGTTTGAGGCCACATGTGCTGGGTTCCTCACCTTTCGATGATGTGGGACCAATGGTCTTAGGAGACTCCTGCCTGGTTCACATCCCCTTGGTGATGTGGGCCCTCTGTTGAGAGTCTGATCCTGGCTGGGTTCCTCACCCATCTGTGAGGTGGGCCGTCTGCTGTGAGGTCACTCCTGCCTGGCTTGCTCACCTCGCCTTGTGGACATGAGCCCTCTGGTGGCACTTGGAGCCTGCTGGGAGCCTCCTCTCCTCGGTGATGAGGGCCCTCTGGCGTCAGGCCCTAACTGCTGGGCTCCCCACATTTTGTGATGTGCGCCCAGTGGTGCGAGGACACTCCAGCCAGGTTCACATCCCCATTGGGATGTGGGCCTTCTGCTCTGAGGTCCCAAAGCCTGGGTTGCTCACAGTTTCATGATGTGGGCTCTCTGGTATTAGTTCACTCCTGCCTGCATCCCATAGCTTCTGTGCTCTGGGCCGCCTGCTGGGAGGTTCCAACTGCTGGATTCCTCACCTTTCTTATTCTTTGGGCCCTCTGTTTTTAGGCTACTCCTGCCTGCCTTACTCCCATTCCCTTTGTGATATGTGTCCTCTGATTTGAGGCCACATGTGCTGGGTTCCGCACCTTTCGATGATGTGACCCCACTGGAGGGAAGACAGTCCTGACTGGTTCCCATCCCCTTGCTGATGTGGGCCCTCAGGTGAGAGTCTGATCCTGGCTGGGTTCCTCACCCTTCTGTGAGGTGGGCCCTCTGCTGTGAGGTCAATCATGCCTGTCTGGCACACGTCACCTTGGCGACGTGGGCCCTCTGGTGGCAGTTGGAGTGTGCTGGGATCCTCCTCCCCTCGGTGATGAGGGCCCTCTTGCCTTAGGCCATAACTGCTGGGCTCCCCACATTTTCTGATGTGTGCCAAGTGAGTGAGGACACTCTTGCCAGGTTCCCATCCCCATGGCGATATGGGCCTTCTGCTCTGAGGTCAAAACGGCTGGCTTGCTCACAGTACCAAGATGTGGGCCCTCTGCTGTGAGTTCACTCCGGCAAGGATCCCTTATCATCGGTGCTCTGAGCCGCCTGCTGGGAGGTTCCAACTGCTGGATTCCTCAACTTTTTTATTCTATGTGCCCTCTGTTGTGAGGCTCCTCCTGCCTGCCTCACTGCCAGCCCCTTGGTGATGACTGTCCTATGGCTTGAGGCCACATGTGCTGCGTTCCTCACCTTTCGATGATGTGACCCCACTCGTGTGAGGACACTCCTGCCTGGTTCCCATCCCCTTGGTGAGGTGGGCCCTCTGGCGAGAGTCTAATCCTGGCTGGGTTCCTCAACGTTCTGTGAGGTAGGCCCTCTGCTGTGAGGTCACTCCTGCCTGGCTGGCACACGTCACCTTGGAGACGTGAGCCCTCTGGTGGCAGTTGGAGCGTGCAGGGCGCCTCCTCCTCTCGGTGATGACGGCCCTCTGGCGTCAGGCCCTAAATGGTGGGCTCCCCACATTTTCTGATGTGCGCCCAGTGGTGCGAGGACACTCCAGCCAGGTTCCCATTCCCATGGGGATGTGGTCCTTCTGCGCTGAGGTCTCAACTCCTGGGTTGCTCACAGTTTTGTGATGTGGGCCCTCTGCTGTGAGTTCACTGTGGCCTGGATCCCATAGCCTCGGTGTTCTGGGCCGCCTGCTGGAAGGTCTAAATGCTGGAATCCTCACGTTTTTTATATTATGTGCCCTGTGTTGTGAGGCTACTCCTGCCTGCCTCACTCCAAGGCCCTTGGTGATGTGGGTCCTCTGGTTTGAGGACACATGTGCTGGGTTCCTCACCTTAAGATGATGAGGCCCCACTGGTGTGAGGATAATCCTGACTGGGTCCCATCCCCTTTGTGATGTGGGCCCTCTGGTGAGAGTCTGATCCTGGCTGGGTTCCTCACCCATCTGTGAGGTGGGCCCTCTACTATCAGGTAACTCTTGCCTGGGTTGCTCACCTCGCCTTGTTGACATGAGCCCTCTGGTGGCAATTGGACCCTGCTGGGAGCCTCCTCACCTCTGTGATGAGGGCCCTCTGACGTCAGGCCCTAACTGCTGGGCTCCCCAACTTTTCTTAGTGAGCCCAGTGTTGCTCAAGCACTCCTCTTAGGTTCCCATCCCCATGGGGATGTGGGCCTTCTGCTCTGAGGTTCCAACGGCTGGGTTGATCACAATTTCATGATGTGGGCTCTCTGGTGTTAGTTCACTGTGGCCTGGATCCCATAGCCTCTGTGGTCTTGGCTGCCTGCTGGGAGGTTCCAACTGCTCGATTCCTCAACTTTTGTATTCTATGGGTCCTGTGTTGTGATGCTCCTCCTGCCTGCCTCACTCGCAACCCCTTCGTGATGTGGGTCTTCTGGTTTGAGGCCACATGTGCTGGGTTAGGCAACTTTCAATGATGTGGCCCCACTGGTGTGAGGACACTCCTGTCTGGTTCCCATCCCCTTGGTGATGTGGGCCTTCTGGTGACAGTCTTATCCTGGCTGGGTTCCTCACTCTTCTGTGAGGTAGGCCCTCTGCTGTGAGGTCAATCCTGCCTGACTTGCACACATCACCTTGGCGACGTGGGCCCTCTGTTGGCACATGGAACCTGCTGGGAGCCTCCTGCCCTCGGTGATGATGGCCCTCTAGCATCAGGCTCTAACTGCTGGGCTCCCCACGTTTTCTGATGTGAGCCCAGTGATGCCAGGACACTCCTGTCAGGTTCCCATCCCCATGGGGATGTGGGCTTTCTGCTCTGAGGTCCCAATGCCTGGGTTGCTCACAGTTTCATGATGTGGGCTCTCTGGTGTTAGTTAACTCCTGCCTGCATCCCATAGCTTCTGTGCTCTCGGCCGCCTGCTGGGAGGTTCCAAATGCTGGATTCCTCACTTTTTTTATTCTTTGGGCCCTCTGTTTTTAGGCTACTCCTACCTGCCTCACTCCCATCCCCTTTGTGATGTATGTCCTCTGATATGAGGCCACATGTGCTGGGTTCCTCACCTTTCGATGATGTGGCCCCACTGGTGGGAGGACAGTCCTGACTGGTTCCCATCCCCTTGGTGTTGTGGGCCCTCTGGTGAGAGTCTCATCCTGCCTCGGTTCCTCACCCTTCTGTGAGATAGGCCCTCTGCTGTGAGGTCACTACTGCCTGGCTGGCGCATGCCACCTTGTAGACGTGGTCCCTCTGTTGGCAGTTGGAACCTGCTGGGAGTCTCCTCCCCTCAGTTATGAGGGCCCCCTGGCATCAGGCCCTAACTGCTGGGCTCCTAACATTTTCTGATATGTGCTAAGTGGTGCAAAGCCACTCCTGCCAGGTTCCCATCCCAATGGGGATGTGGGCCTTCTGTTCTGAGGTCCCAACAGCTGGGCTGCTCACAGGTTCATGATGTGGGCCCTCTGCTGTGAGTTCACTGCGGCCTGGATCCCATAGCCTCGGTGCTCTGGGCCACTTGCTGGGAGGTTCCAACTGCTGGATTCCTCAACTTTTATATTCTATGGACCCTGTGTTGTGAGGCCAGTCCTGCCAGCCTCATTCCGAACCCCTTGGTGATGTGGTTCCTCTGGTTTGAGGACACATGTGCTGGGATCCTCACCTTTCGATGATGTTGTCCCACTGGTGTGGGGACACTCCTGCCTGGTTCCCATCCCCTTGGTGATGTGGGCCCTCTGGTGAGAGTCTGATCCTGGCTGTGTTCCTCACCCTTCTGTGAGGTGGGCCCTCTGCTGTGAGGTCATTCGTGCCTGGTTGGCACACATCGCCTTGGCGACGTCAGCCCTCTGGTGGCAGTTGGAGCCTGCTGGGAGCCTCCTCTTCTCGGTGATGAGTGCCCTCTGGCGTCAGGCCCTAACTGCTGGTCGCCCAAAATTTTCTGATATGTTCTCAGTGGTGCGAGGACACTCCTACCAGAATTCCATCCCCATGGGGATGTGGGCCTCCTGCTCTGAGGTCCCAATGGCTGGGTTGCTCAGTTTCATGACATGGGCCCTGTTCTGTGAGTTCACTGTGGCCTGGATCCCATAGCCTCGGTGCTCTGGGCTGCCTGCAGGGAGGTTCCAACTGCTGGATTCCTCACTTTTTTATTCTATGTGCCCAGTGTTGTGAGACTACTCCTGCCTGCCTCACTCCGAGGTCCTTGGTGATGTGGGTCCTCTGGTTTGAGGACACATGTGCTGAGTACCTCAGCTTTCGATGATGTGGCCCCACTGATGTGAAGACACTCCTGCCTGGTTCCCATCCCCTTGGTGATGTGGGCCCTCTGGTGAGAGTCTGATGTTGGCTGGGTTTCTCACCCTTCTGTGAGGTGGGACCTCTGCTGTGAGGTAACTCCTGCCTGGCATGCTCACGTTGCCTTGGCAATGTGAGCCCTCAGGTGGCACTTGGAGCCTGCTGGGAATCTCCTCCCCTCAGTTATGAGAGCTCTGGATAAAACACATATGCCTTTTTTTGCCAAGTGCATTATTTTCCAAGTTCTGTCTCTTTTCCTATGCTTTAAGAGCTACTCCCGTGTACGTTCTGAAATCAGTTTCCAGCAATTCTGCCCCGCATTCAAGTCCTCTTCGCAGCCTTACTTCAGTATAATTTTGGATGATAGCTGTCATTTATAACTCCGCAGGTTTCTGAATTACAGTGTCCCTGAGCTCCTTTCTTCAACTCGCTTTCTTGTGAGCTGGCCGCAACACCGCAGGATCTCCTCAGGCCCTAATCTAGTTCCAGCATGGCACACGGAGCCTTTGGTTCATTTATCTTCCTGGTGGGAAATGAGAGTTAAATTTGCCCGTCCAGACACCTACAGATAGTCTCCCATTGCTTCTCCTTATTCCTGTTCATCTTCCGAAGAAATTGCAAACTGGGCCAAACAGGAGGTTAAAGGCACTGACTCTCCAAGTGGGGAGAGTGTTAGTAAAGCGTCTGGAATGTTGCACCCGAGTACCAGGGGACGAAAACTGAGACACATTTGAACACGTTTCGCGATCACACGGTGGATCATACTCTGGGTTCCACATGCATGTTTTAGCTGAAGGAAGAATCCCTTAAACCTGGAGAGTTGAGACCCATGGAATGGGTACCATGCAATATGACTTCAAAGGGTCTGCATTTGCTCACCGAACCTCACCAATCTTATCACTGCTGCGCTTATGCCGCTGTACACACGCTTGATTCTCTTTCGGAGACATATAAATCCATAGGTTTTAAGATTCTTACTAGTCAGGTATATTCTTAGGCGTTTAATATGGGGTGTTGAGTCCACTTCGTTGAGCAAGGAGTAGCTCTTGTCTATTACATATTTGGCTTATGGAACGGTATCTGTGCTAATTTCAATCTCTGGTTTTATGAAGCACCCCAACTCACCTTTCCCCTTAAGCAAGCATAAGTTGGTTTTCTACATTTGAGACCCTTTTCTGTTTTGTAATTCAGTTCCTGTGCAGCCAAGTTTACATTCCGTGTAGTAGTGATATCTTATGATGTTTCTTTTTCTGTGTGACTTATTTCACTTAGAATCATCGTACCTGAATCCACTCATTATGCTGCTACGGGCCTGATGACATAGATTTCATTGCTGAGTGATATTGCATTGTACGTAAGTACCACAACTTCTTTATTCATTTTTCACTTTCTGTGATATTGAACTTGTACCGTAAACGAGGTTCTTGTAAACAGAGCCGGCCCAAACTTTGGGGTGGCTGTGTCTTTTGGATTTTAATTTCCCTAAGCTATAGGACCATAAGTGGAAGTGCCCTAGGCTCTGTTGCTTTGTTTTTCGGATGTTTCAGGAAACACCATACACTTCTCCAGAGTGGCTGCTGGCAATTTACATGCCGCCCATCAGCATAACAAGGCTCCCTGTTCTCCATGGCCTGTCCTGCCTTTCTGGATTTTACACTTTTTTCAGATAGCCCTTTTGACCGGGGGGCAGTGAGACTTCATTGTAGTGCAGATTTCCTTTGCAAGCTTGCTTGGTTGGCCAAAAAGGGCGTATGCGTTTTTTCCTGAATATATTCAGGAAAAAACGCATACGCCATTTTTGGCCAAGTGCATCATTGTGGACGTTCTGCCTCTTTTCCTATGCTTTACATGCAATTCCAGTCTACCTCCTGAAATCGGTTCCCTGCAATTCTGCCCCGCATTCAACTCCTCTTGGCAGCCTTACTTCAATATATTTTTGGAAGATAGCTGTCATTTATAACTCTGCAGGTTTGTGAATTACAGTGCCCCTGAGCTCCTTTCTTCAACTCGCTTTCTTGTGAGCTGGCCGCAACACCGCAGGATTGCTTCAGGCCCTAGTTTGTTTCCGGCACGGCATGCTGAGCCTTTGGTTAATTCCTCTTCCTGGTGGGAAATGAGAGTTAAATTTGCCCGTCCAGACACCTCCACCTAGTCTCTCATTGGTTCTCCCTATTCCTGTTCATTTTCCACAGAAATTGCAAACTGGGCCAAACAGGAGGTTAAAGGCACTGACTCTCCAAGTGGGGAGAGTGTTAGTAAAGCGACTGGAATGTTGCACCCGAGTACCAGGGGACGAAAACTGAGACATATTTGAACACGTTTCTCGATCACACGGTGGATCGTACTCTGGGTTCCACATGCATGTTTTAGCTGAAGGAAGAATCCCTTAAACATGGAGAGTTGAGACCCATGGAATGGGTACCATGCAATATGACTTCAAAGAGTCTGCATTTCCTCACCGAACCTCACCAATCCTATCACTGCTGCGTTTATGCCACTGTACACACGCTTGATTCTCTTTCGGAGACATATAAATCCATAGGTTTTAAGATTCTTACTAGTCAGGTATATTCTTAGGCGTTTAATATTGGGTGTTGAGTCCACATCGTTGAGCAAGGAGTAGCTCTTGTCTATTACATATTTGGCTTATGGAACGGTATCTGTGCTAATTTCAATCTGTGGTTTTATGCCGCACCCCAACTCACCTTTCCCCTTAAGCAAGCATAAGGTGGTTTTCTACATTTGAGACGCTGTTCTGTTTTGTAATTCAGTTTCTGTGTAGCCAAGTATACATTCCGTGTAGTAGTGATATCTTATGATGTTTCTTTTTCTGTGTGACTTATTTCTCTTAGAATCATCATACCTGAATCCACTCATTATGCTGTCATGGGCCTGATGACATAGATTTCATTGCTGAGTGATATTGCATTGTACGTAAGTACCACAATTTCTTTATCCATTTTTCGCTTTCTGCGATATTGAACCTGTACCGTAAACGAGGTTCTTGTAAACAGAGCCGACCCAAACTTTGGGGAGGCTGTGTCTTTTTGATTATTATTTCCCTAAGCTAAAGGACCATAAGTGGAAATGCCCTAGGCTCTGTTGCTTGGTTTTTTGGATGTTTCAGGAAACACCATACACTTCTCCAGAGTGGCTGTTGGCAATTTACATCCCGCCCATCAGCACAACAAGGCTCCCAGTTCTCCATGGCCTGTCCTGCCTTTCTGGATTTTACACTTTTTTCAGATAGCCCTTTTGACCGGGGGGCAGTGAGACTTCATTGTAGTGCAGATTTCCTTTGCAAGCTTGCTTGTTTGGCCAAAAAGGGCGTATGCGTTTTTTCCTGAATATATTCAGGAAAAAACGCATACGCCCTTTTTGGCCAAGTGCATCATTGTGGACGTTCTGCCTCTTTTCCTATGCTTTACATACAATTCCAGTCTACCTCCTGAAATTGGTTCCCTGCAATTCTGCCCCGCATTCAACTCCTCTTGGCAGCCTTACTGCAATATATTTTTGGAAGATAGCTGTCATTTATAACTCTGCATGTTTGTGAATTACAGTGCCCCTGAGCTCCTTTCTTCAACTCGCTTTCTTGTGAGCTGGCCGCAACACCGCAGGATTGCTTCAGGCCCTAGTTTGGTTCCGGCACGGCATGCTGAGCCTTTGGTTAATTCCTCTTCCTGGTGGGAAATGAGAGTTAAATTTGCCCGTCCGGACACCTCCACCTAGTCTCTCATTGGTTCTCCCTATTCCTGTTCATTTTCCACAGAAATTGCAAACTGGGCCAAACAGGAGGTTAAAGTCACTGACACTCCAAGTGGGGAGAGTGTTAGTAAAGCATCTGGAATGTTGCACCCGAGTAGCAGGGGACGAAAACTGAGACACATTTGAACACGTTTTCCGATCACACGGTGGATCATACTCTGGGTTCCACATGCATGTTTTAGCTGAAGGAAAAATCCCTTAAACCTGGAGAGTTGAGACCCATGGAATGGGTACCATGCAATGTGACTTCAAAGGGTCTGCATTTGCTCACCGAACCTCACCAATCCTATCACTGCTGCGCTTATGCCGCTGTACACACGCTTGATTCTCTTTCGGAGACATATAAATCCATAGGTTTTAAGATTCTTACTAGTCAGGTATATTCTTAGGCGTTTAATGTGGGGTGTTGAGTCCACTTCGTTGAGCAAGGAGTAGCTCTTGTCTATTACATATTTGGCTTATGGAACGGTATCTGTGCTAATTTCAATCTGTGGTTTTATGCCGCACCCCAACTCACCTTTCCCCTTAAGCAAGCATAAGTTGGTTTTCTACATTTGAGACCCTGTTCTGTTTTGTAATTCAGTTCCTGTGCAGCCAAGTTTACATTCCGTGTAGTAGTGATATCTTATGATGTTTCTTTTTCTGTGTGACTTATTTCACTTAGAATCATCGTACCTGAATCCACTCATTATGCTTCTACGGGCCTGATGGCATAGATTTCATTGCTGAGTGATATTGCATTGTACGTAAGTACCACAACTTCTTTATTCATTTTTCGCTTTCTGTGATATTGAACTTGTACCGTAAACGAGGTTCTTGTAAACAGAGCCGGCCCAAACTTTGGGGTGGCTGTGTCTTTTGGATTTTAATTTCCCTAAGCTACAGGACCATAAGTGGAAGTGCCCTAGGCTCTGTTGCTTTGTTTTTTGGATGTTTCAGGAAACACCATACACTTCTCCAGAGTGGCTGCTGGCAATTTACATGCCGCCCATCAGCATAACAAGGCTCCCTGTTCTCCATGGCCTGTCCTGCCTTTCTGGATTTTACACTTTTTTCAGATAGCCCTTTTGACCGGGGGGCAGTGAGACTTCATTGTAGTGCAGATTTCCTTTTCAAGCTTGCTTGGTTGGCCAAAAAGGGCGTATGCGTTTTTTCCTGAATATATTCAGGAAAAAACGCATACGCCCTTTTTGGCCAAGTGCATCATTGTGGACGTTCTGCCTCTTTTCCTATGCTTTACATGCAATTCCAGTCTACCTCCTGAAATCGGTTTCCTGCAATTCTGCCCCGCATTCAACTCCTCTTGGCAGCCTTACTGCAATATATTTTTGGAAGATAGCTGTCATTTATAACTCTGCATGTTTGTGAATTACAGTGCCCCTGAGCTCCTTTCTTCAACTCGCTTTCTTGTGAGCTGGCCGCAACACCGCAGGATTGCTTCAGGCCCTAGATTGGTTCCGGCACGGCATGCTGAGCCTTTGGTTAATTCCTCTTCCTGGTGGGAAAAGAGAGTTAAATTTGCCCGTCCAGACACCTCCACCTAGTCTCTCATTGGTTCTCCCTATTCCTGTTCATTTTCCACAGAAATTGCAAACTGGGCCAAACAGGAGGTTAAAGGCACTGACTCTCCAAGTGGGGAGAGTGTTAGTAAAGCATCTGGAATGTTGCATCCGAGTACCAGGGGACAAAAACTGAGACACATTTGAACACGTTTTCCGATCACACAGTGGATCGTACTCTGGGTTCCACATGCATGTTTTAGCTGAAGGAAGAATCCCTTAAACATGGAGAGTTGAGACCCATGGAATGGGTACCATGCAATATGACTTCAAAGAGTCTGCATTTCCTCACCGAACCTCACCAATCCTATCACTGCTGCGTTTATGCCACTGTACACACGCTTGATTCTCTTTCGGAGACATATAAATCCATAGGTTTTAAGATTCTTACTAGTCAGGTATATTCTTAGGCGTTTAATATTGGGTGTTGAGTCCACTTCGTTGAGCAAGGAGTAGCTCTTGTCTATTACATATTTAGCTTATGGAACGGTATCTGTGCTAATTTCAATCTGTGGTTTTATGCCGCACCCCAACTCACCTTTCCCCTTAAGCAAGCATAAGTTGGTTTTCTACATTTGAGACGCTGTTCTGTTTTGTAATTCAGTTTCTGTGTAGCCAAGTTTACATTCCGTGTAGTAGTGATATCTTATGATGTTTCTTTTTCTGTGTGACTTATTTCTCTTAGAATCATCATACCTGAATCCACTCATTATGCTGCTACCGGCCTGATGACATAGATTTCATTGCTGAGTGATATTGCATTGTACGTAAGTACCACAACTTCTTTATCCATTTTTCGCTTTCTGTGATATTGAACTTGTACCGTAAATGAGGTTCTTGTAAACAGAGCCGTCCCAAACTTTGGGGTGGCTGTGTCTTTTTGATTTTAATTTCCCTAAGCTATAGGACCATAAGTGGAAGTGCCCTAGGCTCTGTTGCTTTGTTTTTTGGATGTTTCAGGAAACACCATACACTTCTCCAGAGTGGCTGTTGGCAATTTACATGCCGCCAATCAGCATAACAAGGCTCCCAGTTCTCCATGGCCTGTCCTGCCTTTCTGGATTTTACACTTTTTTCAGATAGCCCTTTTGACCGGGGGGCAGTGAGACTTCATTGTAGTGCAGATTTCCTTTGCAAGCTTGCTTGGTTGGCCAAAAAGGGCGTATGCGTTTTTTCCTGAATATATTCAGGAAAAAACGCATACGCCATTTTTGGCCAAGTGCATCATTGTGGACGTTCTGCCTCTTTTCCTATGCTTTACATACAATTCCAGTCTACCTCCTGAAATCGGTTCCCTGCAATTCTGCCCCGCATTCAACTCCTCTTGGCAGCCTTACTGCAATATATTTTTGGACGTTATCTGTCATTTATAACTCTCCAGGTTTGTGAATTACAGGGCCCCTGAGCTCCTTTCTTCAACTCGCTTTCTTGTGAGCTGGCCGCAAACCCGCAAGACTGCTTCAGGCCCTAATCTGCTTCTGGCAGGGCACGCTGAGCCTTTGGTTAATTTCTCTTCCTGGTGGGAAATGAGTGTTAAATATGCCCGTCCAGACACCTACCTCACTCTCAACCCCTTGGTGATGTGGGTCCTCTGGTTTGTGGCCACCTTTTCTGGGTTCCTCACCTTTCGATGATGTGGCCCCACTAGTGTGAGGACACTCCTGCCTGGTTCTCATCCACGTGGTTATGTGGACCCCCTGGTGAGAGTCTGTTCCTGGCTTTGTTCCTCACCCACCTGTGAGGGAGACCCTCTGCTGATAGGTCACTCCTGCATGGCTGGCACACATTGCCTTGGTGAAGTCAGCCGTGTGGTGGCAGTTGGAGCGTGCTGGGAATCTCCTCCCCCCGGTGATGAGGGCCCTCTTGCGTCAGGCCCTAACTGCTGGGCTCACCAACTTTTCTTAGGGAGCCCAGTGATGCTTTGGCACTCCTCTTAGGATCCCATCTCCATGGAGATGTGGGCCTTCTGCTCTGAGGTCCCAACGGCTGGGTTGTTCACATTTTCATGATGTGGGCTCTCTGGTGTTCACAGAGGCCTGGATCCCATAGCCTCTGTGCTCTTGGCCGCCTGCTGGGAGGTTCCAACTGCTGGATTCCTCACTTTTTTAATTTTTTGGGCCCTCTGTTGTGAGGATCCTCCTGCCTGCCTCACTCCCAGCCCCTTCGTGATGTGTGTCGTCTGGTTTGAGGCCACATGTGCTGGGTTCCTCACCTTTCGATGATGTGGGACCAATGGTCTTAGGAGACTCCTGCCTGGTTCACATCCCCTTGGTGATGTGGGCCCTCTGTTGAGAGTCTGATCCTGGCTGGGTTCCTCACCCATCTGTGAGGTGGGCCGTCTGCTGTGAGGTCACTCCTGCCTGGCTTGCTCACCTCGCCTTGTGGACATGAGCCCTCTGGTGGCACTTGGAGCCTGCTGGGAGCCTCCTCTCCTGGGTGATGAGGGCCCTCTGGCGTCAGGTCCTAACTGCTGGGCTCCCCACATTTTGTGATGTGCGCCCAGTGGTGCGAGGACACTCCAGCCAGGTTCACATCCCCATTGGGGATATGGGCCTTCTGCTCTGAGGTCAAAACGGCTGGCTTGCTCACAGTACCAAGATGTGGGCCCTCTGCTGTGAGTTCACTCCGGCAAGGATCCCTTATCATCGGTGCTCTGAGCCGCCTGCTGGGAGGTTCCAACTGCTGGATTCCTCAACTTTTTTATTCTATGTGCCCTCTGTTGTGAGGCTCCTCCTGCCTGCCTCACTGCCAGCCCCTTGGTGATGACTGTCCTATGGCTTGAGGCCACATGTGCTGCGTTCCTCACCTTTCGATGATGTGACCCCACTCGTGTGAGGACACTCCTGCCTGGTTCCCATCCCCTTGGTGAGGTGGGCCCTCTGGCGAGAGTCTAATCCTGGCTGGGTTCCTCAACGTTCTGTGAGGTAGGCCCTCTGCTGTGAGGTCACTCCTGCCTGGCTGGCACACGTCACCTTGGAGACGTGAGCCCTCTGGTGGCAGTTGGAGCGTGCAGGGCGCCTCCTCCTCTCGGTGATGACGGCCCTCTGGCGTCAGGCCCTAAATGGTGGGCTCCCCACATTTTCTGATGTGCGCCCAGTGGTGCGAGGACACTCCAGCCAGGTTCCCATTCCCATGGGGATGTGGTCCTTCTGCGCTGAGGTCTCAACTCCTGGGTTGCTCACAGTTTTGTGATGTGGGCCCTCTGCTGTGAGTTCACTGTGGCCTGGATCCCATAGCCTCGGTGTTCTGGGCCGCCTGCTGGAAGGTCTAAATGCTGGAATCCTCACGTTTTTTATATTATGTGCCCTGTGTTGTGAGGCTACTCCTGCCTGCCTCACTCCAAGGCCCTTGGTGATGTGGGTCCTCTGGTTTGAGGACACATGTGCTGGGTTCCTCACCTTAAGATGATGAGGCCCCACTGGTGTGAGGATAATCCTGACTGGGTCCCATCCCCTTTGTGATGTGGGCCCTCTGGTGAGAGTCTGATCCTGGCTGGGTTCCTCACCCATCTGTGAGGTGGGCCCTCTACTATCAGGTAACTCTTGCCTGGGTTGCTCACCTCGCCTTGTTGACATGAGCCCTCTGGTGGCAATTGGACCCTGCTGGGAGCCTCCTCAGCTCTGTGATGAGGGCCCTCTGACGTCAGGCCCTAACTGCTGGGCTCCCCAACTTTTCTTAGTGAGCCCAGTGTTGCTCAAGCACTCCTCTTAGGTTCCCATCCCCATGGGGATGTGGGCCTTCTGCTCTGAGGTTCCAACGGCTGGGTTGATCACAATTTCATGATGTGGGCTCTCTGGTGTTAGTTCACTGTGGCCTGGATCCCATAGCCTCTGTGGTCTTGGCTGCCTGCTGGGAGGTTCCAAATGCTCGATTCCTCAACTTTTGTATTCTATGGGTCCTGTGTTGTGATGCTCCTCCTGCCTGCCTCACTCGCAACCCATTCGTGGTGTGGTTCTTCTGGTTTGAGGCCACATGTGCTGGGTTAGGCAACTTTCAATGATGTGGCCCCACTGGTGTGAGGACACTCCTGCCTGGTTCCCATCCCCTTGGTGATGTGGGCCTTCTGGTGACAGTCTTATCCTGGCTGGGTTCCTCACTCTTCTGTGAGGTAGGCCCTCTGCTGTGAGGTCAATCCTGCCTGACTTACACACATCACCTTGGCGACGTGGGCCCTCTGTTGGCACATGGAACCTGCTGGGAGCCTCCTGCCCTCGGTGATGACGGCCCTCTAGCATCAGGCTCTAACTGCTGGGCTCCCCACGTTTTCTGATGTGAGCCCAGTGATGCCAGGACACTCCTGTCAGGTTCCCATCCCCATGGGGATGTGGGCTTTCTGCTCTGAGGTCCCAATGCCTGGGTTGCTCACAGTTTCATGATGTGGGCTCTCTGGTGTTAGTTAACTCCTGCCTGCATCCCATAGCTTCTGTGCTCTCGGCCGCCTGCTGGGAGGTTCCAAATGCTGGATTCCTCACTTTTTTTATTCTTTGGGCCCTCTGTTTTTAGGCTACTCCTACCTGCCTCACTCCCATCCCCATTGTGATGTATGTCCTCTGATATGAGGCCACATGTGCTGGGTTCCTCACCTTTCGATGATGTGGCCCCACTGGTGGGAGGACAGTCCTGACTGGTTCCCATCCCCTTGGTGTTGTGGGCCCTCTGGTGAGAGTCTCATCCTGCCTCAGTTCCTCACCCTTCTGTGAGATAGGCCCTCTGCTGTGAGGTCACTACTGCCTGGCTGGCGCATGCCACCTTGTAGACGTGGTCCCTCTGTTGGCAGTTGGAACCTGCTGGGAGTCTCCTCCCCTCAGTTATGAGGGCCCCCTGGCATCAGGCCCTAACTGCTGGGCTCCTAACATTTTCTGATATGTGCTAAGTGGTGCAAAGCCACTCCTGCCAGGTTCCCATCCCAATGGGGATGTGGGCCTTCTGTTCTGAGGTCCCAACAGCTGGGCTGCTCACAGGTTCATGATGTGGGCCCTCTGCTGTGAGTTCACTGCGGCCTGGATCCCATAGCCTCGGTGCTTTGGGCCACTTGCTGGGAGGTTCCAACTGCTGGATTCCTCAACTTTTATATTCTATGGACCCTGTGTTGTGAGGCCAGTCCTGCCAGCCTCATTCCGAACCCCTTGGTGATGTGGTTCCTCTGGTTTGAGGACACATGTGCTGGGATCCTCACCTTTCGATGATGTTGTCCCACTGGTGTGGGGACACTCCTGCCTGGTTCCCATCCCCTTGGTGATGTGGGCCCTCTGGTGAGAGTCTGATCCTGGCTGTGTTCCTCACCCTTCTGTGAGGTGGGCCCTCTGCTGTGAGGTCATTCGTGCCTGGTTGGCACACATCGCCTTGGCGACGTCAGCCCTCTGGTGGCAGTTGGAGCCTGCTGGGAGCCTCCTTCCCTTGGTGATGAGGGTCCTCTGGCGTCAGGCCCTAACTGCTGGTCGCCCAAAATTTTCTGATACATTCTCAGTGGTGCGAGGACACTCCTACCAGAATTCCATCCCCATGGGGATGTGGGCCTCCTGCTCTGAGGTCCCAATGGCTGGGTTGCTCAGTTTCATGACATGGGCCCTGTTCTGTGAGTTCACTGTGGCCTGGATCCCATAGCCTCGGTGCTCTGGGCCGCCTGCTGGGAGGTTCCAACTGCTGGATTCCTCACTTTTTTATTCTATGTGCCCAGTGTTGTGAGGCTACTCCTGCCTGCCTCACTCCGAGGTCCTTGGTGATGTGGGTCCTCTGGTTTGAGGACACATGTGCTGAGTACCTCAGCTTTCGATGATGTGGCCCCACTGATGTGAAGACACTCCTGCCTGGTTCCCATCCCCTTGGTGATGTGGGCCCTCTGGTGAGAGTCTGATGTTGGCTGGGTTTCTCACCCTTCTGTGAGGTGGGACCTCTGCTGTGAGGTAACTCCTGCCTGGCATGCTCACGTTGCCTTGGCAATGTGAGCCCTCAGGTGGCACTTGGAGCCTGCTGGGAATCTCCTCCCCTCAGTTATGAGAGCTCTGGATAAAACACATATGCCCTTTTTTGCCAAGTGCATTATTTTCCAAGTTCTGTCTCTTTTCCTATGCTTTAAGAGCTACTCCCGTGTACGTTCTGAAATCAGTTTCCAGCAATTCTGCCCCGCATTCAAGTCCTCTTCGCAGCCTTACTTCAGTATAATTTTGGATGATAGCTGTCATTTATAACTCCGCAGGTTTCTGAATTACAGTGTCCCTGAGCTCCTTTCTTCAACTCGCTTTCTTGTGAGCTGGCCGCAACACCGCAGGATCTCCTCAGGCCCTAATTTAGTTCCAGCATGGCACACGGAGCCTTTGGTTCATTTATCTTCCTGGTGGGATATGAGAGTTAAATTTGCCCGTCCAGACACCTACAGATAGTCTCCCATTGCTTCTCCTTATTCCTGTTCATCTTCCGAAGAAATTGCAAACTGGGCCAAACAGGAGGTTAAAGGCACTGACTCTCCAAGTGGGGAGAGTGTTAGTAAAGCGTCTGGAATGTTGCACCCGAGTACCAGGGGACGAAAACTGAGACACATTTGAACACGTTTCGCGATCACACGGTGGATCATACTCTGGGTTCCACATGCATGTTTTAGCTGAAGGAAGAATCCCTTAAACCTGGAGAGTTCAGACCCATGGAATGGGTACCATGCAATATGACTTCAAAGAGTCTGCATTTGCTAACCGAACCTCACCAATCCTATCACTGCTGCGTTTATGACACTGTACACACGCTTGATTCTCTTTCGGAGACATATAAATCCATAGGTTTTAAGATTCGTACTAGTCAGGTATATTCTTAGTCGTTTAATACGAGGTGTTGAGTCCACTTCGTTGAGCAAGGAGTAGCTCTTGTCTATTACATATTTGGCTTATGGAACAGTATCTGTGCTAATTTCAATCTCTGATTTTATGCCGCACCCCAACTCACCTTTCCCCTTAAGCAAGCATAAGTTGGTTTTCTACATTTGACACCCTGTTCTGTTTTGTAATTCAGTTCCTGTGTAGCCAAGTTTACATTCCGTGTAGTAGTGATATCTTATGATGTTTCTTTTTCTGTGTGACTTATTTCTCTTAGAATCATCATACCTGAATCCACTCATTATGCTGTCACGGGCCTGATGACATAGATTTCTTTGCTGAGTGATATTGCATTGTACGTAAGTACCACAATTTCTTTATCCATTTTTCGCTTTCTGCGATATTGAACCTGTACCGTAAACGAGGTTCTTGTAAACAGAGCCATCCCAAACTTTGGGGAGGCTGTGTCTTTTTGATTATTATTTCCCTAAGCTATACGACCATAAGTGGAAATGCCCTAGGCTCTGTTGCTTGGTTTTTTGGATGTTTCAGGAAACACCATACACTTCTCCAGAGTGGCTGTTGGCAATTTACATCCCGCCCATCAGCATAACAAGGCTCCCAGTTCTCCATGGCCTGTCCAGCCTTTCTGGATTTTACACATTTTTCAGATGGCCCTTTTGACCGGGGGGCAGTGAGACTTCATTGTAGTGCAGATTTCCTTTGCAAGCTTGCTTGGTTGGCCAAAAAGGGCGTATGCGTTTTTTCCTGAATATATTCAGGAAAAAACGCATACGCCCTTTTTGGCCAAGTGCATCATTGTGGACATTCTGCCTCTTTTCCTATGCTTTACATGCAATTCCAGTCTACCTCCTGAAATCGGTTTCCTGCAATTCTGCCCCGCTTTCAACTCCTCTTGGCAGCCTTACTTTAATATATTTTTGCAAGATGGCTGTCATTTATAACTCTGCAGGTTTGTGAATTACAGTGCCCCTGAGCTCCTTTCTTCAACTCGCTTTCTTGTGAGCTGGCCGCAACACCGCAGGATTGCTTCGGGCCCTAGTGTGGTTCCGGCATGGCATGCTGAGCCTTTGGTTAATTCCTCTTCCTGGTGGGAAATGAGAGTTAAATTTGCCCGTCCGGACACCTCCACCTAGTCTCTCATTGGTTCTCCCTATTCCTGTTCATTTTCCACAGAAATTGCAAACTGGGCCAAACAGGAGGTTAAAGTCACTGACATTCCAAGTGGGGAGAGTGTTAGTAAAGCATCTGGAATGTTGCACCCGAGTACCAGGGGACGAAAACTGAGACACATTTGAACACGTTTTCCGATCACACGGTGGATCATACTCTGGGTTCCACATGCATGTTTTAGCTGAAGGAAGAATCCCTTAAACATGGAGAGTTGAGACCCATGGAATGGGTACCATGCAATATGACTTCAAAGGGTCTGCATTTGCTCACCGAACCTCACCAATCCTATCACTGCTGCGCTTATGCCGCTGTACACACGCTTGATTCTCTTTCGGAGACATATAAATCCATAGGTTTTAAGATTCTTACTAGTCAGGTATATTCTTAGGCATTTAATATGGGGTGTTGAGTCCACTTCGTTGAGCAAGGAGTAGCTCTTGTCTATTACATATTTGGCTTATGGAACGGTATCTGTGCTAATTTCAATCTCTGGTTTTATGAAGCACCCCAACTCACCTTTCCCCTTAAGCAAGCATAAGTTGGTTTTCTACATTTGAGGCCCTGTTCTGTTTTGTAATTCAGTTCTTGTCTGGCCAAGTTTACATTCCGTGTAGTAGTGATATCTTATGATGTTTCTTTTTCTGTGTGACTTATTTCACTTAGAATCATTGTACCTGAATCCACTCATTATGCTGCTACGGGCCTGATGACATAGATTTCATTGCTGAGTGATATTGCATTGTACGTAAGTACCACAACTTCGTTATTCATTTTTCGCTTTCTGTGATATTGAACTTGTACCGTAAACGAGGTTCTTGTAAACAGAGCCGTCCCAAACTTTGGGGTGGCTGTGTCTTTTTGATTTTAATTTCCCTAAGCTATAGGACCATAAGTGGAAGTGCCCTGGGCTCTGTTGCTTTGTTTTTTGGATGTTTCAGGAAACACCATACACTTCTCCAGAGTGGCTGCTGGCAATTTACATGCTGCCCATCAGCATAACAAGGCTCCCTGTTCTCCATGGCCTGTCCTGCCTTTCTGGATTTTACACTTTTTTCAGATGGCCCTTTTGACCGGGGGGCAGTGAGACTTCATTGTAGTGCAGATTTCCTTTGCAAGCTTGCTTGGTTGGCCAAAAACGGCGTATGCGTTTTTTCCTGAATATATTCAGGAAAAAACGCATACGCCCTTTTTGGCCAAGTGCATCATTGTGGACGTTCTGCCTCTTTTCCTATGCTTTACATACAATTCCAGTCTACCTCCTGAAATCGGTTCCCTGCAATTCTGCCCCGCATTCAACTCCTCTTGGTAGCCTTACTGCAATATATTTTTGGAAGATAGCTGTCATTTATAACTCTGTAGGTTTGTGAATTACAGTGCCCCTGAGCTCCTTTCTTCAACTCGCTTTCTTGTGAGCTGGCCGCAACACCGCAGGATCTCCTCAGGCCCTAATCTTGTTCCAGCATGGCACACGGAGCCTTTGGTTCATTTATCTTCCTGGTGGGAAATGAGAGTTAAATTTGCCCGTCCGGACACCTCCACCTAGTCTCTCATTGGTTCTCCCTATTCCTGTTCATTTTCCACAGAAATTGCAAACTGGGCCAAACAGGAGGTTAAAGGCACTGACTCTCCAAGTGGGGAGAGTGTTAGTAAAGCGTCTGGAATGTTGCACCCGAGTACCAGGGGACGAAAACTGAGACACATTTGAACACGTTTCGCGATCACACGGTGGATCATACTCTGGGTTCCACATGCATGTTTTAGCTGAAGGAAGAATCCCTTAAACCTGGAGAGTTCAGACCCATGGAATGGGTACCATGCAATATGACTTCAAAGAGTCTGCATTTGCTAACCGAACCTCACCAATCCTATCACTGCTGCGTTTATGACACTGTACACACGCTTGATTCTCTTTCGGAGACATATAAATCCATAGGTTTTAAGATTCGTACTAGTCAGGTATATTCTTAGTCGTTTAATACGAGGTGTTGAGTCCACTTCGTTGAGCAAGGAGTAGCTCTTGTCTATTACATATTTGGCTTATGGAACAGTATCTGTGCTAATTTCAATCTCTGATTTTATGCCGCACCCCAACTCACCTTTCCCCTTAAGCAAGCATAAGTTGGTTTTCTACATTTGACACCCTGTTCTGTTTTGTAATTCAGTTCCTGTGTAGCCAAGTTTACATTCCGTGTAGTAGTGATATCTTATGATGTTTCTTTTTCTGTGTGACTTATTTCTCTTAGAATCATCATACCTGAATCCACTCATTATGCTGTCACGGGCCTGATGACATAGATTTCTTTGCTGAGTGATATTGCATTGTACGTAAGTACCACAATTTCTTTATCCATTTTTCGCTTTCTGCGATATTGAACCTGTACCGTAAACGAGGTTCTTGTAAACAGAGCCATCCCAAACTTTGGGGAGGCTGTGTCTTTTTGATTATTATTTCCCTAAGCTATACGACCATAAGTGGAAATGCCCTAGGCTCTGTTGCTTGGTTTTTTGGATGTTTCAGGAAACACCATACACTTCTCCAGAGTGGCTGTTGGCAATTTACATCCCGCCCATCAGCATAACAAGGCTCCCAGTTCTCCATGGCCTGTCCAGCCTTTCTGGATTTTACACATTTTTCAGATGGCCCTTTTGACCGGGGGGCAGTGAGACTTCATTGTAGTGCAGATTTCCTTTGCAAGCTTGCTTGGTTGGCCAAAAAGGGCGTATGCGTTTTTTCCTGAATATATTCAGGAAAAAACGCATACGCCCTTTTTGGCCAAGTGCATCATTGTGGACATTCTGCCTCTTTTCCTATGCTTTACATGCAATTCCAGTCTACCTCCTGAAATCGGTTTCCTGCAATTCTGCCCCGCTTTCAACTCCTCTTGGCAGCCTTACTTTAATATATTTTTGCAAGATGGCTGTCATTTATAACTCTGCAGGTTTGTGAATTACAGTGCCCCTGAGCTCCTTTCTTCAACTCGCTTTCTTGTGAGCTGGCCGCAACACCGCAGGATTGCTTCGGGCCCTAGTGTGGTTCCGGCATGGCATGCTGAGCCTTTGGTTAATTCCTCTTCCTGGTGGGAAATGAGAGTTAAATTTGCCCGTCCGGACACCTCCACCTAGTCTCTCATTGGTTCTCCCTATTCCTGTTCATTTTCCACAGAAATTGCAAACTGGGCCAAACAGGAGGTTAAAGTCACTGACATTCCAAGTGGGGAGAGTGTTAGTAAAGCATCTGGAATGTTGCACCCGAGTACCAGGGGACGAAAACTGAGACACATTTGAACACGTTTTCCGATCACACGGTGGATCATACTCTGGGTTCCACATGCATGTTTTAGCTGAAGGAAGAATCCCTTAAACATGGAGAGTTGAGACCCATGGAATGGGTACCATGCAATATGACTTCAAAGGGTCTGCATTTGCTCACCGAACCTCACCAATCCTATCACTGCTGCGCTTATGCCGCTGTACACACGCTTGATTCTCTTTCGGAGACATATAAATCCATAGGTTTTAAGATTCTTACTAGTCAGGTATATTCTTAGGCATTTAATATGGGGTGTTGAGTCCACTTCGTTGAGCAAGGAGTAGCTCTTGTCTATTACATATTTGGCTTATGGAACGGTATCTGTGCTAATTTCAATCTCTGGTTTTATGAAGCACCCCAACTCACCTTTCCCCTTAAGCAAGCATAAGTTGGTTTTCTACATTTGAGGCCCTGTTCTGTTTTGTAATTCAGTTCTTGTCTGGCCAAGTTTACATTCCGTGTAGTAGTGATATCTTATGATGTTTCTTTTTCTGTGTGACTTATTTCACTTAGAATCATTGTACCTGAATCCACTCATTATGCTGCTACGGGCCTGATGACATAGATTTCATTGCTGAGTGATATTGCATTGTACGTAAGTACCACAACTTCGTTATTCATTTTTCGCTTTCTGTGATATTGAACTTGTACCGTAAACGAGGTTCTTGTAAACAGAGCCGTCCCAAACTTTGGGGTGGCTGTGTCTTTTTGATTTTAATTTCCCTAAGCTATAGGACCATAAGTGGAAGTGCCCTGGGCTCTGTTGCTTTGTTTTTTGGATGTTTCAGGAAACACCATACACTTCTCCAGAGTGGCTGCTGGCAATTTACATGCTGCCCATCAGCATAACAAGGCTCCCTGTTCTCCATGGCCTGTCCTGCCTTTCTGGATTTTACACTTTTTTCAGATGGCCCTTTTGACCGGGGGGCAGTGAGACTTCATTGTAGTGCAGATTTCCTTTGCAAGCTTGCTTGGTTGGCCAAAAACGGCGTATGCGTTTTTTCCTGAATATATTCAGGAAAAAACGCATACGCCCTTTTTGGCCAAGTGCATCATTGTGGACGTTCTGCCTCTTTTCCTATGCTTTACATACAATTCCAGTCTACCTCCTGAAATCGGTTCCCTGCAATTCTGCCCCGCATTCAACTCCTCTTGGTAGCCTTACTGCAATATATTTTTGGAAGATAGCTGTCATTTATAACTCTGTAGGTTTGTGAATTACAGTGCCCCTGAGCTCCTTTCTTCAACTCGCTTTCTTGTGAGCTGGCCGCAACACCGCAGGATCTCCTCAGGCCCTAATCTTGTTCCAGCATGGCACACGGAGCCTTTGGTTCATTTATCTTCCTGGTGGGAAATGAGAGTTAAATTTGCCCGTCCGGACACCTCCACCTAGTCTCTCATTGGTTCTCCCTATTCCTGTTCATTTTCCACAGAAATTGCAAACTGGGCCAAACAGGAGGTTAAAGGCACTGACTCTCCAAGTGGGGAGAGTGTTAGGAAAGCGTCTGGAATGTTGCACCCGAGTACCAGGGGACGAAAACTGAGACACATTTGAACACGTTTCCCAATCACACGGTGGATCATACTCTGGGTTCCACATGAATGTTTTAGCTGAAGGAAGAATCCCTTAAACATGGAGAGTTGAGACCCATGGAATGGGTACCATGCAATATGACTTCAAAGGGTCTGCATTTGCTCACCGAACCTCACCAGTCCTATCACTGCTGCGTTTATGCCGCTGTACACACGCTTGATTCTCTTTCGGAGACATATAAATCCATAGGTTTTAAGATTCTTACTAGTCAGGTATATTGTTAGGCATTTAATATGGGGTGTTGAGTCCACTTCGTTGAGCAAGGAGTAGCTCTTGTCTATTACATATTTGGCTTATGGAACGGTATCTGTGCTAATTTCAATCTCTGGTTTTATGCAGCACCCCAACTCACCTTTCCCCTTAAGCAAGCATAAGTTGGTTTTCTACATTTGACACCCTGTTCTGTTTTGTAATTCAGTTCATGTGTAGCCAAGATTACATTCCGTGTAGTAGTGATATCTTATGATGTTTCTTTTTCTGTGTGACTTATTTCACTTAGAATCATCGTACCTGAATCCACTCATTATGCTGCTACGGGCCTGATGACATAGATTTCATTGCTGAGTGATATTGCATTGTACGTAAGTACCAAAACTTCTTTATCCATTTTTCGCTTTCTGTGATATTGAACTTGTACCGTAAATGAGGTTCTTGTAAACAGAGCCGTCCCAAACTTTGGGGTGGCTGTGTCTTTTTAATTTCAATTTCCCTAAGCTATAGGACCATAAGTGGAAGTGCCCTAGGCTCTGTTGCTTTGTTTTTTGGATGTTTCAGGAAACACCATACACTTCTCCAGAGTGGCTGTTGGCAATTTACATGCCGCCCATCAGCATAACAAGGCTCCCAGTTCTCCATGGCCTGTCCTGCCTTTCTGGATTTTACACTTTTTTCAGGTAGCCCTTTTGACCGGGGGTCAGTGAGACTTCATTGTAGTGCAGATTTCCTTTGCAAGCTTGCTTGGTTGGCCAAAAAGGGCGTATGCGTTTTTTCCTGAATATATTCAGGAAAAAACACATACGCCCTTTTTGGCCAAGTGCATCATTGTGGACGTTCTGCCTCTTTTCCTATGCTTTACATGCAATTCCAGTCTACCTCCTGAAATCGGTTCCCTGCAATTCTGTCCCGCATTCAACTCCTCTTGGCAGCCTTACTTCAATATATTTTTGGAAGATAGGTGTCATTTATAACTCTGCAGGTTTGTGAATTACAGTGCCCCTGAGATCCTTTCTTCAACTCGCTTTCTTGTGAGCTGGCCGCAACACCGCAGGATTGCTTCAGGCCCTAGTTTGGTTCTGGCACGGCATGCTGAGCCTTTGGTTAATTCCTCTTCCTGGTGGGAAATGAGAGTTAAATTTGCCCGTCCAGACACCTCCACCTAGTCTCTCATTGGTTCTCCCTATTCCTGTTCATTTTCCACAGAAATTGCAAACTGGGCCAAACAGGAGGTTAAAGGCACTGACTCTCCAAGTGGGGAGAGTGTTAGTAAAGCGACTGGAATTTTGCACCCGAGTACCAGGGGACGAAAACAGAGACATATTTGAACACGTTTCCCGATCACACGGTGGATCGTACTCTGGGTTCCACATGCATGTTTTAGCTGAAGGAAGAATCCCTTAAACATGGAGAGTTGAGACCCATGGAATGGGTACCATGCAATATGACATCAAAGAGTCTGCATTTCCTCACCGAACCTCACCAATCCTATCACTGCTGCGTTTATGCCACTGTACACACGCTTGATTCTCTTTCGGAGACATATAAATCCATAGGTTTTAAGATTCTTACTAGTCAGGTATGTTCTTAGGCGTTTAATATTGGGTGTTGAGTCCACATCGTTGAGAAAGGAGTAGCTCTTGTCTATTACATATTTGGCTTATGGAACGGTATCTGTGCTAATTTCAATCTGTGGTTTTATGCCGCACCCCAACTCACCTTTCCCCTTAAGCAAGCATAAGTTGGTTTTCTACATTTGAGACGCTGTTCTGTTTTGTAATTCAGTTTCTGTGTAGCCAAGTTTACATTCCGTGTAGTAGTGATATCTTATGATGTTTCTTTTTCTGTGTGACTTATTTCTCTTAGAATCATCATACCTGAATCCACTCATTATGCTGTCATGGGCCTGATGACATAGATTTCATTGCTGAGTGATATTGCATTGTACGTAAGTACCACAATTTCTTTATCCATTTTTCGCTTTCTGCGATATTGAACCTGTACCGTAAACGAGGTTCTTGTAAACAGAGCCGTCCCAAACTTTGGGGAGGCTGTGTCTTTTTGATTATTATTTCCCTAAGCTAAAGGACCATAAGTGGAAATGCCCTAGGCTCTGTTGCTTGGTTTTTTGGATGTTTCAGGAAACACCATACACTTCTCCAGAGTGGCTGTTGGCAATTTACATCCCGCCCATCAGCACAACAAGGCTCCCAGTTCTCCATGGCCTGTCCTGCCTTTCTGGATTTTACACTTTTTTCAGATGGCCCTTTTGACCGGGGGGCAGTGAGACTTCATTGTAGTGCAGATTTCCTTTGCAAGCTTGCTTGGTTGGCCAAAAAGGGCGTATGCGTTTTTTCCTGAATATATTCAGGAAAAAATGCATACGCCCTTTTTGGCCAAGTGCATCATTGTGGACATTCTGCCTCTTTTCCTATGCTTTACATGCAATTCCAGTCTACCTCCTGAAATCGGTTTCCTGCAATTCTGCCCCGCTTTCAACTCCTCTTGGCAGCCTTACTTTAATATATTTTTGCAAGATGGCTGTCATTTATAACTCTGCAGGTTTGTGAATTACAGTGCCCCTGAGCTCCTTTCTTCAACTCGCTTTCTTGTGAGCTGGCCGCAACACCGCAGGATTGCTTCTGACCCTAGTGTGGTTCCGGCATGGCACGCTGAGCCTTTGGTTAATTCCTCTTCCTGGTGGGAAATGAGAGTTAAATTTGCCCGTCCGGACACCTCCACCTAGTCTCTCACTGGTTCTCCCTATTCCTGTTCATTTTCCACAGAAATTGCAAACTGGGCCAAACAGGAGGTTAAAGGCACTGACTGTCCAAGTGGGGAGAGTGTTAGTAAAGCGTCTGGAATGTTGCACCCGAGTACCAGGGGACGAAAACTGAGACACATTTGAACACGTTTCCCGATCACACGGTGGATCATACTCTGGGTTCCACATGCATGTTTTAGCTGAAGGAAGAATCCCTTAAACCTGGAGAGTTGAGACCCATGGAATGGGTACCATGCAATATGACTTCAAAGGGTCTGCATTTGCTCACCGAACCTCACCAATCCTATCACTGCTGCGTTTATGCCACTGTACACACGCTTGATTCTCTTTCGGAGACATATAAATCCATAGGTTTTAAGATTCTTACTAGTCAGGTATATTCTTAGGCGTTTAATATGGGGTGTTGAGTCCACTTCGTTGAGCAAGGAGTAGCTCTTGTCTATTACATATTTGGCTTATGGAACGGTATCTGTGCTAATTTCAATCTCTGGTTTTATGCAGCACCCCAACTCACCTTTCCCCTTAAGCAAGCATAAGTTGGTTTTCTACATTTGACACCCTGTTCTGTTTTGTAATTCAGTTCATGTGTAGCCAAGTTTACATTCCGTGTATTATTGATATCTTATGATGTTTCTTATTCTGTGTGACTTATTTCACTTAGAATCATCGTACCTGAATCCACTCATTATGCTGCTACGGGCCTGATGACATAGATTTCATTGCTGAGTGATATTGCATTGTACGTAAGTACCACAACTTCTTTATCCATTTTTTGCTTTCTGTGATATTGAACTTGTACCGTAAACGAGGTTCTTGTAAACAGAGCCGTCCCAAACTTTGGGGTGGCTGTGTCTTTTTGATTTTCATTTCCCTAAGCTATAGGACCATAAATGGAAGTGCCGTAGGCTCTGTTGCTTTGTTTTTTGGATGTTTCAGGAAACACCATACACTTCTCCAGAGTGGCTGCTGGCAATTTACATCCCACGCATCAGCATAACAAGGCTCCCAGTTCTCCATGGCCTGTCCTGCCTTTCTGGATTTTACACTTTTTTCAGATGGCCCTTTTGACCGGGGGCAGTGAGACTTCATTGTAGTGCAGATTTCTTTTGCAAGCTTGCTTGGTTGGCCAAAAAGGGCGTATGCGTTTTTTCCTGAATATATTCAGGAGAAAACGCATACGCCCTTTTTGGCCAAGTGCATCATTGTGGACGTTCTGCCTCTTTTCCTATGCTTTACATGCAATTCCAGTCTACCTCCTGAAATCGGTTTCCTGCAATTCTGCCCCGCTTTCAACTCCTCTTGGCAGCCTTACTTCAATATATTTTTGGAAGATAGCTGTCATTTATAACTCTGCAGGTTTGTGAATTACAGTGCCCCTGAGCTCCTTTCTTCAACTCGCTTTCTTGTGAGCTGGCCGCAACACCGCAGGATTGCTTCAGGCCCTAGTTTGGTTCTGGCAAGGCATGCTGAGCCTTTGGTTAATTCCTCTTCCTGGTGGGAAATGAGAGTTAAATTTGCCCGTCCGGACACCTCCACCTAGTCTCTCATTGGTTCTCCCTATTCCTGTTCATTTTCCACAGAAATTGCAAACTGGGCCAAACAGGAGGTTAAAGGCACTGACTCTCCAGGTGGGGAGAGTGTTAGTAAAGCGTCTGGAATGTTGCACCCGAGTACCAGGGGACGAAAACTGAGACACATTTGAACACGTTTTCCGATCACACGGTGGATCATACTCTGTGTTCCACATGCATGTTTTAGCTGAAGGAAGAATCCCTTAAACATGGAGAGTTGAGACCCATGGAATGGGTATCATGCAATATGACTTCAAAGGGTCTGCATTTGCTCACCGAACCTCACCAATCCTATCACTGCTGCGTTTATGCTGCTGTACACATGCTTGATTCTCTTTCAGAGACATATAAATCCATAGGTTTCAAGATTCTTACTAGTCAGGTGTATTCTTAGGCGTTTAATATGGGGTGTTGAGTCCACTTCGTTGAGCAAGGAGTAGCTCTTGTCTATTACATATTTGGCTTATGGAACGGTATCTGTGCTAATTTCAATCTCTGGTTTTATGCAGCACCCCAACTCACCCTTCCCCTTAAGCAAGCATAAGTTGGTTTTCTACATTTGACACCCTGTTCTGTTTTGTAATTCAGTTCTTGTGTAGCCAAGTTTACATTCCGTGTATTAGTGATACCTTATGATGTTTCTTTTTCTGTGTGTCTTATTTCACTTAGAATCATCGTACCTGAATCCACTCATTATGCTGCTATGGGCCTGATGACATAGATTTCATTGCTGAGTGATATTGCATTGTACGTAAGTACCACAACTTCTTTATCCATTTTTCGCTTTCTGTGATATTGAACTTGTAAAGTAAACAAGGTTCTTGTAAACAGATCCGTCCCAAACTTTGGGGTGGCTGTGTCTTTTTGATATTCATTTCACTAAGCTATAGGATCATAAGTGGAAGTGCCCTAGGCTCTGTTGCTTTGTTTTTTAGATGTTTAAGGAAACACCATACACTTCTCCAGAGTGGCTGTTGGCAATTTACATCCCACCCATCAGCATAACAAGGCTCCCAGTTCTCCATGGCCTGTCCTGACTTTCTGGATTTTACACTTCTTTCAGATGGCCCTTTTGACCGGGGGGCTGTGAGACTTCGTTGTAGTGCAGATTTCCTTTGCAAGCTTGCTTGGTTGGCCAAAAAGGGCATATGCGTTTTTTCCTGAATATATTCAGGAGAAAACGCATATGCCCTTTTTGACCAAGTGCATCATTGTGGACGTTCTGCCTCTTTTCCTATGCTTTACATGCATTTCCAGTCTACCTCCTGAAATCGGTTTCCTGCAATTCTGCCCCGCTTTCAACTCTTCTTGGCAGCCTTACTTCAATATATTTTTGGAAGATAGCTGTCATTTAAACTCTGCAGGTTTGTGAATTACAGTGCCCCTGAGCTCCTTTCTTCAACTCGTTTTCTTGTGAGCTGGCCGCAACACCGCAGGATTGCTTCAGTCCCTAGTTTGGTTCCGGCAGGGCATGCTGAGCCTTTGGTTAATTCCTCTTCCTGGTGGGAAATGAGAGTTAAATTTGCCCGTCCGGACACTTCCACCTAGTCTCTCATTGGTTCTCCCTATTCCTGTTCATTTTCCACAGAAATTGCAAACTGGGCCAAACAGGAAGTTAAAGGCACTGACTCTCCAAGTGGGGAGAGTGTTAGTAAAGCGTCTGGAATGTTGCACCCGAGTACCAGGGGACGAAAACTGAGACACATTTGAAGACGTTTTCCGATCACACGGTGGATCATACTCTGGGTTCCACATGCATGTTTTAGCTCAAGGAAGAATCCCTTAAACCTGGGGAGTTGAGACCCATGGAATGGGTACCATGCAATATGACTTCAAAGTGTCTGCATTTGCTCACCTAACCTCACCAATCCTATCACTGCTGCGCTTATGCCGCTGTACACACGCTTGATTCTCTTTCGGAGACATATAAATCCATAGGTTTTAAGATTCTTACTAGTCAGGTATATTGTTAAGCGTTTAATATGGGGTGTTGAGTCCACTTCGTTGAGCAAGGAGTAGCTCTTGTCTATTACATATTTGGCTTCTGGAACGGTATCTGTGCTAATTTCAATCTCTGGTTTTATGCAGCACCCCAACTCACCTTTCCCCTTAAGCAAGCATAAGTTGGTTTTCTACATTTGACACCCTGTTCTGTTTTGTAATTCAGTTCCTGTGTAGCCAAGTTTACATTCCGTGTATTAGTGATATCTTATGATGTTTCTTTTTCTGTGTGACTTATTTCACTTAGAATCATCGTACCTGAATCCACTCATTATGCTGCTACGGGCCTGATGACATAGATTTCATTGCTGAGTGATATTGCATTGTACGTAAGTACCACAACTTCTTTATCCATTTTTCGCTTTCTGTGATATTGAACTTGTACCGTAAACGAGGTTCTTTTAAACAGAGCCGTCCCAAACTTTAGGGTGGCTGTGTCTTTTTGATTTTAATTTCCCTAAGCTATAGGACCATAAGTGGAAGTGCCCTAGTCTGTTGCTTTGTTTTTTGGATGTTTCAGGAAACACCATACACTTCTCCAGAGTGGCTGCTGGCAATTTACATCCCGCCCATCAGCATAACAAGGCTCCCAGTTCTCCTTGGCCTGTCCTGCCTTTATGGATTTTACACTTTTTTCAGATGGCCCTTTTGACCGGGGGGCAGTGAGACTTCATTGTAGTGCAGATTTCCTTTGCAAGCTTGCTTGGTTGGCCAAAAAGGGCGTATGCGTTTTTTCCTGAATATATTCAGGAAAAAACGCATACGCCCTTTTTGGCCAAGTGCATCATTGTGGACGTTGTGCCTCTTTTCCTGTGCTTTACATTCAATTGCAGTCTACCTCCTGAAATCGGTTTCCTACAATTCTGCCCCGTTTTCAACTCCTCTTGGCAGCCTTACTTCAATATATTTTTGGAAGATAGCTGTCATTTAAACTCTGCAGGTTTGTGAATTACAGTGCCCCTGAGCTCCTTTCTTCAACTCGCTTTCTTGTGAGCTGGCCGCAACACCGCACGATTGCTTCAGGGCCTACTTTGGTTCTGGCATGGCATGCTGAGCCTTTGGTTAATTCCTCTTCCTGGTGGGAAATGAGAGTTAAATTTGCCCGTCCAGACACCTCCACCTAGTCTCTCATTGGTTCTCCCTATTCCTGTTCATTTTCCACAGAAATTGCAAACTGGGCCAAACAGGAGGTTAAAGGCACTGACTCTCCAAGTGGGGAGAGTGGTAGTAAAGCGTCTGGAATGTGGCACCCGAGTACCAGGGGACGAAAACTGAGACACATTTGAACACGTTTTCCGATCACACGGTGGATCATACTCTGGGTTCCACATGCATGTTTTAGCTGAAGGAAGAATCCCTTAAACATGGAGAGTTGAGACCCATGGAATGGGTACCATGCAATATGACTTCAAAGGGTCTGCATTTGCTCACCGAACCTCACCAATCCTATCACTGCTGCGTTTATGCCACTGTACACACGCTTGATTCTCCTTCGGAGACATATAAATCCATAGGTTTTAAGATTCTTACTAGTCAGGTATATTCTTAGGCGTTTAATATGGGGTGTTGAGTCCACTTCGTTGAGCAAGGAGTAGCTCTTGTCTATTACATATTTGGCTTATGGAACGGTATCTGTGCTAATTTCAATCTCTGGTTTTATGCAGCACCCCAACTCACCTTTCCCCTTAAGCAAGCATAAGTTGGTTTTCTATATTTGACACCCTGTTCTGTTTTGTAATTCAGTTCCTGTGTAGCCAAGTTTACATTCCGTGTATTATTGATATCTTATGATGTTTCTTATTCTGTGTGACTTATTTCACTTAGAATCATCGTACCTGAATCCACTCATTATGCTGCTACGGGCCTGATGACATAGATTTCATTGCTGAGTGATATTGCATTGTACGTAAGTACCACAACTTCTTTATCCATTTATCGCTTTCTGTGATATTGAACTTGTACCGTAAACGAGGTTCTTGTAAACAGAGCCGTCCCAAACTTTGGGGTGGCTGTGTCTTTTTGATTTTCATTTCCCTAAGCTATAGGACCATAAGTGGAAGTGCCCTAGGCTCTGTTGCTTTGTTTTTTGGATGTTTCAGGAAACACCATACACTTCTCCAGAGTGGCTGCTGGCAATTTACATCCCGCCCATCAGCATAACAAGGCTCCCAGTTCTCCATGGCCTGTCCTGCCTTTCTGGATTTTACACTTTTTTCAGATGGCCCTTTTGACCGGGGGGCAGTGAGACTTCATTGTAGTGCAGATTTCTTTTGCAAGCTTGCTTGGTTGGCCAAAAAGGGCGTATGCGTTTTTTCCTGAATATATTCAGGAGAAAACGAATACGCCCTTTTTGGCCAAGTGCATCATTGTGGACGTTCTGCCTCTTTTCCTATGCTTTACATGCAATTCCAGTCTACCTCCTGAAATCGGTTTCCTGCAATTCTGCCCCGCTTTCAAGTCCTCTTGGCAGACTTCCTTCAATATATTTTTGGAAGATAGCTGTCATTTATAACTCTGCAGGTTTGTGAATTACAGTGCCCCTGAGCTCCTTTCTTCAACTCGTTTTCTTGTGAGCTGGCCGCAACACCGCAGGATTGCTTCAGACCCTAGTTTGGTTCCGGCAGGGCATGCTGAGCCTTTGGTTAATTCCTCTTCCTGGTGGGAAATGAGAGTTAAATTTGCCCGTCCGGACACTTCCACCTAGTCTCTCATTGGTTCTCCCTATTCCTGTTCATTTTCCACAGAAATTGCAAACTGGGCCAAACAGGAGGTTAAAGGCACTGACTCTCCAAGTGGGGAGAGTGTTAGTAAAGCGTCTGGAATGTTGCACCCGAGTACCAGGGGACGAAAACTGAGACACATTTGAAGACGTTTTCCGATCACACGGTGGATCATACTCTGGGTTCCACATGCATGTTTTAGCTGAAGGAAGAATCCCTTAAACCTGGGGAGTTGAGACCCATGGAATGGGTACCATGCAATATGACTTCAAAGTGTCTGCATTTGCTCACCTAACCTCACCAATCCTATCACTGCTGCGTTTATGCCGCTGTACACACGCTTGATTCTCTTTCGGAGACATATAAATCCATAGGTTTTAAGATTCTTACTAGTCAGGTATATTGTTAAGCGTTTAATATGGGGTGTTGAGTCCACTTCGTTGAGCAAGGAGTAGCTCTTGTCTATTACATATTTGGCTTCTGGAACGGTATCTGTGCTAATTTCAATCTCTGGTTTTATGCAGCACCCCAACTCACCTTTCCCCTTAAGCAAGCATAAGTTGGTTTTCTACATTTGACACCCTGTTCTGTTTTGTAATTCAGTTCCTGTGTAGCCAAGTTTACATTCCGTGTAGTAGTGATATCTTATGATGTTTCTTTTTCTGTGTGACTTATTTCACTTAGAATCATCGTACCTGAATCCACTCATTATGCTGCTACGGGCCTGATGACATAGATTTCTTTGCTGAGTGATATTGCATTGTACGTAAGTACCACAACTTCTTTATCCATTTTTCGCTTTCTGTGATATTGAACTTGTACGGTAAACGAGGTTCTTGTAAACAGAGCCGTCCCAAACTTTGGGGTGGCTGTGTCTTTTTGATTTTAATTTTCCTAAGCTATAGGACCATAAGTGGAAGTGCCCTAGGCTCTGTTGCTTTGTTTTTTTAATGTTTCAGGAAACACCATAGACTTTTCCACAGTGGCTGTTGGCAATTTACATCCCGCCCATCAGCATAACAAGGCTCTCAGTTCTCCATGGCCTGTCCTGCCTTTCTGGATTTTACACTTTTTTCAGATGACCCATTTGACCGAGAGGCAGTGAGACTTCATTGTAGTGCAGATTTCCTTTGCAAGCTTGCTTGTTTGGCCAAAAAGTGCGTATGCGTTTTTTCCTGAATATATTCAGGAAAAAATGCATACGCCCTTTTTGGCCAAGTGCATCATTTTGGACGTTCTGCCTCTTTTCCTATGCTTTACATGCAATTCCAGTCTACCTCCTGAAATCGGTTTCCTGCAATTCTACCCCGCTTTCAAGTCCTCTTGGCAGCCTTCCTTCAATATATTTTTGGACGATAGCTGTCATTTATAACTCTGCAGGTTTGTGAATTACAGTGCCCCTGAGCTCCTTTCTTCAACTCGCTTTCTTGTGAGCTGGCCGCAACACCGCAGGATTGCTTCAGGCCCTAGGTTGTTTCCGGCATGGCATGTTGAGCCTTTGGTTAATTCCTCTTCCTGGTGGGAAATGAGAGTTAAATTTGCCCGTTCAGACACCTCCACCTAGTCTCTCATTGGTTCTCCCTATTCCTGTTCATTTTCCACAGAAATTGCGAACTGGGCCAAACAGGAGGTTAAAGGCACTGACTCTCCAAGTTGGGAGAGTGTTAGTAAAGCGTTTGGAAGGTTGCACCCGAGTACCAGGGGACGAAAACTGAGACACATTTCAACACGTTTCCCGATCACACGGTGGATCATACTCTGGGTTCCACATGCATGTTTTAGCTGAAGGAAGAATCCCTTAAACATGGAGAGTTGAGACCCATGGAATGTGTACCATGCAATATGACTTCAAAGAGTCTGCATTTGCTCACCGAACCTCACCAATCCTATCACTGCTGCGTTTATGACACTGTACACACGCTTGATTCTCTTTTGGAGACATATAAATCCATAGGTTTTAAGATTCTTACTAGTCAGGTATATTCTTAGGCGTTTAATATGGGGTGTTGAGTCCACTTCGTTGAGCAAGGAGTAGCTCTTGTCTATTACATATTTGGCTTATGGAACGGTATCTGTGCTAATTTCAATCTCTGGTTTTATGCCGCACCCCAACTCACCTTTCCCCTTAAGCAAGCATAAGTTGGTTTTCTACATTTGAGACCCTTATCTGTTTTGTAATTCAGTTCCTGTGTAGCCAAGTTTACATTCCGTGTAGTAGTGATATCTTATGATGTTTCTTTTTCTGTGTGACTTATTTCACTTAGAATCATCGTACCTGAATCCACTCATTATGCTGCTACGGGCCTGATGACATAGATTTCATTGCTGAGTGATATTGCATTGTACGTAAGTACCACAACTTCTTTATCTATTTTTCGCTTTCTGTGATATTGAATTTGTACGGTAAACGAGGTTCTTGTAAACAGAGCCGGCCCAAATTTAGGGGTGGCTGTGTCTTTTTGATTTTAATTTCCCTAAGCTATAGGACCATAAGTGGAAGTGCCCTAGGCTCTGTTGCTTTGTTTTTTGGATGTTTCAGGAAACACCATACACTTCTCCAGAGTGGCTGCTGGCAATTTACATCCCGCCCATCAGCATAACAAGGCTCGTAGTTCTCCTTGGCCTGTCCTGCCTTTCTGGATTTTACACTTTTTTCAGATGGCCCTTTTGACCGGGGGGCAGTGAGACTTCATTGTAGTGCAGATTTCCTTTGCAAGCTTGCTTGGTTGGCCCAAAAGTGCGTATGCGTTTTTTCCTGAATATATTCAGGGAAAAACACATACGCCCTTTTTGGCTAAGTGCATCATTGTGGACGTTCTGCCTCTTTTCCTATGCTTTACATGCAATTCCAGTCTACCTCCTGAAATCAGTTACCTGCAATTCTGCCCCGCTTTCAAGTCCTCTTGGCAGCCTTCCTTCAATATATTTTTGGACGATAGCTGTCATTTATAACTCTGCAGGTTTCTGAATGACAGTGGAACTGAGCTCCTTTCTTCAACTTGCTTTCTTGTGAGCTGGCCGCAACACTGCAGGATTGCTTCAGGCCCTAGTGTGGTTCTGGCATGGCACGCTGAGCCTTTGATTAATTCCTCTTCCTGGTGGGAAATGAGAGTTCAATTTGCCCGTCCAGACACCTCCACCTAGTCTCTCATTGGTTCTCCCTATTCCTGTTCATTTTCCGCAGAAATTGCAAACTGGGCCAAACAGGAGGTTAAAGGCACTGACTCTCCAACTGGGGAGAGTGTTAGTAAAGCGTCTGGAATGTTGCACCCGAGTACCAGGGGACGAAAACTGAGACACATTTGAACACGTTTCACGATCACACGGTGGATCATACTCTGGGTTCCACATGCATGTTTTAGCTCAAGGAAGAATCCCTTAAACCTGGAGAGTTGAGACCCATGGAATGGGTACCATGCAATATGACTTCAAAGGGTCTGCATTTGCTCACCGAACCTCACCAATCCTATCAATGCTGCGCTTATGACGCTGTACACATGCTTGATTCTCTTTCAGAGACATATAAATCCATAGGTTTTAACATTCTTACTAGTCAGGTATATTCTTAGGCGTTTAATATGGGGTGTTGTGTCCTCTTCGTTGAGCAAGGAGTAGCTCTTGTCTATTACTTATTTGGCTTATGGAACGGTATCTGTGCTAATTTCAATCTCTGGTTTTATGCATCTCCCCAACTCACCTTTCCCCTTAAGCAAGCATAAGTTGGTTTTCTACATTAGAGACCCTGTTCTGTTTTGTAATTCAGTTCCTGTGTAGCCAAGTTTACATTCCGTGTAGTAGTGATATCTTATGATGTTTCTTTTTCTGTGTGACTTATTTCACTTAGAATCATCGTACCTGAATCCATGCATTATGCTGCTACGGGACTGATGACATAGATTTCATTGCTGAGTGATATTGCATTATACGTAAGTACCACAACTTCTTTATCCATTTTTCGCTTTCTGCGATATTGAACTTGTACCGTAAACGAGGTTCTTGTAAACAGAGCCATCCCAAACTTTGGGGTGGCTGTGTCTGTTTGATTTTAATTTCCCTAAGCTATAGGACCATAAGTGGAAGTGCCCTAGGCTCTGTTGCTTTGTTTTTTTGATGTTTCAGGAAACACCATAGACTTTTCCACAGTGGGTGCTGGCAATTTACATCCCGCCCATCAGCATAACAAGGCTCCCAGTTCTCCATGTCCTGTCCTGCCTTTCTGGATTTTACACTTTTTTCAGATGACCCTTTTGACCGAGGGGCAGTGAGACTTCATTGTAGTGCAGATTTCCTTTGCAAGCTTGCTTGTTTGGCCAAAAAGGGCGTATGCGTTTTTTCCTGAATATATTCAGGAGAAAACGCATATGCCCTTTTTGGCCAAGTGCATCATTGTGGACGTTCTGCCTCTTTTCCTATGCTTTACATGCAATTCCAGTCTACCTCCTGAAATCGGTTTCCTGCAATTCTGCCCCGCTTTCAACTCTTCTTGGCAGCCTTACTTCAATATATTTTTGGAAGATAGCTGTCATTTATAACTCTGCAGGTTTGTGAATTACAGTGCCCCTGAGCTCCTTTCTTCAACTCGTTTTCTTGTGAGCTGGCCGCAACACCGCAGGATTGCTTCAGGGCCTACTTTGGTTCTGGCATGGCATGCTGAGCCTTTGGTTAATTCCTCTTCCTGGTGGGAAATGAGAGTTAAATTTGCCCGTCCGGACACTTCCACCTAGTCTCTCATTGGTTCTCCCTATTCCTGTTCATTTTCCACAGAAATTGCAAACTGGGCCAAACAGGAGGTTAAAGGCACTGACTCTCCAAGTGGGGAGAGTGTTAGTAAAGCGTCTGGAATGTTGCACCCGAGTACCAGGGGACGAAAACTGAGACACGTTTGAACACGTTTTCCGATCACACGGTGGATCATACTCTGGGTTCCACATGCATGTTTTAGCTGAAGGAAGAATCCCTTAAACATGGAGAGTTGAGACCCATGGAATGGGTACCATGCAATATGACTTCAAAGGGTCTGCATTTGCTCACCGAACCTCACCAATCCTATCACTGCTGCGTTTATGACACTGTACACACGCTTGATTCTCTTTGGGAGACATATAAATCCATAGGTTTTAAGATTCTTACTAGTCAGGTATATTCTTAGGCGTTTAATATGGGGTGTTGAGTCCACTTCGTTGAGCAAGGAGTAGCTCTTGTCTATTACATATTTGGCTTATGGAACGGTATCTGTGCTAATTTCAATCTCTGGTTTTATGCAGCACCCCAACTCACCTTTCCCCTTAAGCAAGCATACGTTGGTTTTCTATATTTGACACCCTGTTCTGTTTTGTAATTCAGTTCCTGTGTAGCCAAGTTTACATTCCGTGTATTATTGATATCTTATGATGTTTCTTATTCTGTGTGACTTATTTCACTTAGAATCATCGTACCTGAATCCACTCATTATGCTGCTACGGGTCTGATGACATAGATTTCATTGCTGAGTGATATTGCATTGTACGTAAGTACCACAACTTCTTTATCCATTTTTCGCTTTCTGTGATATTGAACTTGTACCGTAAACGAGGTTTTTGTAAACAGAGCCGTCCCAAACTTTGGGGTGGCTGTGTCTTTTTGATTTTCATTTCCCTAAGCTATAGGACCATAAGTGGAAGTGCCCTAGGCTCTGTTGCTTTGTTTTTTGGATGTTTCAGGAAACACCATACACTTCTCCAGAGTGGCTGCTGGCAATTTACATCCCGCCCATCAGCATAACAAGGCTCCCAGTTCTCCATGGCCTGTCCTGCCTTTCTGGATTTTACACTTTTTTCAGATGGCCCTTTTGACCGGGGTCAGTGAGACTTCATTGTAGTGCAGATTTCTTTTGCAAGCTTGCTTGATTGGCCTAAAAGGGCGTATGCGTTTTTTCCTGAATATATTCAGGAGAAAACACATACGCCCTTTTTGGCCAAGTGCATCATTGTGGACGTTCTGCCTCTTTTCCTATGCTTTACATGCAATTCCAGTCTACCTCCTGAAATCGGTTTCCTGCAATTCTGCCCCGCTTTCAACTCCTCTTGGCAGCCTTCCTTCAATATATTTTTGGAAGATAGCTGTCATTTATAACTCTGCAGGTTTGTGAATTACAGTGCCCCTGAGCTCCTTTCTTCAACTTGCTTTCTTGTGAGCTGGCCGCAACACCGCAGGATTGCTTCAGGTCCTAGTTTGGTTCCGGCACGGCATGCTGAGCCTTTGGTTAATTCCTCTTCCTGGTGGGAAATGAGAGTTAAATTTGCCCGTCCAGACACCTCCACCTAGTCTCTCATTGGTTCTCCCTATTCCTGTTCATTTTCCACAGAAATTGCAAACTGGGCCAAACAGGAGGTTAAAGGCACTGACTCTCCAAGTGGGGAGAGTGTTAGTAAAGCGTCTGGAATGTTGCACCCGAGTACCAGGGGACGAAAACTGAGACACATTTGAACACGTTTCCCGATCACACGGTGGATCATACTCTGGGTTCCACATGCATGTTTTAGCTGAAGGAAGAATCCCTTAAACATGGAGAGTTGAGACCCATGGAATGGGTACCATGCAATATGACTTCAAAGAGTCTGCATTTGCTCACCGAACCTCACCAGTCCTATCACTGCTGCGTTTATGCCGCTGTACACATGCTTGATTCTCTTTCGGAGACATATAAATGCATAGATTTTATGATTCTTACTAGTCAGGTATATTCTTAGGCGTTTAATATGGGGTGTTGAGTCCACTTCGTTGAGCAAGGAGTAGCTCTTGTCTATTACATATTTGGCTTATGGAACGGTATCTGTGCTAATTTCAATCTCTGGTTTTATGCCGCACCCCAACTCACCTTTCCCCTTAAGCAAGCATAAGTTGGTATTCTACTTTTGAGACCCTGTTCTGTTTTGTAATTCAGTTCCTGTGTAGCCAAGTTTACATTCCCTGTGTTAGTGATACCTTATGATGTTTCTTTTTCTGTGTGACTTATTTCACTTAGAATCATCGTACCTGAATCCACTCATTATGCTGCTACGGCCCTGATGACATAGATTTCATTGCTGTGTGATACTGCATTGTACGTAAGTACCACAACTTCTTTATCCATTTTTCGCTTTCTGTGATATTCAACTTGTACCGTAAACGAGGTTCTTGTAAACAGAGCCGGCCCAAACTTTGGGGTGGCTGTGTGTTTTTGATTTTAATTTCCCTAAGCTATAGGACCATAAGTGGAAGTGCCCTAGGCTCTGTTGCTTTGTTTTTTGGATGTTTCAGGAAACAACATACACTTCTCCAGAGTGGGTGTTGGCAATTTACATCCCGCCCATCAGCATAACAAGGCTCCCAGTTCTCCATGGCCTGTCTTGCCTTTCTGGATTTTACACTTTTTTCAGATAGCCCTTTAGACCAGGGGCAGTGAGACTTCATTGTAGTGCAGATTTCCTTTGCAAGCTTGCTTGGTTGGCCAAAAAGTGCGTATGCGTTTTTTCCTGAATATATTCCGGAAAAAACGCATACGACCTTTTTGGCCAAGTGCATCATTGTGGACGTTCTGCCTCTTTTCCTATGCTTTACATGCAATTCCAGTCTACCTCCTGAAATCGGTTTCCTGCAATTCTGTCTCGCTTTCAACTCCTCTTGGCTGCCTTACTTCAATATATTTTTGGAAGATAGCTGTCATTTATAACTCTGCAGGTTTGTGAATTACAGTGCCCCTGAGCTCCTTTCTTCAACTCGCTTTCTTGTGAGCTGGCCGCAACACCGCAGGATTGCTTCAGTCCCTAGTTTGGTTCCGGCATGGCATCTTGAGCTCTTTTTTAATTCTTCTTCCTGTTGGGAAATGAGAGTTAAATTTGCCCGTGCAGACACCTTCACCTAGTCTCTCATTGGTTCTCCCTATTCCTGTTCATTTTCCACAGAAATTGCAAACTGGGCCAAACAGGAGGTTAAAGGCACTGACTCTCCAAGTGGGGAAAGTGTTAGTAAAGCGTCTGGAATGTTGCACCCGAGTACCAGGGGACGAAAACTGAGACACATTTGAACACGTTCCCCGATCACACGGTGGATCATACTCTGGGTTCCACATGCATGTTTTAGCTGAAGGAAGAATCCCTTAAACATGGAGAGTTGAGACCCATGGAATGGGTACCATGCAATATGACTTCAAAGGGTCTGCATTTGCTCACCGAACCTCACCAGTCCTATCACTGCTGCGTTTATGCCGCTGTACACACACTTGATTCTCTTTCGGAGACATATAAATCCATAGGTTTTAAGATTCTTACTAGTCAGGTATATTCTTAGGCGTTTAATATGGGGTGTTGAGTCCACTTCGCTGAGCAAGGAGTAGCTCTAGTCTATTACATATTTGGCTTATGGAACGGTATCTGTTCTAATTTCAATCTCTTGTTTTATGCAGCACCCCAACTCAACTTTCCCCTTAAGCAAGCATAAGTTGGTTTTCTACATTTGACACCCTGTTCTGTTTTGTAATTCAGTTCCTGTGTAGCCAAGTTTACATTCCGTGTAGTAGTGATATCTTATGATGTTTCTTTTTCTGTGTGACTTATTTCACTTAGAATCATCGTACCTGAATCCACTCATTATGCTGCTACGGGCCTGATGACATAGATTTCATTGCTGAGTGATATTGCATTGTACGTAAGTACCACAACTTCTTTATCCATTTTTCGCTTTCTGTGATATTGAACTTGTACCGTAAACGAGGTTCTTGTAAACAGAGCCGGCCCAAACTTTGGGGTGGCTGTGTCTTTTTGATTTTAATTTCCCTAAGCTATAGGACCATAAGTGGAAGTGCCCTAGTCTGTTGCTTTGTTTTTTGGATGTTTCAGGAAACACCATACACTTCTCCAGAGTGGCTGCTGGCAATTTACATCCCGCCCATCAGCATAACAAGGCTCCCAGTTCTCCTTGGCCTGTCCTGCCTTTCTGGATTTTACACTTTTTTCAGATGGACCTTTTGACCGGGGAGCAGTGAGACTTCATTGTAGTGCAGATTTCCTTTGCAAGCTTGCTTGGTTGGCCAAAAAGGGCGTATGCGTTTTTTCCTGAATATATTCAGGAAAAAACGCATACGCCCTTTTTGGCCTAGTGCATCATTGTGGACGTTGTGCCTCTTTTCCTGTGCTTTACATTCAATTCCAGTCTACCTCCTGAAATCGGTTTCCTGCAATTCTGCCCCGTTTTCAACTCCTCTTGGCAGCCTTACTTCAATATATTTTTGGAAGATAGCTGTCATTTAAACTCTGCAGGTTTGTGAATTACAGTGCCCCTGAGCTCCTTTCTTCAACTCTCTTTCTTGTGAGCTGGCCGCAACACCGCAGGATTGCTTCAGGGCCTACTTTGGTTCTGGCATGGCATGCTGAGCCTTTGGTTAATTCCTCTTCCTGGTGGGAAATGAGAGTTAAATTTGCCCGTCCAGACACCTCCACCTAGTCTCTCATTGGTTCTCCCTATTCCTGTTCATTTTCCACAGAAATTGCAAACTGGGCCAAACAGGAGGTTAAAGGCACTGACTCTCCAAGTGGGGAGAGTGGTAGTAAAGCGTCTGGAATGTGGCACCCGAGTACCAGGGGACGAAAACTGAGACACATTTGAACACGTTTTCCGATCACATGGTGGATCATACTCTGGGTTCCACATGCATGTTTTAGCTGAAGGAAGAATCCCTTAAACATGGAGAGTTGAGACCCATGGAATGGGTACCATGCAATATGACTTCAAAGGGTCTGCATTTGCTCACCGAACCTCACCAATCCTATCACTGCTGCGTTTATGCCACTGTACACACGCTTGATTCTCTTTCGGAGACATATAAATCCATAGGTTTTAAGATTCTTACTAGTCAGGTATATTCTTAGGCGTTTAATATGGGGTGTTGAGTCCACTTCGTTGAGCAAGGAGTAGCTCTTGTCTATTACATATTTGGCTTATGGAACGGTATCTGTGCTAATTTCAATCTCTGGTTTTATGCAGCACCCCAACTCACCTTTCCCCTTAAGCAAGCATAAGTTGGTTTTCTATATTTGACACCCTGTTCTGTTTTGTAATTCAGTTCCTCTGTAGCCAAGTTTACATTCCGTGTATTATTGATATCTTATGATGTTTCTTATTCTGTGTGACTTATTTCACTTAGAATCATCGTACCTGAATCCACTCATTATGCTGCTACGGGCCTGATGACATAGATTTCATTGCTGAGTGATATTGCATTGTACGTAAGTACCACAACTTCTTTATCCATTTTTCGCTTTCTGTGATATTGAACTTGTACCGTAAACGAGGTTCTTGTAAACAGAGCCGTCCCAAACTTTGGGGTGGCTGTGTCTTTTTGATTTTCATTTCCCTAAGCTTTAGGACCATAAGTGGAAGTGCCGTAGGCTCTGTTGCTTTGTTTTTTGGATGTTTCAGGAAACACCATACACTTCTCCAGAGTGGCTGCTGGCAATTTACATTCCGCCCATCAGCATAACAAGGCTCCCAGTTCTCCATGGCCTGTCCTGCCTTTCTGGATTTTACACTTTTTTCAGATGGCCCTTTTGACCAGGGGGCAGTGAGACTTCATTGTAGTGCAGATTTCTTTTGCAAGCTTGCTTGATTGGCCAAAAAGGGCGTATGCGTTTTTTCCTGAATATATTCAGGAGAAAACGCATACGCCCTTTTTGGCCAAGTGCATCATTGTGGACGTTCTGCCTCTTTTCCTATGCTTTACATGCAATTCCAGTCTACCTCCTGAAATCGGTTTCCTGCAATTCTGCCCCGCTTTCAACTCCTCTTGGCAGCCTTCCTTCAATATATTTTTGGAAGATAGCTGTCATTTATAACTCTGCAGGTTTGTGAATTACAGTGCCCCTGAGCTCCTTTCTTCAACTTGCTTTCTTGTGAGCTGGCCGCAACACCGCAGGATTGCTTCAGGTCCTAGTTTGGTTCCGGCACGGCATGCTGAGCCTTTGGTTAATTCCTCTTCCTGGTGGGAAATGAGAGTTAAATTTGCCCGTCCAGACACCTCCACCTAGTCTCTCATTGGTTCTCCCTATTCCTGTTCATTTTCCACAGAAATTGCAAACTGGGCCAAACAGGAGGTTAAAGGCACTGACTCTCCAAGTGGGGAGAGTGTTAGTAAAGCGTCTGGAATGTTGCACCCGAGTACCAGGGGACGAAAACTGAGACACATTTGAACACGTTTCCCGATCACACGGTGGATCATACTCTGGGTTCCACATGCATGTTTTAGCTGAAGGAAGAATCCCTTAAACATGGAGAGTTGAGACCCATGGAATGGGTACCATGCAATATGACTTCAAAGAGTCTGCATTTGCTCACCGAACCTCACCAGTCCTATCACTGCTGCGTTTATGCCGCTGTACACATGCTTGATTCTCTTTCGGAGACATATAAATGCATAGATTTTATGATTCTTACTAGTCAGGTATATTCTTAGGCGTTTAATATGGGGTGTTGAGTCCACTTCGTTGAGCAAGGAGTAGCTCTTGTCTATTACATATTTGGCTTATGGAACGGTATCTGTGCTAATTTCAATCTCTGGTTTTATGCCGCACCCCAACTCACCTTTCCCCTTAAGCAAGCAAGTTGGTATTCTACTTTTGAGACCCTGTTCTGTTTTGTAATTCAGTTCCTGTGTAGCCAAGTTTACATTCCCTGTGTTAGTGATACCTTATGATGTTTCTTTTTCTGTGTGACTTATTTCACTTAGAATCATCGTACCTGAATCCACTCATTATGCTGCTACGGCCCTGATGACATAGATTTCATTGCTGTGTGATACTGCATTGTACGTAAGTACCACAACTTCTTTATCCATTTTTCGCTTTCTGTGATATTCAACTTGTACCGTAAACGAGGTTCTTGTAAACAGAGCCGGCCCAAACTTTGGGGTGGCTGTGTCTTTTTGATTTTAATTTCCCTAAGCTATAGGACCATAAGTGGAAGTGCCCTAGGCTCTGTTGCTTTGTTTTTTGGATGTTTCAGGAAACAACATACACTTCTCCAGAGTGGGTGTTGGCAATTTACATCCCGCCCATCAGCATAACAAGGCTCCCAGTTCTCCATGGCCTGTCTTGCCTTTCTGGATTTTACACTTTTTTCAGATAGCCCTTTTGACCAGGGGCAGTGAGACTTCATTGTAGTGCAGATTTCCTTTGCAAGCTTGCTTGGTTGGCCAAAAAGTGCGTATGCGTTTTTTCCTGAATATATTCCGGAAAAAACGCATACGACCTTTTTGGCCAAGTGCATCATTGTGGACGTTCTGCCTCTTTTCCTATGCTTTACATGCAATTCCAGTCTACCTCTTGGAATCGGTTTCCTGCAATTCTGCCCCGCTTTCAAGTCCTCTTGGCAGCCTTCCTTCAATATATTTTTGGACGAAAACTGTCATTTATAACTCTGCAGGTTTGTGAATTACAGTGCCCCTGAGCTCCTTTCTTCAGCTCGCTTTCTTGTGAGCTGGCCGCAACACTGCAGGATTGCTTCAGGCCCTAGTTTGGTTCCGGCACGGCATGCTGAACCTTTGGTTAATTCCACTTCCTGGTGGGAAATGAGAGTTAAATTTGCCCGTCCATACACCTCCACCTAGTCTCTCATTGGTTCTCCCTATTCCTGTTCATTTTCCACAGAAATTGCAAACTGGGCCAAACAGGAGGTTAAAGACACTGACTCTCCAAGTGGGGAGAGTGTTAGTAAAGCGTCTGGAATGTTGCACCCGAGTAACAGGGGACGAAAACTGAGACACATTTGAACACGTTTCCCGATCACACCGTGAATCATACTCTGGGTTCCACATGCATGTTTTAGCTGAAGGAAGAATCCCTTAAACATGGAGAGTTGAGACCCATGGAATGGGTACCATGCAATATGACTTCAAAGGGTCTGCGTTTGCTCATCGAACCTCACCAATCCTATCACTGCTGCGCTTATGCCGCTGTACACACGCTTGATTCCCTTTCGGAGACATATAAATCCATAGGTTTTAAGATTCTTACTAGTCAGGTATATTCTTAGGCGTTTAATATGGGGTGTTGAGTCCACTTCGTTGAGCAAGGAGTAGCTCTTGTCTATTACATATTTGGCTTATGGAACGGTATCTGTGCCAATTTCAATCTCTGGTTTCATACAGCACCCCAACTCACCATTCCCCTTAAGCAAGCATAAGTTGGTTTTCTACATTTGAGACCCTGTTCTGTTTTGTAATTCAGTTCCTGTGTAGCCAAGTTTACATTCCGTGTGTTAGTGATACCTTATGATGTTTCTTTTTCTGTGTGACTTATTTCACTTAGAATCATCGTACCTGAATCCACTCATTATGCTGCTACGGCCCTGATGACATAGATTTCATTGCTGTGTGATACTGCATTGTACGTAAGTACCACAACTTCTTTATCCATTTTTCGCTTTCTGTGATATTCAACTTGTACAGTAAACGAGGTTCTTGTAAACAGAGCCGGCCCAAACTTTGGGGTGGCTGTGTCTTTTTGATTTTAATTTCCCTAAGCTATAGGACCATAAGTGGAAGTGCCCTAGGCTCTGTTGCTTTGTTTTTTGGATGTTTCAGGAAAAAACATACACTTCTCCAGAGTGGGTGTTGGCAATTTACATCCCGCCCATCAGCATAACAAGGCTCCCAGTTCTCCATGGCCTGTCCTGCCTTTCTGGATTTTACACTTTTTTCAGATAGCCCTTTTGACCAGGGGGCAGTGAGACTTCATTGTAGTGCAGATTTCCTTTGCAAGCTTGCTTGGTTGGCCAAAAAGGGCGTATGCGTTTTTTCCTGAATATATTCCGGAAAAAACGCATACGCCCTTTTTGGCCAAGTGCATCATTGTGGACGTTCTGCCTCTTTTCCTATGCTTTACATGCAATTCCAGTCTACCTCCTGAAATCGGTTTCCTGCAATTCTGTCTCGCTTTCAACTCCTCTTGGCTGCCTTACTTCAATATATTTTTGGAAGATAGCTGTCATTTATAACTCTGCAGGTTTGTGAATTACAGTGCCCCTGAGCTCCTTTCTTCAACTCGCTTTCTTGTGAGCTGGCCGCAACACCGCAGGATTGCTTCAGGCCCTAGTTTGGTTCCGGCATGGCATCTTGAGCTCTTGGTTAATTCTTCTTCCTGGTGGGAAATGAGAGTTAAATTTGCCCGTGCAGACACCTTCACCTAGTCTCTCATTGGTTCTCCCTATTCCTGTTCATTTTCCACAGAAATTGCAAACTGGGCCAAACAGGAGGTTAAAGGCACTGACTCTCCAAGTGGGGAGAGTGTTAGTAAAGCGTCTGGAATGTTGCACCCGAGTACCAGGGGACGAAAACTGAGACACATTTGAACACGTTCCCCGATCACACGGTGGATCATACTCTGGGTTCCACATGCATGTTTTAGCTGAAGGAAGAATCCCTTAAACATGGAGAGTTGAGACCCATGGAATGGGTACCATGCAATATGACTTCAAAGGGTCTGCATTTGCTCACCGAACCTCACCAGTCCTATCACTGCTGCGTTTATGCCGCTGTACACACACTTGATTCTCTTTCGGAGACATATAAATCCATAGGTTTTAAGATTCTTACTAGTCAGGTATATTCTTAGGCGTTTAATATGGGGTGTTGAGTCCACTTCGCTGAGCAAGGAGTAGCTCTAGTCTATTACATATTTGGCTTATGGAACGGTATCTGTTCTAATTTCAATCTCTTGTTTTATGCAGCACCCCAACTCAACTTTCCCCTTAAGCAAGCATAAGTTGGTTTTCTACATTTGACACCCTGTTCTGTTTTGTAATTCAGTTCCTGTGTAGCCAAGTTTACATTCCGTGTATTAGTGATATCTTATGATGTTTCTTTCTCTGTGTGACTTATTTCACTTAGAATCATCGTACCTGAATCCACTCATTATGCTGCTACGGGCCTGATGACATAGATTTCATTGCTGAGTGATATTGCATTGTACGTAAGTACCACAACTTCTTTATCCATTTTTCGCTTTCTGTGATATTGAACTTGTACCGTAAACGAGGTTCTTGTAAACAGAGCCGTCCCAAATTTGGGGTGGCTGTGTCTTTTTGATTTTAATTTCCCTAAGCTATAGGACCATAAGTGGAAGTGCCCTAGGCTCTGTTGCTTTGTTTTTTGGATGTTTCAGGAAACACCATACACTTCTTCAGAGTGGCTGCTGGCAATTTATATCCCGCCCATCAGCATAACAAGGCTCCCATTCTACATGGCCTGTCCTGCCTTTCTGGATTTTACACTTTTTTCAGATGGCCCTTTTGACCAGGGGGCAGTGAGACTTCATTGTAGTGCAGATTTCCTTTGCAAGCTTGCTTGGTTGGCCAAAAAGGGCGTATGCGTTTTTTCCTGAATATATTCCGGAAAAAACGCATACGCCCTTTTTGGCCAAGTGCATCATTGTCGACGTTCTGTCTCTTTTCCTATGCTTTACATGCAATTCCAGTCTACCTCCTGAAATCGGTTTCTTGCAATTCTGCCCCGCTTTCAACTCCTCTTGGCTGCCTTACTTCAATATATTTTTGGAAGATAGCTGTCATTTATAACTCTGCAGGTTTGTGAATTACAGTGCCCCTGAGCTCCTTTCTTCAACTCGCTTTCTTGTGAGCTGGCCGCAACACCGCAGGATTGCTTCAGGCCCTAGTTTGTTTCAGGCATGGCACGCTGAGCCTTTGGTTAATTCCTCTTCCTGGTGGAAAATGAGAGTTAAATTTGCCCGTCCAGACACCTCCAGCTAGTCTCTCCTTGGTTCTCCCTCTTCCTGTTCATCTTCCGCAGAAATTGCAAACTGGGCCAAACAGGAGGTTAAAGGCACCGACTCTCCAAGTGGGGAGAGTGTTAGTAAAGCGTCTGGAATGTTGCACCCGAGTACCAGGGGACGAAAACTGAGACACATTTGAACACGTTTTCCGATCACACGGTGGATCATACTCTGGGTTCCACATGCATGTTTTAGCTGAAGGAAGAATCCCTTAAACATGGAGAGTTGAGACCCATGGAATGGGTACCATGCAATATGACTTCAAAGGGTCTGCATTTGCTCACCGAACCTCACCAATCCTATCACTGCTGCGTTTATTCCACTGTACACACGCTTGATTCTCTTTCGGAGACATATAAATCCATAGGTTTTAAGATTCTTACTAGTCAGGTATATTCTTAGGCGTTTAATATGGGGTGTTGAGTCCACTTCGTTGAGCAAGGAGTAGCTCTTGTCTATTACATATTTGGCTTATGGAACGGTATCTGTGCTAATTTCAATCTCTTGTTGTATGCAGCACCCCAACTCACCTTTCCCCTTAAGCAAGCATAAGTTGGTTTTCTACATTTGACACCCTGTTCTGTTTTGTAATTCAGTTATTCTGTAGCCAAGTTTACATTCCGTGTAGTAGTGATATCTTATGATGTTTCTTTTTCTGTGTGACTTATTTCACTTAGAATCATCGTACCTGAATCCACTCATTATGCTGCTATGGGCCTGATGACATAGATTTCATTGCTGAGTGATATTGCATTGTACGTAAGTACCACAACTTCTTTATCCATTTTTCGCTTTCTGTGATATTGAACTTGTACTGTAAACGAGGTTCTTGTAAACAGAGCCGTCCCAATCTTTGGGGTGGCTGTGTCTTTTTGATTTTAATTTCCCGAAGCTATAGTACCATAAGTGGAAGTGCCCTAGGCTCTGTTGCTTTGTTTTTTGGATGTTTCAGGAAACACCATACACTTCTCCAGAGTGGCTGCTGGCAATTTACATCCCGCCCATCAGCATAAGAAGGCTCCTAGTTCTCCTTGGCCTGTCCTGCCTTTCTGGATTTTACACTTTTTTCAGATGTCCCTTTTGACCGGGGGGCAGTGAGACTTCATTGTAGTGCAGATTTCCTTTGCAAGCTTGCTTGGTTGGGCAAAAAGGGCGTATGCATTTTTTCCTGAATATATTCCGGAAAAAACGCATACGACGTTTTTGGCCAAGTGCATCATTGTGGACGTTCTGCCTCTTTTCCTATGCTTTACATGCAATTCCAGTCTACCTCTTGGAATCGGTTTCCTGCAATTCTGCCCCGCTTTCAAGTCCTCTTGGCAGCCTTCCTTCAATATATTTTTGGACGAAAACTGTCATTTATAACTCTGCAGGTTTGTGAATTACAGTGCCCCTGAGCTCCTTTCTTCAGCTCGCTTTCTTGTGAGCTGGCCGCAACACTGCAGGATTGCTTCAGGCCCTAGTTTGGTTCCGGCACGGCATGCTGAACCTTTGGTTAATTCCACTTCCTGGTGGGAAATGAGAGTTAAATTTGCCCGTCCATACACCTCCACCTAGTCTCTCATTGGTTCTCCCTATTCCTGTTCATTTTCCACAGAAATTGCAAACTGGGCCAAACAGGAGGTTAAAGACACTGACTCTCCAAGTGGGGAGAGTGTTAGTAAAGCGTCTGGAATGTTGCACCCGAGTAACAGGGGACGAAAACTGAGACACATTTGAACACGTTTCCCGATCACACCGTGAATCATACTCTGGGTTCCACATGCATGTTTTAGCTGAAGGAAGAATCCCTTAAACATGGAGAGTTGAGACCCATGGAATGGGTACCATGCAATATGACTTCAAAGGGTCTGCGTTTGCTCATCGAACCTCACCAATCCTATCACTGCTGCGCTTATGCCGCTGTACACACGCTTGATTCTCTTTCGGAGACATATAAATCCATAGGTTTTAAGATTCTTACTAGTCAGGTATATTCTTAGGCGTTTAATATGGGGTGTTGAGTCCACTTCGTTGAGCAAGGAGTAGCTCTTGTCTATTACATATTTGGCTTATGGAACGGTATCTGTGCCAATTTCAATCTCTGGTTTCATACAGCACCCCAACTCACCATTCCCCTTAAGCAAGCATAAGTTGGTTTTCTACATTTGAGACCCTGTTCTGTTTTGTAATTCAGTTCCTGTGTAGCCAAGTTTACATTCCGTGTGTTAGTGATACCTTATGATGTTTCTTTTTCTGTGTGACTTATTTCACTTAGAATCATCGTACCTGAATCCACTCATTATGCTGCTACGGCCCTGATGACATAGATTTCATTCCTGTGTGATACTGCATTGTACGTAAGTACCACAACTTCTTTATCCATTTTTCGCTTTCTGTGATATTCAACTTGTACGGTAAACGAGGTTCTTGTAAACAGAGCCGGCCCAAACTTTGGGGTGGCTGTGTCTTTTTGATTTTAATTTCCCTAAGCTATAGGACCATAAGTGGAAGTGCCCTAGGCTCTGTTGCTTTGTTTTTTGGATGTTTCAGGAAACAACATACACTTCTCCAGAGTGGGTGTTGGCAATTTACATCCCGCCCATCAGCATAACAAGGCTCCCAGTTCTCCATGGCCTGTCCTGCCTTTCTGGATTTTACACTTTTTTCAGATAGCCCTTTTGACCAGGGGCCAGTGAGACTTCATTGTAGTGCAGATTTCCTTTGCAAGCTTGCTTGGTTGGCCAAAAAGTGCGTATGCGTTTTTTCCTGAATATATTCCGGAAAAAACGCATACGCCCTTTTTGGCCAAGTGCATCATTGTGGACGTTCTGCCTCTTTTCCTATGCTTTACATGCAATTCCAGTCTACCTCCTGAAATCGGTTTCCTGCAATTCTGCCCCGCTTTCAAGTCCTCTTGGCAGCCTTCCTTCAATATATTTTTGGACGAAAGCTGTCATTTATAACTCTGCAGGTTTGTGAATTACAGTGCCCCTGAGTTCCTTCCTTCAACTCGCTTTCTTGTGAGCTGGCCGCAACACCGCAGGATTGCTTCAGGCCCTAGTGTGCTTCTGGCATGCTACGCTGAGCCTTTGGTTAATTCCTCTTCCTGGTGGGAAATGAGAGTTAAATTTGCCCGTCCAGACACCTCCACCTAGTCTCTCATTGGTTCTCCCTATTCCTGTTCATCTTACGCAGAAATTGCAAACTGGGCCAAACAGGAGGTTAAAGGCACTGACTCTCCAAGTGGGGAGAGTGTTAGTAAAGCGTATGGAATGTTGCACCCGAGTACCAGGGGACGAAAACTGAGACACATTTGAACACGTTTCCCGATCACACGGAGGATCATACTCTGTGTTCCACATGCATGTTTAGCTGAAGGAAGAATCCCTTAAACCTGGAGAGTTGAGACCCATGGAATGGGTACCATGCAATATGACTTCAAAGGGTCTGCATTTGCTCACCGAACCTCACCAATCCTATCACTGCTGCGTTTATGCCGCTGTACACACGATTGATTCTCTTTTGGAGACATATAAATCCATAGGTTTTAAGATTCTTACTAGTCAGGTATATTCTTAGGCGTTTATTATGGGGTGTTGAGTTCACTTCGTTGAGCAAGGAGTAATTCTTGTCTATTACTAATTTGGCTTACGGAACGGTATCTGTGCTAATTTCAATCTCTGGTTTTATGCACCACCCCAGCTCACCTTTCCCCTTAAGCAAGCATAAGTTGGTTTTCTACATTTGAGACCCTGTTCTGTTTTGTAATTCAGTTCCTGTGTAGCCAAGTTTACATTCCGTGTGTTAGTGATACCTTATGATGTTTCTTTTTCAGTGTGACTTAGAATCATCTTACCTGAATCCACTCATTATGCTGCTACGGCCCTGATGACATAGATTTCATTGCTGTGTGATACTGCATTGTATGTAAGTACCACAACTTCTTTATCCATTTTTCGCTTTCTGTGATATTCAACTTGTACCGTAAACGAGGTTCTTGTAAACAGAGCCGGCCCAAACTTTGGGGTGGCTGTGTCTTTTTGGTTTTAATTTCCCTAAGCTATAGGACCATATGTGGAAATGCCCTAGGCTCTGTTGCTTTGTTTTTTGGATGTTTCTGGAAACACCATACACTACTCCAGAGTGGCTGCTGGCAATTTACATCCCGCCCATCAGCATAACAAGGCTCCCAGTTCTCCATGGCCTGTCCTACCTTTCTGGATTTTACACTTTTTTCAGATAGCCCTTTTGAACAAGGGGCAGTGAGACTTCATTGTAGTGCAGATTTCCTTTGCAAGCTTGCTTGGTTGGCCAAGAAGGGTGTATGCGTTTTTTCCTGAATATATTCCGGAAAAAACGCATACGCCCTTTTTGGCCAAGTGCATCATTGTGGACGTTCTGCCTCTTTTCCTATGCTTTACATGCAATTCCAGTCTACCTCCTGAAATCGGTTTCCTGCAATTCTGCCCCGCTTTCAAGTCCTCTTGGCAGCCTTCCTTCAATATATTTTTGGACGAAAGCTGTCATTTATAACTCTGCAGGTTTGTGAATTACAGTGCCCCTGAGTTCCTTCCTTCAACTCGCTTTCTTGTGAGCTGGCCGCAACACCGCAGGATTGCTTCAGGCCCTAGTGTGCTTCTGGCATGCTACGCTGAGCCTTTGGTTAATTCCTCTTCCTGGTGGGAAATGAGAGTTAAATTTGCCCGTCCAGACACCTCCACCTAGTCTCTCATTGGTTCTCCCTATTCCTGTTCATCTTACGCAGAAATTGCAAACTGGGCCAAACAGGAGGTTAAAGGCACTGACTCTCCAAGTGGGGAGAGTGTTAGTAAAGCGTATGGAATGTTGCACCCGAGTACCAGGGGACGAAAACTGAGACACATTTGAACACGTTTCCCGATCACACGGAGGATCATACTCTGTGTTCCACATGCATGTTTAGCTGAAGGAAGAATCCCTTAAACCTGGAGAGTTGAGACCCATGGAATGGGTACCATGCAATATGACTTCAAAGGGTCTGCATTTGCTCACCGAACCTCACCAATCCTATCACTGCTGCGTTTATGCCGCTGTACACACGATTGATTCTCTTTTGGAGACATATAAATCCATAGGTTTTAAGATTCTTACTAGTCAGGTATATTCTTAGGCGTTTATTATGGGGTGTTGAGTTCACTTCGTTGAGCAAGGAGTACTTCTTGTCTATTACTAATTTGGCTTACGGAACGGTATCTGTGCTAATTTCAATCTCTGGTTTTATGCACCACCCCAGCTCACCTTTCCCCTTAAGCAAGCATAAGTTGGTTTTCTACATTTGAGACCCTGTTCTGTTTTGTAATTCAGTTCCTGTGTAGCCAAGTTTACATTCCGTGTGTTAGTGATACCTTATGATGTTTCTTTTTCAGTGTGACTTAGAATCATCTTACCTGAATCCACTCATTATGCTGCTACGGCCCTGATGACATAGATTTCATTGCTGTGTGATACTGCATTGTATGTAAGTACCACAACTTCTTTATCCATTTTTCGCTTTCTGTGATATTCAACTTGTACCGTAAACGAGGTTCTTGTAAACAGAGCCGGCCCAAACTTTGGGGTGGCTGTGTCTTTTTGGTTTTAATTTCCCTAAGCTATAGGACCATAAGTGGAAATGCCCTAGGCTCTGTTGCTTTGTTTTTTGGATGTTTCTGGAAACACCATACACTACTCCAGAGTGGCTGCTGGCAATTTACATCCCGCCCATCAGCATAACAAGGCTCCCAGTTCTCCATGGCCTGTCCTACCTTTCTGGATTTTACACTTTTTTCAGATAGCCCTTTTGAACAAGGGGCAGTGAGACTTCATTGTAGTGCAGATTTCCTTTGCAAGCTTGCTTGGTTGGCCAAAAAGGGTGTATGCGTTTTTTCCTGAATATATTCCGGAAAAAACGCATACGCCCTTTTTGGCCAAGTGCATCATTGTGGACGTTCTGCCTCTTTTCCTATGCTTTACATGCAATTCCAGTCTACCTCTTGGAATCGGTTTCCTGCAATTCTGCCCCGCTTTCAAGTCCTCTTGGCAGCCTTCCTTCAATATATTTTTGGACGAAAACTGTCATTTATAACTCTGCAGGTTTGTGAATTACAGTGCCCCTGAGCTCCTTTCTTCAGCTCGCTTTCTTGTGAGCTGGCCGCAACACTGCAGGATTGCTTCAGGCCCTAGTTTGGTTCCGGCACGGCATGCTGAACCTTTGGTTAATTCCACTTCCTGGTGGGAAATGAGAGTTAAATTTGCCCGTCCATACACCTCCACCTAGTCTCTCATTGGTTCTCCCTATTCCTGTTCATTTTCCACAGAAATTGCAAACTGGGCCAAACAGGAGGTTAAAGACACTGACTCTCCAAGTGGGGAGAGTGTTAGTAAAGCGTCTGGAATGTTGCACCCGAGTAACAGGGGACGAAAACTGAGACACATTTGAACACGTTTCCCGATCACACCGTGAATCATACTCTGGGTTCCACATGCATGTTTTAGCTGAAGGAAGAATCCCTTAAACATGGAGAGTTGAGACCCATGGAATGGGTACCATGCAATATGACTTCAAAGGGTCTGCATTTGCTCATCGAACCTCACCAATCCTATCACTGCTGCGCTTATGCCGCTGTACACACGCTTGATTCTCTTTCGGAGACATATAAATCCATAGGTTTTAAGATTCTTACTAGTCAGGTATATTCTTAGGCGTTTAATATGGGGTGTTGAGTCCACTTCGTTGAGCAAGGAGTAGCTCTTGTCTATTACATATTTGGCTTATGGAACGGTATCTGTGCCAATTTCAATCTCTGGTTTCATACAGCACCCCAACTCACCATTCCCCTTAAGCAAGCATAAGTTGGTTTTCTACATTTGAGACCCTGTTCTGTTTTGTAATTCAGTTCCTGTGTAGCCAAGTTTACATTCCGTGTGTTAGTGATACCTTTTGATGTTTCTTTTTCTGTGTGACTTATTTCACTTAGAATCATCGTACCTGAATCCACTCATTATGCTGCTACGGCCCTGATGACATAGATTTCATTGCTGTGTGATACTGCATTGTACGTAAGTACCACAACTTCTTTATCCATTTTTCGCTTTCTGTGATATTCAACTTGTACGGTAAACGAGGTTCTTGTAAACAGAGCCGGCCCAAACTTTGGGGTGGCTGTGTCTTTTTGATTTTAATTTCCCTAAGCTATAGGACCATAAGTGGAAGTGCCCTAGGCTCTGTTGCTTTGTTTTTTGGATGTTTCAGGAAACAACATACACTTCTCCAGAGTGGGTGTTGGCAATTTACATCCCGCCCATCAGCATAACAAGGCTCCCAGTTCTCCATGGCCTGTCCTGCCTTTCTGGATTTTACACTTTTTTCAGATAGCCCTTTTGACCAGGGGGCAGTGAGACTTCATTGTAGTGCAGATTTCCTTTGCAAGCTTGCTTGGTTGGCCAAAAAGTGTGTATGCGTTTTTTCCTGAATATATTCCGGAAAAAACGCATACGCCCTTTTTGGCCAAGTGCATCATTGTGGACGTTCTGCCTCTTTTCCTATGCTTTACATGCAATTCCAGTCTACCTCTTGGAATCGGTTTCCTGCAATTCTGCCCCGCTTTCAAGTCCTCTTGGCAGCCTTCCTTCAATATATTTTTGGACGAAAACTGTCATTTATAACTCTGCAGGTTTGTGAATTACAGTGCCCCTGAGCTCCTTTCTTCAGCTCGCTTTCTTGTGAGCTGGCCGCAACACTGCAGGATTGCTTCAGGCCCTAGTTTGGTTCCGGCACGGCATGCTGAACCTTTGGTTAATTCCACTTCCTGGTGGGAAATGAGAGTTAAATTTGCCCGTCCATACACCTCCACCTAGTCTCTCATTGGTTCTCCCTATTCCTGTTCATTTTCCACAGAAATTGCAAACTGGGCCAAACAGGAGGTTAAAGACACTGACTCTCCAAGTGGGGAGAGTGTTAGTAAAGCGTCTGGAATGTTGCACCCGAGTAACAGGGGACGAAAACTGAGACACATTTGAACACGTTTCCCGATCACACCGTGAATCATACTCTGGGTTCCACATGCATGTTTTAGCTGAAGGAAGAATCCCTTAAACATGGAGAGTTGAGACCCATGGAATGGGTACCATGCAATATGACTTCAAAGGGTCTGCATTTGCTCATCGAACCTCACCAATCCTATCACTGCTGCGCTTATGCCGCTGTACACACGCTTGATTCTCTTTCGGAGACATATAAATCCATAGGTTTTAAGATTCTTACTAGTCAGGTATATTCTTAGGCGTTTAATATGGGGTGTTGAGTCCACTTCGTTGAGCAAGGAGTAGCTCTTGTCTATTACATATTTGGCTTATGGAACGGTATCTGTGCCAATTTCAATCTCTGGTTTCATACAGCACCCCAACTCACCATTCCCCTTAAGCAAGCATAAGTTGGTTTTCTACATTTGAGACCCTGTTCTGTTTTGTAATTCAGTTCCTGTGTAGCCAAGTTTACATTCCGTGTGTTAGTGATACCTTTTGATGTTTCTTTTTCTGTGTGACTTATTTCACTTAGAATCATCGTACCTGAATCCACTCATTATGCTGCTACGGCCCTGATGACATAGATTTCATTGCTGTGTGATACTGCATTGTACGTAAGTACCACAACTTCTTTATCCATTTTTCGCTTTCTGTGATATTCAACTTGTACGGTAAACGAGGTTCTTGTAAACAGAGCCGGCCCAAACTTTGGGGTGGCTGTGTCTTTTTGATTTTAATTTCCCTAAGCTATAGGACCATAAGTGGAAGTGCCCTAGGCTCTGTTGCTTTGTTTTTTGGATGTTTCAGGAAACAACATACACTTCTCCAGAGTGGGTGTTGGCAATTTACATCCCGCCCATCAGCATAACAAGGCTCCCAGTTCTCCATGGCCTGTCCTGCCTTTCTGGATTTTACACTTTTTTCAGATAGCCCTTTTGACCAGGGGGCAGTGAGACTTCATTGTAGTGCAGATTTCCTTTGCAAGCTTGCTTGGTTGGCCAAAAAGGGCGTATGCGTTTTTTCCTGAATATATTCCGGAAAAAACGCATACGCCCTTTTTGGCCAAGTGCATCATTGTGGACGTTCTGCCTCTTTTCCTATGCTTTACATGCAATTCCAGTCTACCTCCTGAAATCGGTTTCCTGCAATTCTGTCTCGCTTTCAACTCCTCTTGGCTGCCTTACTTCAATATATTTTTGGAAGATAGCTGTCATTTATAACTCTGCAGGTTTGTGAATTACAGTGCCCCTGAGCTCCTTTCTTCAACTCGCTTTCTTGTGAGCTGGCCGCAACACCGCAGGATTGCTTCGGGCCCTAGTTTGGTTCCGGCATGGCATCTTGAGCTCTTGGTTAATTCTTCTTCCTGGTGGGAAATGAGAGTTAAATTTGCCCGTGCAGACACCTTCACCTAGTCTCTCATTGGTTCTCCCTATTCCTGTTCATTTTCCACAGAAATTGCAAACTGGGCCAAACAGGAGGTTAAAGGCACTGACTCTCCAAGTGGGGAAAGTGTTAGTAAAGCGTCTGGAATGTTGCACCCGAGTACCAGGGGACGAAAACTGAGACACATTTGAACACGTTTCCCGATCACACGGTGGATCATACTCTGGGTTCCACATGCATGTTTTAGCTGAAGGAAGAATCCCTTAAACATGGAGAGTTGAGACCCATGGAATGGGTACCATGCAATATGACTTCAAAGGGTCTGCATTTGCTCACCGAACCTCACCAGTCCTATCACTGCTGCGTTTATGCCGCTGTACACACACTTGATTCTCTTTCGGAGACATATAAATCCATAGGTTTTAAGATTCTTACTAGTCAGGTATATTCTTAGGCGTTTAATATGGGGTGTTGAGTCCACTTCGCTGAGCAAGGAGTAGCTCTAGTCTATTAAATATTTGGCTTATGGAACGGTATCTGTGCTAATTTCAATCTCTTGTTTTATGCAGCACCCCAACTCAACTTTCCCCTTAAGCAAGCATAAGTTGGTTTTCTACATTTGACACCCTGTTCTGTTTTGTAATTCAGTTCCTGTGTAGCCAAGTTTACATTCCGTGTATTAGTGATATCTTATGATGTTTCTTTCTCTGTGTGACTTATTTCACTTAGAATCATCGTACCTGAATCCACTCATTATGCTGCTACGGGCCTGATGACATAGATTTCATTGCTGAGTGATATTGCATTGTACGTAAGTACCACAACTTCTTTATCCATTTTTCGCTTTCTGTGATATTGAACTTGTACCGTAAACGAGGTTCTTGTAAACAGAGCCGTCCGAAACTTTGGGGTGGCTGTGTCTTTTTGAATTTAATTTCCCTAAGCTATAGGACCATAAGTGGAAGTGCCCTAGGCTCTGTTGCTTTGTTTTTTGGATGTTTCAGGAAACACCATACACTTCTTCAGAGTGGCTGCTGGCAATTTATATCCCGCCCATCAGCATAACAAGGCTCCCATTCTCCATGGCCTGTCCTGCCTTTCTGGATTTTACACTTTTTTCAGATGGCCCTTTTGACCAGGGGGCAGTGAGACTTCATTGTAGTGCAGATTTCCTTTGCAAGCTTGCTTGGTTGGCCAAAAAGGGCGTATGCGTTTTTTCCTGAATATATTCCGGAAAAAACGCATACGCCCTTTTTGGCCAAGTGCATCATTGTCGACGTTCTGTCTCTTTTCATATGCTTTACATGCAATTCCAGTCTACCTCCTGAAATCGGTGTCTTGCAATTCTGCCCCGCTTTCAACTCCTCTTGGTTGCCTTACTTCAATATATTTTTGGAAGATAGCTGTCATTTATAACTCTGCAGGTTTGTGAATTACAGTGCCCCTGAGCTCCTTTCTTCAACTCGCTTTCTTGTGAGCTGGCCGCAACACCGCAGGATTGCTTCAGGCCCTAGTTTGTTTCAGGCATGGCACGCTGAGCCTTTGGTTAATTCCTCTTCCTGGTGGAAAATGAGAGTTAAATTTGCCCGTCCAGACACCTCCAGCTAGTCTCTCCTTGGTTCTCCCTCTTCCTGTTCATCTTCCGCAGAAATTGCAAACTGGGCCAAACAGGAGGTTAAAGGCACCGACTCTCCAAGTGGGGAGAGTGTTAGTAAAGCGTCTGGAATGTTGCACCCGAGTACCAGGGGACGAAAACTGAGACACATTTGAACACGTTTTCCGATCACACGGTGGATCATACTCTGGGTTCCACATGCATGTTTTAGCTGAAGGAAGAATCCCTTAAACATGGAGAGTTGAGACCCATGGAATGGGTACCATGCAATATGACTTCAAAGGGTCTGCATTTGCTCACCGAACCTCACCAGTCCTATCACTGCTGCGTTTATTCCACTGTACACACGCTTGATTCTCTTTCGGAGACATATAAATCCATAGGTTTTAAGATTCTTACTAGTCAGGTATATTCTTAGGCGTTTAATATGGGGTGTTGAGTCCACTTCGTTGAGCAAGGAGTAGCTCTTGTCTATTACATATTTGGCTTATGGAACGGTATCTGTGCTAATTTCAATCTCTTGTTGTATGCAGCACCCCAACTCACCTTTCCCCTTAAGCAAGCATAAGTTGGTTTTCTACATTTGACACCCTGTTCTGTTTTGTACTTCAGTTATTCTGTAGCCAAGTTTACATTTCGTGTAGTAGTGATATCTTATGATGTTTCTTTTTCTGTGTGACTTATTTCACTTAGAATCATCGTACCTGAATCCACTCATTATGCTGCTACGGGCCTGATGACATAGATTTCATTGCTGAGTGATATTGCAGTGTACGTAAGTACCACAACTTCTTTATCCATTTTTCGCTTTCTGTGATATTGAACTTGTACTGTAAACGAGGTTCTTGTAAACAGAGCCGTCCCAATCTTTGGGGTGGCTGTGTCTTTTTGATTTTAATTTCCCTAAGCTATAGGACCATAAGTGGAATTGCCCTAGGCTCTGTTGCTTTGTTTTTTGGATGTTTCAGGAAACACCATACACTTCTCCAGAGTGGCTGCTGGCAATTTACATCCCGCCCATCAGCATAAGAAGGCTCCTAGTTCTCCTTGGCCTGTCCTGCCTTTCTGGATTTTACACTTTTTTCAGATGTCCCTTTTGACCGGGGGGCAGTGAGACTTCATTGTAGTGCAGATTTCCTTTGCAAGCTTGCTTGGTTGGCCAAAAAGGGCGTATGCGTTTTTTCCTGAATATATTCCGGAAAAAACGCATACGACCTTTTTGGCCAAGTGCATCATTGTGGACGTTCTGCCTCTTTTCCTATGCTTTACATGCAATTCCAGTCTACCTCTTGGAATCGGTTTCCTGCAATTCTGCCCCGCTTTCAAGTCCTCTTGGCAGCCTTCCTTCAATATATTTTTGGACGAAAACTGTCATTTATAACTCTGCAGGTTTGTGAATTACAGTGCCCCTGAGCTCCTTTCTTCAGCTCGCTTTCTTGTGAGCTGGCCGCAACACTGCAGGATTGCTTCAGGCCCTAGTTTGGTTCCGGCACGGCATGCTGAACCTTTGGTTAATTCCACTTCCTGGTGGGAAATGAGAGTTAAATTTGCCCGTCCATACACCTCCACCTAGTCTCTCATTGGTTCTCCCTATTCCTGTTCATTTTCCACAGAAATTGCAAACTGGGCCAAACAGGAGGTTAAAGACACTGACTCTCCAAGTGGGGAGAGTGTTAGTAAAGCGTCTGGAATGTTGCACCCGAGTAACAGGGGACGAAAACTGAGACACATTTGAACACGTTTCCCGATCACACCGTGAATCATACTCTGGGTTCCACATGCATGTTTTAGCTGAAGGAAGAATCCCTTAAACATGGAGAGTTGAGACCCATGGAATGGGTACCATGCAATATGACTTCAAAGGGTCTGCGTTTGCTCATCGAACCTCACCAATCCTATCACTGCTGCGCTTATGCCGCTGTACACACGCTTGATTCTCTTTCGGAGACATATAAATCCATAGGTTTTAAGATTCTTACTAGTCAGGTATATTCTTAGGCGTTTAATATGGGGTGTTGAGTCCACTTCGTTGAGCAAGGAGTAGCTCTTGTCTATTACATATTTGGCTTATGGAACGGTATCTGTGCCAATTTCAATCTCTGGTTTCATACAGCACCCCAACTCACCATTCCCCTTAAGCAAGCATAAGTTGGTTTTCTACATTTGAGACCCTGTTCTGTTTTGTAATTCAGTTCCTGTGTAGCCAAGTTTACATTCCGTGTGTTAGTGATACCTTATGATGTTTCTTTTTCTGTGTGACTTATTTCACTTAGAATCATCGTACCTGAATCCACTCATTATGCTGCTACGGCCCTGATGACATAGATTTCATTGCTGTGTGATACTGCATTGTACGTAAGTACCACAACTTCTTTATCCATTTTTCGCTTTCTGTGATATTCAACTTGTACGGTAAACGAGGTTCTTGTAAACAGAGCCGGCCCAAACTTTGGGGTGGCTGTGTCTTTTTGATTTTAATTTCCCTAAGCTATAGGACCATAAGTGGAAGTGCCCTAGGCTCTGTTGCTTTGTTTTTTGGATGTTTCAGGAAACAACATACACTTCTCCAGAGTGGGTGTTGGCAATTTACATCCCGCCCATCAGCATAACAAGGCTCCCAGTTCTCCATGGCCTGTCCTGCCTTTCTGGATTTTACACTTTTTTCAGATAGCCCTTTTGACCAGGGGGCAGTGAGACTTCATTGTAGTGCAGATTTCCTTTGCAAGCTTGCTTGGTTGGCCAAAAAGGGCGTATGCGTTTTTTCCTGAATATATTCCGGAAAAAACGCATACGCCCTTTTTGGCCAAGTGCATCATTGTGGACGTTCTGCCTCTTTTCCTATGCTTTACATGCAATTCCAGTCTACCTCCTGAAATCGGTTTCCTGCAATTCTGCCCCGCTTTCAAGTCCTCTTGGCAGCCTTCCTTCAATATATTTTTGGACGAAAGCTGTCATTTATAACTCTGCAGGTTTGTGAATTACAGTGCCCCTGAGTTCCTTCCTTCAACTCGCTTTCTTGTGAGCTGGCCGCAACACCGCAGGATTGCTTCAGACCCTAGTTTGGTTCCGGCATGGCATGCTGAGCCTTTGGTTAATTCCTCTTCCTGGTGGGAAATGAGAGTTAAATTTGCCCGTCCAGACACCTCCACCTAGTCTCTCATTGGTTCTCCCTATTCCTGTTCATTTTCCACAGAAATTGCAAACTGGGCCAAACAGGAGGTTAAAGGCACTCACTCTCCAAGTGGGGAGAGTGTTAATAAAGCGTCTGGAATGTTGCACCCGAGTACCAGGGGACGAAAACTGAGACACATTTGAACACGTTTCCTGATCACACGGTGGATCATACTCTGGGTTCCACATGCATGTTTTAGCTGAAGGAAGAATCCTTTAAACCTGGAGAGTTGAGACCCATGGAATGGGTACCATGAAATATGACTTCAAACGGTCTGCATTTGCTCACCGAACCTCACCAATCCTATCACTGCTGCGTTTATGCCGCTGTACACACGCTTGATTCTCTTTCGGAGACATATAAATCCATAGGTTTTAAGATTCTTTCTAGTCAGGTATATTCTTAGGCGTTTAATATTGGGTGTTGTGTCCTCTTCGTTGAGTAAGGAGTAGCACTTGTGTATTACATATTTGGCTTATGGAACGGTATCTGTGCCAATTTCAATCTCTGGTTTCATGCAGCACCCCAACTCACCATTCCCCTTAAGCAAGCATAAGTTGGTTTTCTACATTTGAGACCCTGTTCTGTTTTGTAATTCAGTTCCTGTGTAGCCAAGTTTACATTCCGTGTGTTAGTGATACCTTATGATGTTTCTTTTTCAGTGTGACTTAGAATCATCTTACCTGAATCCACTCATTATGCTGCTACGGCCCTGATGACATAGATTTCATTGCTGTGTGATACTGCATTGTACGTAAGTACCACAACTTCTTTATCCATTTTTCGCTTTCTGTGATATTCAACTTGTACCGTAAACGAGGTTCTTGTAAACAGAGCCGGCCCAAACTTTGGGGTGGCTGTGTCTTTTTGATTTTAATTTCCCTAAGCTATAGGACCATATGTGGAAATGCCCTAGGCTCTGTTGCTTTGTTTTATGGATGTTTCTGGAAACACCATACACTACTCCAGAGTGGCTGCTGGCAATTTACATCCCGCCCATCAGCATAACAAGGCTCCCAGTTCTCCATGGCCTGTCCTGCCTTTCTGGATTTTACACTTTTTTCAGATAGCCCTTTTGAACAAGGGGCAGTGAGACTTCATTGTAGTGCAGATTTCCTTTGCAAGCTTGCTTGGTTGGCCAAAAAGGGCGTATGCGTTTTTTCCTGAATATATTCAGGAGAAAACGCATATGCCCTTTTTGGCCAAGTGCATCATTGTGGACGTTCTGCCTCTTTTCCTATGCTTTACATGCAATTCCAGTCTACCTCCTGAAATCGGTTTCCTGCAATTCTGCCCCGCTTTCAAGTCCTCTTGGCAGCCTTCCTTCAATATATTTTTGGACGAAAGCTGTCATTTATAACTCTGCAGGTTTGTGAATTACAGTGCCCCTGAGTTCCTTCCTTCAACTCGCTTTCTTGTGAGCTGGCCGCAACACCGCAGGATTGCTTCAGGCCCTAGTGTGCTTCTGGCATGCTACGCTGAGCCTTTGGTTAATTCCTCTTCCTGGTGGGAAATGAGAGTTAAATTTGCCCGTCCAGACACCTCCACCTAGTCTCTCATTGGTTCTCCCTATTCCTGTTCATCTTACGCAGAAATTGCAAACTGGGCCAAACAGGAGGTTAAAGGCACTGACTCTCCAAGTGGGGAGAGTGTTAGTAAAGCGTATGGAATGTTGCACCCGAGTACCAGGGGACGAAAACTGAGACACATTTGAACACGTTTCCCGATCACATGGTGGATCATACTCTGTGTTCCACATGCATGTTTAGCTGAAGGAAGAATCCCTTAAACCTGGAGAGTTGAGACCCATGGAATGGGTACCATGCAATGTGACTTCAAAGGGTCTGCATTTGCTCACCGAACCTCACCAATCCTATCACTGCTGCGTTTATGCCGCTGTACACACGATTGATTCTCTTTTGGAGACATATAAATCCATAGGTTTTAAGATTCTTACTAGTCAGGTATATTCTTAGGCGTTTATTATGGGGTGTTGAGTTCACTTCGTTGAGCAAGGAGTAATTCTTGTCTATTACTAATTTGGCTTACGGAACGGTATCTGTGCTAATTTCAATCTCTGGTTTTATGCAGCACCCCAGCTCACCTTTCCCCTTAAGCAAGCATAAGTTGGTTTTCTACATTTGAGACCCTGTTCTGTTTTGTAATTCAGTTTCTGTGTAGCCAAGTTTACATTCCGTGTGTTAGTGATACCTTATGATGTTTCTTTTTCAGTGTGACTTAGAATCATCTTACCTGAATCCACTCATTATGCTGCTATGGCCCTGATGACATAGATTTCATTGCTGTGTGATACTGCATTGTATGTAAGTACCACAACTTCTTTATCCATTTTTCGCTTTCTGTGATATTCAACTTGTACCGTAAACGAGGTTCTTGTAAACAGAGCCGGCCCAAACTTTGGGGTGGCTGTGTCTTTTTGGTTTTAATTTCCCTAAGCTATAGGACCATATGTGGAAATGCCCTAGGCTCTGTTGCTTTGATTTATGGATGTTTCTGGAAACACCATACACTACTCCAGAGTGGCTGCTGGCAATTTACATCCCGCTCATCAGCATAACAAGGCTCCCAGTTCTCCATGGCCTGTCCTACCTTTCTCGATTTTACACTTATTTCAGATAGCCCTTTTGAACAAGGGGCAGTGAGACTTCATTGTAGTGCAGATTTCCTTTGCAAGCTTGCTTGGTTGGCCAAAAAGGGCGTATGCGTTTTTTCCTGAATATATTCAGGAAAAAACGCATACGCCCTTTTTGGCCAAGTGCATCATTGTGGACATTCTGCCTCTTTTCCTATGCTTTACATGCAATTCCAGTCTACCTCCTGAAATCTGTTTCCTGCAATTCTGCCCCGCTTTCAACTCCTCTTGGCAGCCATCCTTCAATATATTTTTGGAAGATAGCTGTCATTTATAACTCTGCAGGTTTATGAATTACAGTGCCCCTGAGCTCCTTTCTTCAACTCGCTTTCTTGTGAGCTGGCCGCAACACCGCAGGATTGCTTCAGACCCTAGTTTGGTTCCGGTATGGCATGCTGAGCCTTTGGTTAATTCCTCTTCCTGGTGGGAAATGAGAGTTAAATTTGCCCGTCCAGACACCTCCACCTAGTCTCTCATTGGTTCTCCCTATTCCTGTTCATTTTCCACAGAAATTGCAAACTGGGCCAAACAGGAGGTTAAAGGCACTCACTCTCCAAGTGGGGAGAGTGTTAATAAAGCGTCTGGAATGTTGCACCCGAGTACCAGGGGACGAAAACTGAGACACATTTGAACACGTTTCCTGATCACATGGTGGATCATACTCTGGGTTCCACATGCATGTTTTAGCTGAAGGAAGAATCCTTTAAACCTGGAGAGTTGAGACCCATGGAATGGGTACCATGAAATATGACTTTAAAGGGTCTGCATTTGCTCACCGAACCTCACCAATCCTATCACTGCTGCGTTTATGCCGCTGTACACACGCTTGATTCTCTTTCGGAGACATATAAATCCATAGGTTTTAAGATTCTTACTAGTCAGGTATATTCTTAGGCGTTTTATATGGGGTGTTGAGTCCACTTCGTTGAGCAAAGAGTAGCTCTTGTCTATTACATATTTGGCTTATGGAACGGTATCTGTGCCAATTTCAATCTCTGGTTTCATGCAGCACCCCAACTCACCATTCCCCCTAAGCAAGCATAAGTTGGTTTTCTACATTTGAGACCCTCTTCTGTTTTGTAATTCAGTTCCTGTGTAGCCAAGTTTACATTCCGTGTGTTAGTGATATCTTATGATGTTTCTTTTTCTGTGTGAATTATTTCACTTAGAATCATCTTACCTGAATCCACTCATTATGCTGCTACGGCCCTGATGACATAGATTTCATTGCTGTGTGATACTGTATTGTACGTAAGTACCACAAATTCTTTATCCATTTTTCGCTTTCTGTGATATTCAACTTGTACCGTAAACGAGGTTCTTGTAAACAGAGCCGTCCCAAACTTTGGGGTGGCTGTGTCTTTTTGATTTTAATTTCCCTAAGCTATAGGACCATAAGTGGAAGTGCCCTAGGCTCTGTTGCTTTGTTTTTTGGATGTTTCAGGAAACAACATACACTTCTCCAGAGTGGCTGTTGGCAATTTACATCCCGCCCATCAGCATAACAAGGCTCCCAGTTCTCCATGGCCTGTCCTGCGTTTCTGGATTTTACACTTTATTCAGATAGCCCTTTTGACCAGGGGGCAGTGAGACTTCATTGTAGTGCAGATTTCCTTTGCAAGCTTGCTTGGTTGGCCAAAAATGGCGTATGCGTTTTTTCCTGAATATAGTCCGGAAAAAACGCATACGACCTTTTTGGCCAAGTGCATCATTGTGGACGTTCTGCCTCTTTTCCTATGCTTTTCATGCAATTCCAGTCTACCTCATGAAATCGGTTTCCTGCAATTCTGACCCGCTTTCAAGTCCTCTTGGCAGCCTTCCTTCAATATATTTTTGGACGAAAGCTGTCATTTATAACTCTGCAGGTTTGTGAATTACAGTGCCCCTGAGTTCCTTCCTTCAACTCGCTTTCTTGTGAGCTGGCCGCAACGCCGCAGTATTGCTTCAGGCCCTAGTGTGCTTCTGGCATGCCACGCTGAGCCTTTGGTTAATTCCTCTTCCTGGTAGGAAATGAGAGTTAAATTTGCCCGTCCAGACACCTCCACCTAGTCTCTCATTGGTTCTCCCTATTCCTGTTCATCTTACGCAGAAATTGCAAACTGGGCCAAACAGGAGGTTAAAGGCACTGACTCTCCAAGTGGGGAGAGTGTTAGTAAAGCGTCTGGAATGTTGCACCCGAGTAACAGGGGACGAAAACTGAGACACATTTGAACACGTTTCCCGATCACACGGTGGATCATACTCTGGGTTCCACATGCATGTTTTAGCTGAAGGAAGAATCCCCTAAACCTGGAGAGTTGAGACCCATGGAATGGGTACCATGCAATATGACTTCAAAGGGTCTCCATTTGCTCACCGAACCTCAACAATCCTATCACTGCTGCGCTTATGCCGCTGTACACACGCTTGATTCTCTTTCGGAGACATATAAATCCATAGGTTTTAAGATTCTTACTAGTCAGGTATATTCTTAGGCGTTTAATATGGGTTGTTGTGTCCTCTTCGTTGAGCAAGGAGTAGCTCTTGTCTATTACATATTTGGCTTATGGAACGGTATCTGTGCTAATTTCAATCTCTGGTTTTATGTCGCACCCCAACTCACCTTTCCCCTTAAGCAAGAATAAGTTGGTTTTCTACATTAGAGACCCTGTTCTGTTTTGTAATTCAGTTCCTGTGTAGCCAAGTTTACATTCCGTGTAGTAGTGATATCTTATGATGTTTCTTTTTCTGTGTGACTTATTTCACATAGAATCATCGTACCTGAATCCACTCATTATGCTGCTACGGGCCTGATGACATAGAATTCATTGCTGAGTGATATTGCATTGTACGTAAGTACCACAACTTCTTTATCCATTTTTCGCTTTCTGCGATATTCAACTTGTACCATAAACGAGGTTCTTGTAAACAGAGCCATCCCAAACTTTGGGGTGGCTGTGTCTTTTTGATTTTAATTTCCCTAAGCTATAGGACCATAAGTGGAAGTGCCCTAGGCTCTGTTGCTTTGTTTTTTGGATGTTTCAGGAAACACCATACACTTCTCCAGAGTGGCTGCTGGCAATTTACATCCCGCCCATCAGCATAACAAGGCTCCCAGTCCTCCATGGCCTGTCCTGCCTTTCTGGATTTTACACTTTTTTCAGATGGCCCTTTTGACCGGGGGGCAGTGAGACTTCATTGTAGTGCAGATTTCCTTTGCAAGCTTGCTTGGTTGGCCAAAAAGGGCGTATGCGTTTTTTCCTCAGGAAAAAACGCATACGCCCTTTTTGGCCAAGTGCATCATTGTGGACGTTCTGCCTCTTTTCCTATGCTTTACATGCAATTCCAGTCTACCTCCTGAAATCGGTTTCCTGCAATTCTGCCCCGCTTTCAACTCCTCTTGGCAGTCTTACTTCAATATATTTTTGGAAGATAGCTGTCATTTATAACTCTGCAGGTTTGTGAATTACAGTGCCCCTGAGCTCCTTTCTTCAACTCGCTTTCTTGTGAGCTGGCCGCAACACCGCAGGATCTCCTCAGGCCCTAATCTAGTTCCAGCATGGCACACGGAGCCTTTGGTTAATTCCTCTTCCTGGTGGGAAATGAGAGTTAAATTTGCCCGTCCAGACACCTCCACCTAGTCTCTCATTGGTTCTCCCTCTTCCTGTTTATCTTACGCAGAAATTGCAAACTGGGCCAAACAAGAGGTTAAAGGCACTGACTCTCCAAGTGGGGAGAGTGTTAGTAAAGCGTCTGGAATGTTGCACCCGAGTACCAGGGGACGAAAACTGAGACACATTTGAACACGTATCCCGATCACACGGTGGATTATACTCTGGGTTCCACATGCATGTTTTAGCTGAAGGAAAAATCCCTTAAACCTGGAGAGTTGAGACCCATGGAATGGGTACCATGCAATATGACTTCAAAGGGTCTGCATTTGCTCACCGAACCTCACCAATCCTATCACTACTGCGTTTATGCCGCTGTACACAGCCTTGATTCTCTTTCGGAGACATATAAATCCATAGGTTTTAAGATTCTTACTAGTCAGGTATATTCTTAGGCGTTTAATATTGGGTGTTGAGTCCACTTCGTTGAGCAAGGAGTAGCTCTTGTCTATTACATATTTGGCTTATGGAACGGTGTCTGTGCTAATTTCAATCTCTGGTTTCATGCAGCACCCCAACTCACCTTTCCCCTTAAGCAAGCATAAGTTGGTTTTCTACATTTGACACACTGTTCTGTTTTGTAATTCAGTTCCTGTGTAGCCAAGTTTACATTCCGTGTAGTAGTGATATCTTATGATGTTTCTTTTTCTGTGTGACTTATTTCTCTTAGAATCATCATACCTGAATCCACTCATTATGCTGTCACGGGCCTGATGACATAGATTTCTTTGCTGAGTGATATTGCATTGTACGTAAGTACCACAATTTCTTTATCCATTTTTCGCTTTCTGTGATATTGAACCTGTACCGTAAATGAGGTTCTTGTAAACAGAGCCGTCCCAAACTTTGGGGAGGCTGTGTTTTTTGATTATTATTTCCCTAAGCTATACGACAATAAGTGGAAATGCCCTAGGCTCTGTTGCTTGGTTTTTTGGATGTTTCAGGAAACACCATACACTTCTCCAGAGTGGTTGTTGGCAATTTACATCCCGCCAATCAGCATAACAAGGCTCTCAGTTCTCCATGGCCTGTCCTGCCTTTCTGGATTTTACACTTTTTTCGGATGGCCCTTTTGACCGGGGGGCAGTGAGACTTCATTGTAGTGCAGATTTCCTTTGCAAGCTTGCTTGGTTGGCCAAAAAGGGCGTATGCGTTTTTTCCTGAATATATTCAGGAAGAAACGCATACGCCCTTTTTGGCCAAGTGCATCATTGTGGACGTTCTGCCTCTTTTCCTATGCTTTACATGCAATTCCAGTCTACCTCCTGAAATCGGTTTCCTGCAATTCTGCCCCGCTTTCAACTCCTCTTGGCAGCCTTACTTCAATATATTTTTGGAAGATGGCTGTCATTTATAACTCTGTAGGTTTGTGAATTACAGTGCCCCTGAGCTCCTTTCTTCAACTCGCTTTCTTGTGAGCTGGCCGCAACACCGCAGGATTGCTTCAGGCCCTAGTTTGGTTCCGGCACGGCATGCTGAGCCTTAGGTTACTTCCTCTTCCTGGTGGGAAATGAGAGTTAAATTTGCCCGTCCAGACACCTCCACCTAGTCTCTCATTGGTTCTCCCTATTCCTGTTCATTTTCCACAGAAATTGCAAACTGGGCCAAACAGGAGGTTAAAGGCACTGACTCTCCAAGTGGGGAGAGTGTTAGGAAAGCGTCTGGAATGGTTCACCCGAGTACCAGGGGACGAAAACTGAGACACATTTGAACACGTTTCCCGATCACACGGTGGATCATACTCTGGGTTCCACATGCATGTTTTAGCTGAAGGAAGAATCCCTTAAACATGGAGAGTTGAGACCCATGGAATGGGTACCATGCAATATGACTTCAAAGGGTCTGCATTTGCTCACCGAACCTCACCAATCCTATCACTGCTGCGCTTATGCCGCTGTACACACGCTTGATTCTCTTTCGGAGACATATAAATCCATAGGTTTTAAGATTCTTACTAGTCAGGTATATTCTTAGGCGTTTAATATGGGGTGTTGAGTCCACTTCGTTGAGCAAGGAGTAGCTCTTGTCTATTACATATTTGGCTTATGGAACGGTATCTGTGCTAATTTCAATCTCTGGTTTTATGAAGCACCCCAACTCACCTTTCCCCTTAAGCAAGCATAAGTTGGTTTTCTACATTTGAGGCCCTGTTCTGTTTTGTAATTCAGTTCTTGTGTAGCCAAGTTTACATTCCGTGTAGTAGTGATATCTTATGATGTTTCTTTTTCTGTGTGACTTATTTCACTTAGAATCATCGTACCTGAATCCCCTCATTATGCTGCTATGGGCCTGATGACATAGATTTCATTGCTGAGTGATATTGCATTGTACGTAAGTACCACAACTTCTTTATCCATTTTTCGCTTTCTGTGATATTGAACTTGTACCGTAAACGAGGTTCTTGTAAACAGAGCCGGCCCAAACTTTGGGGTGGCTGTGTCTTTTTGATTTTAATTTCCCTAAGCTATAGGACCATAAGTGGAAGTGCCCTAGGCTCTGTTGCTTTGTTTTTTGGATGTTTCAGGAAACACCATACACTTCTCCAGAGTGGCTGTTGGCAATTTACATGCCGCCCATCAGCATAACAAGGCTCCCAGTTCTCCATGGCCTGTCCTGCCTTTCTGGATTTTACACTTTTTTCAGATAGCCCTTTTGACCGGGGGGCAGTGAGACTTCATTGTAGTGCAGATTTCCTTTGCAAGCTTGCTTGGTTGGCCAAAAAGGGCTTATGCGTTTTTTCCTGAATATATTCAGGAAAAAACGCATACGCCCTTTTTGGCCAAGTGCATCATTGTGGACGTTCTGCCTCTTTTCCTATGCTTTACATACAATTCCAGTCTACCTCCTGAAATCGGTTCCCTGCAATTATGCCCCGCATTCAACTCCTCTTGGCAGCCTTACTGCAATATATTTTTGGAAGATAGCTGTCATTTATAACTCTGCAGGTTTGTGAATTACAGTGCCCCTGAGCTCCTTTCTTCAACTCGCTTTCTTGTGAGCTGGCCGCAACACCGCAGGATTGCTTCAGGCCCTAATCTAGTTCCAGCATGGCACACGGAGCCTTTGGTTAATTCCTCTTCCTGGTGGGAAATGAGAGTTAAATTTGCCGGTCCAGACACCTCCACCTAGTCTCTCATTGGTTCTCCCTCTTCCTGTTTATGTTACGCAGAAATTGCAAACTGGGCCAAACAAGAGGTTAAAGGCACTGACTCTCCAAGTGGGGAGAGTGTTAGTAAAGCGTCTGGAATGTTGCACCCGAGTACCAGGGGACGAAAACTGAGACACATTTGAACACGTTTCCCGATCACACGGTGGATCATACTCTGGGTTCCACATGCATGTTTTAGCTGAAGGAAAAATCCCTTTATCATGGAGAGTTGAGACCCATGGAATGGGTACCATGCAATATGACTTCAAAGGGTCTGCATTTGCTCACGGAACCTCACCAATCCTATCACTGCTGCGCTTATGCCGCTGTACACACCCTTGATTCTCTTTCGGAGACATATAAATCCATAGGTTTTAAGATTTTTACTAGTCAGGTATATTCTTAGGCGTTTAATATTGGGTGTTGAGTCCACTTCGTTGAGCAAGGAGTAGCTCTTGTCTATTACATATTTGGCTTATGGAACGGTGTCTGTGCTAATTTCAATCTCTGGTTTCATGTAGCACCCCAACTCACCTTTCCCATTAAGCAAGCATGAGTTGGTTTTCTACATTTGACACCCTGTTCTGTTTGGTAATTCTGTTCCTGTGTAGCCAAGTTTACATTCCGTGTATTAGTGATATCTTATGATGTTTCTTTTTCTGTGTGACTTATTTCACTTAGAATCATCGTACCTGAATCCACTCATTATGCTGCTACGGGCCTGATGACATAGATTTCATTGCTGAGTGATATTGCATTGTACGTAAGTACCACAACTTCTTTATCCATTTTTCGCTTTCTGTGATATTGAACTTGTACCGTAAACGAGGTTCTTGTAAACAGAGCCGTCCCAAACTTTGGGGTGGCTGTGTCTTTTTGATTTTAATTACCCTAAGCTATAGGACCATAAGTGGAAGTGCCCTAGGCTCTGTTGCTTTGTTTTTTGGATGTTTCAGGAAACACCATACACTTCTCCAGAGTGGCTGCTGGCAATTTACATCCCGCCCATCAGCATAACAAGGCTCCCAGTCCTCCATGGCCTGTCCTGCCTTTCTGGATTTTACACTTTTTTCAGATGGCCCTTTTGACCGGGGGGCAGTGAGACTTCATTGTAGTGCAGATTTCCTTTGCAAGCTTGCTTGGTTGGCCAAAAAGGGCGTATGCGTTTTTTCCTCAGGAAAAAACGCATACGCCCTTTTTGGCCAAGTGCATCATTGTGGACGTTCTGCCTCTTTTCCTATGCTTTACATGCAATTCCAGTCTACCTCCTGAAATCGGTTTCCTGCAATTCTGCCCCGCTTTCAACTCCTCTTGGCAGCCTTACTTCAATATATTTTTGGAAGATAGCTGTCATTTATAACTCTGCAGGTTTGTGAATTACAGTGCCCCTGAGCTCCTTTCTTCAACTCGCTTTCTTGTGAGCTGGTCGCAACACCGCAGGATTGCTTCAGGCCCTAGTTTGGTTCCGGCACGGCATGCTGAGCCTTAGGTTAATTCCTCTTCCTGGTGGGAAATGAGAGTTAAATTTGCAAGTCCAGACACCTCCACCTAGTCTCTCATTGGTTCTCCCTATTCCTGTTCATTTTCCACAGAAATTGCAAACTGGGCCAAACAGGAGGTTAAAGGCACTGACTCTCCAAGTGGGGAGAGTGTTAGGAAAGCGTCTGGAATGTTGCACCCGAGTACCAGGGGACGAAAACTGAGACACATTTGAACACGTTTCCCGATCACACGGTGGATCATACTCTGGGTTCCACATGCATGTTTTAGCTGAAGGAAGAATCCCTTAAACATGGAGAGTTGAGACCCATGGAATGGGTACCATGCAATATGACTTCAAAGGGTCTGCATTTGCTCACCAAACCTCACCAATCCTATCACTGCTGCGCTTATGCCGCTGTACACAAGCTTGATTCTCTTTCGGAGACATATAAATCCATAGGTTTTAAGATTCTTACTAGTTAGGTATATTCTTAGGCGTTTAATATGGGGTGTTGAGTCCACTTCGTTGAGCAAGGAGTAGCTCTTGTCTATTACATATTTGGCTTATGGAACGGTATCTGTGCTAATTTCAATCTCTGGTTTTATGAAGCACCCCAACTCACCTTTCCCCTTAAGCAAGCATAAGTTGGTTTTCTACATTTGAGGCCCTGTTCTGTTTTGTAATTCAGTTCTTGTGTAGCCAAGTTTACATTCCGTGTAGTAGTGATATCTTATGATGTTTCTTTTTCTGTGTGACTTATTTCACTTAGAATCATCGTACCTGAATCCACTCATTATGCTGCTACGGGCCTGATGACATAGATTTCATTGCTGAGTGATATTGCATTGTACGTAAGTACCACAACTTCTTTATCCATTTTTCGCTTTCTGTGATATTGAACTTGTACCGTAAACGAGGTTCTTGTAAACAGAGCCGTCCCAAACTTTGGGGTGGCTGTGTCTTTTTGATTTTAATTACCCTAAGCTATAGGACCATAAGTGGAAGTGCCCTAGGCTCTGTTGCTTTGTTTTTTGGATGTTTCAGGAAACACCATACACTTCTCCAGAGTGGCTGCTGGCAATTTACATCCCGCCCATCAGCATAACAAGGCTCCCAGTCCTCCATGGCCTGTCCTGCCTTTCTGGATTTTACACTTTTTTCAGATGGCCCTTTTGACCGGGGGGCAGTGAGACTTCATTGTAGTGCAGATTTCCTTTGCAAGCTTGCTTGGTTGGCCAAAAAGGGCGTATGCGTTTTTTCCTGAATATATTCAGGAAAAAACGCATACGCCCTTTTTGGCCAAGTGCATCATTGTGGACGTTCTGCCTCTTTTCCTATGCTTTACATGCAATTCCAGTCTACCTCCTGAAATCGGGTTTACTGCAATTCTGCCCCGGTTTCAACTCCTCTTGGCAGCCTTACTTCAATATATTTTTGGAAGATAGCTGTCATTTATAACTCTGCAGGTTTGTGAATTACAGTGCCCCTGAGCTCCTTTCTTCAACTCGCTTTCTTGTGAGCTGGCCGCAACACCGCAGGATTGCTTCTGGCCCTACTGTGGTTCTGGCATGGCTCGCTGAGCCTTAGGTTAATTCCTCTTCCTGGTGGGATATGAGAGTTAAATTTGCCCGTCCGGACACCTCCACCTAGTCTCTCATTGGTTCTCCCTATTCCTGTTCATTTTCCACAGAAATTGCAAACTGGGCCAAACAGGAGGTTAAAGGCACTGACTGTCCAAGTGGGGAGAGTGTTAGTAAAGCGTCTGGAATGTTGCACCCGAGTACCAGGGGACGAAAACTGAGACACATTTGAACACGTATCCCGATCACACGGTGGATTATACTCTGGGTTCCACATGCATGTTTTAGCTGAAGGAAGAATCCCTTAAACATGGAGAGTTGAGACCCATGGAATGGGTACCATGCAATATGACTTCAAAGGGTCTGCATTTGCTCACCGAACCTCACCAATCCTATCACTGCTGCGTTTATGCCGCTGTACACACGCTTCATTCTCTTTCGGAGACATATAAATCCATAGGTTTTAAGATTCTTACTAGTCAGGTATATTCTTAGGCGTTTAATGTGGGGTGTTGAGTCCACTTCGTTGAGCAAGGAGTAGCTCTTGTCTATTACATATTTGGCTTATGGAACGGTATCTGTGCTAATTTCAATCTCTTGTTGTATGCAGCACCCCAACTCACCTTTCCCCTTAAGCAAGCATGAGTTGGTTTTCTACATTTGACACCCTGTTCTGTTTGGTAATTCTGTTCCTGTGTAGCCAAGTTTACATTCCGTGTAGTAGTGATATCTTATGATGTTTCTTTTTCTGTGTGACTTATTTCACTTAGAATCATCGTACCTGAATCCACTCATTATGCTGCTACGGGCCTGATGACATAGATTTCATTGCTGAGTGATATTGCAGTGTACGTAAGTACCACAACTTCTTTATCCATTTTTCGCTTTCTGTGATATTGAACTTGTACCGTAAACAAGGTTCTTGTAAACAGAGCCGGCCGAAACTTTGGGGTGGCTGTGTCTTTTTGATTTTAATTTCCCTAAGCTATAGGACCATAAGTGGAAGTGCCCTAGGCTCTGTTGCTTTGTTTTTTGGATGTTTCAGGAAACACCATACACTTCTCCAGAGTGGCTGCTGGCAATTTACATCCCGCCCATCAGCATAACAAGGCTCCCAGTTCTCCATGGCCTGTCCTGCCTTTCTGGATTTTACACTTTTTTCAGATGGCCCTTTTGACCGGGGGGCAGTGAGACTTCATTGTAGTGCAGATTTCCTTTGCAAGCTTGCTTGGTTGGCCAAAAAGGGCGTATGCGTTTTTTCCTGAATATATTCCGGAAAAAACGCATACGCCCTTTTTGGCCAAGTGCATCATTGTGGACGTTCTGCCTCTTTTCCTATGCTTTACATGTAATTCCAGTGTACCTCCTGAAATCGGTTTCCTGCAATTCTGCCCCGCTTTCAACTACTATTGGCCGCCTTACTTCAATATATTTTTGAAAGATAGCTGTCATTTATAACTCTGCAGGTTTGTGAATTACAGTGCCCCTGAGCTCCTTTCTTCAACTCGCTTTCTTGTGAGCTGGCCGCAACACCGCAGGATTGCTTCAGGCCCTAGTTTGGTTCTGGCACGGCATGCTGAGCCTTTGGTTAATTCCTCTTCCTGGTGGGAAATGAGATTTAAATTTGCCCGTCCAGACACCTCCACCTAGTCTCTCATTGGTTCTCCCTATTCCTGTTCATTTTCCACAGAAATTGCAAACTGGGCCAAACAGGAGGTTAAAGGCACTGATCTCCAAGTGGGGAGAGTGTTAGTAAAGCGTCTGGAATGTTGCACCCGAGTACCAGGGGACGAAAACTGAGACACATTTGAACACGTTTCCCGATCACACGGTGGATCATACTCTGGGTTCCACATGAATGTTTTAGCTGAAGGAAGAATCCCTTAAACATGGAGAGTTGAGACCCATGGAATGGGGACCATGCAATATGACTTCAAAGGGTCTGCATTTGCTCACCGAACCTCACCAATCCTATCACTGCTGCGTTTATGCCGCTGTACACACGCTTGATTCTCTTTCGGAGACATATAAATCCATAGGTTTTAAGATTCTTACTAGTCAGGTATATTGTTAGGCATTTAATATGGGGTGTTGAGTCCACTTCGTTGAGCAAGGAGTAGCTCTTGTCTATTACATATTTGGCTTATGGAACGGTATCTGTGCTAATTTCAATCTCTGGTTTTATGCAGCACCCCAACTCACCTTTCCCCTTAAGCAAGCATAAGTTGGTTTTCTACATTTGAGGCCCTGTTCTGTTTTGTAATTCAGTTCTTGTGTAGCCAAGTTTACATTCCGTGTAGTAGTGATATCTTATGATGTTTCTTTTTCTGTGTGACTTATTTCACTTAGAATCATCGTACCTGAATCCACTCATTATGCTGCTACGGGCCTGATGACATAGATTTCATTGCTGAGTGATATTGCATTGTACGTAAGTACCACAACTTCTTTATCCATTTTTCGCTTTCTGTGATATTGAACTTGTACCGTAAACGAGGTTCTTGTAAACAGAGCCGTCCCAAACTTTGGGGTGGCTGTGTCTTTTTGATTTTAATTACCCTAAGCTATAGGACCATAAGTGGAAGTGCCCTAGGCTCTGTTGCTTTGTTTTTTGGATGTTTCAGGAAACACCATACACTTCTCCAGAGTGGCTGCTGGCAATTTACATCCCGCCCATCAGCATAACAAGGCTCCCAGTCCTCCATGGCCTGTCCTGCCTTTCTGGATTTTACACTTTTTTCAGATGGCCCTTTTGACCAGGGGGCAGTGAGACTTCATTGTAGTGCAGATTTCCTTTGCAAGCTTGCTTGGTTGGCCAAAAAGGGCGTATGCGTTTTTTCCTGAATATATTCAGGAAAAAACGCATACGCCCTTTTTGGCCAAGTGCATCATTGTGGACGTTCTGCCTCTTTTCCTATGCTTTACATGCAATTCCAGTCTACCTCCTGAAATCGGGTTTACTGCAATTCTGCCCCGGTTTCAACTCCTCTTGGCAGCCTTACTTCAATATATTTTTGGAAGATAGCTGTCATTTATAACTCTGCAGGTTTGTGAATTACAGTGCCCCTGAGCTCCTTTCTTCAACTCGCTTTCTTGTGAGCTGGCCGCAACACCGCAGGATTGCTTCTGGCCCTACTGTGGTTCTGGCATGGCTCGCTGAGCCTTTGGTTAATTCCTCTTCCTGGTGGGATATGAGAGTTAAATTTGCCCGTCCGGACACCTCCACCTAGTCTCTCATTGGTTCTCCCTATTCCTGTTCATTTTCCACAGAAATTGCAAACTGGGCCAAACAGGAGGTTAAAGGCACTGACTCTCCAAGTGGGGAGAGTGTTAGTAAAGCGTCTGGAATGTTGCACCCGAGTACCAGGGGACGAAAACTGAGACACATTTGAACACGTATCCCGATCACACGGTGGATTATACTCTGGGTTCCACATGCATGTTTTAGCTGAAGGAAGAATCCCTTAAACATGGAGAGTTGAGACCCATGGAATGGGTACCATGCAATATGACTTCAAAGGGTCTGCATTTGCTCACCGAACCTCACCAATCCTATCACTGCTGCGTTTATGCCGCTGTACACACGCTTCATTCTCTTTCGGAGACATATAAATCCATAGGTTTTAAGATTCTTACTAGTCAGGTATATTCTTAGGCGTTTAATGTGGGGTGTTGAGTCCACTTCGTTGAGCAAGGAGTAGCTCTTGTCTATTACATATTTGGCTTATGGAACGGTATCTGTGCTAATTTCAATCTCTTGTTGTATGCAGCACCCCAACTCACCTTTCCCCTTAAGCAAGCATGAGTTGGTTTTCTACATTTGACACCCTGTTCTGTTTGGTAATTCTGTTCCTGTGTAGCCAAGTTTACATTCCGTGTAGTAGTGATATCTTATGATGTTTCTTTTTCTGTGTGACTTATTTCACTTAGAATCATCGTACCTGAATCCACTCATTATGCTGCTACGGGCCTGATGACATAGATTTCATTGCTGAGTGATATTGCAGTGTACGTAAGTACCACAACTTCTTTATCCATTTTTCGCTTTCTGTGATATTGAACTTGTACCGTAAACAAGGTTCTTGTAAACAGAGCCGGCCGAAACTTTGGGGTGGCTGTGTCTTTTTGATTTTAATTTCCCTAAGCTATAGGACCATAAGTGGAAGTGCCCTAGGCTCTGTTGCTTTGTTTTTTGGATGTTTCAGGAAACACCATACACTTCTCCAGAGTGGCTGCTGGCAATTTACATCCCGCCCATCAGCATAACAAGGCTCCCAGTTCTCCATGGCCTGTCCTGCCTTTCTGGATTTTACACTTTTTTCAGATGGCCCTTTTGACCGGGGGGCAGTGAGACTTCATTGTAGTGCAGATTTCCTTTGCAAGCTTGCTTGGTTGGCCAAAAAGGGCGTATGCGTTTTTTCCTGAATATATTCAGGAAAAAACGCATACGCCCTTTTTGGCCAAGTGCATCATTGTGGACGTTCTGCCTCTTTTCCTATGCTTTACATGTAATTCCAGTGTACCTCCTGAAATCGGTTTCCTGCAATTCTGCCCCGCTTTCAACTACTATTGGCCGCCTTACTTCAATATATTTTTGAAAGATAGCTGTCATTTATAACTCTGCAGGTTTGTGAATTACAGTGCCCCTGAGCTCCTTTCTTCAACTCGCTTTCTTGTGAGCTGGCCGCAACACCGCAGGATCTCCTCAGGCCCTAATCTAGTTTCAGCATGGCACACGGAGCCTTTGGTTAATTCCTCTTCCTGGTGGGAAATGAGAGTTAAATTTGCCCGTCCAGACACCTCCACCTAGTCTCTCATTGGTTCTCCCTCTTCCTGTTTATCTTACGCAGAAATTGCAAACTGGGCCAAACAAGAGGTTAAAGGCACTGACTCTCCAAGTGGGGAGAGTGTTAGTAAAGCGTCTGGAATGTTGCACCCGAGTACCAGGGGACGAAAACTGAGACACATTTGAACACGTATCCCGATCACATGGTGGATTATACTCTGGGTTCCACATGCATGTTTTAGCTGAAGGAAAAATCCCTTAAACCTGGAGAGTTGAGACCCATGGAATGGGTACCATGCAATATGACTTCAAAGGGTCCGCATTTGCTCACCGAACCTCACCAATCCTATCACTACTGCGTTTATGCCGCTGTACACAGCCTTGATTCTCTTTCGGAGACATATAAATCCATAGGTTTTAAGATTCTTACTAGTCAGGTATATTCTTAGGCGTTTAATATTGGGTGTTGAGTCCACTTCGTTGAGCAAGGAGTAGCTCTTGTCTATTACATATTTGGCTTATGGAACGGTGTCTGTGCTAATTTCAATCTCTGGTTTCATGCAGCACCCCAACTCACCTTTCCCCTTAAGCAAGCATAAGTTGGTTTTCTACATTTGACACACTGTTCTGTTTTGTAATTCAGTTCCTGTGTAGCCAAGTTTACATTCCGTGTAGTAGTGATATCTTATGATGTTTCTTTTTCTGTGTGACTTATTTCTCTTAGAATCATCATACCTGAATCCACTCATTATGCTGTCACGGGCCTGATGACATAGATTTCTTTGCTGAGTGATATTGCATTGTACGTAAGTACCACAATTTCTTTATCCATTTTTCGCTTTCTGTGATATTGAACCTGTACCGTAAACGAGGTTCTTGTAAAGAGAGCCGTCCCAAACTTTGGGGAGGCTGTGTTTTTTGATTATTATTTCCCTAAGCTATACGACAATAAGTGGAAATGCCCTAGGCTCTGTTGCTTGGTTTTTTGGATGTTTCAGGAAACACCATACACTTCTCCAGAGTGGTTGTTGGCAATTTACATCCCGCCCATCAGCATAACACGGCTCCCAGTTCTCCATGGCCTGTCCTGCCTTTCTGGATTTTACACTTTTTTCGGATGGCCCTTTTGACCGGGGGGCAGTGAGACTTCATTGTAGTGCAGATTTCCTTTGCAAGCTTGCTTGGTTGGCCAAAAGGGGCGTATGCGTTTTTTCCTGAATATATTCAGGAAGAAACGCATACGCCCTTTTTGGCCAAGTGCATCATTGTGGACGTTCTGCCTCTTTTCCTATGCTTTACATGCAATTCCAGTCTACCTCCTGAAATCGGTTTCCTGCAATTCTGCCCCGCTTTCAACTCCTCTTGGCAGCCTTCCTTCAATATATTTTGGACGATAGTTGTCATTTATAACTGCAGGTTTGTGAATTACAGTGCCCCTGAGCTCCTTTCTTCAACTCGCTTTCTTGTGAGCTGGCCGCAACACCGCAGGATTGCTTCAGGCCCTAGTTTGGTTCCGGCATCGTATGCTGAGCCTTTGGTTAATTCCTCTTCCTGGTGGGAAATGAGAGTTAAATTTGCCCGTCCAGACACCTCCACCTAGTCTCTCATTGGTTCTCCCTATTCCTGTTCATTTTCCACAGAAATTGCAAACTGGGCCAAACAGGAGGTTAAAGGCACTGATCTCCAAGTGGGGAGAGTGTTAGTAAAGCGTCTGGAATGTTGCACCCGAGTACCAGGGGACGAAAACTGAGACACATTTGAACACGTTTCCCGATCACACGGTGGATCATACTCTGGGTTCCACATGAATGTTTTAGCTGAAGGAAGAATCCCTTAAACATGGAGAGTTGAGACCCATGGAATGGGTACCATGCAATATGACTTCAAAGGGTCTGCATTTGCTCACCGAACCTCACCAATCCTATCACTACTGCGTTTATGCCGCTGTACACATGCTTGATTCTCTTTCGGAGACATATAAATCCATAGGTTTTAAGATTCTTACTAGTCAGGTATATTGTTAGGCATTTAATATGGGGTGTTGAGTCCACTTCGTTGAGCAAGGAGTAGCTCTTGTCTATTACATATTTGGCTTATGGAACGGTATCTGTGCTAATTTCAATCTCTGGTTTTATGCAGCACCCCAACTCACCTTTCCCCTTAAGCAAGCATAAGTTGGTTTTCTACATTTGACACCCTGTTCTGTTTTGTAATTCAGTTCATGTGTAGCCAAGTTTACATTCCGTGTAGTAGTGATATCTTATGATGTTTCTTTTTCTGTGTGACTTATTTCACTTAGAATCATCGTACCTGAATCCACTCATTATGCTGCTACGGGCCTGATGACATAGATTTCATTGCTGAGTGATATTGCATTGTACGTAAGTACCACAACTTCTTTATCCATTTTTCGCTTTCTGTGATATTGAACTTGTACCGTAAACGAGGTTCTTGTAAACAGAGCCGTCCCAAACTTTGTGGTGGCTGTGTCTTTTTGATTTCAATTTCCCTAAGCTATAGGACCATAAGTGGAAGTGCCCTAGGCTCTGTTGCTTTGTTTTTTGGATGTTTCAGGAAACACCATACACTTCTCCAGAGTGGCTGCTGGCAATTTACATCCCGCCCATCAGCATAACAAGGCTCCCAGTTCTCCATGGCCTGTCCTGCCTTTCTGGATTTTACACTTTTTTCAGATGGCCCTTTTGACCGGGGGGCAGTGAGACTTCATTGTAGTGCAGATTTCCTTTGCAAGCTTGCTTGGTTGGCCAAAAAGGGCGTATGCGTTTTTTCCTGAATATATTCAGGAAAAAACGCATACGCCCTTTTTGGCCAAGTGCATCATTGTGGACGTTCTGCCTCTTTTCCTATGCTTTACATGCAATTCCAGTCTACCTCCTGAAATCGGTTTCCTGCAATTCTGCCCCGCTTTCAACTCCTCTTAACAGCCTTACTTCAATATATTTTTGGAAGATAGCTGTCATTTATAACTCTGCAGGTTTGTGAATTACAGTGCCCCTGAGCTCCTTTCTTCAACTCGCTTTCTTGTGAGCTGGTCGCAACACCGCAGGATTGCTTCAGGCCCTAGTTTGGTTCCGGCACGGCATGCTGAGCCTTAGGTTAATTCCTCTTCCTGGTGGGAAATGAGAGTTAAATTTGCACGTCCAGACACCTCCACCTAGTCTCTCATTGGTTCTCCCTATTCCTGTTCATTTTCCACAGAAATTGCAAACTGGGCCAAACAGGAGGTTAAAGGCACTGACTCTCCAAGTGGGGAGAGTGTTAGTAAAGCGTCTGGAATGTTGCACCCGAGTACCAGGGGACGAAAACTGAGACACATTTGAACACGTTTCCCGATCACACGGTGGATCATACTCTGGGTTCCACATGCATGTTTTAGCTGAAGGAAGAATCCCTTAATCATGGAGAGTTGAGACCCATGGAATGGGTACCATGCAATATGACTTCAAAGGGTCTGCATTTGCTCACCAAACCTCACCAATCCTATCACTGCTGCGCTTATGCCGCTGTACACACGCTTGATTCTCTTTCGGAGACATATAAATCCATAGGTTTTAAGATTCTTACTAGTTAGGTATATTCTTAGGCGTTTAATATGGGGTGTTGAGTCCACTTCGTTGAGCAAGGAGTAGCTCTTGTCTATTACATATTTGGCTTATGGAACGGTATCTGTGCTAATTTCAATCTCTGGTTTTATGAAGCACCCCAACTCACCTTTCCCCTTAAGCAAGCATAAGTTGGTTTTCTACATTTGAGGCCCTGTTCTGTTTTGTAATTCAGTTCTTGTGTAGCCAAGTTTACATTCCATGTAGTAGTGATATCTTATGATGTTTCTTTTTCTGTGTGACTTATTTCACTTAGAATCATCGTACCTGAATCCACTCATTATGCTGCTACGGGCCTGATGACATAGATTTCATTGCTGAGTGATATTGCATTGTACGTAAGTACCACAACTTCTTTATCCATTTTTCGCTTTCTGTGATATTGAACTTGTACTGTAAACGAGGTTCTTGTAAACAGAGCCGGCCCAAACTTTGGGGTGGCTGTGTCTTTTGGATTTTAATTTCCCTAAGCTATAGGACCATAAGTGGAAGTGCCCTAGGCTCTGTTGCTTTGTTTTTTGGATGTTTCAGGAAACACCATACACTTCTCCAGAGTGGCTGTTGGCAATTTACATGCCGCCCATCAGCATAACAAGGCTCCCAGTTCTCCATGGCCTGTCCTGCCTTTCTGGATTTTACACTTTTTTCAGATAGCCCTTTTGACCGGGGGGCAGTGAGACTTCATTGTAGTGCAGATTTCCTTTGCAAGCTTGCTTGGTTGGCCAAAAAGGGCGTATGCGTTTTTTCCTGAATATATTCAGGAAAAAACGCATACGCCCTTTTTGGCCAAGTGCATCATTGTGGACGTTCTGCCTCTTTTCCTATGCTTTACATACAATTCCAGTCTACCTCCTGAAATCAGTTCCCTGCAATTATGCCCCGCATTCAACTCCTCTTGGCAGCCTTACTGCAATATATTTTTGGAAGATAGCTGTCATTTATAACTCTGCAGGTTTGTGAATTACAGTGCCCCTGAGCTCCTTTCTTCAACTCGCTTTCTTGTGAGCTGGCCGCAACACCGCAGGATTGCTTCTGGCCCTACTGTGGTTCTGGCATGGCTCGCTGAGCCTTTGGTTAATTCCTCTTCCTGGTGGGATATGAGAGTTAAATTTGCCCGTCCGGACACCTCCACCTAGTCTCTCATTGGTTCTCCCTATTCCTGTTCATTTTCCACAGAAATTGCAAACTGGGCCAAACAGGAGGTTAAAGGCACTGACTGTCCAAGTGGGGAGAGTGTTAGTAAAGCGTCTGGAATGTTGCACCCGAGTACCAGGGGACGAAAACTGAGACACATTTGAACACGTATCCCGATCACACGGTGGATTATACTCTGGGTTCCACATGCATGTTTTAGCTGAAGGAAGAATCCCTTAAACATGGAGAGTTGAGACCCATGGAATGGGTACCATGCAATATGACTTCAAAGGGTCTGCATTTGCTCACCGAACCTCACCAATCCTATCACTGCTGCGTTTATGCCGCTGTACACACGCTTCATTCTCTTTCGGAGACATATAAATCCATAGGTTTTAAGATTCTTACTAGTCAGGTATATTCTTAGGCGTTTAATGTGGGGTGTTGAGTCCACTTCGTTGAGCAAGGAGTAGCTCTTGTCTATTACATATTTGGCTTATGGAACGGTATCTGTGCTAATTTCAATCTCTTGTTGTATGCAGCACCCCAACTCACCTTTCCCCTTAAGCAAGCATGAGTTGGTTTTCTACATTTGACACCCTGTTCTGTTTGGTAATTCTGTTCCTGTGTAGCCAAGTTTACATTCCGTGTAGTAGTGATATCTTATGATGTTTCTTTTTCTGTGTGACTTATTTCACTTAGAATCATCGTACCTGAATCCACTCATTATGCTGCTACGGGCCTGATGACATAGATTTCATTGCTGAGTGATATTGCAGTGTACGTAAGTACCACAACTTCTTTATCCATTTTTCGCTTTCTGTGATATTGAACTTGTACCGTAAACAAGGTTCTTGTAAACAGAGCCGGCCGAAACTTTGGGGTGGCTGTGTCTTTTTGATTTTAATTTCCCTAAGCTATAGGACCATAAGTGGAAGTGCCCTAGGCTCTGTTGCTTTGTTTTTTGGATGTTTCAGGAAACACCATACACTTCTCCAGAGTGGCTGCTGGCAATTTACATCCCGCCCATCAGCATAACAAGGCTCCCAGTTCTCCATGGCCTGTCCTGCCTTTCTGGATTTTACACTTTTTTCAGATGGCCCTTTTGACCGGGGGGCAGTGAGACTTCATTGTAGTGCAGATTTCCTTTGCAAGCTTGCTTGGTTGGCCAAAAAGGGCGTATGCGTTTTTTCCTGAATATATTCAGGAAAAAACGCATACGCCCTTTTTGGCCAAGTGCATCATTGTGGACGTTCTGCCTCTTTTCCTATGCTTTACATGTAATTCCAGTGTACCTCCTGAAATCGGTTTCCTGCAATTCTGCCCCGCTTTCAACTACTATTGGCCGCCTTACTTCAATATATTTTTGAAAGATAGCTGTCATTTATAACTCTGCAGGTTTGTGAATTACAGTGCCCCTGAGCTCCTTTCTTCAACTCGCTTTCTTGTGAGCTGGCCGCAACACCGCAGGATTGCTTCAGGCCCTAGTTTGGTTCTGGCACGGCATGCTGAGCCTTTGGTTAATTCCTCTTCCTGGTGGGAAATGAGAGTTAAATTTGCCCGTCCAGACACCTCCACCTAGTCTCTCATTGGTTCTCCCTATTCCTGTTCATTTTCCACAGAAATTGCAAACTGGGCCAAACAGGAGGTTAAAGGCACTGATCTCCAAGTGGGGAGAGTGTTAGTAAAGCGTCTGGAATGTTGCACCCGAGTACCAGGGGACGAAAACTGAGACACATTTGAACACGTTTCCCGATCACACGGTGGATCATACTCTGGGTTCCACATGAATGTTTTAGCTGAAGGAAGAATCCCTTAAACATGGAGAGTTGAGACCCATGGAATGGGGACCATGCAATATGACTTCAAAGGGTCTGCATTTGCTCACCGAACCTCACCAATCCTATCACTGCTGCGTTTATGCCGCTGTACACACGCTTGATTCTCTTTCGGAGACATATAAATCCATAGGTTTTAAGATTCTTACTAGTCAGGTATATTGTTAGGCATTTAATATGGGGTGTTGAGTCCACTTCGTTGAGCAAGGAGTAGCTCTTGTCTATTACATATTTGGCTTATGGAACGGTATCTGTGCTAATTTCAATCTCTGGTTTTATGCAGCACCCCAACTCACCTTTCCCCTTAAGCAAGCATAAGTTGGTTTTCTACATTTGACACCCTGTTCTGTTTTGTAATTCAGTTCATGTGTAGCCAAGTTTACATTCCGTGTAGTAGTGATATCTTATGATGTTTCTTTTTCTGTGTGACTTATTTCACTTAGAATCATCGTACCTGAATCCACTCATTATGCTGCTACGGGCCTGATGACATAGATTTCATTGCTGAGTGATATTGCATTGTACGTAAGTACCACAACTTCTTTATCCATTTTTCGCTTTCTGTGATATTGAACTTGTACCGTAAACGAGGTTCTTGTAAACAGAGCCGTCCCAAACTTTGGGGTGGCTGTGTCTTTTTGATTTCAATTTCCCTAAGCTATAGGACCATAAGTGGAAGTGCCCTAGGCTCTGTTGCTTTGTTTTTTGGATGTTTCAGGAAACACCATACACTTCTCCAGAGTGGCTGCTGGCAATTTACATCCCGCCCATCAGCATAACAAGGCTCCCAGTCCTCCATGGCCTGTCCTGCCTTTCTGGATTTTACACTTTTTTCAGATGGCCCTTTTGACCGGGGGGCAGTGAGACTTCATTGTAGTGCAGATTTCCTTTGCAAGCTTGCTTGGTTGGCCAAAAAGGGCGTATGCGTTTTTTCCTGAATATATTCAGGAAAAAACGCATACGCCCTTTTTGGCCAAGTGCATCATTGTGGACGTTCTGCCTCTTTTCCTATGCTTTACATGCAATTCCAGTCTACCTCCTGAAATCGGTTTCCTGCAATTCTGCCCCGCTTTCAACTCCTCTTGGCAGCCTTACTTCAATATATTTTTGGAAGATAGCTGTCATTTATAACTCTGCAGGTTTGTGAATTACAGTGCCCCTGAGCTCCTTTCTTCAACTCGCTTTCTTGTGAGCTGGTCGCAACACCGCAGGATTGCTTCAGGCCCTAGTTTGGTTCCGGCACGGCATGCTGAGCCTTAGGTTAATTCCTCTTCCTGGTGGGAAATGAGAGTTAAATTTGCACGTCCAGACACCTCCACCTAGTCTCTCATTGGTTCTCCCTATTCCTGTTCATTTTCCACAGAAATTGCAAACTGGGCCAAACAGGAGTTTAAAGGCACTGACTCTCCAAGTGGGGAGAGTGTTAGGAAAGCGTCTGGAATGTTGCACCCGAGTACCAGGGGACGAAAACTGAGACACATTTGAACACGTTTCCCGATCACACGGTGGATCATACTCTGGGTTCCACATGCATGTTTTAGCTGAAGGAAGAATCCCTTAAACATGGAGAGTTGAGACCCATGGAATGGGTACCATGCAATATGACTTCAAAGGGTCTGCATTTGCTCACCAAACCTCACCAATCCTATCACTGCTGCGCTTATGCCGCTGTACACAAGCTTGATTCTCTTTCGGAGACATATAAATCCATAGGTTTTAAGATTCTTACTAGTTAGGTATATTCTTAGGCGTTTAATATGGGGTGTTGAGTCCACTTCGTTGAGCAAGGAGTAGCTCTTGTCTATTACATATTTGGCTTATGGAACGGTATCTGTGCTAATTTCAATCTCTGGTTTTATGAAGCACCCCAACTCACCTTTCCCCTTAAGCAAGCATAAGTTGGTTTTCTACATTTGAGGCCCTGTTCTGTTTTGTAATTCAGTTCTTGTGTAGCCAAGTTTACATTCCGTGTAGTAGTGATATCTTATGATGTTTCTTTTTCTGTGTGACTTATTTCACTTAGAATCATCGTACCTGAATCCACTCATTATGCTGCTACGGGCCTGATGACATAGATTTCATTGCTGAGTGATATTGCATTGTACGGAAGTACCACAACTTCTTTATCCATTTTTCGCTTTCTGTGATATTGAACTTGTACCGTAAACGAGGTTCTTGTAAACAGAGCCGGCCCAAACTTTGGGGTGGCTGTGTCTTTTGGATTTTAATTTCCCTAAGCTATAGGACCATAAGTGGAAGTGCCCTAGGCTCTGTTGCTTTGTTTTTTGGATGTTTCAGGAAACACCATACACTTCTCCAGAGTGGCTGTTGGCAATTTACATGCCGCCCATCAGCATAACAAGGCTCCCAGTTCTCCATGGCCTGTCCTGCCTTTCTGGATTTTACACTTTTTTCAGATAGCCCTTTTGACCGGGGGGCAGTGAGACTTCATTGTAGTGCAGATTTCCTTTGCAAGCTTGCTTGGTTGGCCAAAAAGGGCGTATGCGTTTTTTCCTGAATATATTCAGGAAAAAACGCATACACCCTTTTTGGCCAAGTGCATCATTGTGGACGTTCTGCCTCTTTTCCTATGCTTTACATACAATTCCAGTCTACTTCCTGAAATCGGTTCCCTGCAATTATGCCCCGCATTCAACTCCTCTTGGCAGCCTTACTGCAATATATTTTTGGAAGATAGCTGTCATTTATAACTCTGCAGATTTGTGAATTACAGTGCCCCTGAGCTCCTTTCTTCAACTCGCTTTCTTGTGAGCTGGCCGCAACACCGCAGGATTGCTTCCGGCCCTAGTTTGGTTCCGGCACGGCATGCTGGGCCTTTGGTTAATTCCTCTTCCTGGTGGGAAATGAGAGTTAAATTTGCCCGTCCAGACACCTCCACCTAGTCTCTCATTGGTTCTCCCTATTCCTGTTCATTTTCCACAGTAATTGCAAACTGGGCCAAACAGGAGGTTAAAGGCACTGACTCTCCATGTGGGGAGAGTGTTAGTAAAGCATCTGGAATGTTGTACCCGAGTACCAGGGGACGAAAACTGAGACACATTTGAACACGTTTTCCGATCACACGGTGGATCATACTCTGGGTTCCACATGCATGTTTTAGCTGAAGGAAGAATCCCTTAAACATGGAGAGTTGAGACCCATGGAATGGGTACCATGCAATATGACTTCAAAGGGTCTGCATTTGCTCACCGAACCTCACCAATCCTATCACTGCTGCGCTTATGCCGCTGTACACACGCTTGATTCTCTTTCGGAGACATATAAATCCATAGGTTTTAAGATTCTTACTAGTCAGGTATATTCTTAGGCGTTTAATATGGGGTGTTGAGTCCACTTCGTTGAGCAAGGAGTAGCTCTTGTCTATTACATATTTGGCTTATGGAACGGTATCTGTGCTAATTTCAATCTCTGGTTTTATGCAGCACCCCAACTCACCTTTCCCCTTAAGCAAGCATAAGTTGGTTTTCTACATTTGACAGCCTGCTCTGTTTTGTAATTCAGATCTTGTGTAGCCAAGTTTACATTCCGTGTAGTAGTGATATCATATGATGTTCCTTTTTCTGTGTGACTTATTTCACTTAGAATCATCGTACCTGAATCCACTCATTATGCTGCTAGGGCCCTGATGACATAGATTTCATTGCTGAGTGATATTGCATTGTACGTAAGTACCACAACTTCTTTATCCATTTTTCGCTTTCTGTGATATTGAACTTGTACGGTAAACGAGGTTCTTGTAAACAGAGCCGTCCCAAACTTTGGGGTGGCTGTGTCTTTTTGATTTTAATTTCCCTAAGCTATAGGACCATAAGTGGAAGTGCCCTAGGCTCTGTTGCTTTGTTTTTTGGATGTTTCAGGAAACACCATACACTTCTCCAGAGTGTCTTCTGGCAATTTACATCCCGCCCATCAGCATAACAAGGCTCCCAGTCCTCCATGGCCTGTCCTGCCTTTCTGGATTTTACACTTTTTTCAGATGGCCCTTTTGACCGGGGGGCAGTGAGACTTCATTGTAGTGCAGATTTCCTTTGCAAGCTTGCTTGGTTGGCCAAAAAGTGCGTATGCGTTTTTTCCTGAATATATTCAGGAAAAAACGCATACGCCCTTTTTGGCCAAGTGCATCATTGTGGACGTTCTGCCTCTTTTCCTATGCTTTACATACAATTCCAGTCTACCTCCTGAAATCGGTTCCCTGCAATTATGCCCCGCATTCAACTCCTCTTGGCAGCCTTACTGCAATATATTTTTGGAAGATAGCTGTCATTTATAACTCTGCAGGTTTGTGAATTACAGTGCCCCTGAGCTCCTTTCTTCAACTCGCTTTCTTGTGAGCTGGCCGCAACACCGCAGGATCTCCTCAGGCCCTAATCTAGTTCCAGCATGGCACACGGAGCCTTTGGTTAATTCCTCTTCCTGGTGGGAAATGAGAGTTAAATTTGCCCGTCCAGACACCTCCACCTAGTCTCTCATTGGTTCTCCCTCTTCCTGTTTATCTTACGCAGAAATTGCAAACTGGGCCAAACAAGAGGTTAAAGGCACTGACTCTCCAAGTGGGGAGAGTGTTAGTAAAGCGTCTGGAATGTTGCACCCGAGTACCAGGGGACGAAAACTGAGACACATTTGAACACGTATCCCGATCACATGGTGGATTATACTCTGGGTTCCACATGCATGTTTTAGCTGAAGGAAAAATCCCTTAAACCTGGAGAGTTGAGACCCATGGAATGGGTACCATGCAATATGACTTCAAAGGGTCCGCATTTGCTCACCGAACCTCACCAATCCTATCACTACTGCGTTTATGCCGCTGTACACAGCCTTGATTCTCTTTCGGAGACATATAAATCCATAGGTTTTAAGATTCTTACTAGTCAGGTATATTCTTAGGCGTTTAATATTGGGTGTTGAGTCCACTTCGTTGAGCAAGGAGTAGCTCTTGTCTATTACATATTTGGCTTATGGAACGGTGTCTGTGCTAATTTCAATCTCTGGTTTCATGCAGCACCCCAACTCACCTTTCCCCTTAAGCAAGCATAAGTTGGTTTTCTACATTTGACACACTGTTCTGTTTTGTAATTCAGTTCCTGTGTAGCCAAGTTTACATTCCGTGTAGTAGTGATATCTTATGATGTTTCTTTTTCTGTGTGACTTATTTCTCTTAGAATCATCATACCTGAATCCACTCATTATGCTGTCACGGGCCTGATGACATAGATTTCTTTGCTGAGTGATATTGCATTGTACGTAAGTACCACAATTTCTTTATCCATTTTTCGCTTTCTGTGATATTGAACCTGTACCGTAAACGAGGTTCTTGTAAAGAGAGCCGTCCCAAACTTTGGGGAGGCTGTGTTTTTTGATTATTATTTCCCTAAGCTATACGACAATAAGTGGAAATGCCCTAGGCTCTGTTGCTTGGTTTTTTGGATGTTTCAGGAAACACCATACACTTCTCCAGAGTGGTTGTTGGCAATTTACATCCCGCCCATCAGCATAACACGGCTCCCAGTTCTCCATGGCCTGTCCTGCCTTTCTGGATTTTACACTTTTTTCGGATGGCCCTTTTGACCGGGGGGCAGTGAGACTTCATTGTAGTGCAGATTTCCTTTGCAAGCTTGCTTGGTTGGCCAAAAGGGGCGTATGCGTTTTTTCCTGAATATATTCAGGAAGAAACGCATACGCCCTTTTTGGCCAAGTGCATCATTGTGGACGTTCTGCCTCTTTTCCTATGCTTTACATGCAATTCCAGTCTACCTCCTGAAATCGGTTTCCTGCAATTCTGCCCCGCTTTCAACTCCTCTTGGAAGCCTTCCTTCAATATATTTTGGACGATAGTTGTCATTTATAACTGCAGGTTTGTGAATTACAGTGCCCCTGAGCTCCTTTCTTCAACTCGCTTTCTTGTGAGCTGGCCGCAACACCGCAGGATTTCTTCAGGCCCTAGTTTGGTTCCGGCATCGTATGCTGAGCCTTTGGTTAATTCCTCTTCCTGGTGGGAAATGAGAGTTAAATTTGCCCGTCCAGACACCTCCACCTAGTCTCTCATTGGTTCTCCCTATTCCTGTTCATTTTCCACAGAAATTGCAAACTGGGCCAAACAGGAGGTTAAAGGCACTGATCTCCAAGTGGGGAGAGTGTTAGTAAAGCGTCTGGAATGTTGCACCCGAGTACCAGGGGACGAAAACTGAGACACATTTGAACACGTTTCCCGATCACATGGTGGATCATACTCTGGGTTCCACATGAATGTTTTAGCTGAAGGAAGAATCCCTTAAACATGGAGAGTTGAGACCCATGGAATGGGTACCATGCAATATGACTTCAAAGGGTCTGCATTTGCTCACCGAACCTCACCAATCCTATCACTACTGCGTTTATGCCGCTGTACACATGCTTGATTCTCTTTCGGAGACATATAAATCCATAGGTTTTAAGATTCTTACTAGTCAGGTATATTGTTAGGCATTTAATATGGGGTGTTGAGTCCACTTCGTTGAGCAAGGAGTAGCTCTTGTCTATTACATATTTGGCTTATGGAACGGTATCTGTGCTAATTTCAATCTCTGGTTTTATGCAGCACCCCAACTCACCTTTCCCCTTAAGCAAGCATAAGTTGGTTTTCTACATTTGACACCCTGTTCTGTTTTGTAATTCAGTTCATGTGTAGCCAAGTTTACATTCCGTGTAGTAGTGATATCTTATGATGTTTCTTTTTCTGTGTGACTTATTTCACTTAGAATCATCGTACCTGAATCCACTCATTATGCTGCTACGGGCCTGATGACATAGATTTCATTGCTGAGTGATATTGCATTGTACGTAAGTACCACAACTTCTTTATCCATTTTTCGCTTTCTGTGATATTGAACTTGTACCGTAAATGAGGTTCTTGTAAACAGAGCCGTCCCAAACTTTGTGGTGGCTGTGTCTTTTTGATTTCAATTTCCCTAAGCTATAGGACCATAAGTGGAAGTGCCCTAGGCTCTGTTGCTTTGTTTTTTGGATGTTTCAGGAAACAACATACACTTCTCCAGAGTGGCTGCTGGCAATTTACATCCCGCCCATCAGCATAACAAGGCTCCCAGTTCTCCATGGCCTGTCCTGCCTTTCTGGATTTTACACTTTTTTCAGATGGCCCTTTTGACCGGGGGGCAGTGAGACTTCATTGTAGTGCAGATTTCCTTTGCAAGCTTGCTTGGTTGGCCAAAAAGGGCGTATGCGTTTTTTCCTGAATATATTCAGGAAAAAACGCATACGCCCTTTTTGGCCAAGTGCATCATTGTGGACGTTCTGCCTCTTTTCCTATGCTTTACATGCAATTCCAGTCTACCTCCTGAAATCGGTTTCCTGCAATTCTGCCCCGCTTTCAACTCCTCTTGGCAGCCTTACTTCAATATATTTTTGGAAGATAGCTGTCATTTATAACTCTGCAGGTTTGTGAATTACAGTGCCCCTGAGCTCCTTTCTTCAACTCGCTTTCTTGTGAGCTGGCCGCAACACCGCAGGATTGCTTCAGGCCCTAGTTTGGTTCCGGCACGGCATGCTGAGCCTTAGGTTAATTCCTCTTCCTGGTGGGAAATGAGAGTTAAATTTGCACGTCCAGACACCTCCACCTAGTCTCTCATTGGTTCTCCCTATTCCTGTTCATTTTCCACAGAAATTGCAAACTGGGCCAAACAGGAGGTTAAAGGCACTCACTCTCCAAGTGGGGAGAGTGTTAATAAAGCGTCTGGAATGTTGCACCCGAGTACCAGGGGACGAAAACTGAGACACATTTGAACACGTTTCCTGATCACATGGTGGATCATACTCTGGGTTCCACATGCATGTTTTAGCTGAAGGAAGAATCCTTTAAACCTGGAGAGTTGAGACCCATGGAATGGGTACCATGAAATATGACTTTAAAGGGTCTGCATTTGCTCACCGAACCTCACCAATCCTATCACTGCTGCGTTTATGCCGCTGTACACACGCTTGATTCTCTTTCGGAGACATATAAATCCATAGGTTTTAAGATTCTTACTAGTCAGGTATATTCTTAGGCGTTTTATATGGGGTGTTGAGTCCACTTCGTTGAGCAAAGAGTAGCTCTTGTCTATTACATATTTGGCTTATGGAACGGTATCTGTGCCAATTTCAATCTCTGGTTTCATGCAGCACCCCAACTCACCATTCCCCCTAAGCAAGCATAAGTTGGTTTTCTACATTTGAGACCCTCTTCTGTTTTGTAATTCAGTTCCTGTGTAGCCAAGTTTACATTCCGTGTGTTAGTGATATCTTATGATGTTTCTTTTTCTGTGTGAATTATTTCACTTAGAATCATCTTACCTGAATCCACTCATTATGCTGCTACGGCCCTGATGACATAGATTTCATTGCTGTGTGATACTGTATTGTACGTAAGTACCACAAATTCTTTATCCATTTTTCGCTTTCTGTGATATTCAACTTGTACCGTAAACGAGGTTCTTGTAAACAGAGCCGTCCCAAACTTTGGGGTGGCTGTGTCTTTTTGATTTTAATTTCCCTAAGCTATAGGACCATAAGTGGAAGTGCCCTAGGCTCTGTTGCTTTGTTTTTTGGATGTTTCAGGAAACAACATACACTTCTCCAGAGTGGCTGTTGGCAATTTACATCCCGCCCATCAGCATAACAAGGCTCCCAGTTCTCCATGGCCTGTCCTGCGTTTCTGGATTTTACACTTTATTCAGATAGCCCTTTTGACCAGGGGGCAGTGAGACTTCATTGTAGTGCAGATTTCCTTTGCAAGCTTGCTTGGTTGGCCAAAAATGGCGTATGCGTTTTTTCCTGAATATAGTCCGGAAAAAACGCATACGACCTTTTTGGCCAAGTGCATCATTGTGGACGTTCTGCCTCTTTTCCTATGCTTTTCATGCAATTCCAGTCTACCTCATGAAATCGGTTTCCTGCAATTCTGACCCGCTTTCAAGTCCTCTTGGCAGCCTTCCTTCAATATATTTTTGGACGAAAGCTGTCATTTATAACTCTGCAGGTTTGTGAATTACAGTGCCCCTGAGTTCCTTCCTTCAACTCGCTTTCTTGTGAGCTGGCCGCAACGCCGCAGTATTGCTTCAGGCCCTAGTGTGCTTCTGGCATGCCACGCTGAGCCTTTGGTTAATTCCTCTTCCTGGTAGGAAATGAGAGTTAAATTTGCCCGTCCAGACACCTCCACCTAGTCTCTCATTGGTTCTCCCTATTCCTGTTCATCTTACGCAGAAATTGCAAACTGGGCCAAACAGGAGGTTAAAGGCACTGACTCTCCAAGTGGGGAGAGTGTTAGTAAAGCGTCTGGAATGTTGCACCCGAGTAACAGGGGACGAAAACTGAGACACATTTGAACACGTTTCCCGATCACACGGTGGATCATACTCTGGGTTCCACATGCATGTTTTAGCTGAAGGAAGAATCCCCTAAACCTGGAGAGTTGAGACCCATGGAATGGGTACCATGCAATATGACTTCAAAGGGTCTCCATTTGCTCACCGAACCTCAACAATCCTATCACTGCTGCGCTTATGCCGCTGTACACACGCTTGATTCTCTTTCGGAGACATATAAATCCATAGGTTTTAAGATTCTTACTAGTCAGGTATATTCTTAGGCGTTTAATATGGGTTGTTGTGTCCTCTTCGTTGAGCAAGGAGTAGCTCTTGTCTATTACATATTTGGCTTATGGAACGGTATCTGTGCTAATTTCAATCTCTGGTTTTATGTCGCACCCCAACTCACCTTTCCCCTTAAGCAAGAATAAGTTGGTTTTCTACATTAGAGACCCTGTTCTGTTTTGTAATTCAGTTCCTGTGTAGCCAAGTTTACATTCCGTGTAGTAGTGATATCTTATGATGTTTCTTTTTCTGTGTGACTTATTTCACATAGAATCATCGTACCTGAATCCACTCATTATGCTGCTACGGGCCTGATGACATAGAATTCATTGCTGAGTGATATTGCATTGTACGTAAGTACCACAACTTCTTTATCCATTTTTCGCTTTCTGCGATATTCAACTTGTACCATAAACGAGGTTCTTGTAAACAGAGCCATCCCAAACTTTGGGGTGGCTGTGTCTTTTTGATTTTAATTTCCCTAAGCTATAGGACCATAAGTGGAAGTGCCCTAGGCTCTGTTGCTTTGTTTTTTGGATGTTTCAGGAAACACCATACACTTCTCCAGAGTGGCTGCTGGCAATTTACATCCCGCCCATCAGCATAACAAGGCTCCCAGTCCTCCATGGCCTGTCCTGCCTTTCTGGATTTTACACTTTTTTCAGATGGCCCTTTTGACCGGGGGGCAGTGAGACTTCATTGTAGTGCAGATTTCCTTTGCAAGCTTGCTTGGTTGGCCAAAAAGGGCGTATGCGTTTTTTCCTCAGGAAAAAACGCATACGCCCTTTTTGGCCAAGTGCATCATTGTGGACGTTCTGCCTCTTTTCCTATGCTTTACATGCAATTCCAGTCTACCTCCTGAAATCGGTTTCCTGCAATTCTGCCCCGCTTTCAACTCCTCTTGGCAGTCTTACTTCAATATATTTTTGGAAGATAGCTGTCATTTATAACTCTGCAGGTTTGTGAATTACAGTGCCCCTGAGCTCCTTTCTTCAACTCGCTTTCTTGTGAGCTGGCCGCAACACCGCAGGATCTCCTCAGGCCCTAATCTAGTTCCAGCATGGCACACGGAGCCTTTGGTTAATTCCTCTTCCTGGTGGGAAATGAGAGTTAAATTTGCCCGTCCAGACACCTCCACCTAGTCTCTCATTGGTTCTCCCTCTTCCTGTTTATCTTACGCAGAAATTGCAAACTGGGCCAAACAAGAGGTTAAAGGCACTGACTCTCCAAGTGGGGAGAGTGTTAGTAAAGCGTCTGGAATGTTGCACCCGAGTACCAGGGGACGAAAACTGAGACACATTTGAACACGTATCCCGATCACACGGTGGATTATACTCTGGGTTCCACATGCATGTTTTAGCTGAAGGAAAAATCCCTTAAACCTGGAGAGTTGAGACCCATGGAATGGGTACCATGCAATATGACTTCAAAGGGTCTGCATTTGCTCACCGAACCTCACCAATCCTATCACTACTGCGTTTATGCCGCTGTACACAGCCTTGATTCTCTTTCGGAGACATATAAATCCATAGGTTTTAAGATTCTTACTAGTCAGGTATATTCTTAGGCGTTTAATATTGGGTGTTGAGTCCACTTCGTTGAGCAAGGAGTAGCTCTTGTCTATTACATATTTGGCTTATGGAACGGTGTCTGTGCTAATTTCAATCTCTGGTTTCATGCAGCACCCCAACTCACCTTTCCCCTTAAGCAAGCATAAGTTGGTTTTCTACATTTGACACACTGTTCTGTTTTGTAATTCAGTTCCTGTGTAGCCAAGTTTACATTCCGTGTAGTAGTGATATCTTATGATGTTTCTTTTTCTGTGTGACTTATTTCTCTTAGAATCATCATACCTGAATCCACTCATTATGCTGTCACGGGCCTGATGACATAGATTTCTTTGCTGAGTGATATTGCATTGTACGTAAGTACCACAATTTCTTTATCCATTTTTCGCTTTCTGTGATATTGAACCTGTACCGTAAATGAGGTTCTTGTAAACAGAGCCGTCCCAAACTTTGGGGAGGCTGTGTTTTTTGATTATTATTTCCCTAAGCTATACGACAATAAGTGGAAATGCCCTAGGCTCTGTTGCTTGGTTTTTTGGATGTTTCAGGAAACACCATACACTTCTCCAGAGTGGTTGTTGGCAATTTACATCCCGCCAATCAGCATAACAAGGCTCTCAGTTCTCCATGGCCTGTCCTGCCTTTCTGGATTTTACACTTTTTTCGGATGGCCCTTTTGACCGGGGGGCAGTGAGACTTCATTGTAGTGCAGATTTCCTTTGCAAGCTTGCTTGGTTGGCCAAAAAGGGCGTATGCGTTTTTTCCTGAATATATTCAGGAAGAAACGCATACGCCCTTTTTGGCCAAGTGCATCATTGTGGACGTTCTGCCTCTTTTCCTATGCTTTACATGCAATTCCAGTCTACCTCCTGAAATCGGTTTCCTGCAATTCTGCCCCGCTTTCAACTCCTCTTGGCAGCCTTACTTCAATATATTTTTGGAAGATGGCTGTCATTTATAACTCTGTAGGTTTGTGAATTACAGTGCCCCTGAGCTCCTTTCTTCAACTCGCTTTCTTGTGAGCTGGCCGCAACACCGCAGGATTGCTTCAGGCCCTAGTTTGGTTCCGGCACGGCATGCTGAGCCTTAGGTTACTTCCTCTTCCTGGTGGGAAATGAGAGTTAAATTTGCCCGTCCAGACACCTCCACCTAGTCTCTCATTGGTTCTCCCTATTCCTGTTCATTTTCCACAGAAATTGCAAACTGGGCCAAACAGGAGGTTAAAGGCACTGACTCTCCAAGTGGGGAGAGTGTTAGGAAAGCGTCTGGAATGGTTCACCCGAGTACCAGGGGACGAAAACTGAGACACATTTGAACACGTTTCCCGATCACACGGTGGATCATACTCTGGGTTCCACATGCATGTTTTAGCTGAAGGAAGAATCCCTTAAACATGGAGAGTTGAGACCCATGGAATGGGTACCATGCAATATGACTTCAAAGGGTCTGCATTTGCTCACCGAACCTCACCAATCCTATCACTGCTGCGCTTATGCCGCTGTACACACGCTTGATTCTCTTTCGGAGACATATAAATCCATAGGTTTTAAGATTCTTACTAGTCAGGTATATTCTTAGGCGTTTAATATGGGGTGTTGAGTCCACTTCGTTGAGCAAGGAGTAGCTCTTGTCTATTACATATTTGGCTTATGGAACGGTATCTGTGCTAATTTCAATCTCTGGTTTTATGAAGCACCCCAACTCACCTTTCCCCTTAAGCAAGCATAAGTTGGTTTTCTACATTTGAGGCCCTGTTCTGTTTTGTAATTCAGTTCTTGTGTAGCCAAGTTTACATTCCGTGTAGTAGTGATATCTTATGATGTTTCTTTTTCTGTGTGACTTATTTCACTTAGAATCATCGTACCTGAATCCCCTCATTATGCTGCTATGGGCCTGATGACATAGATTTCATTGCTGAGTGATATTGCATTGTACGTAAGTACCACAACTTCTTTATCCATTTTTCGCTTTCTGTGATATTGAACTTGTACCGTAAACGAGGTTCTTGTAAACAGAGCCGGCCCAAACTTTGGGGTGGCTGTGTCTTTTTGATTTTAATTTCCCTAAGCTATAGGACCATAAGTGGAAGTGCCCTAGGCTCTGTTGCTTTGTTTTTTGGATGTTTCAGGAAACACCATACACTTCTCCAGAGTGGCTGTTGGCAATTTACATGCCGCCCATCAGCATAACAAGGCTCCCAGTTCTCCATGGCCTGTCCTGCCTTTCTGGATTTTACACTTTTTTCAGATAGCCCTTTTGACCGGGGGGCAGTGAGACTTCATTGTAGTGCAGATTTCCTTTGCAAGCTTGCTTGGTTGGCCAAAAAGGGCTTATGCGTTTTTTCCTGAATATATTCAGGAAAAAACGCATACGCCCTTTTTGGCCAAGTGCATCATTGTGGACGTTCTGCCTCTTTTCCTATGCTTTACATACAATTCCAGTCTACCTCCTGAAATCGGTTCCCTGCAATTATGCCCCGCATTCAACTCCTCTTGGCAGCCTTACTGCAATATATTTTTGGAAGATAGCTGTCATTTATAACTCTGCAGGTTTGTGAATTACAGTGCCCCTGAGCTCCTTTCTTCAACTCGCTTTCTTGTGAGCTGGCCGCAACACCGCAGGATTGCTTCAGGCCCTAATCTAGTTCCAGCATGGCACACGGAGCCTTTGGTTAATTCCTCTTCCTGGTGGGAAATGAGAGTTAAATTTGCCGGTCCAGACACCTCCACCTAGTCTCTCATTGGTTCTCCCTCTTCCTGTTTATGTTACGCAGAAATTGCAAACTGGGCCAAACAAGAGGTTAAAGGCACTGACTCTCCAAGTGGGGAGAGTGTTAGTAAAGCGTCTGGAATGTTGCACCCGAGTACCAGGGGACGAAAACTGAGACACATTTGAACACGTTTCCCGATCACACGGTGGATCATACTCTGGGTTCCACATGCATGTTTTAGCTGAAGGAAAAATCCCTTTATCATGGAGAGTTGAGACCCATGGAATGGGTACCATGCAATATGACTTCAAAGGGTCTGCATTTGCTCACGGAACCTCACCAATCCTATCACTGCTGCGCTTATGCCGCTGTACACACCCTTGATTCTCTTTCGGAGACATATAAATCCATAGGTTTTAAGATTTTTACTAGTCAGGTATATTCTTAGGCGTTTAATATTGGGTGTTGAGTCCACTTCGTTGAGCAAGGAGTAGCTCTTGTCTATTACATATTTGGCTTATGGAACGGTGTCTGTGCTAATTTCAATCTCTGGTTTCATGTAGCACCCCAACTCACCTTTCCCATTAAGCAAGCATGAGTTGGTTTTCTACATTTGACACCCTGTTCTGTTTGGTAATTCTGTTCCTGTGTAGCCAAGTTTACATTCCGTGTATTAGTGATATCTTATGATGTTTCTTTTTCTGTGTGACTTATTTCACTTAGAATCATCGTACCTGAATCCACTCATTATGCTGCTACGGGCCTGATGACATAGATTTCATTGCTGAGTGATATTGCATTGTACGTAAGTACCACAACTTCTTTATCCATTTTTCGCTTTCTGTGATATTGAACTTGTACCGTAAACGAGGTTCTTGTAAACAGAGCCGTCCCAAACTTTGGGGTGGCTGTGTCTTTTTGATTTTAATTACCCTAAGCTATAGGACCATAAGTGGAAGTGCCCTAGGCTCTGTTGCTTTGTTTTTTGGATGTTTCAGGAAACACCATACACTTCTCCAGAGTGGCTGCTGGCAATTTACATCCCGCCCATCAGCATAACAAGGCTCCCAGTCCTCCATGGCCTGTCCTGCCTTTCTGGATTTTACACTTTTTTCAGATGGCCCTTTTGACCGGGGGGCAGTGAGACTTCATTGTAGTGCAGATTTCCTTTGCAAGCTTGCTTGGTTGGCCAAAAAGGGCGTATGCGTTTTTTCCTCAGGAAAAAACGCATACGCCCTTTTTGGCCAAGTGCATCATTGTGGACGTTCTGCCTCTTTTCCTATGCTTTACATGCAATTCCAGTCTACCTCCTGAAATCGGTTTCCTGCAATTCTGCCCCGCTTTCAACTCCTCTTGGCAGCCTTACTTCAATATATTTTTGGAAGATAGCTGTCATTTATAACTCTGCAGGTTTGTGAATTACAGTGCCCCTGAGCTCCTTTCTTCAACTCGCTTTCTTGTGAGCTGGTCGCAACACCGCAGGATTGCTTCAGGCCCTAGTTTGGTTCCGGCACGGCATGCTGAGCCTTAGGTTAATTCCTCTTCCTGGTGGGAAATGAGAGTTAAATTTGCAAGTCCAGACACCTCCACCTAGTCTCTCATTGGTTCTCCCTATTCCTGTTCATTTTCCACAGAAATTGCAAACTGGGCCAAACAGGAGGTTAAAGGCACTGACTCTCCAAGTGGGGAGAGTGTTAGGAAAGCGTCTGGAATGTTGCACCCGAGTACCAGGGGACGAAAACTGAGACACATTTGAACACGTTTCCCGATCACACGGTGGATCATACTCTGGGTTCCACATGCATGTTTTAGCTGAAGGAAGAATCCCTTAAACATGGAGAGTTGAGACCCATGGAATGGGTACCATGCAATATGACTTCAAAGGGTCTGCATTTGCTCACCAAACCTCACCAATCCTATCACTGCTGCGCTTATGCCGCTGTACACAAGCTTGATTCTCTTTCGGAGACATATAAATCCATAGGTTTTAAGATTCTTACTAGTTAGGTATATTCTTAGGCGTTTAATATGGGGTGTTGAGTCCACTTCGTTGAGCAAGGAGTAGCTCTTGTCTATTACATATTTGGCTTATGGAACGGTATCTGTGCTAATTTCAATCTCTGGTTTTATGAAGCACCCCAACTCACCTTTCCCCTTAAGCAAGCATAAGTTGGTTTTCTACATTTGAGGCCCTGTTCTGTTTTGTAATTCAGTTCTTGTGTAGCCAAGTTTACATTCCGTGTAGTAGTGATATCTTATGATGTTTCTTTTTCTGTGTGACTTATTTCACTTAGAATCATCGTACCTGAATCCACTCATTATGCTGCTACGGGCCTGATGACATAGATTTCATTGCTGAGTGATATTGCATTGTACGTAAGTACCACAACTTCTTTATCCATTTTTCGCTTTCTGTGATATTGAACTTGTACCGTAAACGAGGTTCTTGTAAACAGAGCCGTCCCAAACTTTGGGGTGGCTGTGTCTTTTTGATTTTAATTACCCTAAGCTATAGGACCATAAGTGGAAGTGCCCTAGGCTCTGTTGCTTTGTTTTTTGGATGTTTCAGGAAACACCATACACTTCTCCAGAGTGGCTGCTGGCAATTTACATCCCGCCCATCAGCATAACAAGGCTCCCAGTCCTCCATGGCCTGTCCTGCCTTTCTGGATTTTACACTTTTTTCAGATGGCCCTTTTGACCGGGGGGCAGTGAGACTTCATTGTAGTGCAGATTTCCTTTGCAAGCTTGCTTGGTTGGCCAAAAAGGGCGTATGCGTTTTTTCCTGAATATATTCAGGAAAAAACGCATACGCCCTTTTTGGCCAAGTGCATCATTGTGGACGTTCTGCCTCTTTTCCTATGCTTTACATGCAATTCCAGTCTACCTCCTGAAATCGGGTTTACTGCAATTCTGCCCCGGTTTCAACTCCTCTTGGCAGCCTTACTTCAATATATTTTTGGAAGATAGCTGTCATTTATAACTCTGCAGGTTTGTGAATTACAGTGCCCCTGAGCTCCTTTCTTCAACTCGCTTTCTTGTGAGCTGGCCGCAACACCGCAGGATTGCTTCTGGCCCTACTGTGGTTCTGGCATGGCTCGCTGAGCCTTAGGTTAATTCCTCTTCCTGGTGGGATATGAGAGTTAAATTTGCCCGTCCGGACACCTCCACCTAGTCTCTCATTGGTTCTCCCTATTCCTGTTCATTTTCCACAGAAATTGCAAACTGGGCCAAACAGGAGGTTAAAGGCACTGACTGTCCAAGTGGGGAGAGTGTTAGTAAAGCGTCTGGAATGTTGCACCCGAGTACCAGGGGACGAAAACTGAGACACATTTGAACACGTATCCCGATCACACGGTGGATTATACTCTGGGTTCCACATGCATGTTTTAGCTGAAGGAAGAATCCCTTAAACATGGAGAGTTGAGACCCATGGAATGGGTACCATGCAATATGACTTCAAAGGGTCTGCATTTGCTCACCGAACCTCACCAATCCTATCACTGCTGCGTTTATGCCGCTGTACACACGCTTCATTCTCTTTCGGAGACATATAAATCCATAGGTTTTAAGATTCTTACTAGTCAGGTATATTCTTAGGCGTTTAATGTGGGGTGTTGAGTCCACTTCGTTGAGCAAGGAGTAGCTCTTGTCTATTACATATTTGGCTTATGGAACGGTATCTGTGCTAATTTCAATCTCTTGTTGTATGCAGCACCCCAACTCACCTTTCCCCTTAAGCAAGCATGAGTTGGTTTTCTACATTTGACACCCTGTTCTGTTTGGTAATTCTGTTCCTGTGTAGCCAAGTTTACATTCCGTGTAGTAGTGATATCTTATGATGTTTCTTTTTCTGTGTGACTTATTTCACTTAGAATCATCGTACCTGAATCCACTCATTATGCTGCTACGGGCCTGATGACATAGATTTCATTGCTGAGTGATATTGCAGTGTACGTAAGTACCACAACTTCTTTATCCATTTTTCGCTTTCTGTGATATTGAACTTGTACCGTAAACAAGGTTCTTGTAAACAGAGCCGGCCGAAACTTTGGGGTGGCTGTGTCTTTTTGATTTTAATTTCCCTAAGCTATAGGACCATAAGTGGAAGTGCCCTAGGCTCTGTTGCTTTGTTTTTTGGATGTTTCAGGAAACACCATACACTTCTCCAGAGTGGCTGCTGGCAATTTACATCCCGCCCATCAGCATAACAAGGCTCCCAGTTCTCCATGGCCTGTCCTGCCTTTCTGGATTTTACACTTTTTTCAGATGGCCCTTTTGACCGGGGGGCAGTGAGACTTCATTGTAGTGCAGATTTCCTTTGCAAGCTTGCTTGGTTGGCCAAAAAGGGCGTATGCGTTTTTTCCTGAATATATTCCGGAAAAAACGCATACGCCCTTTTTGGCCAAGTGCATCATTGTGGACGTTCTGCCTCTTTTCCTATGCTTTACATGTAATTCCAGTGTACCTCCTGAAATCGGTTTCCTGCAATTCTGCCCCGCTTTCAACTACTATTGGCCGCCTTACTTCAATATATTTTTGAAAGATAGCTGTCATTTATAACTCTGCAGGTTTGTGAATTACAGTGCCCCTGAGCTCCTTTCTTCAACTCGCTTTCTTGTGAGCTGGCCGCAACACCGCAGGATTGCTTCAGGCCCTAGTTTGGTTCTGGCACGGCATGCTGAGCCTTTGGTTAATTCCTCTTCCTGGTGGGAAATGAGATTTAAATTTGCCCGTCCAGACACCTCCACCTAGTCTCTCATTGGTTCTCCCTATTCCTGTTCATTTTCCACAGAAATTGCAAACTGGGCCAAACAGGAGGTTAAAGGCACTGATCTCCAAGTGGGGAGAGTGTTAGTAAAGCGTCTGGAATGTTGCACCCGAGTACCAGGGGACGAAAACTGAGACACATTTGAACACGTTTCCCGATCACACGGTGGATCATACTCTGGGTTCCACATGAATGTTTTAGCTGAAGGAAGAATCCCTTAAACATGGAGAGTTGAGACCCATGGAATGGGGACCATGCAATATGACTTCAAAGGGTCTGCATTTGCTCACCGAACCTCACCAATCCTATCACTGCTGCGTTTATGCCGCTGTACACACGCTTGATTCTCTTTCGGAGACATATAAATCCATAGGTTTTAAGATTCTTACTAGTCAGGTATATTGTTAGGCATTTAATATGGGGTGTTGAGTCCACTTCGTTGAGCAAGGAGTAGCTCTTGTCTATTACATATTTGGCTTATGGAACGGTATCTGTGCTAATTTCAATCTCTGGTTTTATGCAGCACCCCAACTCACCTTTCCCCTTAAGCAAGCATAAGTTGGTTTTCTACATTTGAGGCCCTGTTCTGTTTTGTAATTCAGTTCTTGTGTAGCCAAGTTTACATTCCGTGTAGTAGTGATATCTTATGATGTTTCTTTTTCTGTGTGACTTATTTCACTTAGAATCATCGTACCTGAATCCACTCATTATGCTGCTACGGGCCTGATGACATAGATTTCATTGCTGAGTGATATTGCATTGTACGTAAGTACCACAACTTCTTTATCCATTTTTCGCTTTCTGTGATATTGAACTTGTACCGTAAACGAGGTTCTTGTAAACAGAGCCGTCCCAAACTTTGGGGTGGCTGTGTCTTTTTGATTTTAATTACCCTAAGCTATAGGACCATAAGTGGAAGTGCCCTAGGCTCTGTTGCTTTGTTTTTTGGATGTTTCAGGAAACACCATACACTTCTCCAGAGTGGCTGCTGGCAATTTACATCCCGCCCATCAGCATAACAAGGCTCCCAGTCCTCCATGGCCTGTCCTGCCTTTCTGGATTTTACACTTTTTTCAGATGGCCCTTTTGACCAGGGGGCAGTGAGACTTCATTGTAGTGCAGATTTCCTTTGCAAGCTTGCTTGGTTGGCCAAAAAGGGCGTATGCGTTTTTTCCTGAATATATTCAGGAAAAAACGCATACGCCCTTTTTGGCCAAGTGCATCATTGTGGACGTTCTGCCTCTTTTCCTATGCTTTACATGCAATTCCAGTCTACCTCCTGAAATCGGGTTTACTGCAATTCTGCCCCGGTTTCAACTCCTCTTGGCAGCCTTACTTCAATATATTTTTGGAAGATAGCTGTCATTTATAACTCTGCAGGTTTGTGAATTACAGTGCCCCTGAGCTCCTTTCTTCAACTCGCTTTCTTGTGAGCTGGCCGCAACACCGCAGGATTGCTTCTGGCCCTACTGTGGTTCTGGCATGGCTCGCTGAGCCTTTGGTTAATTCCTCTTCCTGGTGGGATATGAGAGTTAAATTTGCCCGTCCGGACACCTCCACCTAGTCTCTCATTGGTTCTCCCTATTCCTGTTCATTTTCCACAGAAATTGCAAACTGGGCCAAACAGGAGGTTAAAGGCACTGACTCTCCAAGTGGGGAGAGTGTTAGTAAAGCGTCTGGAATGTTGCACCCGAGTACCAGGGGACGAAAACTGAGACACATTTGAACACGTATCCCGATCACACGGTGGATTATACTCTGGGTTCCACATGCATGTTTTAGCTGAAGGAAGAATCCCTTAAACATGGAGAGTTGAGACCCATGGAATGGGTACCATGCAATATGACTTCAAAGGGTCTGCATTTGCTCACCGAACCTCACCAATCCTATCACTGCTGCGTTTATGCCGCTGTACACACGCTTCATTCTCTTTCGGAGACATATAAATCCATAGGTTTTAAGATTCTTACTAGTCAGGTATATTCTTAGGCGTTTAATGTGGGGTGTTGAGTCCACTTCGTTGAGCAAGGAGTAGCTCTTGTCTATTACATATTTGGCTTATGGAACGGTATCTGTGCTAATTTCAATCTCTTGTTGTATGCAGCACCCCAACTCACCTTTCCCCTTAAGCAAGCATGAGTTGGTTTTCTACATTTGACACCCTGTTCTGTTTGGTAATTCTGTTCCTGTGTAGCCAAGTTTACATTCCGTGTAGTAGTGATATCTTATGATGTTTCTTTTTCTGTGTGACTTATTTCACTTAGAATCATCGTACCTGAATCCACTCATTATGCTGCTACGGGCCTGATGACATAGATTTCATTGCTGAGTGATATTGCAGTGTACGTAAGTACCACAACTTCTTTATCCATTTTTCGCTTTCTGTGATATTGAACTTGTACCGTAAACAAGGTTCTTGTAAACAGAGCCGGCCGAAACTTTGGGGTGGCTGTGTCTTTTTGATTTTAATTTCCCTAAGCTATAGGACCATAAGTGGAAGTGCCCTAGGCTCTGTTGCTTTGTTTTTTGGATGTTTCAGGAAACACCATACACTTCTCCAGAGTGGCTGCTGGCAATTTACATCCCGCCCATCAGCATAACAAGGCTCCCAGTTCTCCATGGCCTGTCCTGCCTTTCTGGATTTTACACTTTTTTCAGATGGCCCTTTTGACCGGGGGGCAGTGAGACTTCATTGTAGTGCAGATTTCCTTTGCAAGCTTGCTTGGTTGGCCAAAAAGGGCGTATGCGTTTTTTCCTGAATATATTCAGGAAAAAACGCATACGCCCTTTTTGGCCAAGTGCATCATTGTGGACGTTCTGCCTCTTTTCCTATGCTTTACATGTAATTCCAGTGTACCTCCTGAAATCGGTTTCCTGCAATTCTGCCCCGCTTTCAACTACTATTGGCCGCCTTACTTCAATATATTTTTGAAAGATAGCTGTCATTTATAACTCTGCAGGTTTGTGAATTACAGTGCCCCTGAGCTCCTTTCTTCAACTCGCTTTCTTGTGAGCTGGCCGCAACACCGCAGGATCTCCTCAGGCCCTAATCTAGTTTCAGCATGGCACACGGAGCCTTTGGTTAATTCCTCTTCCTGGTGGGAAATGAGAGTTAAATTTGCCCGTCCAGACACCTCCACCTAGTCTCTCATTGGTTCTCCCTCTTCCTGTTTATCTTACGCAGAAATTGCAAACTGGGCCAAACAAGAGGTTAAAGGCACTGACTCTCCAAGTGGGGAGAGTGTTAGTAAAGCGTCTGGAATGTTGCACCCGAGTACCAGGGGACGAAAACTGAGACACATTTGAACACGTATCCCGATCACATGGTGGATTATACTCTGGGTTCCACATGCATGTTTTAGCTGAAGGAAAAATCCCTTAAACCTGGAGAGTTGAGACCCATGGAATGGGTACCATGCAATATGACTTCAAAGGGTCCGCATTTGCTCACCGAACCTCACCAATCCTATCACTACTGCGTTTATGCCGCTGTACACAGCCTTGATTCTCTTTCGGAGACATATAAATCCATAGGTTTTAAGATTCTTACTAGTCAGGTATATTCTTAGGCGTTTAATATTGGGTGTTGAGTCCACTTCGTTGAGCAAGGAGTAGCTCTTGTCTATTACATATTTGGCTTATGGAACGGTGTCTGTGCTAATTTCAATCTCTGGTTTCATGCAGCACCCCAACTCACCTTTCCCCTTAAGCAAGCATAAGTTGGTTTTCTACATTTGACACACTGTTCTGTTTTGTAATTCAGTTCCTGTGTAGCCAAGTTTACATTCCGTGTAGTAGTGATATCTTATGATGTTTCTTTTTCTGTGTGACTTATTTCTCTTAGAATCATCATACCTGAATCCACTCATTATGCTGTCACGGGCCTGATGACATAGATTTCTTTGCTGAGTGATATTGCATTGTACGTAAGTACCACAATTTCTTTATCCATTTTTCGCTTTCTGTGATATTGAACCTGTACCGTAAACGAGGTTCTTGTAAAGAGAGCCGTCCCAAACTTTGGGGAGGCTGTGTTTTTTGATTATTATTTCCCTAAGCTATACGACAATAAGTGGAAATGCCCTAGGCTCTGTTGCTTGGTTTTTTGGATGTTTCAGGAAACACCATACACTTCTCCAGAGTGGTTGTTGGCAATTTACATCCCGCCCATCAGCATAACACGGCTCCCAGTTCTCCATGGCCTGTCCTGCCTTTCTGGATTTTACACTTTTTTCGGATGGCCCTTTTGACCGGGGGGCAGTGAGACTTCATTGTAGTGCAGATTTCCTTTGCAAGCTTGCTTGGTTGGCCAAAAGGGGCGTATGCGTTTTTTCCTGAATATATTCAGGAAGAAACGCATACGCCCTTTTTGGCCAAGTGCATCATTGTGGACGTTCTGCCTCTTTTCCTATGCTTTACATGCAATTCCAGTCTACCTCCTGAAATCGGTTTCCTGCAATTCTGCCCCGCTTTCAACTCCTCTTGGCAGCCTTCCTTCAATATATTTTGGACGATAGTTGTCATTTATAACTGCAGGTTTGTGAATTACAGTGCCCCTGAGCTCCTTTCTTCAACTCGCTTTCTTGTGAGCTGGCCGCAACACCGCAGGATTGCTTCAGGCCCTAGTTTGGTTCCGGCATCGTATGCTGAGCCTTTGGTTAATTCCTCTTCCTGGTGGGAAATGAGAGTTAAATTTGCCCGTCCAGACACCTCCACCTAGTCTCTCATTGGTTCTCCCTATTCCTGTTCATTTTCCACAGAAATTGCAAACTGGGCCAAACAGGAGGTTAAAGGCACTGATCTCCAAGTGGGGAGAGTGTTAGTAAAGCGTCTGGAATGTTGCACCCGAGTACCAGGGGACGAAAACTGAGACACATTTGAACACGTTTCCCGATCACACGGTGGATCATACTCTGGGTTCCACATGAATGTTTTAGCTGAAGGAAGAATCCCTTAAACATGGAGAGTTGAGACCCATGGAATGGGTACCATGCAATATGACTTCAAAGGGTCTGCATTTGCTCACCGAACCTCACCAATCCTATCACTACTGCGTTTATGCCGCTGTACACATGCTTGATTCTCTTTCGGAGACATATAAATCCATAGGTTTTAAGATTCTTACTAGTCAGGTATATTGTTAGGCATTTAATATGGGGTGTTGAGTCCACTTCGTTGAGCAAGGAGTAGCTCTTGTCTATTACATATTTGGCTTATGGAACGGTATCTGTGCTAATTTCAATCTCTGGTTTTATGCAGCACCCCAACTCACCTTTCCCCTTAAGCAAGCATAAGTTGGTTTTCTACATTTGACACCCTGTTCTGTTTTGTAATTCAGTTCATGTGTAGCCAAGTTTACATTCCGTGTAGTAGTGATATCTTATGATGTTTCTTTTTCTGTGTGACTTATTTCACTTAGAATCATCGTACCTGAATCCACTCATTATGCTGCTACGGGCCTGATGACATAGATTTCATTGCTGAGTGATATTGCATTGTACGTAAGTACCACAACTTCTTTATCCATTTTTCGCTTTCTGTGATATTGAACTTGTACCGTAAACGAGGTTCTTGTAAACAGAGCCGTCCCAAACTTTGTGGTGGCTGTGTCTTTTTGATTTCAATTTCCCTAAGCTATAGGACCATAAGTGGAAGTGCCCTAGGCTCTGTTGCTTTGTTTTTTGGATGTTTCAGGAAACACCATACACTTCTCCAGAGTGGCTGCTGGCAATTTACATCCCGCCCATCAGCATAACAAGGCTCCCAGTTCTCCATGGCCTGTCCTGCCTTTCTGGATTTTACACTTTTTTCAGATGGCCCTTTTGACCGGGGGGCAGTGAGACTTCATTGTAGTGCAGATTTCCTTTGCAAGCTTGCTTGGTTGGCCAAAAAGGGCGTATGCGTTTTTTCCTGAATATATTCAGGAAAAAACGCATACGCCCTTTTTGGCCAAGTGCATCATTGTGGACGTTCTGCCTCTTTTCCTATGCTTTACATGCAATTCCAGTCTACCTCCTGAAATCGGTTTCCTGCAATTCTGCCCCGCTTTCAACTCCTCTTAACAGCCTTACTTCAATATATTTTTGGAAGATAGCTGTCATTTATAACTCTGCAGGTTTGTGAATTACAGTGCCCCTGAGCTCCTTTCTTCAACTCGCTTTCTTGTGAGCTGGTCGCAACACCGCAGGATTGCTTCAGGCCCTAGTTTGGTTCCGGCACGGCATGCTGAGCCTTAGGTTAATTCCTCTTCCTGGTGGGAAATGAGAGTTAAATTTGCACGTCCAGACACCTCCACCTAGTCTCTCATTGGTTCTCCCTATTCCTGTTCATTTTCCACAGAAATTGCAAACTGGGCCAAACAGGAGGTTAAAGGCACTGACTCTCCAAGTGGGGAGAGTGTTAGTAAAGCGTCTGGAATGTTGCACCCGAGTACCAGGGGACGAAAACTGAGACACATTTGAACACGTTTCCCGATCACACGGTGGATCATACTCTGGGTTCCACATGCATGTTTTAGCTGAAGGAAGAATCCCTTAATCATGGAGAGTTGAGACCCATGGAATGGGTACCATGCAATATGACTTCAAAGGGTCTGCATTTGCTCACCAAACCTCACCAATCCTATCACTGCTGCGCTTATGCCGCTGTACACACGCTTGATTCTCTTTCGGAGACATATAAATCCATAGGTTTTAAGATTCTTACTAGTTAGGTATATTCTTAGGCGTTTAATATGGGGTGTTGAGTCCACTTCGTTGAGCAAGGAGTAGCTCTTGTCTATTACATATTTGGCTTATGGAACGGTATCTGTGCTAATTTCAATCTCTGGTTTTATGAAGCACCCCAACTCACCTTTCCCCTTAAGCAAGCATAAGTTGGTTTTCTACATTTGAGGCCCTGTTCTGTTTTGTAATTCAGTTCTTGTGTAGCCAAGTTTACATTCCATGTAGTAGTGATATCTTATGATGTTTCTTTTTCTGTGTGACTTATTTCACTTAGAATCATCGTACCTGAATCCACTCATTATGCTGCTACGGGCCTGATGACATAGATTTCATTGCTGAGTGATATTGCATTGTACGTAAGTACCACAACTTCTTTATCCATTTTTCGCTTTCTGTGATATTGAACTTGTACTGTAAACGAGGTTCTTGTAAACAGAGCCGGCCCAAACTTTGGGGTGGCTGTGTCTTTTGGATTTTAATTTCCCTAAGCTATAGGACCATAAGTGGAAGTGCCCTAGGCTCTGTTGCTTTGTTTTTTGGATGTTTCAGGAAACACCATACACTTCTCCAGAGTGGCTGTTGGCAATTTACATGCCGCCCATCAGCATAACAAGGCTCCCAGTTCTCCATGGCCTGTCCTGCCTTTCTGGATTTTACACTTTTTTCAGATAGCCCTTTTGACCGGGGGGCAGTGAGACTTCATTGTAGTGCAGATTTCCTTTGCAAGCTTGCTTGGTTGGCCAAAAAGGGCGTATGCGTTTTTTCCTGAATATATTCAGGAAAAAACGCATACGCCCTTTTTGGCCAAGTGCATCATTGTGGACGTTCTGCCTCTTTTCCTATGCTTTACATACAATTCCAGTCTACCTCCTGAAATCAGTTCCCTGCAATTATGCCCCGCATTCAACTCCTCTTGGCAGCCTTACTGCAATATATTTTTGGAAGATAGCTGTCATTTATAACTCTGCAGGTTTGTGAATTACAGTGCCCCTGAGCTCCTTTCTTCAACTCGCTTTCTTGTGAGCTGGCCGCAACACCGCAGGATTGCTTCTGGCCCTACTGTGGTTCTGGCATGGCTCGCTGAGCCTTTGGTTAATTCCTCTTCCTGGTGGGATATGAGAGTTAAATTTGCCCGTCCGGACACCTCCACCTAGTCTCTCATTGGTTCTCCCTATTCCTGTTCATTTTCCACAGAAATTGCAAACTGGGCCAAACAGGAGGTTAAAGGCACTGACTGTCCAAGTGGGGAGAGTGTTAGTAAAGCGTCTGGAATGTTGCACCCGAGTACCAGGGGACGAAAACTGAGACACATTTGAACACGTATCCCGATCACACGGTGGATTATACTCTGGGTTCCACATGCATGTTTTAGCTGAAGGAAGAATCCCTTAAACATGGAGAGTTGAGACCCATGGAATGGGTACCATGCAATATGACTTCAAAGGGTCTGCATTTGCTCACCGAACCTCACCAATCCTATCACTGCTGCGTTTATGCCGCTGTACACACGCTTCATTCTCTTTCGGAGACATATAAATCCATAGGTTTTAAGATTCTTACTAGTCAGGTATATTCTTAGGCGTTTAATGTGGGGTGTTGAGTCCACTTCGTTGAGCAAGGAGTAGCTCTTGTCTATTACATATTTGGCTTATGGAACGGTATCTGTGCTAATTTCAATCTCTTGTTGTATGCAGCACCCCAACTCACCTTTCCCCTTAAGCAAGCATGAGTTGGTTTTCTACATTTGACACCCTGTTCTGTTTGGTAATTCTGTTCCTGTGTAGCCAAGTTTACATTCCGTGTAGTAGTGATATCTTATGATGTTTCTTTTTCTGTGTGACTTATTTCACTTAGAATCATCGTACCTGAATCCACTCATTATGCTGCTACGGGCCTGATGACATAGATTTCATTGCTGAGTGATATTGCAGTGTACGTAAGTACCACAACTTCTTTATCCATTTTTCGCTTTCTGTGATATTGAACTTGTACCGTAAACAAGGTTCTTGTAAACAGAGCCGGCCGAAACTTTGGGGTGGCTGTGTCTTTTTGATTTTAATTTCCCTAAGCTATAGGACCATAAGTGGAAGTGCCCTAGGCTCTGTTGCTTTGTTTTTTGGATGTTTCAGGAAACACCATACACTTCTCCAGAGTGGCTGCTGGCAATTTACATCCCGCCCATCAGCATAACAAGGCTCCCAGTTCTCCATGGCCTGTCCTGCCTTTCTGGATTTTACACTTTTTTCAGATGGCCCTTTTGACCGGGGGGCAGTGAGACTTCATTGTAGTGCAGATTTCCTTTGCAAGCTTGCTTGGTTGGCCAAAAAGGGCGTATGCGTTTTTTCCTGAATATATTCAGGAAAAAACGCATACGCCCTTTTTGGCCAAGTGCATCATTGTGGACGTTCTGCCTCTTTTCCTATGCTTTACATGTAATTCCAGTGTACCTCCTGAAATCGGTTTCCTGCAATTCTGCCCCGCTTTCAACTACTATTGGCCGCCTTACTTCAATATATTTTTGAAAGATAGCTGTCATTTATAACTCTGCAGGTTTGTGAATTACAGTGCCCCTGAGCTCCTTTCTTCAACTCGCTTTCTTGTGAGCTGGCCGCAACACCGCAGGATTGCTTCAGGCCCTAGTTTGGTTCTGGCACGGCATGCTGAGCCTTTGGTTAATTCCTCTTCCTGGTGGGAAATGAGAGTTAAATTTGCCCGTCCAGACACCTCCACCTAGTCTCTCATTGGTTCTCCCTATTCCTGTTCATTTTCCACAGAAATTGCAAACTGGGCCAAACAGGAGGTTAAAGGCACTGATCTCCAAGTGGGGAGAGTGTTAGTAAAGCGTCTGGAATGTTGCACCCGAGTACCAGGGGACGAAAACTGAGACACATTTGAACACGTTTCCCGATCACACGGTGGATCATACTCTGGGTTCCACATGAATGTTTTAGCTGAAGGAAGAATCCCTTAAACATGGAGAGTTGAGACCCATGGAATGGGGACCATGCAATATGACTTCAAAGGGTCTGCATTTGCTCACCGAACCTCACCAATCCTATCACTGCTGCGTTTATGCCGCTGTACACACGCTTGATTCTCTTTCGGAGACATATAAATCCATAGGTTTTAAGATTCTTACTAGTCAGGTATATTGTTAGGCATTTAATATGGGGTGTTGAGTCCACTTCGTTGAGCAAGGAGTAGCTCTTGTCTATTACATATTTGGCTTATGGAACGGTATCTGTGCTAATTTCAATCTCTGGTTTTATGCAGCACCCCAACTCACCTTTCCCCTTAAGCAAGCATAAGTTGGTTTTCTACATTTGACACCCTGTTCTGTTTTGTAATTCAGTTCATGTGTAGCCAAGTTTACATTCCGTGTAGTAGTGATATCTTATGATGTTTCTTTTTCTGTGTGACTTATTTCACTTAGAATCATCGTACCTGAATCCACTCATTATGCTGCTACGGGCCTGATGACATAGATTTCATTGCTGAGTGATATTGCATTGTACGTAAGTACCACAACTTCTTTATCCATTTTTCGCTTTCTGTGATATTGAACTTGTACCGTAAACGAGGTTCTTGTAAACAGAGCCGTCCCAAACTTTGGGGTGGCTGTGTCTTTTTGATTTCAATTTCCCTAAGCTATAGGACCATAAGTGGAAGTGCCCTAGGCTCTGTTGCTTTGTTTTTTGGATGTTTCAGGAAACACCATACACTTCTCCAGAGTGGCTGCTGGCAATTTACATCCCGCCCATCAGCATAACAAGGCTCCCAGTCCTCCATGGCCTGTCCTGCCTTTCTGGATTTTACACTTTTTTCAGATGGCCCTTTTGACCGGGGGGCAGTGAGACTTCATTGTAGTGCAGATTTCCTTTGCAAGCTTGCTTGGTTGGCCAAAAAGGGCGTATGCGTTTTTTCCTGAATATATTCAGGAAAAAACGCATACGCCCTTTTTGGCCAAGTGCATCATTGTGGACGTTCTGCCTCTTTTCCTATGCTTTACATGCAATTCCAGTCTACCTCCTGAAATCGGTTTCCTGCAATTCTGCCCCGCTTTCAACTCCTCTTGGCAGCCTTACTTCAATATATTTTTGGAAGATAGCTGTCATTTATAACTCTGCAGGTTTGTGAATTACAGTGCCCCTGAGCTCCTTTCTTCAACTCGCTTTCTTGTGAGCTGGTCGCAACACCGCAGGATTGCTTCAGGCCCTAGTTTGGTTCCGGCACGGCATGCTGAGCCTTAGGTTAATTCCTCTTCCTGGTGGGAAATGAGAGTTAAATTTGCACGTCCAGACACCTCCACCTAGTCTCTCATTGGTTCTCCCTATTCCTGTTCATTTTCCACAGAAATTGCAAACTGGGCCAAACAGGAGTTTAAAGGCACTGACTCTCCAAGTGGGGAGAGTGTTAGGAAAGCGTCTGGAATGTTGCACCCGAGTACCAGGGGACGAAAACTGAGACACATTTGAACACGTTTCCCGATCACACGGTGGATCATACTCTGGGTTCCACATGCATGTTTTAGCTGAAGGAAGAATCCCTTAAACATGGAGAGTTGAGACCCATGGAATGGGTACCATGCAATATGACTTCAAAGGGTCTGCATTTGCTCACCAAACCTCACCAATCCTATCACTGCTGCGCTTATGCCGCTGTACACAAGCTTGATTCTCTTTCGGAGACATATAAATCCATAGGTTTTAAGATTCTTACTAGTTAGGTATATTCTTAGGCGTTTAATATGGGGTGTTGAGTCCACTTCGTTGAGCAAGGAGTAGCTCTTGTCTATTACATATTTGGCTTATGGAACGGTATCTGTGCTAATTTCAATCTCTGGTTTTATGAAGCACCCCAACTCACCTTTCCCCTTAAGCAAGCATAAGTTGGTTTTCTACATTTGAGGCCCTGTTCTGTTTTGTAATTCAGTTCTTGTGTAGCCAAGTTTACATTCCGTGTAGTAGTGATATCTTATGATGTTTCTTTTTCTGTGTGACTTATTTCACTTAGAATCATCGTACCTGAATCCACTCATTATGCTGCTACGGGCCTGATGACATAGATTTCATTGCTGAGTGATATTGCATTGTACGGAAGTACCACAACTTCTTTATCCATTTTTCGCTTTCTGTGATATTGAACTTGTACCGTAAACGAGGTTCTTGTAAACAGAGCCGGCCCAAACTTTGGGGTGGCTGTGTCTTTTGGATTTTAATTTCCCTAAGCTATAGGACCATAAGTGGAAGTGCCCTAGGCTCTGTTGCTTTGTTTTTTGGATGTTTCAGGAAACACCATACACTTCTCCAGAGTGGCTGTTGGCAATTTACATGCCGCCCATCAGCATAACAAGGCTCCCAGTTCTCCATGGCCTGTCCTGCCTTTCTGGATTTTACACTTTTTTCAGATAGCCCTTTTGACCGGGGGGCAGTGAGACTTCATTGTAGTGCAGATTTCCTTTGCAAGCTTGCTTGGTTGGCCAAAAAGGGCGTATGCGTTTTTTCCTGAATATATTCAGGAAAAAACGCATACACCCTTTTTGGCCAAGTGCATCATTGTGGACGTTCTGCCTCTTTTCCTATGCTTTACATACAATTCCAGTCTACTTCCTGAAATCGGTTCCCTGCAATTATGCCCCGCATTCAACTCCTCTTGGCAGCCTTACTGCAATATATTTTTGGAAGATAGCTGTCATTTATAACTCTGCAGATTTGTGAATTACAGTGCCCCTGAGCTCCTTTCTTCAACTCGCTTTCTTGTGAGCTGGCCGCAACACCGCAGGATTGCTTCCGGCCCTAGTTTGGTTCCGGCACGGCATGCTGGGCCTTTGGTTAATTCCTCTTCCTGGTGGGAAATGAGAGTTAAATTTGCCCGTCCAGACACCTCCACCTAGTCTCTCATTGGTTCTCCCTATTCCTGTTCATTTTCCACAGTAATTGCAAACTGGGCCAAACAGGAGGTTAAAGGCACTGACTCTCCATGTGGGGAGAGTGTTAGTAAAGCATCTGGAATGTTGTACCCGAGTACCAGGGGACGAAAACTGAGACACATTTGAACACGTTTTCCGATCACACGGTGGATCATACTCTGGGTTCCACATGCATGTTTTAGCTGAAGGAAGAATCCCTTAAACATGGAGAGTTGAGACCCATGGAATGGGTACCATGCAATATGACTTCAAAGGGTCTGCATTTGCTCACCGAACCTCACCAATCCTATCACTGCTGCGCTTATGCCGCTGTACACACGCTTGATTCTCTTTCGGAGACATATAAATCCATAGGTTTTAAGATTCTTACTAGTCAGGTATATTCTTAGGCGTTTAATATGGGGTGTTGAGTCCACTTCGTTGAGCAAGGAGTAGCTCTTGTCTATTACATATTTGGCTTATGGAACGGTATCTGTGCTAATTTCAATCTCTGGTTTTATGCAGCACCCCAACTCACCTTTCCCCTTAAGCAAGCATAAGTTGGTTTTCTACATTTGACAGCCTGCTCTGTTTTGTAATTCAGATCTTGTGTAGCCAAGTTTACATTCCGTGTAGTAGTGATATCATATGATGTTCCTTTTTCTGTGTGACTTATTTCACTTAGAATCATCGTACCTGAATCCACTCATTATGCTGCTAGGGCCCTGATGACATAGATTTCATTGCTGAGTGATATTGCATTGTACGTAAGTACCACAACTTCTTTATCCATTTTTCGCTTTCTGTGATATTGAACTTGTACGGTAAACGAGGTTCTTGTAAACAGAGCCGTCCCAAACTTTGGGGTGGCTGTGTCTTTTTGATTTTAATTTCCCTAAGCTATAGGACCATAAGTGGAAGTGCCCTAGGCTCTGTTGCTTTGTTTTTTGGATGTTTCAGGAAACACCATACACTTCTCCAGAGTGTCTTCTGGCAATTTACATCCCGCCCATCAGCATAACAAGGCTCCCAGTCCTCCATGGCCTGTCCTGCCTTTCTGGATTTTACACTTTTTTCAGATGGCCCTTTTGACCGGGGGGCAGTGAGACTTCATTGTAGTGCAGATTTCCTTTGCAAGCTTGCTTGGTTGGCCAAAAAGTGCGTATGCGTTTTTTCCTGAATATATTCAGGAAAAAACGCATACGCCCTTTTTGGCCAAGTGCATCATTGTGGACGTTCTGCCTCTTTTCCTATGCTTTACATACAATTCCAGTCTACCTCCTGAAATCGGTTCCCTGCAATTATGCCCCGCATTCAACTCCTCTTGGCAGCCTTACTGCAATATATTTTTGGAAGATAGCTGTCATTTATAACTCTGCAGGTTTGTGAATTACAGTGCCCCTGAGCTCCTTTCTTCAACTCGCTTTCTTGTGAGCTGGCCGCAACACCGCAGGATCTCCTCAGGCCCTAATCTAGTTCCAGCATGGCACACGGAGCCTTTGGTTAATTCCTCTTCCTGGTGGGAAATGAGAGTTAAATTTGCCCGTCCAGACACCTCCACCTAGTCTCTCATTGGTTCTCCCTCTTCCTGTTTATCTTACGCAGAAATTGCAAACTGGGCCAAACAAGAGGTTAAAGGCACTGACTCTCCAAGTGGGGAGAGTGTTAGTAAAGCGTCTGGAATGTTGCACCCGAGTACCAGGGGACGAAAACTGAGACACATTTGAACACGTATCCCGATCACATGGTGGATTATACTCTGGGTTCCACATGCATGTTTTAGCTGAAGGAAAAATCCCTTAAACCTGGAGAGTTGAGACCCATGGAATGGGTACCATGCAATATGACTTCAAAGGGTCCGCATTTGCTCACCGAACCTCACCAATCCTATCACTACTGCGTTTATGCCGCTGTACACAGCCTTGATTCTCTTTCGGAGACATATAAATCCATAGGTTTTAAGATTCTTACTAGTCAGGTATATTCTTAGGCGTTTAATATTGGGTGTTGAGTCCACTTCGTTGAGCAAGGAGTAGCTCTTGTCTATTACATATTTGGCTTATGGAACGGTGTCTGTGCTAATTTCAATCTCTGGTTTCATGCAGCACCCCAACTCACCTTTCCCCTTAAGCAAGCATAAGTTGGTTTTCTACATTTGACACACTGTTCTGTTTTGTAATTCAGTTCCTGTGTAGCCAAGTTTACATTCCGTGTAGTAGTGATATCTTATGATGTTTCTTTTTCTGTGTGACTTATTTCTCTTAGAATCATCATACCTGAATCCACTCATTATGCTGTCACGGGCCTGATGACATAGATTTCTTTGCTGAGTGATATTGCATTGTACGTAAGTACCACAATTTCTTTATCCATTTTTCGCTTTCTGTGATATTGAACCTGTACCGTAAACGAGGTTCTTGTAAAGAGAGCCGTCCCAAACTTTGGGGAGGCTGTGTTTTTTGATTATTATTTCCCTAAGCTATACGACAATAAGTGGAAATGCCCTAGGCTCTGTTGCTTGGTTTTTTGGATGTTTCAGGAAACACCATACACTTCTCCAGAGTGGTTGTTGGCAATTTACATCCCGCCCATCAGCATAACACGGCTCCCAGTTCTCCATGGCCTGTCCTGCCTTTCTGGATTTTACACTTTTTTCGGATGGCCCTTTTGACCGGGGGGCAGTGAGACTTCATTGTAGTGCAGATTTCCTTTGCAAGCTTGCTTGGTTGGCCAAAAGGGGCGTATGCGTTTTTTCCTGAATATATTCAGGAAGAAACGCATACGCCCTTTTTGGCCAAGTGCATCATTGTGGACGTTCTGCCTCTTTTCCTATGCTTTACATGCAATTCCAGTCTACCTCCTGAAATCGGTTTCCTGCAATTCTGCCCCGCTTTCAACTCCTCTTGGAAGCCTTCCTTCAATATATTTTGGACGATAGTTGTCATTTATAACTGCAGGTTTGTGAATTACAGTGCCCCTGAGCTCCTTTCTTCAACTCGCTTTCTTGTGAGCTGGCCGCAACACCGCAGGATTTCTTCAGGCCCTAGTTTGGTTCCGGCATCGTATGCTGAGCCTTTGGTTAATTCCTCTTCCTGGTGGGAAATGAGAGTTAAATTTGCCCGTCCAGACACCTCCACCTAGTCTCTCATTGGTTCTCCCTATTCCTGTTCATTTTCCACAGAAATTGCAAACTGGGCCAAACAGGAGGTTAAAGGCACTGATCTCCAAGTGGGGAGAGTGTTAGTAAAGCGTCTGGAATGTTGCACCCGAGTACCAGGGGACGAAAACTGAGACACATTTGAACACGTTTCCCGATCACATGGTGGATCATACTCTGGGTTCCACATGAATGTTTTAGCTGAAGGAAGAATCCCTTAAACATGGAGAGTTGAGACCCATGGAATGGGTACCATGCAATATGACTTCAAAGGGTCTGCATTTGCTCACCGAACCTCACCAATCCTATCACTACTGCGTTTATGCCGCTGTACACATGCTTGATTCTCTTTCGGAGACATATAAATCCATAGGTTTTAAGATTCTTACTAGTCAGGTATATTGTTAGGCATTTAATATGGGGTGTTGAGTCCACTTCGTTGAGCAAGGAGTAGCTCTTGTCTATTACATATTTGGCTTATGGAACGGTATCTGTGCTAATTTCAATCTCTGGTTTTATGCAGCACCCCAACTCACCTTTCCCCTTAAGCAAGCATAAGTTGGTTTTCTACATTTGACACCCTGTTCTGTTTTGTAATTCAGTTCATGTGTAGCCAAGTTTACATTCCGTGTAGTAGTGATATCTTATGATGTTTCTTTTTCTGTGTGACTTATTTCACTTAGAATCATCGTACCTGAATCCACTCATTATGCTGCTACGGGCCTGATGACATAGATTTCATTGCTGAGTGATATTGCATTGTACGTAAGTACCACAACTTCTTTATCCATTTTTCGCTTTCTGTGATATTGAACTTGTACCGTAAATGAGGTTCTTGTAAACAGAGCCGTCCCAAACTTTGTGGTGGCTGTGTCTTTTTGATTTCAATTTCCCTAAGCTATAGGACCATAAGTGGAAGTGCCCTAGGCTCTGTTGCTTTGTTTTTTGGATGTTTCAGGAAACAACATACACTTCTCCAGAGTGGCTGCTGGCAATTTACATCCCGCCCATCAGCATAACAAGGCTCCCAGTTCTCCATGGCCTGTCCTGCCTTTCTGGATTTTACACTTTTTTCAGATGGCCCTTTTGACCGGGGGGCAGTGAGACTTCATTGTAGTGCAGATTTCCTTTGCAAGCTTGCTTGGTTGGCCAAAAAGGGCGTATGCGTTTTTTCCTGAATATATTCAGGAAAAAACGCATACGCCCTTTTTGGCCAAGTGCATCATTGTGGACGTTCTGCCTCTTTTCCTATGCTTTACATGCAATTCCAGTCTACCTCCTGAAATCGGTTTCCTGCAATTCTGCCCCGCTTTCAACTCCTCTTGGCAGCCTTACTTCAATATATTTTTGGAAGATAGCTGTCATTTATAACTCTGCAGGTTTGTGAATTACAGTGCCCCTGAGCTCCTTTCTTCAACTCGCTTTCTTGTGAGCTGGCCGCAACACCGCAGGATTGCTTCAGGCCCTAGTTTGGTTCCGGCACGGCATGCTGAGCCTTAGGTTAATTCCTCTTCCTGGTGGGAAATGAGAGTTAAATTTGCACGTCCAGACACCTCCACCTAGTCTCTCATTGGTTCTCCCTATTCCTGTTCATTTTCCACAGAAATTGCAAACTGGGCCAAACAGGAGGTTAAAGGCACTGACTCTCCAAGTGGGGAGAGTGTTAGGAAAGCGTCTGGAATGTTGCACCCGAGTACCAGGGGACGAAAACTGAGACACATTTGAACACGTTTCCCGATCACACGGTGGATCATACTCTGGGTTCCACATGCATGTTTTAGCTGAAGGAAGAATCCCTTAATCATGGAGAGTTGAGACCCATGGAATGGGTACCATGCAATATGACTTCAAAGGGTCTGCATTTGCTCACCAAACCTCACCAATCCTATCACTGCTGCGCTTATGCCGCTGTACACACGCTTGATTCTCTTTCGGAGACATATAAATCCATAGGTTTTAAGATTCTTACTAGTTAGGTATATTCTTAGGCGTTTAATATGGGGTGTTGAGTCCACTTCGTTGAGCAAGGAGTAGCTCTTGTCTATTACATATTTGGCTTATGGAACGGTATCTGTGCTAATTTCAATCTCTGGTTTTATGAAGCACCCCAACTCACCTTTCCCCTTAAGCAAGCATAAGTTGGTTTTCTACATTTGAGGCCCTGTTCTGTTTTGTAATTCAGTTCTTGTGTAGCCAAGTTTACATTCCGTGTAGTAGTGATATCTTATGATGTTTCTTTTTCTGTGTGACTTATTTCACTTAGAATCATCGTACCTGAATCCACTCATTATGCTGCTACGGGCCTGATGACATAGATTTCATTGCTGAGTGATATTGCATTGTACGTAAGTACCACAACTTCTTTATCCATTTTTCGCTTTCTGTGATATTGAACTTGTACCGTAAACGAGGTTCTTGTAAACAGAGCCGGCCCAAACATTGGGGTGGCTGTGTCTTTTGGATTTTAATTTCCCTAAGCTATAGGACCATAAGTGGAAGTGCCCTAGGCTCTGTTGCTTTGTTTTTTGGATGTTTCAGGAAACACCATACACTTCTCCAGAGTGGCTGTTGGCAATTTACATGCCGCCCATCAGCATAACAAGGCTCCCAGTTCTCCATGGCCTGTCCTGCCTTTCTGGATTTTACACTTTTTTCAGATAGCCCTTTTGACCGGGGGGCAGTGAGACTTCATTGTAGTGCAGATTTCCTTTGCAAGCTTGCTTGGTTGGCCAAAAAGGGCGTATGCGTTTTTTCCTGAATATATTCAGGAAAAAACGCATACGCCCTTTTTGGCCAAGTGCATCATTGTGGACGTTCTGCCTCTTTTCCTATGCTTTACATACAATTCCAGTCTACTTCCTGAAATCGGTTCCCTGCAATTATGCCCCGCATTCAACTCCTCTTGGCAGCCTTACTGCAATATATTTTTGGAAGATAGCTGTCATTTATAACTCTGCAGATTTGTGAATTACAGTGCCCCTGAGCTCCTTTCTTCAACTCGCTTTCTTGTGAGCTGGCCGCAACACCGCAGGATTGCTTCCGGCCCTAGTTTGGTTCCGGCACGGCATGCTGGGCCTTTGGTTAATTCCTCTTCCTGGTGGGAAATGAGAGTTAAATTTGCCCGTCCAGACACCTCCACCTAGTCTCTCATTGGTTCTCCCTATTCCTGTTCATTTTCCACAGTAATTGCAAACTGGGCCAAACAGGAGGTTAAAGGCACTGACTCTCCATGTGGGGAGAGTGTTAGTAAAGCATCTGGAATGTTGTACCCGAGTACCAGGGGACGAAAACTGAGACACATTTGAACACGTTTTCCGATCACACGGTGGATCATACTCTGGGTTCCACATGCATGTTTTAGCTGAAGGAAGAATCCCTTAAACATGGAGAGTTGAGACCCATGGAATGGGTACCATGCAATATGACTTCAAAGGGTCTGCATTTGCTCACCGAACCTCACCAATCCTATCACTGCTGCGCTTATGCCGCTGTACACACGCTTGATTCTCTTTCGGAGACATATAAATCCATAGGTTTTAAGATTCTTACTAGTCAGGTATATTCTTAGGCGTTTAATATGGGGTGTTGAGTCCACTTCGTTGAGCAAGGAGTAGCTCTTGTCTATTACATATTTGGCTTATGGAACGGTATCTGTGCTAATTTCAATCTCTGGTTTTATGCAGCACCCCAACTCACCTTTCCCCTTAAGCAAGCATAAGTTGGTTTTCTACATTTGACAGCCTGCTCTGTTTTGTAATTCAGATCTTGTGTAGCCAAGTTTACATTCCGTGTAGTAGTGATATCATATGATGTTCCTTTTTCTGTGTGACTTATTTCACTTAGAATCATCGTACCTGAATCCACTCATTATGCTGCTAGGGCCCTGATGACATAGATTTCATTGCTGAGTGATATTGCATTGTACGTAAGTACCACAACTTCTTTATCCATTTTTTGCTTTCTGTGATATTGAACTTGTACGGTAAACGAGGTTCTTGTAAACAGAGCCGTCCCAAACTTTGGGGTGGCTGTGTCTTTTTGATTTTAATTTCCCTAAGCTATAGGACCATAAGTGGAAGTGCCCTAGGCTCTGTTGCTTTGTTTTTTGGATGTTTCAGGAAACACCATACACTTCTCCAGAGTGTCTTCTGGCAATTTACATCCCGCCCATCAGCATAACAAGGCTCCCAGTCCTCCATGGCCTGTCCTGCCTTTCTGGATTTTACACTTTTTTCAGATGGCCCTTTTGACCGGGGGGCAGTGAGACTTCATTGTAGTGCAGATTTCCTTTGCAAGCTTGCTTGGTTGGCCAAAAAGTGCGTATGCGTTTTTTCCTGAATATATTCAGGAAAAAACGCATACGCCCTTTTTGGCCAAGTGCATCATTGTGGACGTTCTGCCTCTTTTCCTATGCTTTACATACAATTCCAGTCTACCTCCTGAAATCGGTTCCCTGCAATTATGCCCCGCATTCAACTCCTCTTGGCAGCCTTACTGCAATATATTTTTGGAAGATAGCTGTCATTTATAACTCTGCAGGTTTGTGAATTACAGTGCCCCTGAGCTCCTTTCTTCAACTCGCTTTCTTGTGAGCTGGCCGCAACACCGCAGGATCTCCTCAGGCCCTAATCTAGTTCCAGCATGGCACACGGAGCCTTTGGTTAATTCCTCTTCCTGGTGGGAAATGAGAGTTAAATTTGCCCGTCCAGACACCTCCACCTAGTCTCTCATTGGTTCTCCCTCTTCCTGTTTATCTTACGCAGAAATTGCAAACTGGGCCAAACAAGAGGTTAAAGGCACTGACTCTCCAAGTGGGGAGAGTGTTAGTAAAGCGTCTGGAATGTTGCACCCGAGTACCAGGGGACGAAAACTGAGACACATTTGAACACGTATCCCGATCACATGGTGGATTATACTCTGGGTTCCACATGCATGTTTTAGCTGAAGGAAAAATCCCTTAAACCTGGAGAGTTGAGACCCATGGAATGGGTACCATGCAATATGACTTCAAAGGGTCCGCATTTGCTCACCGAACCTCACCAATCCTATCACTACTGCGTTTATGCCGCTGTACACAGCCTTGATTCTCTTTCGGAGACATATAAATCCATAGGTTTTAAGATTCTTACTAGTCAGGTATATTCTTAGGCGTTTAATATTGGGTGTTGAGTCCACTTCGTTGAGCAAGGAGTAGCTCTTGTCTATTACATATTTGGCTTATGGAACGGTGTCTGTGCTAATTTCAATCTCTGGTTTCATGCAGCACCCCAACTCACCTTTCCCCTTAAGCAAGCATAAGTTGGTTTTCTACATTTGACACACTGTTCTGTTTTGTAATTCAGTTCCTGTGTAGCCAAGTTTACATTCCGTGTAGTAGTGATATCTTATGATGTTTCTTTTTCTGTGTGACTTATTTCTCTTAGAATCATCATACCTGAATCCACTCATTATGCTGTCACGGGCCTGATGACATAGATTTCTTTGCTGAGTGATATTGCATTGTACGTAAGTACCACAATTTCTTTATCCATTTTTCGCTTTCTGTGATATTGAACCTGTACCGTAAACGAGGTTCTTGTAAAGAGAGCCGTCCCAAACTTTGGGGAGGCTGTGTTTTTTGATTATTATTTCCCTAAGCTATACGACAATAAGTGGAAATGCCCTAGGCTCTGTTGCTTGGTTTTTTGGATGTTTCAGGAAACACCATACACTTCTCCAGAGTGGTTGTTGGCAATTTACATCCCGCCCATCAGCATAACACGGCTCCCAGTTCTCCATGGCCTGTCCTGCCTTTCTGGATTTTACACTTTTTTCGGATGGCCCTTTTGACCGGGGGGCAGTGAGACTTCATTGTAGTGCAGATTTCCTTTGCAAGCTTGCTTGGTTGGCCAAAAGGGGCGTATGCGTTTTTTCCTGAATATATTCAGGAAGAAACGCATACGCCCTTTTTGGCCAAGTGCATCATTGTGGACGTTCTGCCTCTTTTCCTATGCTTTACATGCAATTCCAGTCTACCTCCTGAAATCGGTTTCCTGCAATTCTGCCCCGCTTTCAACTCCTCTTGGAAGCCTTCCTTCAATATATTTTGGACGATAGTTGTCATTTATAACTGCAGGTTTGTGAATTACAGTGCCCCTGAGCTCCTTTCTTCAACTCGCTTTCTTGTGAGCTGGCCGCAACACCGCAGGATTTCTTCAGGCCCTAGTTTGGTTCCGGCATCGTATGCTGAGCCTTTGGTTAATTCCTCTTCCTGGTGGGAAATGAGAGTTAAATTTGCCCGTCCAGACACCTCCACCTAGTCTCTCATTGGTTCTCCCTATTCCTGTTCATTTTCCACAGAAATTGCAAACTGGGCCAAACAGGAGGTTAAAGGCACTGATCTCCAAGTGGGGAGAGTGTTAGTAAAGCGTCTGGAATGTTGCACCCGAGTACCAGGGGACGAAAACTGAGACACATTTGAACACGTTTCCCGATCACATGGTGGATCATACTCTGGGTTCCACATGAATGTTTTAGCTGAAGGAAGAATCCCTTAAACATGGAGAGTTGAGACCCATGGAATGGGTACCATGCAATATGACTTCAAAGGGTCTGCATTTGCTCACCGAACCTCACCAATCCTATCACTACTGCGTTTATGCCGCTGTACACATGCTTGATTCTCTTTCGGAGACATATAAATCCATAGGTTTTAAGATTCTTACTAGTCAGGTATATTGTTAGGCATTTAATATGGGGTGTTGAGTCCACTTCGTTGAGCAAGGAGTAGCTCTTGTCTATTACATATTTGGCTTATGGAACGGTATCTGTGCTAATTTCAATCTCTGGTTTTATGCAGCACCCCAACTCACCTTTCCCCTTAAGCAAGCATAAGTTGGTTTTCTACATTTGACACCCTGTTCTGTTTTGTAATTCAGTTCATGTGTAGCCAAGTTTACATTCCGTGTAGTAGTGATATCTTATGATGTTTCTTTTTCTGTGTGACTTATTTCACTTAGAATCATCGTACCTGAATCCACTCATTATGCTGCTACGGGCCTGATGACATAGATTTCATTGCTGAGTGATATTGCATTGTACGTAAGTACCACAACTTCTTTATCCATTTTTCGCTTTCTGTGATATTGAACTTGTACCGTAAATGAGGTTCTTGTAAACAGAGCCGTCCCAAACTTTGTGGTGGCTGTGTCTTTTTGATTTCAATTTCCCTAAGCTATAGGACCATAAGTGGAAGTGCCCTAGGCTCTGTTGCTTTGTTTTTTGGATGTTTCAGGAAACACCATACACTTCTCCAGAGTGGCTGCTGGCAATTTACATCCCGCCCATCAGCATAACAAGGCTCCCAGTTCTCCATGGCCTGTCCTGCCTTTCTGGATTTTACACTTTTTTCAGATGGCCCTTTTGACCGGGGGGCAGTGAGACTTCATTGTAGTGCAGATTTCCTTTGCAAGCTTGCTTGGTTGGCCAAAAAGGGCGTATGCGTTTTTTCCTGAATATATTCAGGAAAAAACGCATACGCCCTTTTTGGCCAAGTGCATCATTGTGGACGTTCTGCCTCTTTTCCTATGCTTTACATGCAATTCCAGTCTACCTCCTGAAATCGGTTTCCTGCAATTCTGCCCCGCTTTCAACTCCTCTTGGCAGCCTTACTTCAATATATTTTTGGAAGATAGCTGTCATTTATAACTCTGCAGGTTTGTGAATTACAGTGCCCCTGAGCTCCTTTCTTCAACTCGCTTTCTTGTGAGCTGGCCGCAACACCGCAGGATTGCTTCAGGCCCTAGTTTGGTTCCGGCACGGCATGCTGAGCCTTAGGTTAATTCCTCTTCCTGGTGGGAAATGAGAGTTAAATTTGCACGTCCAGACACCTCCACCTAGTCTCTCATTGGTTCTCCCTATTCCTGTTCATTTTCCACAGAAATTGCAAACTGGGCCAAACAGGAGGTTAAAGGCACTGACTCTCCAAGTGGGGAGAGTGTTAGGAAAGCGTCTGGAATGTTGCACCCGAGTACCAGGGGACGAAAACTGAGACACATTTGAACACGTTTCCCGATCACACGGTGGATCATACTCTGGGTTCCACATGCATGTTTTAGCTGAAGGAAGAATCCCTTAATCATGGAGAGTTGAGACCCATGGAATGGGTACCATGCAATATGACTTCAAAGGGTCTGCATTTGCTCACCAAACCTCACCAATCCTATCACTGCTGCGCTTATGCCGCTGTACACACGCTTGATTCTCTTTCGGAGACATATAAATCCATAGGTTTTAAGATTCTTACTAGTTAGGTATATTGTTAGGCGTTTAATATGGGGTGTTGAGTCCACTTCGTTGAGCAAGGAGTAGCTCTTGTCTATTACATATTTGGCTTATGGAACGGTATCTGTGCTAATTTCAATCTCTGGTTTTATGAAGCACCCCAACTCACCTTTCCCCTTAAGCAAGCATAAGTTGGTTTTCTACATTTGAGGCCCTGTTCTGTTTTGTAATTCAGTTCTTGTGTAGCCAAGTTTACATTCCGTGTAGTAGTGATATCTTATGATGTTTCTTTTTCTGTGTGACTTATTTCACTTAGAATCATCGTACCTGAATCCACTCATTATGCTGCTACGGGCCTGATGACATAGATTTCATTGCTGAGTGATATTGCATTGTACGTAAGTACCACAACTTCTTTATCCATTTTTCGCTTTCTGTGATATTGAACTTGTACCGTAAACGAGGTTCTTGTAAACAGAGCCGGCCCAAACATTGGGGTGGCTGTGTCTTTTGGATTTTAATTTCCCTAAGCTATAGGACCATAAGTGGAAGTGCCCTAGGCTCTGTTGCTTTGTTTTTTGGATGTTTCAGGAAACACCATACACTTCTCCAGAGTGGCTGTTGGCAATTTACATGCCGCCCATCAGCATAACAAGGCTCCCAGTTCTCCATGGCCTGTCCTGCCTTTCTGGATTTTACACTTTTTTCAGATAGCCCTTTTGACCGGGGGGCAGTGAGACTTCATTGTAGTGCAGATTTCCTTTGCAAGCTTGCTTGGTTGGCCAAAAAGGGCGTATGCGTTTTTTCCTGAATATATTCAGGAAAAAACGCATACGCCCTTTTTGGCCAAGTGCATCATTGTGGACGTTCTGCCTCTTTTCCTATGCTTTACATACAATTCCAGTCTACCTCCTGAAATCAGTTCCCTGCAATTATGCCCCGCATTCAACTCCTCTTGGCAGCCTTACTGCAATATATTTTTGGAAGATAGCTGTCATTTATAACTCTGCAGATTTGTGAATTACAGTGCCCCTGAGCTCCTTTCTTCAACTCGCTTTCTTGTGAGCTGGCCGCAACACCGCAGGATTGCTTCCGGCCCTAGTTTGGTTTCGGCACGGCATGCTGGGCCTTTGGTTAATTCCTCTTCCTGGTGGGAAATGAGAGTTAAATTTGCCCGTCCAGACACCTCCACCTAGTCTCTCATTGGTTCTCCCTATTCCTGTTCATTTTCCACAGAAATTGCAAACTGGGCCAAACAGGAGGTTAAAGGCACTGACTCTCCATGTGGGGAGAGTGTTAGTAAAGCATCTGGAATGTTGTACCCGAGTACCAGGGGACGAAAACTGAGACACATTTGAACACGTTTTCCGATCACACGGTGGATCATACTCTGGGTTCCACATGCATGTTTTAGCTGAAGGAAGAATCCCTTAAACATGGAGAGTTGAGACCCATGGAATGGGTACCATGCAATATGACTTCAAAGGGTCTGCATTTGCTCACCGAACCTCACCAATCCTATCACTGCTGCGCTTATGCCGCTGTACACACGCTTGATTCTCTTTCAGAGACATATAAATCCATAGGTTTTAAGATTCTTACTAGTCAGGTATATTCTTAGGCGTTTAATATTGGGTGTTGAGTCCACTTCGTTGAGCAAGGAGTAGCTCTTGTCTATTACATATTTGGCTTATGGAACGGTATCTGTGCTAATTTCAATCTCTGGTTTTATGCAGCACCCCAACTCACCTTTCCCCTTAAGCAAGCATAAGTTGGTTTTCTACATTTGACAGCCTGCTCTGTTTTGTAATTCAGATCTTGTGTAGCCAAGTTTACATTCCGTGTAGTAGTGATATCATATGATGTTCCTTTTTCTGTGTGACTTATTTCACTTAGAATCATTGTACCTGAATCCACTCATTATGCTGCTAGGGACCTGATGACATAGATTTCATTGCTGAGTGATATTGCATTGTACGTAAGTACCACAACTTCTTTATCCATTTTTCGCTTTCTGTGATATTGAACTTGTACGGTAAACGAGGTTCTTGTAAACAGAGCCGTCCCAAACTTTGGGGTGGCTGTGTCTTTTGGATTTTAATTTCCCTAAGCTATAGGACCATAAGTGGAAGTGCCCTAGGCTCTGTTGCTTTGTTTTTTGGATGTTTCAGGAAACACCATACACTTCTCCAGAGTGGCTGTTGGCAATTTACATGCCGCCCATCAGCATAACAAGGCTCCCAGTTCTCCATGGCCTGTCCTGCCTTTCTGGATTTTACACTTTTTTCAGATAGCCCTTTTGACCGGGGGGCAGTGAGACTTCATTGTAGTGCAGATTTCCTTTGCAAGCTTGCTTGGTTGGCCAAAAAGTGCGTATGCGTTTTTTCCTGAATATATTCAGGAAAAAACGCATACGCCCTTTTTGGCCAAGTGCATCATTGTGGACGTTCTGCCTCTTTTCCTATGCTTTACATACAATTCCAGTCTACCTCCTGAAATCGGTTCCCTGCAATTATGCCCCGCATTCAACTCCTCTTGGCAGCCTTACTGCAATATATTTTTGGAAGATAGCTGTCATTTATAACTCTGCAGGTTTGTGAATTACAGTGCCCCTGAGATCCTTTCTTCAACTCGCTTTCTTGTGAGCTGGCCGCAACACCGTAGGATCTCCTCAGGCCCTAATCTAGTTCCAGCATGGCACACGGAGCCTTTGGTTAATTCCTCTTCCTGGTGGGAAATGAGAGTTAAATTTGCCCGTCCAGACACCTCCACCTAGTCTCTCATTGGTTCTCCCTATTCCTGTTTATCTTACGCAGAAATTGCAAACTGGGCCAAACAAGAGGTTAAAGGCACTGACTCTCCAAGTGGGGAGAGTGTTAGTAAAGCGTCTGGAATGTTGCACCCGAGTACCAGGGGACGAAAACTGAGACACATTTGAACACGTATCCCGATCACACGGTGGATTATACTCTGGGTTCCACATGCATGTTTTAGCTGAAGGAAAAATCCCTTAAACCTGGAGAGTTGAGACCCATGGAATGGGTACCATGCAATATGACTTCAAAGGGTCTGCATTTGCTCACCGAACCTCACCAATCCTATCATTACTGCGTTTATGCCGCTGTACACACCCTTGATTCTCTTTCGGAGACATATAAATCCATAGGTTTTAAGATTCTTACTAGTCAGGTATATTCTTAGGCGTTTAATATTGGGTGTTGAGTCCACTTCGTTGAGCAAGGAGTAGCTCTTGTCTATTACATATTTGGCTTATGGAACGGTGTCTGTGCTAATTTCAATCTCTGGTTTCATGCAGCACCCCAACTCACCTTTCCCCTTAAGCAAGCATAAGTTGGTTTTCTACATTTGACACCCTGTTCTGTTTTGTAATTCAGTTCCTGTGTAGCCAAGTTTACATTCCGTGTAGTAGTGATATCTTATGATGTTTCTTTTTCTGTGTGACTTATTTCTCTTAGAATCATCATACCTGAATCCACTCATTATGCTGTCACGGGCCTGATGACATAGATTTCTTTGCTGAGTGATATTGCATTGTACGTAAGTACCACAATTTCTTTATCCATTTTTCGCTTTCTGCGATATTGAACCTGTACCGTAAACGAGGTTCTTGTAAACAGAGCCGTCCCAAACTTTGGGGAGGCTGTGTCTTTTTGATTATTATTTCCCTAAGCTATACGACCATAAGTGGAAATGCCCTAGGCTCTGTTGCTTGGTTTTTTGGATGTTTCAGGAAACACCATACACTTCTCCAGAGTGGTTGTTGGCAATTTACATCCCGCCCATCAGCATAACAAGGCTCCCAGTTCTCCATGGCCTGTCCTGCCTTTCTGGATTTTACACTTTTTTCGGATGGCCCTTTTGACCGGGGGTCAGTGAGACTTCATTGTAGTGCAGATTTCCTTTGCAAGCTTGCTTGGTTGGCCAAAAAGGGCGTATGCGTTTTTTCCTGAATATATTCAGGAAGAAACGCATATGCCCTTTTTGGCCAAGTGCATCATTGTGGACGTTCTGCCTCTTTTCCTATGCTTTACATGCAATTCCAGTCTACCTCCTGAAATCGGTTTCCTGCAATTCTGCCCCGCTTTCAACTCCTCTTGGCAGCCTTACTTTAAGATATTTTTGGAAGATGGCTGTCATTTATAATTCTGTAGGTTTGTGAATTACAGTGCCCCTGAGCTCCTTTCTTCAACTCGCTTTCTTGTGAGCTGGCCGTAACACCGCAGGATTGCTTCCGGCCCTAGTTTGGTTCCGGCACGGCATGCTGGGCCTTTGGTTAATTCCTCTTCCTGGTGGGAAATGAGAGTTAAATTTGCCCGTCCAGACACCTCCACCTAGTCTCTCATTGGTTCTCCCTATTCCTGTTCATTTTCCACAGAAATTGCAAACTGGGCCAAACAGGAGGTTAAAGGCACTGACTCTCCATGTGGGGAGAGTGTTAGTAAAGCATCTGGAATGTTGTACCCGAGTACCAGGGGACGAAAACTGAGACACATTTGAACACGTTTTCCGATCACACGGTGGATCATACTCTGGGTTCCACATGCATGTTTTAGCTGAAGGAAGAATCCCTTAAACATGGAGAGTTGAGACCCATGGAATGGGTACCATGCAATATGACTTCAAAGGGTCTGCATTTGCTCACCGAACCTCACCAATCCTATCACTGCTGCGCTTATGCCGCTGTACACACGCTTGATTCTCTTTCGGAGACATATAAATCCATAGGTTTTAAGATTCTTACTAGTCAGGTATATTCTTAGGCATTTAATATGGGGTGTTGAGTCCACTTCGTTGAGCAAGGAGTAGCTCTTGTCTATTACATATTTGGCTTATGGAACGGTATCTGTGCTAATTTCAATCTCTGGTTTTATGCAGCACCCCAACTCACCTTTCCCCTTAAGCAAGCATAAGTTGGTTTTCTACATTTGAGGCCCTGTTCTGTTTTGTAATTCAGTTCTTGTGTAGCCAAGTTTACATTCCGTGTAGTAGTGATATCATATGATGTTCCTTTTTCTGTGTGACTTATTTCACTTAGAATCATCGTACCTGAATCCACTCATTATGCTGCTAGGGACCTGATGACATAGATTTCATTGCTGAGTGATATTGCATTGTACGTAAGTACCACAACTTCTTTATCCATTTTTCGCTTTCTGTGATATTGAACTTGTACGGTAAACGAAGTTCTTGTAAACAGAGCCGTCCCAAACTTTGTGGTGGCTGTGTCTTTTTGATTTTAATTTCCCTAAGCTATAGGACCATAAGTGGAAGTGCCCTAGGCTCTGTTGCTTTGTTTTTTGGATGTTTCAGGAAACACCATACACTTCTCCAGAGTGGCTGTTGGCAATTTACATGCCGCCCATCAGCATAACAAGGCTCCCAGTTCTCCATGGCCTGTCCTGCCTTTCTGGATTTTACACTTTTTTCAGATAGCCCTTTTGACCGGGGGGCAGTGAGACTTCATTGTAGTGCAGATTTCCTTTGCAAGCTTGCTTGGTTGGCCAAAAAGGGCGTATGCGTTTTTTCCTGAATATATTCAGGAAAAAACGCATACGCACTTTTTGGCCAACTGCATCATTGTGGACGTTCTGCCTCTTTTCCTATGCTTTACATACAATTCCAGTCTACCTCCTGAAATCGGTTCCCTGCAATTATGCCCCGCATTCAACTCCTCTTGGCAGCCTTACTGCAATATATTTTTGGAAGATAGCTGTCATTTATAACTCTGCAGGTTTGTGAATTACAGTGCCCCTGAGCTCCTTTCTTCAACTCGCTTTCTTGTGAGCTGGCCGCAACACCGCAGGATCTCCTCAGGCCCTAATCTAGTTCCAGCATGGCACACGGAGCCTTTGGTTAATTCCTCTTCCTGATGGGAAATGAGAGTTAAATTTGCCCGTCCAGACACCTCCACCTAGTCTCTCATTGGTTCTCCCTCTTCCTGTTTATCTTACGCAGAAATTGCAAACTGGGCCAAACAAGAGGTTAAAGGCACTGACTCTCCAAGTGGGGAGAGTGTTAGTAAAGCGTCTGGAATGTTGCACCCGAGTACCAGGGGACGAAAACTGAGACACATTTGAACACGTATCCCGATCACACGGTGGATTATACTCTGGGTTCCACATGCATGTTTTAGCTGAAGGAAAAATCCCTTAAACCTGGAGAGTTGAGACCCATGGAATGGGTAACATGCAATATGACTTCAAAGGGTCTGCATTTGCTCACCGAACCTCACCAATCCTATCACTACTGCGTTTATGCCGCTGTACACACGCTTGATTCTCTTTCGGAGACATATAAATCCATAGGTTTTAAGATTCTTACTAGTCAGGTATATTCTTAGGCGTTTAATATTGGGTGTTGAGTCCACTTCGTTGAGCAAGGAGTAGCTCTTGTCTATTACATATTTGGCTTATGGAACGGTGTCTGTGCTAATTTCAATCTCTGGTTTCATGCAGCACCCCAACTCACCTTTCCCCTTAAGCAAGCATAAGTTGGTTTTCTACATTTGACACACTGTTCTGTTTTGTAATTCAGTTCCTGTGTAGCCAAGTTTACATTCCGTGTAGTAGTGATATCTTATGATGTTTCTTTTTCTGTGTGACTTATTTCTCTTAGAATCATCATACCTGAATCCACTCATTATGCTGTCACGGGCCTGATGACATAGATTTCTTTGCTGAGTGATATTTCATTGTACGTAAGTACCACAATTTCTTTATCCATTTTTCGCTTTCTGTGATATTGAACCTGTACCGTAAACGAGGTTCTTGTAAACAGAGCCGTCCCAAACTTTGGGGAGGCTGTGTTTTTTGATTATTATTTCCCTAAGCTATACGACAATAAGTGGAAATGCCCTAGGCTCTGTTGCTTGGTTTTTTGGATGTTTCAGGAAACACCATACACTTCTCCAGAGTGGTTGTTGGCAATTGACATCCCGCCCATCAGCATAACAAGGCTCCCAGTTCTCCATGGCCTGTCCTGCCTTTCTGGATTTTACACTTTTTTCGGATGGCCCTTTTGACCGGGGGGCAGTGAGACTTCATTGTAGTGCAGATTTCCTTTGCAAGCTTGCTTGGTTGGCCAAAAAGGGCGTATGCTTTTTTTCCTGAATATATTCAGGAAGAAACGCATACGCCCTTTTTGGCCAAGTGCATCATTGTGGACGTTCTGCCTCTTTTCCTATGCTTTACATGCAATTCCAGTCTACCTCCTGAAATCGGTTTCCTGCAATTCTGCACCGCTTTCAACTCCTCTCGGCAGCCTTACTTTAAGATGTTTTTGGAAGATGGCTGTCATTTATAACTCTGTAGGTTTGTGAATTACAGTGCCCCTGAGCTCCTTTCTTCAACTCGCTTTCTTGTGAGCTGGCCGCAACACCGCAGGATTGCTTCCGGCCCTAGTTTGGTTCCGGCACGGCATGCTGGGCCTTTGGTTAATTCCTCTTCCTGGTGGGAAATGAGAGTTAAATTTGTCCGTCCAGACACCTCCACCTAGTCTCTCATTGGTTCTCCCTATTCCTGTTCATTTTCCACAGAAATTGCAAACTGGGCCAAACAGGAGGTTAAAGGCACTGACTCTCCATGTGGGGAGAGTGTTAATAAAGCATCTGGAATGTTGTACCCGAGTACCAGGGGACGAAAACTGAGACACATTTGAACACGTTTTCCGATCACACGGTGGATCATACTCTGGGTTCCACATGCATGTTTTAGCTGAAGGAAGAATCCCTTAAACATGGAGAGTTGAGACCCATGGAATGGGTACCATGCAATATGACTTCAAAGGGTCTGCATTTGCTCACCGAACCTCACCAATCCTATCACTGCTGCGCTTATGCCGCTGTACACACGCTTGATTCTCTTTCGGAGACATATAAATCCATAGGTTTTAAGATTCTTACTAGTAAGGTATATTCTTAGGCGTTTAATATGGGGTGTTGAGTCCACTTCGTTGAGCAAGGAGTAGCTCTTGTCTAATACATATTTGGCTTATGGAACGGTATCTGTGCTAATTTCAATCTCTGGTTTTATGCAGCACCCCAACTCACCTTTCCCCTTAAGCAAGCATAAGTTGGTTTTCTACATTTGACAGCCTGCTCTGTTTTGTAATTCAGATCTTGTGTAGCCAAGTTTACATTCCGTGGAGTAGTGATATCATATGATGTTCCTTTTTCTGTGTGACTTATTTCACTTAGAATCATCGTACCTGAATCCACTCATTATGCTGCTAGGGGCCTGTGACATAGATTTCATTGCTGAGTGATATTGCATTGTACGTAAGTACCACAACTTCTTTATCCATTTTTCGCTTTCTGTGATATTGAACTTGTACCGTAAACGAGGTTCTTGTAAACAGTGCTGTCCCAAACTTTGGGGTGGCTGTGTCTTTTTGATTTTAATTTCCCTAAGCTATAGGACTATAAGTGGAAGTGCCCTAGGCTCTGTTGCTTTGTTTTTTGGATGTTTCAGGAAACACCATACACTTCTCCAGAGTGGCTGCTGGCAATTTACATCCTGCCCATCAGCATAACAAGGCTCCCAGTTCTCCATGGCCTGTCCTGCCTTTCTGGATTTTACACTTTTTTCAGATGGCCCTTTTGACCGGGGGGCAGTGAGACTTCATTGTAGTGCAGATTTCCTTTGCAAGCTTGCTTGGTTGGCCAAAAAGTGCGTATGCGTTTTTTCCTGAATATATTCAGGAAAAAACGCATACGCCCTTTTTGGCCAAGTGCATCATTGTGGACGTTCTGCCTCTTTTCCTATGCTTTACATGCAATTCCAGTCTACCTCCTGAAATCGGTTTCCTGCAATTCTGCCCCGCTTTCAACTCCTCTTGGCAGCCTTAGTTTAAGATATTTTTGGAAGATGGCTGTCATTTATAACTCTGTAGGTTTGTGAATTACAGTGCCCCTGAGCTCCTTTCTTCAACTCGCTTTCTTGTGAGCTGGCCGCAACACCGCAGGATTGCTTCCGGCCCTAGTTTGGTTCCGGCACGGCATGCTGGGCCTTTGGTTAATTCCTCTTCCTGGTGGGAAATGAGAGTTAAATTTGCCCGTCCAGACACCTCCACCTAGTCTCTCATTGGTTCTCCCTATTCCTGTTCATTTTCCACAGAAATTGCAAACTGGGCCAAACAGGAGGTTAAAGGCACTGACTCTCCAAGTGGGGAGAGTGTTAGTAAAGCATCTGGAATGTTGCACCCGAGTACCAGGGGACGAAAACTGAGACACATTTGAACACGTTTTCCGATCACACGGTGGATCATACTCTGGGTTCCACATGCATGTTTTAGCTGAAGGAAGAATCCCTTAAACATGGAGAGTTGAGACCCATGGAATGGGGACCATGCAATATGACTTCAAAGGGTCTGCATTTGCTCACCGAACCTCACCAATCCTATCACTGCTGCGCTTATGCCGCTGTACACACGCTTGATTCTCTTTCGGAGACATATAAATCCATAGGTTTTAAGATTCTTACTAGTCAGGTATATTCTTAGGCGTTTAATATGGGGTGTTGAGTCCACTTCGTTGAGCAAGGAGTAGCTCTTGTCTATTACATATTTGGCTTATGGAACGGTGTCTGTGCTAATTTCAATCTCTGGTTTCATGCAGCACCCCAACTCACCTTTCCCCTTAAGCAAGCATAAGTTGGTTTTCTACATTTGACACCCTGTTCTCTTTTGTAATTCAGTTCCTGTGTAGCCAAGTTTACATTCCGTGTAGTAGTGATATATTATGATGTTTCTTTTTCTGTGTGACTTATTTCACTTAGAATCATCGTACCTGAATCCACTCATTATGCTGCTATGGGCCTGATGACATAGATTTCTTTGCTGAGTGATATTGCATTGTACGTAAGTACCACAACTTCTTTATCCATTCTTCGCTTTCTGTGATATTGACCTTGTACCGTAAACGAGGTTCTTGTAAACAGAGCCGGCCCAAACTTTGGGGTGGCTGTGTCTTTTGGATTTTAATTTCCCTAAGCTATAGGACCATAAGTGGAAGTGCCCTAGGCTCTGTTGCTTTGTTTTTTGGATGTTTCAGGAAACACCATACACTTCTCCAGAGTGGCTGTTGGCAATTTACATCCCGCCCATCCGCATAACAAGGCTCCCAGTTCTCCATGGCCTGTCCTGTCTTTCTGGATTTTACACTTTTTTCAGATAGCCCTTTTGACCGGGGGCAGTGAGACTTCATTGTAGTGCAGATTTCCTTTGCAAGCTTGCTTGGTTGGCCAAAAAGGGCGTATGCGTTTTTTCCTGAATATATTCAGGAAAAAACGCATACGCCCTTTTTGGCCAAGTGCATCATTGTGGACATTCTGCCTCTTTTCCTATGCTTTACATGCAATTCCAGTCTACCTCCTGAAATCGGTTTCCTGCAATTCTGCCCCGCTTTCAACTCCTCTTGGCAGCCTTCCTTCAATATATTTTGGACGACAGCTGTCATTTATAACTGCAGGTTTGTGAATTACAGTGCCCCTGAGCTCCTTTCTTCAACTCGCTTTCTTGTGAGCTGGCCGCAACACCGCAGGATTGCTTCAGGCCCTAGTTTGGTTCCGGCATCGTATGCTGAGCCTTTGGTTAATTCCTCTTCCTGGTGGGAAATGAGAGTTAAATTTGCCCGTCCAGACACCTCCACCTAGTCTCTCATTGGTTCTCCCTCTTCCTGTTTATCTTACGCAGAAATTGCAAACTGGGCCAAACAAGAGGTTAAAGGCACTGACTCTCCAAGTGGGGAGAGTGTTAGTAAAGCGTCTGGAATGTTGCACCCGAGTACCAGGGGACGAAAACTGAGACACATTTGAACACGTTTCCCGATCACACGGTGGATCATACTCTGGGTTCCACATGCATGTTTTTGCTGAAGGAAGAATCCCTTAAACAGGGAGAGTTGAGACCCATGGAATGGGTACCATGCAATATGACTTGAAAGGGTCTGCATTTGCTCACCGAACCTCACCAATCCTATCACTGCTGCGTTTATGCCGCTGTATACACACTTGATTCTCTTTCGGAGACATATAAATCCATAGGTTTTAAGATTCTTACTAGTCAGGTATATTCTTAGGCGTTTAATATTGGGTGTTGAGTCCACATCGTTGAGCAAGGAGTAGCTCTTGTCTATTACATATTTGTCTTATGGAACGGTATCTGTGCTAATTTCAATCTGTGGTTTTATGCCGCACCCCAACTCACCTTTCCCCTTAAGCAAGCATAAGTTGGTTTTCTACATTTGAGACGCTGTTCTGTTTTGTAATTCAGTTTCTGTGTAGCCAAGTTTACATTCCGTGTAGTAGTGATATCTTATGATGTTTCTTTTTCTGTGTGACTTATTTCTCTTAGAATCATCATACCTGAATCCACTCATTATGCTGTCACGGGCCTGATGACATAGATTTCATTGCTGAGTGATATTGCATTGTACGTAAGTACCACAACTTCTTCATCCATTTTTCGCTTTCTGCGATATTGAACCTGTACCGTAAACGAGGTTCTTGTAAACAGAGCCGTCCCAAACTTTGGGGTAGCTGTGTCTTTTTGATTTTAATTTCCCTAAGCTATAGGACCGTAATTGGAAGTGCCCTCAGCTCTGTTGCTTTGTTTTTTGGATGTTTCAGGAAACACCATACACTTCTCCAGAGTGGCTGTTGGCAATTTACATGCCGCCCATCAGCATAACAAGGCTCCCAGTTCTCCATGGCCTGTCCTGCCTTTCTGGATTTTACACTTTTTTCAGATGGCCCTTTGACCGGGGTGAAGTGAGACTTCATTGTAGTGCAGATTTTGTTTGCGAGTTTGCTTGGTTGGCCAGAAAGGGCGTATGCGTTTCTTCCTGAATATATTCAGGAAAAAACGCATACGCCCTTTTTGGCCAAGTGCATCATTGTGGACGTTCTGCCTCTTTTCCTATGCTTTACATGCAATTCCAGTCTACCTCCTGCAATCGGTTTCCTGCAGTTCTGCCTTGCTCTCAGTGCCTCTTCATAGCCTTATCTCAATATACTTTTGGAAAATAGTTGGCCTTCATAACTCTGCAGGTTTTTGAATTGCAATGGCCCTTAGCTCCATTTTTCAGCTCTTATTTTTGTGATCTTGCCTCATATCCACAGGATTTCTTCAGGCCCTATTCTTCTTCTGGGGCGCCTTGCTCTGCCTTTGGTTAATTCTTCTTCCTGATGTGAAATTAGAGTGACATGTGCCCATTGAAACCGCTACAGCTATTTTCTCACTTGTTCCCCCTATTCCCATTCATTTTCCGCACTAACTGCAGACTGTGTGATTCCGGAACTTAAAGGCATTGACTCTCCATGTGGAGATGTTGTTAGTAAAGTGGCTGGAATGTTGATCCGGAGCCCCAGGAGAGGAAAATGAGGTGCATTTTAGAAACCTTTCCCGATCATATGGTATACCATCCGCTGGATTTCCCATGCATGGTTTAGCTCTAGGAAGATTCCCTTCAACTTGGAGTGTTGGGACCCTTGGAATAAGTAGCATGAAGTATTGCATTAAACTTTCGGCAGTTGCTCACCAAAGCTCACCAATCCTTTCAGCCCCAAGTGTCCAGCCTTATGTCTTATCCAGCTGTGGGTTTATATGTGGTCATTCCAGGTTGCATCACAGCCCCTGAGCGAATTTTGTAAGAATTTTTCTCTCTTTCATTGTTTCTGCGTTTTGGTTTTAAAATTTATTTCTATAAAGGGGTTTAGCTCATTTTCACTGCTGTGTTTGTGCCGCTCTGCGCACACTTGATTCCCTTATGGAGATATATCAATACATGGGTTTTAAGATTCTTATTACTCAGATATATTTCTCTGCGGTGTATAGGGTGTGTTGAGGCCAGTTCATTGAGCAAGGTGTAGATCTTTTCTGATACCTATTTTGGTTTATTGAACGGTATCTGTGCTAATTTCAAACTCTGGTTTTATGCATCACCCCACCTCTCCTTTCCCCTTAAGCTGACATAAGTGTGTTTTCTAAATGTGAGACACTGTTCTGTTTTGTAATTCATATTTTGTGCAGCCATATTTATCCTCCCTCTATAAGTGATATCTGATGATATGTTTCTTTTTCTGTTTGACTTATTTCAAGTAGTATTATCGGACCTCAATCCACTCTTTATCCTTCTACTAGCCTTATTACATTGATTTCATGGTGAAGAGATATTCCATTGTACATAAGTACCACATTTTCTTTATCCATTGTTCTCTTTCCTGGGATATTTAAGGTGTACTGAAGTTGAGGTTCTTGTAAACAGAGTAGCCCTAAACTGTGGTGTGCTTGTGTCTTGTTGATTTTTAGACTTCCCTAGATATACTCCCGTGATTGGAAGTGCCCTATGCTCTGTCGCTCTGTTTTTTAGATGATTTAGGAACCACCATACACTTCTCCAGAGTGGCTCTCGGCAGTTCACACACTGTCCATCAGCGTATAAAGGCTCCCTGTTCTCCATGGCCTGTCCTGCATTTCTGGTGTTTACAATTTTTTCGGATGGCCCTTTTGACCGGTGGGAAATGAGACTTCTTTGTTGTGCACATTTGCATTGCTTGCTTGCTTGGTTGCCCATAAAGTGCGTATGCGTTTTTTCCTGGATATATTCAGGAAAAAACGCATACTCCCTTTTGGGCCAACTGCATCGTTGTCGAAATTCTGCCGCTTTTCATGTGCTTTAAAGGCGAGTCCAATCTATCTCTTGAAATCTGTTTCTTGCAATTCTGTCTTGCATTCAGATCCTCTTCTTTGCCTTACCTCAACATATTTTTGGACGTTAGTTTTCATTTATAACTCTGCAGGTTTGTGAATTGCAGTGACCCTGAGCTCCATTTTTTAAGTTGCTCTTTTGTGAGCTGGCCTCAAAACCGCAGGATTGCTTCAGGCCCTATTTTGGCTCCGGCGAGGCGGGCTGAGCCTTTTTTTAATTCTTATTCTTAATGGGAAATTAGAGTGACATGTGCCCGTCCAAACCCCTACAACTATTCTCTCATTGGTTCCCCCTGTTCCCGTTCATCCTCCTCACAATTTGCAAAATGTGTGAAACAGAAGTTTAAATGTGCTGATTCTCTAAGTGGGGAGATTCTAAGTAACGTGGCTGGAATGATGAACAGGAGCACCAGGAGAGGATAAATGAGGTGCATTTTAGACACATCTCCCGATCACATGGTGTACAGTCCTCTGGGTTTTCCATGCATGTTTTAGCTGTAGGAAGATTCCTTGAACCTGCAGATTTGGGACCCATTGAATGGGTACCAGGTAGTATTACTTTAAAGGGTGTGCATTTCCTCACCCAACCTCACATTTCTCTTAGCGCAAACAGTTTCCAGCCTTATGTCTCATCCTGCTGTGGGTCTAGATGTGTTCAATCCATGTTGCATCACCGTCCCTGAGGAAAAGTTGTAAGAGGTATTCTCTGTCTCTCTGTCATTTATTTTTTTCAATTTATTACTATATTGGTTACAGCTGATTTTCAAAGCTCTGTTTCTTGCTGCTGTACATCCACTTGATTCACGTACAGAGAGACATCAATAAATTCTTTTTCAGATTCTTACCAGTCATAGATATTCTTTTCCGGTGACTTGAGTGTGCTGAGTGCAGTTCTTTTAGCTACCGTGTAGGCCTTGTTGATTATCAGTTTGGTATTTGGAATGGTATCTTTGCTAATTTCAACCTCCTGGATGATGCCTCACCCCTCCCCACCTTTCCCGTTTAGCAGCCTCACGCGTATTTTCTACATATTTGACTATGTTTTTGTTTTGTAATTTATTTCATGTGTAGCCATTTTGGATTCCACCTTTAAGTGATATCTTATGATATGTGTCTTTTTCTTTTTGAATTATGTCACTTAGAATGATCATACGTAACTCCTCCGGAGTTGTTACAACTGGCCATATTTCATTGATTTCCAGGCTGAGTAATATTCCACTCTACATAAGTACCACATCTCTATCCATTTTTTCCCTCCAGAGACATTTAAGTTATATCCTAGTCGAGGATCTTTTAAACAGAGGGGCAGTAAACATTGGGGTGCCTGTGTCCTCTCGATTTTTGTTTTTCCCAAGATATACGCCCATGAGTGCAAGTGCCCTATGCTCTGTAGCTCATTTTTTAGATGCTTTAGTAAACACAATACACTTCTCCAGAATGGCCGTTGGCAATATACATTTCCACTATAAGCCTCACAGGGCTCCCTCTTCTCCTTGCCCTGTCCTGCATTTCTGGCGTTTACACTTTATGAGGATGGCTCTTCTGACTGATGCGAAGTGATATCTTTTGTAGTATTGATTTCCAGTGCCCACCTGTTTGGTTGGCTAAAAAAGTGTATGCCCTTTTCTTGAATATATACAGAAAAAAACACATACAGCCTTTTTGGCCAACTGCAATGTCGGCAATGTTCAGCCCCTTTTCTTGTGCTTAATGGCGAGTCCTTTCTACCTCCTCAAATCCCTTTCCTGCCATTCTCCCTTGCTTGCCAATCCTTTTCTCTGACTTTCCTCAAGACATTTTTCAGTGATAGATATTTTCAACTCTGCAGTTTCGTGAATTTTACTGCCCCTGAGTTCCATTGTTCAACTTGTGTTTATGGGAACTGGCCACAAAGCAGTGGGATTTCCTCAAGCCCTATACTGTTTCCATGGGCAACCCTAGCCTTTGGTCAATTCATCTTCCTGATGGGAAATTAGAGTGACATGTGCCTGTCTGAACACCTAGGACTTGTCTCTCATTGTTCCTCATCCTTCCGCTTCATCCTCTGGACAAATTCCAAACTGTACGCAACAGGATGTTGACAGTGTTGACATCTCCAAGTGGGGAGACTGTTAGTAAAGACGCTGGAGGGGTGAACCCGAGCACCAGGAGATGAGGAGATGAGATGCCTTTTCCAAACTCTTCCCGATCAGACGGTATACCATCCTCTGGATGTGACAGACATGTTTTAGCAGTAGGAAGAGTCCCATTCATGTAAGGAGAACACCAGGGCTTTTTCAAAATCAGTGTCTCCCCGAAACCCAAACTGGGGAGTTTTTTAAGCTACGGCTACACATATGTTCATTAAGGGCCTTGGGAAGTAGGCAGAGTGCAAACTTTAGATGACTGAAGTCTTCAGGGTCAGAAGCACTCACCACTGGCTTCCCTTAGGTTACACTTTAACTGTCATTGATAGATGATGTCAATAAAAATATCTGTTCTTTTTCCGATTATTTCCCCTTATAGGTTATTGCACAATATTGAGTGTAGTTCCCTGTGCTATACAGTAGTTCCTTGTTGATGATCTATTTTATACATAGCAGTGTGTATGTGTTAATTCCAAACTGTTAATTTATCCCTCCTCCCACCTTTCCCCTTTGGTAATAATAAATTATAAGATTTTATACTTCTCAGAAATGGGGGAGCTGAAAGAGAGGTATCATTTTCAATGGAAAAGCATTTAAAACAAGATTGAAGCTTTAACCAAGATTATTAGATGTACATCCTTGGAAAGAAATCACTTCATTTCTCTAATATTGACCTGACAAATAAGACAAACCTTTTCACTGAACTTGCTTATAATAAAGTGATGGAAATATCAAATGGAAGTGTTAGAAACATCTTATTTTACCCGAGCCTTATAAACTGTTCTATGTTAACTACATTTTGGCTCACACATCTGTTCATTGAAGTTACAATAGTCTCAATTTCTGTTACTGATCCTCCAGAGTGGACCCCAACAAGGGTCCCCCTGCCCAGTGTCATTGGGGCCAACAGATCGAGACTGAGTTTGGTTCCCAAGCAAAGGAAACTTTATATTTTCATCAGAGAATGGAGAGGTGAGAGCATGTACTACCCCGTGGGCTGTGGGCTGGGCTGCTGTGTAAAGATCCTGTCAGAGTCAGTGGGAGGGAGGGGGCGGAGCTCTCAAGGGCCGGGTTGGCTGCAGCTCAGGCTCTATATCTCGGAGTCTGCACTGGGCCCCAGGAGCTGAGGTGTCGACCCAGCCATTCTGCACCAGGAAATCTGGTCTGAAGTGCCGGGTGTGGAACCTCTGCATGCGGGACCCTAGGAGCACGTGAAATTAGACAAAGCACAAAGGATAAAAAAGGTCAGACTTGACTTTATTGCCCACATTCTATTTTTATCTCCCAGGGATTTTTAATGGGCTTTGCTGGGGACAAAACCCTCCTCTGCCTTTTGTCCCGTTCCTCATTCTTGGAGTGCTGAGGGTGCAGACCCTTCTTCTGTAACTGCTGAGTGCTGAGTTGGGAGCCCTCATACCAGGGGACGAGGGTCAGAACTTCTCCCCAGCAGCCTCCAGGTGACGTTGATTGGCCCCAGGACCCCTGCCTCCCTGCTCGTCCGCCTGAGCACCAGCATTGGAAGTGTTATAGATTCTAATGACCTTTAAGGGTCCAGGAAAGAGATGTGCAGAGACGCTGTGGGGGCCGGTTTCACCCCGCCCCACATTTGTTCGGCCACCTTAGGCTGACCGTTTCTGCCAGCCTAGATGCTCTGACCAGTAGTCTGCTCTTTCTTCAATTAGGCCCCTGAATTAACGTAAAAACAGCACCAGGTGTCAGAGCCCTGCCCACTCAACTCCCAGACAGTCCAGGGTCAGTGGTGATCAAGGACCATGATGGCCACTGAGTTAACAGCCTTTTGAAGTAAACAGGAGTCCAGCCGGTCTTATTGGCCACCATCATCACGGTGTCTGTAGGCTTTTCTATGGTGACAGTGTGATATACGGTTCCCCCGCCAAGATTATTAGCTCCCCTCTGGGTGCAGGAAGTCCTGCAAGCAGTAGTCTACTCCTTCGGGACACACTATTGTTGTTTTATGAGAGAAACTCCAGGTCAAGTGATGTTCACACGAGTCGTCATGGTGCCCTGTTGCCCCCGGTTATCTCTCTGGATGTTGGAGTTGGAGGGCCTCCTCACTCGAGGTCGGTGTGCCCACGGAGTGAACCCTGCAACTTCAGGGCATGGTTGGTGATTAGGATCACCATGTGGGGTCCTTTTCCCTTAGGAGGGAGGTGGCCTTTTGGGCTGCTGATTTCCAGGTTTTTAGATACCGCCAGTATCTTGGCCAGATGTGGCAGTGGGCCAAGCCCCTTGGTGACTGTAGTTTATCCTACCTGGATGGCATTCTTGCGTTGTTCCATTTCAAGTGGTCCCAGTTTTTGCACTAATTCTCCAATGGCGATTCACCTTTCACCGGGAATGGAAAGGTCAAAGGGTTTAGCTCAATTAGGGAGTTCCAGGGCAAGGGTCTGAATTGACTGCTCTTTCCATTCTTGAAAGGCCACTTCTGGATTCTGTTCAAAAGGATCATCATCTTTTCCTTTCAGTGTTTCATATAGAGGCCCAGCTAGTAGACTGTAGTTAGGGATCCAGAAGCAGCAAACCCTGGCCTCCCCAGGAACCCCTAAGCTGTCTTCTAGTTTTAGAAAGGGGTAAGGCTGCAAATGGTTTCTTCCCTTTCCTGGGATGGGCTTCTCTGACCTTGTGTGAGAATGAAGCCCAGGCAGGTCACTGCAGTCTGTGATATTTGAGCTTTTTCTTGGACAACTTCTATCCTTTATTGGCTTGGTAGTTCAGAGGCCTCCTTAGTAGGGCTGGCGATCAGAATGTCGTCTGCATATTGAAGGAGGGTTTCCTTTTCCAGAGGTAGAACTTTTCGGTCGTTAGCTAAGCTTTCCCCAAAGATGGTGTGGGAATTTTTGAACCCTTGGGGCAAGACGGCCCGGAAGTATTGTTTTAGTTGTATGTTGAGTCCTGCCACTCACAAGCCAAAATTTCTTGTGACTCTGGGACTAATGGAATACAAAAGAAGGCATCATTGAAGACTAATACAGAATACCATGTCCTGGTGGTTGGTAGAATGACCAGCAGGGTGTAGGAATCAGGAGTAACTGGAGGTATATCCTCGGTGGCTTCACTGACTGTCCTGACATCCTTTACCAGGTCCCCAGCAGCCCATGGGGCTCTCGTGGTCAGGCCAATCCCAGGATATGGAGCTCTCCTGGGCAGGTACCCCACCCCCAAGCCAGCCCACGGGGCTCTCATGGTCAGGCCCCTCCCAGGATACAGAGCTACCCTTGCAGGTACCGTGGCAGGGCTGGGCACACAGGAACCGTGCACATAGCCCTCATTGAAGAGCACCCCCAGCTCACCTGTCGCTCAGAGCTGACACAGAGCACCTCAGAGCAGGACTTGAACTAACAAACAGCAGCTCCGACAGGTCTGTGACCCTGGGCATCACTCTGTGTGGCCTCCCTCCACCTGGTCTTCCAGAGACTTCCACTGCACCCAGGGCACCAGGCCTCTGTCTCCAACCACCACCCACCCCTCCTCTCCCTGACTCCTGGGTTCCTCTCATTAGGAGAGGGTTTTCTTGAAGTTGTCTCCCACTCATGGGCCAGATAAAATGATTAGAAAACAAGCCAAAGCTGCAGCCCCTTGTCTATCCTGACTCTCAGGAGCCCACACCTGTTCCTTGGACCTGGCCGGTTCAGCAAGTTCCATTTTCTGCAACTGTGAGCCCCTGAGGGGTGATGATTGGCTACCTGGGCAGCCTTACCATGCCGGCCAGCCCTCCCCAGGTGTGCCTGGGTTGAGATCAATATAAATACCACTCCAGGCAGCAAAAGCCCCTGCAGCTGTGCCTGACGCCATTTTCTCTGCCCTGTCAGCAGTCTCGGGGCTGGGCTGGTGGGAGGGAGTGAGAGGCCACGGCTTTGTGGGTGGCCCAGTGTGAGTGGGGCTCTGCTGGACTTTCTGCAGCAGTTGCCAGGCTGCCACCTGCTAAAGAAGAGGATGTGTCACCCATACCTGCTGCTGGAATTTCTCCCTGGGCAGAGGTGAGGAAGGAAAAAAGCAGTGGGGGCAGGGACAGGACGGGTATCTCAGGCAGGGAAATGGAAATCTTCCAGAAGAGCACCCAGGGCCAGGACCATCCTGGCTGGCCTGCAGGCACCAAGTCAGCTGGCATGCTGTCACTCGTGTGGCTCCATGGCCCTTCCTCTAGGCTTTCAAGTCCTTGTATATATTCAGGTGTTTTACCTGGGAAGGGCGGGAACAGTTCAGCAGCAACTGGCCTGGGGCTCAGCTCACGTTTACTCACAGATGCCTCGGCACGGTGCCCCAGCTTTGCAATGAGGACGCTTGTTGTGTGGGGGCTGCTGGCTGAATGGGAGACGATTCCCCACCACTGACCAACTTCAGAATTGTTTACAACTGGAGCAAGTGCCCTGATACGGTTTTCCTCTGAGTAACTGGTGGGTTCTGTTTTTTTTTTTCTCTTTTTCGTTTTTGGTTCAAGGTAGATTTTATTCCTCTTTTTTGTATTTACAGATATAAGCATGGAAATAATTTATTCATATAAATACATGTATGTGAAGGGAATAATTGTTTTTTCTGTTTTATTTTTTAAATTTTATTTCTTTTTAATTTTGAATTTTATTTTATATTTTTATACAGCAGGTTCTCATTGGTTATCTATTTTATACATATAAATGTTTACATGCCAATCCCAATCTCTCAACTCCTCCCACCACCACCCCTCCAAGAGCTTTCCCCCCTTGTTGTCCATACGATTGTTGTCTATATCTGTTGCTCTATTTATGCCTTGCAAAACGGTTAATCTGTACAGTTCTTCTAGGTTCCACTTATATGCATGAATATACAAGATTTGTTTTTCTCTTTCTGACTTACTTCACTCTGTATGACAGTCTCTAGATCCATCGACGTCTCTACAAATGACCCAATTTCATTCCTTTCATGGCTTAGTAATATTCCATTTTATATATGTACCACAGCTTTATGCATTCGTCTGTCTGTGGGCATTTAGGTTGCTTCCATTACCTCGATATTGTAAATAGTGATGCAATGAACATTGCGGTGAATGTCTCTTTTTGATTTATGGTTTTGTCTGGGTATATGTCCAGTCCTGGGATTGCTGTATCATATGGTAATTCTATTATTAGTTTCTTAAGAAACTCCATATTGTTCTCCATAGTGAATGTATCAATTTATATTCCCAACAATAGTGGAAGAGGGTTCCTTTTCTCCACACCCTTTCCAGCATTTGTTGTTTGTAGATTTTCAGATGATGCCCATTCTAACAGGTGTGAGGTGATACCTCATTGTTGAGTCCATTTCGTTGAGCAGGGGGTAGGTCTTGTCTATTACATATTTGGCTTATGGAACGGTATCTGTGCTAATTTCAAACTCTGGTTTTATGCAGCACCCCCTTAACTCACTTTTCCCCTTAAGCAAGCATAAGTTGGTTTTCTAATCTTGAGACCCTGTTCTGTTTTGTAATTCAGTTCATGTGTAGCCAAGTTTACATTCCGTGCATTAGTGATACCTTATGATGTTTCTTTTTCTGTGTGACTTATTTCACTTAGAATCATCATGCCTCAATCCACTCATTATGCTGGTACAGGCCTGGTGACACAGATTTCATTGCTGAGTGGTATTCTGTTGTATGTAAGTACCGCAACTTCTTTATCAATTATTTGTTCTCTGGGATATTTAACTCGTACTGTAGAAGAGGTTCCTGTAAACAGAGCCGTCCCAAATTTTGGGGTGGCTGTGTCTTTTTGATTTTAATTTCCCTAAGCTATAGGACCATAAGTGGAAATGCCCTAGACTCTGTTGCTTTGTTTTTCAGATGTATCAGGAAACACCATACACTTCTCCAGAGTGGCTGTTGGCAATTTACATCCCGCCCATCAGCATAACAAGGCTCCTTTTTCCCCATGGCCTGTCTTGCCTTTCTGGATTTTACACTTTTCTCAGATGGCCCTTTAGACCGGGGGGAAGTGACACTCATAGTTCGGATTTCCATTGCAAGCTTGCTTGGTTTGCCAAAAAGGGCGTATGTGTTTTTTCCTGAATATATTCAGGAACAAACTCATATGCCCTTTGTTGCCAAGTGCATCATTGTCGATGTTCTGCCTCTTTTCCTATGCTTTAAATGCAAATCCAGTCTACCTCCTGAAATCGGTTTCCTGAAATTCTGCCCCGCTTTCAAGTCCTCTTCGCAGCCTTACTTCAATATATTTTTGGACATTATCTGTCATTTATAACTCTCCAGGTTTGTGAATTACAGGGCCCCTGAGCTCCTTTCTTCAACTCGCTTTCTTGTGAGCTGGCCGCAAACCCGCAAGACTGCTTCAGGCCCTAATCTGCTTCTGGCAGGGCACGCTGAGCCTTTGGTTAATTTCTCTTCCTGGTGGGAAATGAGTGTTAAATATGCCCGTCCAGACACCTACCTCACTCTCAACCCCTTGGTGATGTGGGTCCTCTGGTTTGTGGCCACCTTTTCTGGGTTCCTCACCTTTCGATGATGTGGCCCCACTAGTGTGAGGACACTCCTGCCTGGTTCTCATCCACGTGGTTATGTGGACCCCCTGGTGAGAGTCTGTTCCTGGCTTTGTTCCTCACCCACCTGTGAGGGAGACCCTCTGCTGATAGGTCACTCCTGCATGGCTGGCACACATTGCCTTGGTGAAGTCAGCCATGTGGTGGCAGTTGGAGCGTGCTGGGAATCTCCTCCCCCCGGTGATGAGGGCCCTCTTGCGTCAGGCCCTAACTGCTGGGCTCACCAACTTTTCTTAGGGAGCCCAGTGATGCTTTGGCACTCCTCTTAGGATCCCATCTCCATGGAGATGTGGGCCTTCTGCTCTGAGGTCCCAACGGCTGGGTTGTTCACATTTTCATGATGTGGGCTCTCTGGTGTTCACAGAGGCCTGGATCCCATAGCCTCTGTGCTCTTGGCCGCCTGCTGGGAGGTTCCAACTGCTGGATTCCTCACTTTTTTAATTTTTTGGGCCCTCTGTTGTGAGGATCCTCCTGCCTGCCTCACTCCCAGCCCCTTCGTGATGTGTGTCGTCTGGTTTGAGGCCACATGTGCTGGGTTCCTCACCTTTTGATGATGTGGGACCAATGGTCTTAGGAGACTCCTGCCTGGTTCACATCCCCTTGGTGATGTGGGCCCTCTGTTGAGAGTCTGATCCTGGCTGGGTTCCTCACCCATCTGTGAGGTGGGCCGTCTGCTGTGAGGTCACTCCTGCCTGGCTTGCTCACCTCGCCTTGTGGACATGAGCCCTCTGGTGGCACTTGGAGCCTGCTGGGAGCCTCCTCTCCTGGGTGATGAGGGCCCTCTGGCGTCAGGCCCTAACTGCTGGGCTCCCCACATTTTGTGATGTGCGCCCAGTGGTGCGAGGACACTCCAGCCAGGTTCACATCCCCATTGGGATGTGGGCCTTCTGCTCTGAGGTCCCAAAGCCTGGGTTGCTCACAGTTTCATGATGTGGGCTCTCTGGTATTAGTTCACTCCTGCCTGCATCCCATAGCTTCTGTGCTCTGGGCCGCCTGCTGGGAGGTTCCAACTGCTGGATTCCTCACCTTTCTTATTCTTTGGGCCCTCTGTTTTTAGGCTACTCCTGCCTGCCTCACTCTCATTCCCTTTGTGATATGTGTCCTCTGATTTGAGGCCACATGTGCTGGGTTCCGCACCTTTCGATGATGTGACCCCACTCGTGTGAGGACACTCCTGCCTGGTTCCCATCCCCTTGGTGAGGTGGGCCCTCTGGCGAGAGTCTAATCCTGGCTGGGTTCCTCAACGTTCTGTGAGGTAGGCCCTCTGCTGTGAGGTCACTCCTGCCTGGCTGGCACACGTCACCTTGGAGACGTGAGCCCTCTGGTGGCAGTTGGAGCGTGCAGGGCGCCTCCTCCTCTCGGTGATGACGGCCCTCTGGCGTCAGGCCCTAAATGGTGGGCTCCCCACATTTTCTGATGTGCGCCCAGTGGTGCGAGGACACTCCAGCCAGGTTCCCATTCCCATGGGGATGTGGTCCTTCTGCGCTGAGGTCTCAACTCCTGGGTTGCTCACAGTTTTGTGATGTGGGCCCTCTGCTGTGAGTTCACTGTGGCCTGGATCCCATAGCCTCGGTGTTCTGGGCCGCCTGCTGGAAGGTCTAAATGCTGGAATCCTCACGTTTTTTTATATTATGTGCCCTGTGTTGTGAGGCTACTCCTGCCTACCTCACTCCAAGGCCCTTGGTGATGTGGGTCCTCTGGTTTGAGGACACATGTGCTGGGTTCCTCACCTTAAGATGATGAGGCCCCACTGGTGTGAGGATAATCCTGACTGGGTCCCATCCCCTTTGTGATGTGGGCCCTCTGGTGAGAGTCTGATCCTGGCTGGGTTCCTCACCCATCTGTGAGGTGGGCCCTCTACTATCAGGTAACTCTTGCCTGGGTTGCTCACCTCGCCTTGTTGACATGAGCCCTCTGGTGGCAATTGGACCCTGCTGGGAGCCTCCTCAGCTCTGTGATGAGGGCCCTCTGACGTCAGGCCCTAACTGCTGGGCTCCCCAACTTTTCTTAGTGAGCCCAGTGTTGCTCAAGCACTCCTCTTAGGTTCCCATCCCCATGGGGATGTGGGCCTTCTGCTCTGAGGTTCCAACGGCTGGGTTGATCACAGTTTCATGATGTGGGCTCTCTGGTGTTAGTTCACTGTGGCCTGGATCCCATAGCCTCTGTGGTCTTGGCTGCCTGCTGGGAGGTTCCAACTGCTCGATTCCTCAACTTTTGTATTCTATGGGTCCTGTGTTGTGATGCTCCTCCTGCCTGCCTCACTCGCAACCCCTTCGTGATGTGGGTCTTCTGGTTTGAGGCCACATGTGCTGGGTTAGGCAACTTTCAATGATGTGGCCCCACTGGTGTGAGGACACTCCTGCCTGGTTCCCATCCCCTTGGTGATGTGGGCCTTCTGGTGACAGTCTTATCCTGGCTGGGTTCCTCACTCTTCTGTGAGGTAGGCCCTCTGCTGTGAGGTCAATCCTGCCTGACTTGCACACATCACCTTGGCGACGTGGGCCCTCTGTTGGCACATGGAACCTGCTGGGAGCCTCCTGCCCTCGGTGATGACGGCCCTCTAGCATCAGGCTCTAACTGCTGGGCTCCCCACGTTTTCTGATGTGAGCCCATTGATGCCAGGACACTCCTGTCAGGTTCCCATCCCCATGGGGATGTGGGCTTTCTGCTCTGAGGTCCCAATGCCTGGGTTGCTCACAGTTTCATGATGTGGGCTCTCTGGTGTTAGTTAACTCCTGCCTGCATCCCATAGCTTCTGTGCTCTCGGCCGCCTGCTGGGAGGTTCCAAATGCTGGATTCCTCACCTTTTTTATTCTTTGGGCCCTCTGTTTTTAGGCTACTCCTACCTGCCTCACTCCCATCCCCTTTGTGATGTATGTCCTCTGATATGAGGCCACATGTGCTGGGTTCCTCACCTTTCGATGATGTGGCCCCACTGGTGGGAGGACAGTCCTGACTGGTTCCCATCCCCTTGGTGTTGTGGGCCCTCTGGTGAGAGTCTCATCCTGCCTCGGTTCCTCACCCTTCTGTGAGATAGGCCCTCTGCTGTGAGGTCACTACTGCCTGGCTGGCGCATGCCACCTTGTAGACGTGGTCCCTCTGTTGGCAGTTGGAACCTGCTGGGAGTCTCCTCCCCTCAGTTATGAGGGCCCCCTGGCATCAGGCCCTAACTGCTGGGCTCCTAACATTTTCTGATATGTGCTAAGTGGTGCAAAGCCACTCCTGCCAGGTTCCCATCCCAATGGGGATGTGGGCCTTCTGTTCTGAGGTCCCAACAGCTGGGCTGCTCACAGGTTCATGATGTGGGCCCTCTGCTGTGAGTTCACTGCGGCCTGGATCCCATAGCCTCGGTGCTCTGGGCCACTTGCTGGGAGGTTCCAACTGCTGGATTCCTCAACTTTTATATTCTATGGACCCTGTGTTGTGAGGCCAGTCCTGCCAGCCTCATTCCGAACCCCTTGGTGATGTGGTTCCTCTGGTTTGAGGACACATGTGCTGGGATCCTCACCTTTCGATGATGTTGTCCCACTGGTGTGGGGACACTCCTGCCTGGTTCCCATCCCCTTGGTGATGTGGGCCCTCTGGTGAGAGTCTGATGTTGGCTGGGTTTCTCACCCTTCTGTGAGGTGGGACCTCTGCTGTGAGGTAACTCCTGCCTGGCATGCTCACGTTGCCTTGGCAATGTGAGCCCTCAGGTGGCACTTGGAGCCTGCTGGGAATCTCCTCCCCTCAGTTATGAGAGCTCTGGATAAAACACATATGCCCTTTTTTGCCAAGTGCATTATTTTCCAAGTTCTGTCTCTTTTCCTATGCTTTAAGAGCTACTCCCGTGTACGTTCTGAAATCAGTTTCCAGCAATTCTGCCCCGCATTCAAGTCCTCTTCGCAGCCTTACTTCAGTATAATTTTGGATGATAGCTGTCATTTATAACTCCGCAGGTTTCTGAATTACAGTGCCCCTGAGCTCCTTTCTTCAACTCACTATCTTGTGAGCTGGCCGCAACACCGCAGGATCTCCTCAGGCCCTAATCTAGTTCCAGCATGGCACACGGAGCCTTTAGTTCATTTATCTTCCTGGTGGGAAATGAGAGTTAAATTTGCCCGTCCAGACACCTACAGATAGTCTCCCATTGCTTCTCCTTATTCCTGTTCATCTTCCGAAGAAATTGCAAACTGGGCCAAACAGGAGGTTAAAGGCACTGACTCTCCAAGTGGGGAGAGTGTTAGTAAAGCGTCTGGAATGTTGCACCCGAGTACCAGGGGACGAAAACTGAGACACATTTGAACACGTTTCCCGATCACACGGTGGATCATACTCTGGGTTCCACATGCATGTTTTAGCTGAAGGAAGAATCCCTTAAACCTGGAGAGTTGAGACCCATGGAATGGGTACCATGCAATATGACTTCAAAGAGTCTGCATTTGCTAACCGAACCTCACCAATCCTATCACTGCTGGGTTTATGACACTGTACACACGCTTGATTCTCTTTCGGAGACATATAAATCCATAGGTTTTAAGATTCTTACTAGTCAGGTATATTCTTAGTCGTTTAATATGGGGTGTTGAGTCCACTTCGTTGAGCAAGGAGTAGCTCTTGTCTATTACATATTTGGCTTATGGAACAGTATCTGTGCTAATTTCAATCTCTGATTTTATGCCGCACCCCAACTCACCTTTCCCCTTAAGCAAGCATAAGTTGGTTTTCTACATTTGACACCCTGTTCTGTTTTGTAATTCAGTTCCTGTGTAGCCAAGTTTACATTCCGTGTAGTAGTGATATCTTATGATGTTTCTTTTTCTGTGTGACTTATTTCTCTTAGAATCATCATACCTGAATCCACTCATTATGCTGTCACGGGCCTGATGACATAGATTTCTTTGCTGAGTGATATTGCATTGTACGTAAGTACCACAATTTCTTTATCCATTTTTCGCTTTCTGCGATATTGAACCTGTACCGTAAACGAGGTTCTTGTAAACAGAGCCATCCCAAACTTTGGGGAGGCTGTGTCTTTTTGATTATTATTTCCCTAAGCTATACGACCATAAGTGGAAATGCCCTAGGCTCTGTTGCTTGGTTTTTTGGATGTTTCAGGAAACACCATACACTTCTCCAGAGTGGCTGTTGGCAATTTACATCCCGCCCATCAGCATAACAAGGCTCCCAGTTCTCCATGGCCTGTCCTGCCTTTCTGGATTTTACACTTTTTTCAGATGGCCCTTTTGACCGGGGGGCAGTGAGACTTCATTGTAGTGCAGATTTCCTTTGCAAGCTTGCTTGGTTGGCCAAAAAGGGCGTATGCGTTTTTTCCTGAATATATTCAGGAAAAAACGCATACGCCCTTTTTGGCCAAGTACATCATTGTGGACATTCTGCCTCTTTTCCTATGCTTTACATGCAATTCCAGTCTACCTCCTGAAATCGGTTTCCTGCAATTCTGCTCCGCTTTCAACTCCTCTTGGCAGCCTTACTTTAATATATTTTTGGAAGATGGCTGTCATTTATAACTCTGCAGGTTTGTGAATTACAGTGCCCCTGAGCTCCTTTCTTCAACTCGCTTTCTTGTGAGCTGGCCGCAACACCGCAGGATTGCTTCGGACCCTAGTGTGATTCCGGCATGGCACGCTGAGCCTTTGGTTAATTCCTCTTCCTGGTGGGAAATGAGAGTTAAATTTGCCCGTCCGGACACCTCCACCTAGTCTCTCATTGGTTCTCCCTATTCCTGTTCATTTTCCACAGAAATTGCAAACTGGGCCAAACAGGAGGTTAAAGTCACTGACACTCCAAGTGGGGAGAGTGTTAGTAAAGCATCTGGAATGTTGCACCCGAGTACCAGGGGACGAAAACTGAGACACATTTGAACACGTTTTCCGATCACACGGTGGATCATACTCTGGGTTCCACATGCATGTTTTAGCTGAAGGAAGAATCCCTTAAACCTGGAGAGTTGAGACCCATGGAATGGGTACCATGCAATATGACTTCAAAGGGTCTGCATTTGCTCACCGAACCTCACCAATCCTATCACTGCTGCGCTTATGCCGCTGTACACACGCTTGATTCTCTTTCGGAGACCTATAAATCCATAGGTTTTAAGATTCTTACTAGTCAGGTATATTCTTAGGCGTTTAATATGGGGTGTTGAGTCCACTTCGTTGAGCAAGGAGTAGCTCTTGTCTATTACATATTTGGCTTATGGAACGGTATCTGTGTTAATTTCAATCTCTGGTTTTATGAAGCACCCCAACTCACCTTTCCCCTTAAGCAAGCATAAGTTGGTTTTCTACATTTGAGGCCCTGTTCTGTTTTGTAATTCAGTTCTTGTGTAGCCAAGTTTACATTCCGTGTAGTAGTGATATCTTATGATGTTTCTTTTTCTGTGTGACTTATTTCACTTAGAATCATCGTACCTGAATCCCCTCATTATGCTGCTACGGGCCTGATGACATAGATTTCATTGCTGAGTGATATTGCATTGTACGTAAGTACCACAACTTCTTTATCCATTTTTCGCTTTCTGTGATATTGAACTTGTACCGTAAACGAGGTTCTTGTAAACAGAGCCGGCCCAAACTTTGGGGTGGCTGTGTCTTTTGGATTTTAATTTCCCTAAGCTATAGGACCATAAGTGGAAGTGCCCTAGGCTCTTTTGCTTTGTTTTTGGATGTTTCAGGAAACACCATACACTTCTCCAGAGTGGCTGTTGGCAATTTACATGCCGCCCATCAGCATAACAAGGCTCCCAGTTCTCCATGGCCTGTCCTGTCTTTCTGGATTTTACACTTTTTTCAGATAGCCCTTTTGACCGGGGGGCAGTGAGACTTCATTGTAGTGCAGATTTCCTTTGCAAGCTTGCTTGGTTGGCCAAAAAGTGCGTATGCGTTTTTTCCTGAATATATTCAGGAAAAAACGCATACGCCCTTTTTGGCCAAGTGCATCATTGTGGACGTTCTGCCTCTTTTCCTATGCTTTACATACAATTCCAGTCTACCTCCTGAAATCGGTTCCCTGCAATTATGCCCCGCATTCAACTCCTCTTGGCAGCCTTACTGCAATATATTTTTGGAAGATAGCTGTCATTTATAACTCTGCAGGTTTGTGAATTACAGTGCCCCTGAGCTCCTTTCTTCAACTCGCTTTCTTGTGAGCTGGCCACAACACCGCAGGATCTCCTCAGGCCCTAATCTATTTCCAGTATGGCACACGGAGCCTTTGGTTAATTCCTCTTCCTGGTGGGAAATGAGAGTTAAATTTGCCCGTCCAGACACCTCCACCTAGTCTCTCATTGGTTCTCCCTCTTCCTGTTTATCTTACGCAGAAATTGCAAACTGGGCCAAACAAGAGGTTAAAGGCACTGACTCTCCAAGTGGGGAGAGTGTTAGTAAAGCGTCTGGAATGTTGCACCCGAGTACCAGGGGATGAAAACTGAGACACATTTGAACACGTATCCCGATCACACGGTGGATTATACTCTGGGTTCCACATGCATGTTTTAGCTGAAGGAAAAATCCCTTAAACCTGGAGAGTTGAGACCCATGGAATGGGTACCATGCAATATGACTTCAAAGGGTCTGCATTTGCTCACCGAACCTCACCAATCCTATCACTACTGCGTTTATGCCGCTGTACACACCCTTGATTCTCTTTCGGAGACATATAAATCCATAGGTTTTAAGATTCTTACTAGTCAGGTATATTCTTAGGCGTTTAATATTGGGTGTTGAGTCCACTTCGTTGAGCAAGGAGTAGCTCTTGTCTATTACATATTTGGCTTATGGAACGGTGTCTGTGCTAATTTCAATCTCTGGTTTCATGCAGCACCCCAACTCACCTTTCCCCTTAAGCAAGCATAAGTTGGTTTTCTACATTTGACACACTGTTCTGTTTTGTAATTCAGTTCCTGTGTAGCCAAGTTTACATTCCGTGTAGTAGTGATATCTTATGATGTTTCTTTTTCTGTGTGACTTATTTCTCTTAGAATCATCATACCTGAATCCACTCATTATGCTGTCACGGGCCTGATGACATAGATTTCTTTGCTGAGTGATATTGCATTGTACGTAAGTACCACAATTTCTTTATCCATTTTTCGCTTTCTGTGATATTGAACCTGTACCGTAAACGAGGTTCTTGTAAACAGAGCCGTCCCAAACTTTGGGGAGGCTGTGTTTTTTGATTATTATTTCCCTAAGCTATACGACAATAAGTGGAAATGCCCTAGGCTCTGTTGCTTGGTTTTTTGGATGTTTCAGGAAACACCATACACTTCTCCAGAGTGGTTGTTGGCAATTTACATCCCGCCCATCAGCATAACAAGGCTCCCAGTTCTCCATGGCCTGTCCTGCCTTTCTGGATTTTACACTTTTTTTGGATGGCCCTTTTGACCGGGGGGCAGTGAGACTTCATTGTAGTGCAGATTTCCTTTGCAAGCTTGCTTGGTTGGCCAAAAAGTGCGTATGCGTTTTTTCCTGAATATATTCAGGAAGAAACGCATACGCCCTTTTTGGCCAAGTGCATCATTGTGGACGTTCTGCCTCTTTTCCTATGCTTTACATGCAATTCCAGTCTACCTCCTGAAATCGGTTTCCTGCAATTCTGCCCCGCTTTCAACTCCTCTTGGCAGCCTTACTTTAAGATGTTTTTGGAAGATGGCTGTCATTTATAATTCTGTAGGTTTGTGAATTACAGTGCCCCTGAGCTCCTTTCTTCAACTCGCTTTCTTGTGAGCTGGCCGCAACACCGCAGGATTGCTTCCGGCCCTAGTTTGGTTCCGGCACGGCATGCTGGGCCTTTGGTTAATTCCTCTTCTTGGTGGGAAATGAGAGTTAAATTTGCCCGTCCAGACACCTCCACCTAGTCTCTCATTGGTTCTCCCTATTCCTGTTCATTTTCCACAGAAATTGCAAACTGGGCCAAACAGGAGGTTAAAGGCACTGACTCTCCATGTGGGGAGAGTGTTAATAAAGCATCTGGAATGTTGTACCCGAGTACCAGGGGACGAAAACTGAGACACATTTGAACACGTTTTCCGATCACACGGTGGATCATACTGTGGGTTCCACATGCATGTTTTAGCTGAAGGAAGAATCCCTTAAACATGGAGAGTTGAGACCCATGGAATGGGTACCATGCAATATGACTTCAAAGGGTCTGCATTTGCTCACGAACCTCACCAATCCTATCACTGCTGCGCTTATGCCGCTGTACACACGCTTGATGCTCTTTCGGAGACCTATAAATCCATAGGTTTTAAGATTCTTACTAGTCAGGTATATTCTTAGGCGTTTAATATGGGGTGTTGAGTCCACTTCGTTGAGCAAGGAGTAGCTCTTGTCTATTACATATTTGGCTTATGGAACGGTATCTGTGTTAATTTCAATCTCTGGTTTTATGAAGCACCCCAACTCACCTTTCCCCTTAAGCAAGCATAAGTTGGTTTTCTACATTTGAGGCCCTGTTCTGTTTTGTAATTCAGTTCTTGTGTAGCCAAGTTTACATTCCGTGTAGTAGTGATATCTTATGATGTTTCTTTTTCTGTGTGACTTATTTCACTTAGAATCATCGTACCTGAATCCCCTCATTATGCTGCTACGGGCCTGATGACATAGATTTCATTGCTGAGTGATATTGCATTGTACGTAAGTACCACAACTTCTTTATCCATTTTTCGCTTTCTGTGATATTGAACTTGTACCGTAAACGAGGTTCTTGTAAACAGAGCCGGCCCAAACTTTGGGGTAGCTGTGTCTTTTGGATTTTAATTTCCCTAAGCTATAGGACCATAAGTGGAAGTGCCCTAGGCTCTGTTGCTTTGTTTTTGGATGTTTCAGGAAACACCATACACTTCTCCAGAGTGGCTGTTGGCAATTTACATGCCGCCCATCAGCATAACAAGGCTCCCAGTTCTCCATGGCCTGTCCTGTCTTTCTGGATTTTACACTTTTTTCAGATAGCCCTTTTGACCGGGGGGCAGTGAGACTTCATTGTAGTGCAGATTTCCTTTGCAAGCTTGCTTGGTTGGCCAAAAAGGGCGTATGCGTTTTTTCCTGAATATATTCAGGAAAAAACGCATACGCCCTTTTTGGCCAAGTGCATCATTGTGGACGTTCTGCCTCTTTTCCTATGCTTTACATACAATTCCAGTCTACCTCCTGAAATCGTTTCCCTGCAATTATGCCCCGCATTCAACTCCTCTTGGCAGCCTTACTGCAATATATTTTTGGAAGATAGCTGTCATTTATAACTCTGCAGGTTTGTGAATTACAGTGCCCCTGAGCTCCTTTCTTCAACTCGCTTTCTTGTGAGCTGGCCGCAACACCGCAGGATCTCCTCAGGCCCTAATCTATTTCCAGTATGGCACACGGAGCCTTTGGTTAATTCCTCTTCCTGGTGGGAAATGAGAGTTAAATTTGCCCGTCCAGACACCTCCACCTAGTCTCTCATTGGTTCTCCCTCTTCCTGTTTATCTTACGCAGAAATTGCAAACTGGGCCAAACAAGAGGTTAAAGGCACTGACTCTCCAAGTGGGGAGAGTGTTAGTAAAGCGTCTGGAATGTTGCACCCGAGTACCAGGGGATGAAAACTGAGACACATTTGAACACGTATCCCGATCACACGGTGGATTATACTCTGGGTTCCACATGCATGTTTTAGCTGAAGGAAAAATCCCTTAAACCTGGAGAGTTGAGACCCATGGAATGGGTACCATGCAATATGACTTCAAAGGGTCTGCATTTGCTCACCGAACCTCACCAATCCTATCACTACTGCGTTTATGCCGCTGTACACACCCTTGATTCTCTTTCGGAGACATATAAATCCATAGGTTTTAAGATTCTTACTAGTCAGGTATATTCTTAGGCGTTTAATATTGGGTGTTGAGTCTACTTCGTTGAGCAAGGAGTAGCTCTTGTCTATTACATATTTGGCTTATGGAACGGTGTCTGTGCTAATTTCAATCTCTGGTTTCATGCAGCACCCCAACTCACCTTTCCCCTTAAGCAAGCATAAGTTGGTTTTCTACATTTGACACACTGTTCTGTTTTGTAATTCAGTTCCTGTGTAGCCAAGTTTACATTCCGTGTAGTAGTGATATCTTATGATGTTTCTTTTTCTGTGTGACTTATTTCTCTTAGAATCATCATACCTGAATCCACTCATTATGCTGTCACGGGCCTGATGACATAGATTTCTTTGCTGAGTGATATTGCATTGTACGTAAGTACCACAATTTCTTTATCCATTTTTCGCTTTCTGTGATATTGAACCTGTACCGTAAACGAGGTTCTTGTAAACAGAGCCGTCCCAAACTTTGGGGAGGCTGTGTTTTTTGATTATTATTTCCCTAAGCTATACGACAATAAGTGGAAATGCCCTAGGCTCTGTTGCTTGGTTTTTTGGATGTTTCAGGAAACACCATACACTTCTCCAGAGTGGTTGTTGGCAATTTACATCCCGCCCATCAGCATAACAAGGCTCCCAGTTCTCCATGGCCTGTCCTGCCTTTCTGGATTTTACACTTTTTTTGGATGGCCCTTTTGACCGGGGGGCAGTGAGACTTCATTGTAGTGCAGATTTCCTTTGCAAGCTTGCTTGGTTGGCCAAAAAGGGCGTATGCGTTTTTTCCTGAATATATTCAGGAAGAAACGCATACGCCCTTTTTGGCCAAGTGCATCATTGTGGACGTTCTGCCTCTTTTCCTATGCTTTACATGCAATTCCAGTCTACCTCCTGAAATCGGTTTCCTGCAATTCTGCCCCGCTTTCAACTCCTCTTGGCAGCCTTACTTTAAGATGTTTTTGGAAGATGGCTGTCATTTATAATTCTGTAGGTTTGTGAATTACAGTGCCCCTGAGCTCCTTTCTTCAACTCGCTTTCTTGTGAGCTGGCCGCAACACCGCAGGATTGCTTCCGGCCCTAGTTTGGTTCCGGCACGGCATGCTGGGCCTTTGGTTAATTCCTCTTCCTGGTGGGAAATGAGAGTTAAATTTGCCCGTCCAGACACCTCCACCTAGTCTCTCATTGGTTCTCCCTATTCCTGTTCATTTTCCACAGAAATTGCAAACTGGGCCAAACAGGAGTTTAAAGGCACTGACTCTCCACGTGGGGAGAGTGTTAATAAAGCATCTGGAATGTTGTACCCGAGTACCAGGGGACGAAAACTGAGACACATTTGAACACGTTTTCCGATCACACGGTGGATCATACTGTGGGTTCCACATGCATGTTTTAGCTGAAGGAAGAATCCCTTAAACATGGAGAGTTGAGACCCATGGAATGGGTACCATGCAATATGACTTCAAAGGGTCTGCATTTGCTCACGAACCTCACCAATCCTATCACTGCTGCGCTTATGCAGCTGTACACATGCTTGATTCTCTTTCGGAGACATATAAATCCATAGGTTTTAAGATTCTTACTAGTAAGGTATATTCTTAGGCGTTTAATATGGGGTGTTGAGTCCACTTCGTTGAGCAAGGAGTAGCTCTTGTCTATTACATATTTGGCTTATGGAACGGTATCTGTGCTAATTTCAATCTCTGGTTTTATGCAGCACCCCAACTCACCTTTCCCCTTAAGCAAGCATAAGTTGGTTTTCTACATTTGACAGCCTGCTCTGTTTTGTAATTCAGATCTTGTGTAGCCAAGTTTACATTCCGTGTAGTAGTGATATCATATGATGTTCCTTTTTCTGTGTGACTTATTTCACTTAGAATCATCATACCTGAATCCACTCATTATGCTGCTAGGGGCCTGTGACATAGATTTCATTGCTGAGTGATATTGCATTGTACGTAAGTACCACAACTTCTTCATCCATTTTTCGCTTTCTGCGATTTTGAACCTGTACCGTAAACAAGGTTCTTGTAAACAGAGCTGTCCCAAACTTTGGGGTAGCTGTGTCTTTTTGATTTTAATTTCCCTAAGCTATAGGACCGTAATTGGAAGTGCCCTCAGCTCTGTTGCTTTGTTTTTTGGATGTTTCAGGAAACACCATACACTTCTCCAGAGTGGCTGTTGGCAATTTACATGCCTCCCATCAGCATAACAAGGCTCCCAGTTCTCCATGGCCTGTCCTGCCTTTCTGGATTTTACACTTTTTTCAGATGGCCCTTTGACTGGGGTGAAGTGAGACTTCATTGTAGTGCAGATTTTGTTTGCGAGTTTGCTTTGTTGGCCAGAAAGGGCGTATGCGTTTCTTCCTGAATATATTCAGGAAAAAACGCATACGCCCTTTTTGGCCAAGTGCATTATTGTGGACGTTCTGCCTCTTTTCCTATGCTTTACATGCAATTCCAGTCTACCTCCTGCAATCGGTTTCCTGCAGTTCTACCTTGCTCTCAGTGCCTCTTCATAGCCTTATCTCAATATACTTTTGGAAAATAGTTGGCCTTCATAACTCTGCAGGTTTTTGAATTGCAATGGCCCTTAGCTCCATTTTTCAGCTCTTATTTTTGTGATCTTGCCTCATATCCACAGGATTTCTTCAGGCCCTATTCTTCTTCTGGGGCGCCTTGCTCTGCCTTTGGTTAATTCTTCTTCCTGATGTGAAATTAGAGTGACATGTGCCCATTGAAACCGCTACAGCTATTTTCTCACTTGTTCCCCCTATTCCCATTCATTTTCCGCACTAACTGCAGACTGTGTGATTCCGGAACTTAAAGGCATTGACTCTCCATGTGGAGATGTTGTTAGTAAAGTGGCTGGAATGTTGATCCGGAGCCCCAGGAGAGGAAAATGAGGTGCATTTTAGAAACCTTTCCCGATCATATGGTATACCATCCGCTGGATTTCCCATGCATGGTTTAGCTCTAGGAAGATTCCCTTCAACTTGGAGTGTTGGGACCCTTGGAATAAGTAGCATGAAGTATTGCATTAAACTTTCGGCAGTTGCTCACCAAAGCTCACCAATCCTTTCAGCCCCAAGTGTCCAGCCTTATGTCTTATCCAGCTGTGGGTTTATATGTGGTCATTCCAGGTTGCATCACAGCCCCTGAGCGAATTTTGTAAGAATTTTTCTCTCTTTCATTGTTTCTGCGTTTTGGTTTTAAAATTTATTTCTATAAAGGGGTTTAGCTCATTTTCACTGCTGTGTTTGTGCCGCTCTGCGCACACTTGATTCCCTTATGGAGATATATCAATACATGGGTTTTAAGATTCTTATTACTCAGATATATTTCTCTGCGGTGTATAGGGTGTGTTGAGGCCAGTTCATTGAGCAAGGTGTAGATCTTTTCTGATACCTATTTTGGTTTATTGAACGGTATCTGTGCTAATTTCAAACTCTGGTTTTATGCATCACCCCACCTCTCCTTTCCCCTTAAGCTGACATAAGTGTGTTTTCTAAATGTGAGACACTGTTCTGTTTTGTAATTCATTTTTTGTGCAGCCATATTTATCCTCCCTCTATAAGTGATATCTGATGATATGTTTCTTTTTCTGTTTGACTTATTTCAAGTAGTATTATCGGACCTCAATCCACTCTTTATCCTTCTACTAGCCTTATTACATTGATTTCATGGTGAAGAGATATTCCATTGTACATAAGTACCACATTTTCTTTATCCATTGTTCTCTTTCCTGGGATATTTAAGGTGTACTGAAGTTGAGGTTCTTGTAAACAGAGTAGCCCTAAACTGTGGTGTGCTTGTGTCTTGTTGATTTTTAGACTTCCCTAGATATACTCCCGTGATTGGAAGTGCCCTATGCTCTGTCGCTCTGTTTTTTAGATGATTTAGGAACCACCATACACTTCTCCAGAGTGGCTCTCGGCAGTTCACACACTGTCCATCAGCGTATAAAGGCTCCCTGTTCTCCATGGCCTGTCCTGCATTTCTGGTGTTTACAATTTTTTCGGATGGCCCTTTTGACCGGTGGGAAATGAGACTTCTTTGTTGTGCACATTTGCATTGCTTGCTTGCTTGGTTGCCCATAAAGTGCGTATGCGTTTTTTCCTGGATATATTCAGGAAAAAACGCATACTCCCTTTTGGGCCAACTGCATCGTTGTCGAAATTCTGCCGCTTTTCATGTGCTTTAAAGGCGAGTCCAATCTATCTCTTGAAATCTGTTTCTTGCAATTCTGTCTTGCATTCAGATCCTCTTCTTTGCCTTACCTCAACATATTTTTGGACGTTAGTTTTCATTTATAACTCTGCAGGTTTGTGAATTGCAGTGACCCTGAGCTCCATTTTTTAAGTTGCTCTTTTGTGAGCTGGCCTCAAAACCGCAGGATTGCTTCAGGCCCTATTTTGGCTCCGGCGAGGCGGGCTGAGCCTTTTTTTAATTCTTATTCTTAATGGGAAATTAGAGTGACATGTGCCCGTCCAAACCCCTACAACTATTCTCTCATTGGTTCCCCCTGTTCCCGTTCATCCTCCTCACAATTTGCAAAATGTGTGAAACAGAAGTTTAAATGTGCTGATTCTCTAAGTGGGGAGATTCTAAGTAACGTGGCTGGAATGATGAACAGGAGCACCAGGAGAGGATAAATGAGGTGCATTTTAGACACATCTCCCGATCACATGGTGTACAGTCCTCTGGGTTTTCCATGCATGTTTTAGCTGTAGGAAGATTCCTTGAACCTGCAGATTTGGGACCCATTGAATGGGTACCAGGTAGTATTACTTTAAAGGGTGTGCATTTCCTCACCCAACCTCACATTTCTCTTAGCGCGAACAGTTTCCAGCCTTATGTCTCATCCTGCTGTGGGTCTAGATGTGTTCAATCCATGTTGCATCACCGTCCCTGAGGAAAAGTTGTAAGAGGTTTTCTCTGTCTCTCTGTCGTTTATTTTTTTCAATTTATTACTATATTGGTTACAGCTGATTTTCAAAGCTCTGTTTCTTGCTGCTGTACATCCACTTGATTCACGTACAGAGAGACATCAATAAATTCTTTTTCAGATTCTTACCAGTCATAGATATTCTTTTCCGGTGACTTGAGTGTGCTGAGTGCAGTTCTTTTAGCTACCGTGTAGGCCTTGTTGATTATCAGTTTGGTATTTGGAATGGTATCTTTGCTAATTTCAACCTCCTGGATGATGCCTCACCCCTCCCCACCTTTCCCGTTTAGCAGCCTCACGCGTATTTTCTACATATTTGACTATGTTTTTGTTTTGTAATTTATTTCATGTGTAGCCATTTTGGATTCCACCTTTAAGTGATATCTTATGATATGTGTCTTTTTCTTTTTGAATTATGTCACTTAGAATGATCATACGTAACTCCTCCGGAGTTGTTACAACTGGTCATATTTCATTGATTTCCAGGCTGAGTAATATTCCACTCTACATAAGTACCACATCTCTATCCATTTTTTCCCTCCAGAGACATTTAAGTTATATCCTAGTCGAGGATCTTTTAAACAGAGGGGCAGTAAACATTGGGGTGCCTGTGTCCTCTCGATTTTTGTTTTTCCCAAGATATACGCCCATGAGTGCAAGTGCCCTATGCTCTGTAGCTCATTTTTTAGATGCTTTAGTAAACACAATACACTTCTCCAGAATGGCCGTTGGCAATATACATTTCCACTATAAGCCTCACAGGGCTCCCTCTTCTCCTTGCCCTGTCCTGCATTTCTGGCGTTTACACTTTATGAGGATGGCTCTTCTGACTGATGCGAAGTGATATCTTTTGTAGTATTGATTTCCAGTGCCCACCTGTTTGGTTGGCTAAAAAAGTGTATGCCCTTTTCTTGAATATATACAGAAAACAACACATACAGCCTTTTTGGCCAACTGCAATGTCGGCAATGTTCAGCCCCTTTTCTTGTGCTTAATGGCGAGTCCTTTCTACCTCCTCAAATCCCTTTCCTGCCATTCTCCCTTGCTTGCCAATCCTTTTCTCTGACTTTCCTCAAGACATTTTTCAGTGATAGATATTTTCAACTCTGCAGTTTTGTGAATTTTACTGCCCCTGAGTTCCATTGTTCAACTTGTGTTTATGGGAACTGGCCACAAAGCAGTGGGATTTCCTCAAGCCCTATACTGTTTCCATGGGCAACCCTAGCCTTTGGTCAATTCATCTTCCTGATGGGAAATTAGAGTGACATGTGCCTGTCTGAACACCTAGGACTTGTCTCTCATTGTTCCTCATCCTTCCGCTTCATCCTCTGGACAAATTCCAAACTGTATGCAACAGGATGTTGACAGTGTTGACATCTCCAAGTGGGGAGACTGTTAGTAAAGACGCTGGAGGGGTGAACCCGAGCACCAGGAGATGAGGAGATGAGATGCCTTTTCCAAACTCTTCCCGATCAGACGGTATACCATCCTCTGGATGTGACAGACATGTTTTAGCAGTAGGAAGAGTCCCATTCATGTAAGGAGAACACCAGGGCTTTTTCAAAATCAGTGTCTCCCCGAAACCCAAACTGGGGAGTTTTTTAAGCTACGGCTACACATATGTTCATTAAGGGCCTTGGGAAGTAGGCAGAGTGCAAACTTTAGATGACTGAAGTCTTCAGGGTCAGAAGCACTCACCACTGGCTTCCCTTAGGTTACACTTTAACTGTCATTGATAGATGATGTCAATAAAAATATCTGTTCTTTTTCCGATTATTTCCCCTTATAGGTTATTGCACAATATTGAGTGTAGTTCCCTGTGCTATACAGTAGTTCCTTGTTGATGATCTATTTTATACATAGCAGTGTGTATGTGTTAATTCCAAACTGTTAATTTATCCCTCCTCCCACCTTTCCCCTTTGGTAATAATAAATTATAAGATTTTATACTTCTCAGAAATGGGGGAGCTGAAAGAGAGGTATCATTTTCAATGGAAAAGCATTTAAAACAAGATTGAAGCTTTAACCAAGATTATTAGATGTACATCCTTGGAAAGAAATCACTTCATTTCTCTAATATTGACCTGACAAATAAGACAAACCTTTTCACTGAACTTGCTTATAATAAAGTGATGGAAATATCAAATGGAAGTGTTAGAAACATCTTATTTTACCCGAGCCTTATAAACTGTTCTATGTTAACTACATTTTGGCTCACACATCTGTTCATTGAAGTTACAATAGTCTCAATTTCTGTTACTGATCCTCCAGAGTGGACCCCAACAAGGGTCCCCCTGCCCAGTGTCATTGGGGCCAACAGATCGAGACTGAGTTTGGTTCCCAAGCAAAGGAAACTTTATATTTTCATCAGAGAATGGAGAGGTGAGAGCATGCACTACCCCGTGGGCTGTGGGCTGGGCTGCTGTGTAAAGATCCTGTCAGAGTCAGTGGGAGGGAGGGGGCGGAGCTCTCAAGGGCCGGGTTGGCTGCAGCTCAGGCTCTATATCTCGGAGTCTGCACTGGGCCCCAGGAGCTGAGGTGTCGACCCAGCCATTCTGCACCAGGAAATCTGGTCTGAAGTGCCGGGTGTGGAACCTCTGCATGCGGGACCCTAGGAGCACGTGAAATTAGACAAAGCACAAAGGATAAAAAAGGTCAGACTTGACTTTATTGCCCACATTCTATTTTTATCTCCCAGGGATTTTTAATGGGCTTTGCTGGGGACAAACCCCTCCTCTGCCTTTTGTCCCGTTCCTCATTCTTGGAGTGCTGAGGGTGCAGACCCTTCTTCTGTAACTGCTGAGTGCTGAGTTGGGAGCCCTCATACCAGGGGACGAGGGTCAGAACTTCTCCCCAGCAGCCTCCAGGTGACGTTGATTGGCCCCAGGACCCCTGCCTCCCTGCTCGTCCGCCTGAGCACCAGCATTGGAAGTGTTATAGATTCTAATGACCTTTAAGGGTCCAGGAAAGAGATGTGCAGAGACGCTGTGGGGGCCGGTTTCACCCCGCCCCACATTTGTTCGGCCACCTTAGGCTGACCGTTTCTGCCAGCCTAGATGCTCTGACCAGTAGTCTGCTCTTTCTTCAATTAGGCCCCTGAATTAACGTAAAAACAGCACCAGGTGTCAGAGCCCTGCCCGCTCAACTCCCAGACAGTCCAGGGTCAGTGGTGATCAAGGACCATGATGGCCACTGAGTTAACAGCCTTTTGAAGTAAACAGGAGTCCAGCCGGTCTTATTGGCCACCATCATCACGGTGTCTGTAGGCTTTTCTATGGTGACAGTGTGATATACGGTTCCCCCGCCAAGATTATTAGCTCCCCTCTGGGTGCAGGAAGTCCTGCAAGCAGTAGTCTACTCCTTCGGGACACACTATTGTTGTTTTATGAGAGAAACTCCAGGTCAAGTGATGTTCACACGAGTCGTCATGGTGCCCTGTTGCCCCCGGTTATCTCTCTGGATGTTGGAGTTGGAGGGCCTCCTCACTCGAGGTTGGTGTGCCCACGGAGCGAACCCTGCAACTTCAGGGCATGGTTGGTGATTAGGATCACCACGTGGGGTCCTTTTCCCTTAGGAGGGAGGTGGCCTTTTGGGCTGCTGATTTCCAGGTTTTTAGATACCGCCAGTATCTTGGCCAGATGTGGCAGTGGGCCAAGCCCCTTGGTGACTGTAGTTTATCCTACCTGGATGGCATTCTTGCGTTGTTCCATTTCAAGTGGTCCCAGTTTTTGCACTAATTCTCCAATGGCGATTCACCTTTCACCGGGAATGGAAAGGTCAAAGGGTTTAGCTCAATTAGGGAGTTCCAGGGCAAGGGTCTGAATTGACTGCTCTTTCCATTCTTGAAAGGCCACTTCTGGATTCTGTTCAAAAGGATCATCATCTTTTCCTTTCAGTGTTTCATATAGAGGCCCAGCTAGTAGACTGTAGTTAGGGATCCAGAAGCAGCAAACCCTGGCCTCCCCAGGAACCCCTAAGCTGTCTTCTAGTTTTAGAAAGGGGTAAGGCTGCAAATGGTTTCTTCCCTTTCCTGGGATGGGCTTCTCTGACCTTGTGTGAGAATGAAGCCCAGGCAGGTCACTGCAGTCTGTGATATTTGAGCTTTTTCTTGGACAACTTCTATCCTTTATTGGCTTGGTAGTTCAGAGGCCTCCTTAGTAGGGCTGGCGATCAGAATGTCGTCTGCATATTGAAGGAGGGTTTCCTTTTCCAGAGGTAGAACTTTTCGGTCGTTAGCTAAGCTTTCCCCAAAGATGGTGTGGGAATTTTTGAACCCTTGGGGCAAGACGGCCCGGAAGTATTGTTTTAGTTGTATGTTGAGTCCTGCCACTCACAAGCCAAAATTTCTTGTGACTCTGGGACTAATGGAATACAAAAGAAGGCATCATTGAAGACTAATACAGAATACCATGTCCTGGTGGTTGGTAGAATGACCAGCAGGGTGTAGGAATCAGGAGTAACTGGAGGTATATCCTCGGTGGCTTCACTGACTGTCCTGACATCCTTTACCAGGTCCCCAGCAGCCCATGGGGCTCTCGTGGTCAGGCCAATCCCAGGATATGGAGCTCTCCTGGGCAGGTACCCCACCCCCAACCCAGCCCACGGGGCTCTCATGGTCAGGCCCCTCCCAGGATACAGAGCTACCCTTGCAGGTACCGTGGCAGGGCTGGGCACACAGGAACCGTGCACATAGCCCTCATTGAAGAGCACCCCCAGCTCACCTGTCGCTCAGAGCTGACACAGAGCACCTCAGAACAGGACTTGAACTAACAAACAGCAGCTCCGACAGGTCTGTGACCCTGGGCATCACTCTGTGTGGCCTCCCTCCACCTGGTCTTCCAGAGACTTCCACTGCACCCAGGGCACCAGGCCTCTGTCTCCAACCACCACCCACCCCTCCTCTCCCTGACTCCTGGGTTCCTCTCATTAGGAGAGGGTTTTCTTGAAGTTGTCTCCCACTCATGGGCCAGATAAAATGATTAGAAAACAAGCCAAAGCTGCAGCCCCTTGTCTATCCTGACTCTCAGGAGCCCACACCTGTTCCTTGGACCTGGCCGGTTCAGCAAGTTCCATTTTCTGCAACTGTGAGCCCCTGAGGGGTGATGATTGGCTACCTGGGCAGCCTTACCATGCCGGCCAGCCCTCCCCAGGTGTGCCTGGGTTGAGATCAATATAAATACCACTCCAGGCAGCAAAAGCCCCTGCAGCTGTGCCTGACGCCATTTTCTCTGCCCTGTCAGCAGTCTCGGGGCTGGGCTGGTGGGAGGGAGTGAGAGGCCACGGCTTTGTGGGTGGCCCAGTGTGAGTGGGGCTCTGCTGGACTTTCTGCAGCAGTTGCCAGGCTGCCACCTGCTAAAGAAGAGGATGTGTCACCCATACCTGCTGCTGGAATTTCTCCCTGGGCAGAGGTGAGGAAGGAAAAAAGCAGTGGGGGCAGGGACAGGACGGGTATCTCAGGCAGGGAAATGGAAATCTTCCAGAAGAGCACCCAGGGCCAGGACCATCCTGGCTGGCCTGCAGGCACCAAGTCAGCTGGCATGCTGTCACTCGTGTGGCTCCATGGCCCTTCCTCTAGGCTTTCAAGTCCTTGTATATATTCAGGTGTTTTACCTGGGAAGGGCGGGAACAGTTCAGCAGCAACTGGCCTGGGGCTCAGCTCACGTTTACTCACAGATGCCTCGGCACGGTGCCCCAGCTTTGCAATGAGGACGCTTGTTGTGTGGGGGCTGCTGGCTGAATGGGAGACGATTCCCCACCACTGACCAACTTCAGAATTGTTTACAACTGGAGCAAGTGCCCTGATACGGTTTTCCTCTGAGTAACTGGTGGGTTCTGTTTTTTTTTTTCTCTTTTTCGTTTTTGGTTCAAGGTAGATTTTATTCCTCTTTTTTGTATTTACAGATATAAGCATGGAAATAATTTATTCATATAAATACATGTATGTGAAGGGAATAATTGTTTTTTCTGTTTTATTTTTTAAATTTTATTTCTTTTTAATTTTGAATTTTATTTTATATTTTTATACAGCAGGTTCTCATTGGTTATCTATTTTATACATATAAATGTTTACATGCCAATCCCAATCTCTCAACTCCTCCCACCACCACCCCTCCAAGAGCTTTCCCCCCTTGTTGTCCATACGATTGTTGTCTATATCTGTTGCTCTATTTATGCCTTGCAAAACGGTTAATCTGTACAGTTCTTCTAGGTTCCACATATATGCATGAATATACAAGATTTGTTTTTCTCTTTCTGACTTACTTCACTCTGTATGACAGTCTCTAGATCCATCGACGTCTCTACAAATGACCCAATTTCATTCCTTTCATGGCTTAGTAATATTCCATTTTATATATGTACCACAGCTTTATGCATTCGTCTGTCTGTGGGCATTTAGGTTGCTTCCATTACCTCGATATTGTAAATAGTGATGCAATGAACATTGCGGTGAATGTCTCTTTTTGATTTATGGTTTTGTCTGGGTATATGTCCAGTCCTGGGATTGCTGTATCATATGGTAATATATGGTAATTCTATTATTAGTTTCTTAAGAAACTCCATATTGTTCTCCATAGTGAATGTATCAATTTATATTCCCAACAATAGTGGAAGAGGGTTCCTTTTCTCCACACCCTTTCCAGCATTTGTTGTTTGTAGATTTTCAGATGATGCCCATTCTAACAGGTGTGAGGTGATACCTCATTGTTGAGTCCATTTCGTTGAGCAGGGGGTAGGTCTTGTCTATTACATATTTGGCTTATGGAACGGTATCTGTGCTAATTTCAAACTCTGGTTTTATGCAGCACCCCCTTAACTCACCTTTCCCCTTAAGCAAGCATAAGTTGGTTTTCTAATCTTGAGACCCTGTTCTGTTTTGTAATTCAGTTCATGTGTAGCCAAGTTTACATTCCGTGCATTAGTGATACCTTATGATGTTTCTTTTTCTGTGTGACTTATTTCACTTAGAATCATCATGCCTCAATCCACTCATTATGCTGGTACAGGCCTGGTGACACAGATTTCATTGCTGAGTGGTATTCTGTTGTACGTAAGTACCGCAACTTCTTTATCAATTATTTGTTCTCTGGGATATTTAACTCGTACTGTAGAAGAGGTTCCTGTAAACAGAGCCGTCCCAAATTTTGGGGTGGCTGTGTCTTTATGATTTTAATTTCCCTAAGCTATAGGACCATAAGTGGAAATGCCCTAGACTCTGTTGCTTTGTTTTTCAGATGTATCAGGAAACACCATACACTTCTCCAGAGTGGCTGTTGGCAATTTACATCCCGCCCATCAGCATAACAAGGCTCCTTTTTCCCCATGGCCTGTCTTGCCTTTCTGGATTTTACACTTTTCTCAGATGGCCCTTTAGACCGGGGGGAAGTGACACTCATAGTTCGGATTTCCATTGCAAGCTTGCTTGGTTTGCCAAAAAGGGCGTATGTGTTTTTTCCTGAATATATTCAGGAACAAACTCATACGCCCTTTGTTGCCAAGTGCATCATTGTCGATGTTCTGCCTCTTTTCCTATGCTTTAAATGCAAATCCAGTCTACCTCCTGAAATCGGTTTCCTGAAATTCTGCCCCACTTTCAAGTCCTCTTCGCAGCCTTACTTCAATATATTTTTGGACGTTATCTGTCATTTATAACTCTCCAGGTTTGTGAATTACAGGGCCCCTGAGCTCCTTTCTTCAACTCGCTTTCTTGTGAGCTGGCCGCAAACCCGCAAGACTGCTTCAGGCCCTAATCTGCTTCTGGCAGGGCACGCTGAGCCTTTGGTTAATTTCTCTTCCTGGTGGGAAATGAGTGTTAAATATGCCCGTCCAGACACCTACCTCACTCTCAACCCCTTGGTGATGTGGGTCCTCTGGTTTGTGGCCACCTTTTCTGGGTTCCTCACCTTTCGATGATGTGGCCCCACTAGTGTGAGGACACTCCTGCCTGGTTCTCATCCACGTGGTTATGTGGACCCCCTGGTGAGAGTCTGTTCCTGGCTTTGTTCCTCACCCACCTGTGAGGGAGACCCTCTGCTGATAGGTCACTCCTGCATGGCTGGCACACATTGCCTTGGTGAAGTCAGCCATGTGGTGGCAGTTGGAGCGTGCTGGGAATCTCCTCCCCCCGGTGATGAGGGCCCTCTTGCGTCAGGCCCTAACTGCTGGGCTCACCAACTTTTCTTAGGGAGCCCAGTGATGCTTTGGCACTCCTCTTAGGATCCCATCTCCATGGAGATGTGGGCCTTCTGCTCTGAGGTCCCAACGGCTGGGTTGTTCACATTTTCATGATGTGGGCTCTCTGGTGTTCACAGAGGCCTGGATCCCATAGCCTCTGTGCTCTTGGCCGCCTGCTGGGAGGTTCCAACTGCTGGATTCCTCACTTTTTTAATTTTTTGGGCCCTCTGTTGTGAGGATCCTCCTGCCTGCCTCACTCCCAGCCCCTTCGTGATGTGTGTCGTCTGGTTTGAGGCCACATGTGCTGGGTTCCTCACCTTTCGATGATGTGGGACCAATGGTCTTAGGAGACTCCTGCCTGGTTCACATCCCCTTGGTGATGTGGGCCCTCTGTTGAGAGTCTGATCCTGGCTGGGTTCCTCACCCATCTGTGAGGTGGGCCGTCTGCTGTGAGGTCACTCCTGCCTGGCTTGCTCACCTCGCCTTGTGGACATGAGCCCTCTGGTGGCACTTGGAGCCTGCTGGGAGCCTCCTCTCCTGGGTGATGAGGGCCCTCTGGCGTCAGGCCCTAACTGCTGGGCTCCCCACATTTTGTGATGTGCGCCCAGTGGTGCGAGGACACTCCAGCCAGGTTCACATCCCCATTGGGATGTGGGCCTTCTGCTCTGAGGTCCCAAAGCCTGGGTTGCTCACAGTTTCATGATGTGGGCTCTCTGGTATTAGTTCACTCCTGCCTGCATCCC